>NC_069781.1:80607623-81232623 GCF_027406575.1 Nycticebus coucang
GAAGTAAAATTTCTGAAACACCAACTGTAATTTCTAACATTTAACTTAAATTTTTGATAAGATATATTCAAGATTTGTGTAATTTTAATAAATTATATTTTAATATTTTATATAAATGGGAAGGAGTACAAGTTGAAATCATGATAGATGTAGAAAATACAAAAATGTAGTTCAGACCAGGGGTGGTGGCACACAACTGTAATCCTAATGCTCTGGGAGGCCGAAGAGAGTGGATCGCTTGAGCTGAGGAGTTTGAGAACAGCCTGAGCAAGAGTTAGATCTCATCTTTACTAAAAAAAGGTAGAAAAATTAGCTGGGAATTTTGGTAGGCTCCAGTAATTCCAGCTATTTGGGAGGCTGAGGCAAGAGAATTTATTGAGCTCAGATGTTTGAGTTTGCTGTGAGCTACAACACCATGGCACTCTAGCCTGGGACAAAAGAGGGAGACTCTGATCACATTTGTCTCAAAAAAAAAAAAAAAGAAGTATAGTTCAGTTAAATAGCTGAAAAGAAAAAATAAGCATCATTACTAAGGTGTGTATTTGTCAAGGTAGGGCATAGAATGTGTTTTATTTAACAGAGAAGATTTATAACATTTAAATATTGTCATATACAATGTGAGAATCATCATTCATACTTTTGCTCTGGACCCCATGATTATTAGGGGTGAACCTGGAGGAGAGGGATAGCAATGAAATCTCCTTGTTACTTGAGAGAGAATCTCACTGAGAGTATTGTGCTCAGACTGGGAATGGCAAGGTGGGGACTGATTCAAAGACAGATTTGGGAATGTTTGTCCCCAGAATTGCTGGTTACTGGCTCTGCTGTAGGGGGTCTGCTTTCACCAGCTGGTGTTTCTGTGGTAGGGATTGAGAGCAAACAGGCTCAGCTGTGGGGCGGGTTTTAGCCAGCAGTGAGCTTAACTGTAAGCAGGGTCACAGAGACAAACATTTGCTCGTACAGAAAGATGGTGATATGGTGTGATTTTTGGTCTTCTGGGTATATGCCCAGTAGAGGGATTACAGGATTGAATGGCAGATCTATTTTTAGATCTCTAAGTGTTCTCCATATCTCTTTCCAAAAGGAAGGTATTAATTTGCATTCCCACCAGCAGTGCAAAAGTGTTCCCTTTTCTCCACATCCACGCCAACATCTCTGGTCTTGGGATTTTGTGATATAGGCTAGTCTCACTGGAGTTAGATGATATCTCAAAGTAGTTTTGATTTGCATTTCTCTGATGATTAAAGATGTTGAGCATTTTTTCATATGTCTGAAGGCCGTGCGCCTGTCTTCAGAGAAGTTTCTCTTCAAGTCCCTTGCCCAGCCTGCGATGGGATCCCTTGTTCTTTTCTTGCCAATGCGTTTGAGTTCTCTGTGGATTCTGGTTATTAAACCTTTGTCGGAGACATAACCTGCAAATATCTTCTCCCATTCTGAGGGCTGTTTGCTTGCTTTACTTACTGTACCAGAATGTTTATTGCAGCCCAATTCATAATTGCTAAGTCATGGAAAAAGCCCAAGTGCCCATGGATCCACGAATGGATTAATAAATTGTGGTATATGTACACCATGGAATATTATGCAGCCTTAAAAAAAGATGGAGACTTTACCTCCTTCATGTTTACATGGATGGAGCTGGAACATATTCTTCTTAGTAAAGTGTCTCAAGAATGGAAGAAAAAGTACCCAATGTACTCACCCTTATTATGAAACTAATGTAGGACCTTCACATGAAAGCTATAACCCAGTTACAACCTAAGAATAGGGAGAAGGGGGAAAGGGAGGGGAGGGAGGGGGGAGGTTGGTGGAGAGAGGGGGATTAATGGGATTACACCTGCGGTGCATCTTACAAGGGTATATGTGAATCCTAGTAAATGTGGAATGTAAAGGTCTCAGCAAAATAACTAAGAAAATGCTATGAAAACTATGTTAACTAGTGTGATGAAAATGTGTCAAATGATCTATGAACCAAGTGTATGGTGCCCCATGATCATATTAATGTACACAGCTATGATTTAATAAAAATAAAAAAAAAGAAAGATGGTGATGGTGGTGGTTGTGGTGGGAGGGAGAACAGATGGGAAATGCCTGCCCTACTCCCCTCTGGAGGTCCCCGGGACATAGCAGCACCTTTGGGTACAAGCACATAGTGGCCACTTGTTCCTGACTCCTGGGATGCTTCCTACACTGGCCCAGTCTCTGAGTGGTAGTGCACGTCATTGACTCTTGCTCAATGGGGTAGAAGCCAAAAAAATAATGGAGGATATTTTTATCTGTCCCATAGGATTCACAATACCATTTGCACTAATGCTTTACGAACAGTTTAGTCATAAGGACCTTGCTAGGCATGTCTCCCATGACAAAATTTATGTTCTGTCTGTGATCAGCTTGGCTGGGTTACTCTTGGCTGAACTAAGATTGATGGTGTGTTGTCCTTGTGCCAATTGCCATGCTAGGCACTGGGGAACGTTGCTCAGGAGAGACCAACTATCAGAGTTTAATGGACTGCTTCAGCTGTGAGGGGAAATTGTGCCTGTGAGAAACAGCCACTGAAATTTAAAAATAGCCATGTGGGGCCATTCATTTGGCTAGCAGATAGTACATCTTTCTTACCAATGGGATCACCATCCTGAGCAAACACTGTCAGCAAAGCTCAAATTAACGATTGCCTTTCCCAAGGTGAAACATTAGTGCCAGTTACAAACTAGCCAAAAACCACTTGGATATTCATTTCTGTGCCTCCAGTACCTAGTTCAGTGGTTCTCAGTCCTGGCTGCACAAACACCAGGGAAGCTCTAAAAATTTTGCTGCCCGGTTCCACTCCAGACCAATCAAATCGGAATCTCTTAGACACTGGATGCTGGCACCTTCTAGTTTGTTTGTTTGTTTATTAGTATTAGATCATAGCTGTGTACGTTAATGCGATCATGGGGCACCATGCACTGGTTTTATAAACAGTTTGACACATTTTCATCATACTGGTTAACATAGCCTTCCTGGCATTTTCTTAGTTATTGTGTTAAGACAATCATATTCTGCATTCACTAAGTTTCACATGTACCCTTGTAAGATGCACCGCAGATGTAATCCCACCAATCACCCTCCCTCTGCCCATCGTCCCCCCTCCCTCCCCTCTCCCCTTTCCCCATATTCTTAGGTTATAACTGGCAAGAACACACACAGTAAGTAAAGCAAGCAAACAGCCCTCAGAATGGGAGAAGATATTTGCAGGTTATGTCTCCAACAAAGGTTTAATAACCAGAATCCACAGAGAACTCAAACGTATAAGCAAGAAAAGAACAAGTGATCCCATCGCAGACTGGGCAAGGGACTTGAAGAGAAACTTCTCTGAAGAAGACAGGCGCACGGCCTACAGACATATGAAAAAATGCTCATCATCTTTAATCATCAGAGAAATGCAAATCAAAACTACCTTGAGATACCATCTAACTCCAGTAATATTGGCCCATATCACAAAATCCCAAGACCAGAGATGTTGGTGTGGATGTGGAGAAAAGGAACAGTTCTACACTGCTGGTGGGAATGCAAATTAATACATTCCTGTTGGAAAGATGTTGGGAGAACACTTAGAGATCTAAAAATAGATCTGCCATTCAATCCTATAATTCCTCTACTAGGTATATACCCAGAAGACCAAAAATCACATTATAACAAAGATATTTGTACCAGAATGTTTATTGCAGCCCAATTCACAATTGCTAAGTCATGTTTGTTTGTTTTTAAAGCTTCCCAGGTGATTGTAATGAGCAGTCAGGGCTGGTATTTGCTAAGCTAGCTATTAAGCCGTCCATCACATAGTGTAATCATTGCTTAATAAACATTCCATAACCTGAACTTGGACAAGTTGCTTTTGCAAATATCACTTTAAATTGAGAGAAAGAAATGATGAGGAAAGGGCTGCATCCTTCAGGGGTCAAACGGAAGCATCCGAATGTTTATCTAGAAGTATAGCTTCATGGCTATTAAAGAGGTGTGTGGGATGGAGCTAGAACATATTCTTAGCAAAGTATGTCAAGAATGGAAGAAAAAGTATCCAATGTACTCAGCCCTACTATGAAACCAATTTATGTCTTTCTTATGAAAGCTATAACCCAATTATAGCCCAAGAAGAAGGGGAAAGGGGAGAGGTAGGAGAGGGGAAGATGGAGGATGGGTAGAGGGAGAGTAATTGGTGGGACCACACCTACGGTGCATCTTACAAGGGTACATGTGAAATTTACTAGGTGTAGAATATAAATGTCTTAACACAATAACTAAGAAAATGCCGGGAAGGCTATGTTAACCAGTTTGATGAAAGTATTTCAAATTGTATATAAAACCAGCACATTGTACCCCATGATTGCATTAATGTACACAGTTATGATTTAAAAAAAAAAAAAAAACAGAAAAAAAAAGGTGTGTGGGGTAGGGGCTGGTGGTGGTCATGGCCATTTTGGGAAGCAGCAAGATGGCAGCCTGAGACAGTAACTCTGACCAGAAGTCCAAGGGCTGTGGTGAAAGCATTAGAATTTTCAAGTTATACCACATTGCTGCTTTTTGTATAATGAATACTGTGCAGATTTGTCCCTTTGCACATTTATCTAAGATAAATGCAGCTTCCGCAGGTGCCTGGGAGAATGTCAAACTTGGTCAGGAAGCAAAACCTTATGGGAGCCCCTCATCATATGACAGAGTTGACAGAGCCCTCTTTTTTCTACTGTGTATATAGAAAATGTATTTGTCAAGGGTAAGAAAGGGAGGGGCTGGGTAAGAATAGGAAGGTGGGGAAAGGAGAGGGTGAGTGTCTCAGTTAGGAGTGAGCTTCCCCAGCTGTAAGTAATATCATCCCCCGCACTGTAGGTGCTGCCAGCATTTCCATAGTCTAGAGCAGTGGTTCTCAACCTTCCTCATGCCGCAATGTATTTTCATTGTTAAAAAGGGGTCGTGACCCACAAGCTGAGAACCACTGGTCTAGAGCTTATGGCCACTGGGAATTGATAGAGCTCTCAACACAGGTGGTAGCCTCATCTTATTGGGGTCAGCGTGCCTCCATTCCATCTTCAGCATGACAACAATCCCCTTCTAGGCCTCGTAGCAATTCCCATGACCTCAAGTTGCACATGGTTCCCACTACAGTGTTTCGCTTGCATTGATTTAGTTTTGCAGGTCTTTCCCTAAACATTCTAGGGATAAAATAAAGTAAATATGACAGATTTAACCTGGATATCACAGTGATGAATTGGAATAATATTCTTCTGCAATCATATTTTATAGAGTCTGCTGAGTGAATTATTCCATACCAACTGGAATTTTACTTAGATTGACTGGAATGGGGTTCTGTTGCCTTGTCCACATGCAGACAGGTTCAGGGAGATAAGTCACTCATAAGCATTTTCAACCTAGGTATTTGTTCCTCAAAGAAGGATTCTTTGATGTGTACAGAAAAGTGAATTTGACTGGGAGCCTGAAGACCTGGGTTTGGGAGCTAGTTATGCTGGTAGGAAGCTGCTTTACCTTGGCCAAGTCACTTTCCCTCTTTGGGTCTCTTGTAATGAGAGTGAAACTAGTGAGCCTCTCTAGACTTTCCTTTGGTTCTATCATTCTAACAAATATCTTGTGATCCTAATTATTTCTTCTACTCCTTTTCCCCCATGCATGGTTTCCTGACCGCAATATGTGGAGAGTAGACATGTGAACTGGCCAGTGCTCATGGATTGAGCACTGGTCCATTCACAATTAGTCTGCCAGCTGTAGCATCCTTCACTGGGCTGCTTCCTCTCTGGGACTTATTACCTAAAACTCTCACTGTTCATGCCCATCATTCCTTTTTCCCTTGAAAAAGTGTCACTTCTAAAAGACCTCAAGTTCTTTGTCCAGTGCCATAACCGTTCTACCCTCTAGCAAGGCAGAATATGGTACAAAGATTCTCCCTTTCTGTGCTAAGTACCTAAAACTAGACTTCGATCTTAAGCTGCATAGAGGAAATAATCCATTTGGAGATCTGTTAATATGGCCTCATGAAACCAGTCATATTTTCATTTGGTGATTTTGCAATCTGAAGTACAAAAGATAACTTTAAAAATACTTCTGATTCTTTAGATTTCATTTCTGGTTCCAAAAAGCCTCTACCACATAAGAATCTGTACTTTTAGACACATGCTACGTATTATCAGCTATGCTTTCCGATGATCTTTATCCTTCTGTAGTTCTGGTGCTTTCTTTCTAATAGAAATGAATACATGAACATTCTTTGGTCCTAAAAGGAAGCATTTTGCCCAGGAAATGAAAGTCTGCTGTTTTCTCTGACAGCCACCTTTATTTTGTGTTTCTTTGGAATTGATTCCTGAGTCACGTAACCACAAAAAACTGCCAAGTTCTTTTATTAAAATCTAACTGGAGTCTTTGAGACAGCAAAGAATTACAGCATTAGAACATTAATTGACCTAAAAGACTTTGAAAATTATAGAATCTAATCCTCTCTCTACAGATAAGAGAATAGGTCCAGAAAGGTAAAGAAACTTGTCTGAGATCACACAGTCAGATGGAACACAGAGGAAGGAATAAAAACCTAAGTCTCCTAATTTTTAGTATATACATTTTAAGGGGAGATAGAGTAAATGGGATAAACATAATTACCTTTTTGGAGATCTTGCTTTCTTGTATTTCAAAGTTTTGTTGTTAAGTTAGATATTTTAATAAAATTTCCCAACATTATAAAATAATCTTGGTACTACCGCGTTTCCCCGAAAATAAAACATCCTCCAAAAATAAGACCTACTTACAGGTTTCCTTCTGGGTGAAATATAAGGCATCCCCCGAAAATAAGCCCCCCCAGGCTCTGTCTCGAAATGAAAATTAATTTACCGTAAACTGGTTGCTAGGGCCGCCCCAACTGGCGTCTAGCAACCAGTGACGTTAGGCGGAGTTGTGATGTCACTGCTGTGTGGAGGTGGAGCGGAGGTCGGAGTGAGCGGTGAGCGCGGGGCAGGAGAGAGGAGGAGACTTTTGCAGATGCGTGTAGAAGAACAGGAGGATCAGAGGGGATGGGACGCAGCGAAGGTGGTGAGTGCTGGTCTGTCTTTGGTGACACTGCCTGATGCTCGGGGCCGCCCTCATGATGACTGAAGGTAGGATTCAGTTTGTCTGGTTTGTGTTGACAACTACCGTACTACCTTACCGTATACAGGTAATAAATTTCCTTTATTTTCATTTAACAATAAATGTGTACCGTATTCTTCTTCATGGAAAAATAAGACATCCCCTGAAAATAAGACCTGGCGCATCTTTAGGAGCAAAAATTAATATAAGACACTGTCTTATTTTCAGGGAAACAGGGTATTATGTAGGGCAAGAATATCTTCTCAGACCAGGGTAGTAACCTCAAATACCTCAGGTGCCAGTCAGACAATGGAGGACAAAGCCAATGGGAATGGATGCTTCTGGCACACTGGAGCTGCTACGGTATAAGCCTTCCCTGTGAGTCTCCCCCATCCCCTTCCTCATCCTCTGACATACACATAGAAAACACTGGACCAAGGAAACAGGGCAGCCCTTGGGTAACCAATTTACTCCCCCTAGTGGAAGCTGCACTACATACGCCTACTGTAGTATGTATAAGGGAGGATTCCTTCCCCACCTGTCAATCCCCAGCACAGAACCTGTCATATTGTGGGTAGCCAATAAATACTTTTCTCAGTGGGTCAGTGTTTAAATATGTATTGAGACTGGGAGTTTGAATACAGTGTGATCATCTGCTGTTGTGAAGATAAACTAGTTCAGATCATGAGGAAAATCTTTCTGAAATTTACCAGGTAAAAGATGCCCATTCTTAAACCAGGAATACCTTGGGAAGGCCATCCGCCATTCACAAATTAGTATGAATTAATCTCACTTGCTTTGCCTTCCTGCTTACCCTGAGTGATTGCACATTTGGCAGGAGGATGAGGTAGAGGAAGAGTGATGTGCCGGGGGGTGGGGATTGTGGCCTCACTGCACAGACGGATGGCCAGAAGGAAGAAGGAGCTTCAGAAGGCAGAACAAGAAGCAAAGGAGTGGAGGATGGAAGCAAACAATGCCTAGTCCACCATTTGGCTTAAGGCTAGCAACACTGGATTCCAATGTGAAGGAAACTTTCAGATGTAGGTGACTCATTCATCTGCTCATTATCAATTCTTTGCAAGAAATTGGACCCTATATTCCATTTCTTCTGAGAAACTTTTCCCTTCTGCAATCTCAATTGCCCCCTATTCAACAATTATACTGGCTAGAAATGTATTTCCTCATTTATCATCAGAGTCAGCTATCTCCAGTTATATCACCACCCTCTCAGAACGGCCTGTAGTTCATCACACATCGTCCAGCTCCAGGCAACCTGCCTCACACGTGTCTTTGGTTAGGGAAATTAGGAGCAGAAGTGCTCTGAATTGCACTTTTCAAAACCTGTTGTGCACTCATGCCAACAGATGGGGAAAATTTCCTTCCAAAGCTGCCAGAAAGAGCCTCCAGCTGTCTTCATGGAGCTGAGGTGCACCTGCACCAGCGGCTACTGGGCATAGCAGCTGCCAGGGTCCCTTGGGGAATCAAGCCACCTTTGGCGCCATGAAGTTGTCATGGACGACTTGAAGTGAAGATTCAGGGGGAAGGATGCTGGACTTCACTCCAGGAGACCTGAGTTTGGTTTCTAGCTCTGCTCTTTCTTAGCAGGTGGCCCTGGGTAAGTCTCTCAACCTGTCCAAGCTTTACTCTTCTTTTCTATAAAGGCAGACCCAAACTCCTGCCCTGCCTGTAAATTATAGCTGCCATTTCTTTAGCTCCTGCTCTATGCTGGGCAGACCTGTGCATCCATACTGTGTTCATTCCTCACGACAACCCTGTGTGTGATGGGATTCTATTGTTAACCTCACTTTAGGGATGGTCAACCCCAGTTCAGAGTGTTTAAGAGACCTGACTGAAGTAGCATAGCCAGAAAGGGGCAGAGCTAAGGTTTGAATGAAGACTGTTTGCAGAGTTGTTGAACCGACCAAATACTATGCTGCCTGCAAGAGGGCTTTGAAAACTATAATCTAGAGATGTAGTGTGAGTGATTAAAAAACCTAAGATCTTATAGTCAAAGAGGGCTCTGGCTGTGGTGTTGAGCAAGTTACTCACCTCTCTCAGCCTCCTTCTTCCTGTCTGTAAAATGGAGATGATCACAGTACCTCCTGGGATTGTGATGGGAACGAAGGAAAACTGCACTTATAAAGCCATTAGTTTGTGGCCGCACCTTAGTTTTGCCTAAGAGTAAGCTGCTGCTTCTGCTGCTGTTAGGAGGATGGATTTAAGGTATTGATTATTAATTAGAGAAAAAAACTTTTGTTCACAGGCTTTTTTTGCATCTTGAGCATGCCATCTTTCCTTCATTTTCTATTCCCATTTAGATGCAAAAGCCAGAAGGAAAGCTGATTACTCATATCAATTTTTAACAAGAACATTTTTCAATATGAGCAACAAATGTCCTGAAGGCTCTCTGTTCCTCAACCTGAATAAATAAATCCAACCCCCAGTATTTCAATAAATAACAGACAGCCATGTCTAGCCTTGCCAGCCTTCCACAAGGGTTCTTGGCATGCCCCCTTTCATCCAGCCTTCTTTTGCTTCTTGTTTGTTTCTGGGCTCTGGAGTGTCAACTCCTCTCCCATCTGCACTCCTGTGGATGGGTGTCCATTCTCATCTTATCCTCCCTGGGCTCCAGGGTGCCCCCATCACCTCTGCATTGGCAGCACTTCGGGTTTCTACAGTTACTTCAGTCTCAGGCCTACAGAGGCCCCGCCCTGCTATAAGTGATGGTGCAGAGAGCTCTGGCTCCAGCCGGGCTCGTGTTGCTTTGCTTCCCGCAGCTCCCTGCTTTTAGCTCTCTCAGGATTCACACATGGGCATTTACCAACTGAAATAGCAATCAAGGCTCCGACTTTATCTCTCAGTGTTAGACCTCCAGATGTTTCCCCCAACCCAGAAGTTTGATCACGCAGCTAAATTCCTGTCCACTTGAGTAAGTCATTAGCTTTTCTCATGATGTAGTATCACACAGGCTAAGAGAAGGATTTCTCCGTGCACAGATGTTGGAGTGTTGTCTCTGAAGCAACCTTTTATAACCAAGCAGGCAAAGGAGTCTTTTCAACCTAGTGTCCAAACTGGACCATGTGAGGCTTTCTTCAATATTGGAATTAGGTTTTAGTAATAGGAAAAAGAAGGTGAGGAATTAATCTCTTGCATCCCAGCAAGGCTTGCTTCTTCAAATAGCTTTTTCCTCAGTGGCTTCCAAGATATCTGCAAGTCTTCCTTCTACCTACACCTCCCAACTCATATGGGCAAGTGGAAATTGCATAATCTAGAGAAGAGTTACTTAGACCTGGGATGGACACCTAGCTCAACCACTGACAGGTGCATGTAGCAAGCAAGGTAGTAACTTTCACAGCTCCTGAGGATGGAGGTGATAAGATCTAAAGTCTACCTCTTGAGAGAGTTAAATGACTTAACATATTTAAGGTGTAATGTACTAGCACAAAGTAGAACTATGTGTGGATGTTAAGTGTGTGTAGCTACATGAATGGTATGTGTTCAGAATGGGGTTCAGAATGTGCTACCCCAAATATGACAGCTTTTGCACTTGAGAAAACACCAGAAGCAAAAAGATCACCCTTGCCTTTTCATCACCCTTCCCCTCGGAGCATGTCATAAAACTTTCATTTCAGAGATGCCCTCACTATACCCAGAGGAAAGAAATGTCTTTCTCTCTGAAGACACAGAGACACAAAGAAAAATCTAATCAAATAAGCCTTGTTACGTTTCCCCTAGTTTATTACCATCAGACCATGCCCCCTTTGTTCGATCATACTTCTCTACAATTATCCGCTTCTTCCTCAAACTTAGCAAACAAATATGCAGGTTTCCCTGTGTGTTTGAGTCTTCATTTTCCACGTCATATAAAACATATTAAATACATTTGTATGTTTTTCCCTTGTTAATCTGCCTTTTCCTATAGGGGCCTCAGACATGAATGTGCTGTTGGATGAGACAAGAAATCTTTCCTACTTGACAGTATCCTTATGTATACAGTTGTACATAATGCTGTCACTTTGGTCTTCATTTTGAGGAGCTGTTTGATATAAATACCTTTCTCTGATCACAGGGACTATTTGGAACTTTATACTGATTCCAGTAGTAAAAGTTGAGTTGTCCAGTTAAAAAATTTCCTAAACGTGGCCTCTTGTTCAGAACTATAGGGTTTTGGCTTTGTTTTTAGTGTGTGTGTGTGTGCGTATCTCTTAGTCTTCTAGTTCTTTCCATTGCCACCATTTGTTTCCCAAAAACCTCATGGAGAAGTGGTCCTGGTGGCTGTCCAGTTGGGCTGGCTGGTGGAGCTGCTCCAGTTCATTGGCTTCAGAGTTTCCATCAGCCTTTCAACCATTCTCCTTCCACTATGACCTTAGCTAGTCTAGTATTAGATGGACTACTTACTTTAGCAAATACATCTGCACGGTTTCTTTTGCAAGGAAAGTTTTGTCAAGGTGCTTTTTCCCCCAAAGAAAAACATTCCCCTGGTGTCTGATGCTTTGGAACATTATGTTCTATCCATCAATGTGGAAATTCTCTAGAAGTAAACAAAACCCTAGGGGTACCACTTTATTACTTCATCATCACTTGAGAGTTCTAAACACATATTCTTTTCCTCTCGTGCAGAGAGAATTTGAACTTGTTTCAAAATGTTGCCATACAAATTAAGCAAATATGGAAGGTGTCAGATATAGGTAAGAACTCAACGAGAGGAAGAGTAGCACACTGTTCTGTATAGTTGCTATTGTCAGATAGCCAGTGGCCAAGACAGAGAGGGAAACTGAGTTTTGAGAGCTGTGGTATCACAATATGAATGCAAACTAATTTTCCTCAAGAGAAGAAGAAATTCTATGTGACTCTTCCCCCCAAAAAGCCATTACAATAACTCCCGAAGTACTAGTGTGAACAGAATTGCTCAAGCCCCTATGGACATTTTGTCCATTGACTTGGGCCTAGAAAAAAGTATACCTGGGTTTATGTATGTACAGACAGAATAAAACTATAATCACTAATCTCCTATGCATGGAAGCAAGAGTAATCCAAACATGCCCCTGGCTTTTCCAAGAATCGGTGTTGTACAACGTGGTCCAATTCAGCAGTCCCCAACCTTTTTGGCACCAGGGATCGGTTTCAACTTTTCGGAAAGTTGTCAACTGATCGGAAGACAACTTTTCCATGGACAATTTTTCTGTGGCACTGGGTGTTGCTGGGGGTGGTTTCAGGATGATTCAAGTGGATTACATCTCCACCTCAGATCATCAGGCATGAGATTCTCATAAGGAGTGTGCAACCTAGATCCCTCGCATGCAGTTTCCAGTAGGGTTCCCACTCCTATGAGAATCTAATGTGGCCCCTCATCTGACAGGAGGCAGAGCTCAGGCGGTGATTTGAGCAATGAGGAGCAGCTGTAAACACAGATGAAGCTTCACTCATTCACCCGTCACTCACCTCCTGCTGTGTGGCCTGGTTCCTAACTAAGGCCATAAACCAAAAATGGTTTGTGGCCCAGGGGGTGGAGACCACAGGTGTAATTTAAAACAATACTAAGTTCCTGAATGTGTGTGATTTTAAATCATTCAACTGATGGGAAAGTTGTATCTGTCCTTCAAGGACCTGTGGAAGTATCACTAACCCATGAAGTTCTGAGGAATTTCAGGAGTCCCCAGCTAACCCTAACAGAGTGGCAGGGAAAGAAACTTCTCTGTCCTTTGCTTTGATATATCTCAGTTAAAACAGTCCAATGAGTGGCTTACATGACTGCTGCTCAGCTGGACTGTGAGGCTCCTGAGGAAGGCTGCCTCTTTCATCACAGAATGGTGGGGCTTTCTCGGCATCTTCTACAGTAAGCATTGAGCATCAGAAGAGTAAATATGATGTAGCAGTCAGAGAGGTTTTTTTTTTTTTTTTTGGTTTTTGGCCAGGGCTGGGTTTGAAACCGCCATCTCCGGCATATGGGACCGGCACCCTACTCCTTGAGCCACAGGTGCCGCCCAGCAGTCAGAGTTCTAAGGGCTATACATGTTTTTTCTCATTTCGTCCTTCTAACAACTATGTAAAGTAGTTATTATCATTATCCCCATTTTACAGATGAAGAAACCATGGTCCAAAGAGAGTTTGCCTCTTTGCTGGAAGTAAATGGCAGAAGAGAGAATTTAAACCTGCTCTCTCAAGTTCTCTCAGGCAATATAGTATAATGAAGACCAAGTCTGAATGTTTTCAGGAGGCAGGCCAGCCTCGGGCTTGGGAAGTACTGAATGTGTCCATGGCTGTGTCACAGGAAAAGGGTAAAATATTGTGTTTATTGAGATACATCAGTTTGAATTCCATTTTATTATCATAGTCCCAGGAATGAGGCCCCTTTTTGACTTATCACCAAAACCATTATCCTCAGCTGTGGGGCATTCCTAGGGGCAAGCATGTTAGGGCAAATGGCACGATTTGATGTATTTTTTTATTCATTTTTTTTACATATACATGTGTTTATTAGGTTTCTATTTTTTGCCTTCACAAAATTAAAAAGGCTTAAAATTTAATAACAATAACAATGTTTAAGATAAGGACTAGAAACAAAAACCTCGTAAAGAACGAACGAGCATAAATACATTCAGAAAAGAAATCAGATGATTGCTGCATCAAAATATTAAGCAATAATAATAATAATGCAAAGAAAGTAACATTCACATTGTCAAATAAGAGTATGTCTATTATAGAATGCTTTGACTCTGAGATTCGGTATGGTGTCATCAGTTAACTTCTTCTTATTATGTTTTTTTAAGTCTCAAAAAATAGACAACTAAAATTTATAAATCAAAGTAAAAGATAATTTCAAAAAACAGATCATGCCAAATCTTATAGACAATAGAAAAAGAAGAAATACTTCAAAATTATTGCACTTGATCTGGATACACCTGATATTAAAATTGGAGAAAATATATTATTATAAAGGGGAAATTACAAACATATTTAACTTATAAATGAGGACGTAATTTATAGTTTTTTTAAAGAATGATATCATATTAAAATTTAGTAATAAAGCTAAACAGGTTTGTGAATGGTATTTAATTCACTTAATGGTAGAAAAATAGAGGCAGTAATCTTTGCTTCTAATTTCTCCTAAATGTTTACTCTCTCTCAAAGCAAAGTACTGTTTACAGCTCTCCATTAACTCACCCTAAACTCAGCAGATTCTTCAGTTGTCTGACATCTTTTTATAGTTTTCTGGGGGAAAGAATGAAACAGTTGCACTAATGTAATGTTGGTATTTGCTCTAATAATCAAATAAATTTGATTTATTTATGAAAATAAATAAATCTCAGTTTCGAAAGGGAATTATGTTCTTTTGATAGACTTCACATATGTCTTTTCTAAGGGTTTCTCAAATAGGTTGACTAAAAATATCTCTACTACTAAGATGGCCTTGAAATATCACCATTGTGATTGTAGGCATAAATAGTGAATTTCATTAGGCTGTTGAGTCCATTTTTGATGACATAGTTAATTTCAGAACAATTGTGTGTGGTAAATAGGTAAAAACATTTGGGATTAATTAACTTATTTGAATGCACCTACTAGCCATCTTAACATTGCAATTCCAACTCAATCTTGGGCTACTTTAAGTACATAAAACAATTAAGAACTGTTTGAGGGATTTATCAAGAGCCCAAAGAATTAATAAGTTAAAAAGAATTCCACAACTTTTTAGTGCGAGAGAGAGAGAAGGTGTTTTTTAGATCCTCCCTTTATTTCACTAATTTCATTGTAATATGGTTTTAATCTAGGCTGTAACACCTGGCGCATGAAGTAGTATCACATAGCACAGTCACAAAAAATTAATTGAATCAAATCCTTAATATTTTACCCTACATAATATTACCGTACTTTGCCAGTTCTTAGATAATTATTAATTCTGCTTATGTCCTGATGAGCTCATAAGTTTTATTTGTGAATGTGTGTTGGCATTGGGGGTAGAAGAAGGGGTTTCTCTAAGCCAGTGATATGCATGGCCTTGGAGACACCTGTACAGTTATACAAGTAAAGAAGGCCAGTTTCTTCACCTCTTTACCAAGGTTGTTTTGAAGAGAGCGTGCCATTTGTCTTATAGAATGTTTCATATTCTGAATTCGTGCATGTCCTCATGGTGGAGTTTAACTTGTTTCTTTATCACCTGCATTTCCTGGAAACTTGAAGTTGGATCTGAAGACCTGAGTAGATTCAGGATCGTCATTTGGGGAGCAGGTTATTTTATAAAGGGCGTTGCACACTTCGTGTTGCGTCACATCTCGAGTCATGTCACGTCACACTGTCCCTCCACTCATGCGGTCTGGTCATGGTCTTGATGGCTAGACCCTCAGTCAGACCCTCTCAATTCTCACTTTATAATTAGAACGTAGTTGATGGGATGAGTTCATTTAATTTTAATGATGGCACGTATTTGCATATGTTATTGTCCAAGGAATTAATTTCCACTATTGAGGAAGCAAGGTTTTAATTTGTGTTTCTTTGGAGCAGTGTTGGGGGCTCCCAGCCCACCCCAGTGTACCCCAGGCAGACTCCCATTTAGCAATAAGTCCCAGAGCATATTCACACCAAGGACATCTGGGACAATTCTGTCCCTTAAACTATTAAGATGTTAAGCGTAACCAAAAGTTTAAGCCAGGGAATTTTGGAGATAATTTTAGTCTTGTTTACTTTTTAAATAGGTAATACATTCATGCAATTCAAAATGTAAAGTACATAAAGGGGAAAAAAATAAAGTCTCTGCTTCAGTGATATATTGCAATGTAACAAACCACTCCAAAACAGTAGCTTAAAACAGTAATGGTATGATTATTCAGTGATGAAGCTGGGGGTGATTGGGCCCAGATGTTCAGCTCTTATTTAAGATCTTATGCAGACAGAGACTAGAGCTGGAGCCATCTCAAAGGTGTCATCACATATATCTAGGATCTAAACTGGGAAGGCCCCAAATAGCTGGGGGCTACAGTGGCAGGGACACCTCCAGCATCCCCCTTCTCTCTTTCCCCTCTGTCTGTCACTGTGTGATTTCTTTTTAGAAATTCACTTTATTGCCCTCAGTAGAGTGCTAGGGCGTCACAGCTCACAGCAACCTCCAACTCCTGGGCTTAGGCGATTTTTTGCCTCAGCCTCCCAAGTAGCTGGGACTACAGGCATCTGCCACAATGCCCAGCTATTTTTTGTTGCAGTTTGGCCGGGGCCAGGTTTGAACCCGTCAGCCTCGGTATGTGGGGCTGGCGCCATACTCACTGAGCCACAAGCACCACCCCAACTGTGTGGTTTCTTTACTCTTGGCCCCTCGGTGGCCCAGCTTTTTTACATGGTAAGTGACAGTCCCTGGGGAAACTGCACACACTGTATGTTCTTTTCAAACACAGCCTCAGTTCTTGCTGAAGACTGCTGCTCTATTCCATTCCTTAGGGCAGGGGCAAAGGCCCAGCAGGGTCCCAGGAGAGGGTCAGAGACACCACCTCCTGGTGGGGTGCGAGAGAATCTGCAGCGACAACACCATCATGTTATTCTTTATTTCCCTGCTCCCAAAGTACCCTGTTTACCTTTCTCAATACAACCAGTGTCATTAGTTTATTGCGGGACACTGAAGACGTACTTTGTGTATGAGATAAACATATACATTTTCCCCACTTAACATAGTGTAGGCAGCATCCTGTACTTCAACAATATTACATGGACATTATTTGAATCAGTCTATAAAATGAAACTTCACTTTTTTATTGCCTTTGTAGTATTTCACTCCACAGATATACCATAATGTTTAACATTCCTCTGTTAATGGTTATTTTCGATCTTTTCTTTGTTTTTTAACATCAGTAGATTTAGGAGGTACAGTGTTTTTTTGATATGTGGATGAATTGTACAGTGGTGAAGTCAGAGCTTTTGTGTACCTGTCACCCAAATAGTGTACCTTGTATCCAACAGGTACTCTTTGATCCCTCGCCCTCCTCCAACTGTCCTCCCCTTCCATGTCTCCAAAGTACATTCAACCACTGTGTATGACCGTGTACACCCATTGTTCAGTTCCCACTTATAAGTGAGTACACGCAGTATTTGTTTTTCTTTTTCTGAAATATTTCACTTAGGATAAGGACTTCCAGTTCCATCCAAGTTGTTGTGAATGACATTATTTTATTCTTTTTTATTGCTAGTGTACTCTATGGATATGTGTGTGTGTATGTACATCATGTTTTCTTTATCCACTCATAAGTTGATGGGCACTTAGCTTTATTCCATTTCTTTGCAATTATGAATTGTACTGTGATAAACATACAAGTCTTTTTTATGTAATGACTACTTTAGAAATTCCCAGTAGTGGCATTGGTGGACCAAATCACAGCTCTACTTCTAGTTTTTAGAACAATCTCCATACTGTTTTCCACAGAGGTTGCACTAAGTTACACTCCCAGCAATGGTGTGTTAAGTGTTGCCTTTTCACTGCATCCGCACCAAACATATATTACTTTTTGATTTTTGAATAATGGCTATTTGGACAGAGGTAAGGCTGTATCTTATTGTAGTTCTAATTTGGATTTCTTTGATGATTAGTGCTGTTGAGCATTTTTTCATGTGTTTTCTGGCTTTTTGTATAGCTTCTTTTGCAAAATGCCTGTTCATGTCTTTTGCACTTTTTAATGGGGTTTTTTTCTTACTGATTTGTTTGAGTTCCTTATAGACTCCAGACATTAATTCTTTGGATAGTTTGTGAATATTTTCTCCCATTCTATAGGTTGTCTATTTACTCTGTTGATTATTTATTTTGCTGTGCAGACACTTTTTAGTTTATTCTCATTTATTTATTTTTGTTTTTGTTGCATTTACATTTGGAGTCTTAGTTATAAATGCTTTGCTTAGGCCAGAGGAGTTTTCACTAAGTTTTCTCCTAGAATTTTTATGGTTTCAGGTTTTACATTTAAGTCTTTAATCCATTTTTCGTTAATTTTTGTATATGGTGAGAGATAGGAACCCAATAGCACATTTCTACATTTGCCTCTCCAATTTTCTCAGCATCATCCTTTCCTCTGTGTATGTTTTTGTCTGTTTTGTCAAAGATCAGTTGGTTGTAGGTGTAGGGTTGTATTTCTGGGTTCTCTAGTCCATTGATCTCTGTGTCTACTTTATGCCAATACCATGCTGTTTTGGTTATTATACTATTGTCATACAATTTAAGTTGGGTAATGTCATACCTCCAGATTTGTTATTTGTGCTCAGAATTCCTTTGGCTATTCAGGCTCTTTTTGATTCCAGGTGAAATTTGGGATAGTTTTGTCTAATTCTGTGGAAAATGACATGGTACAAACAATGCTAGTATTAATCTTTTTGAACACACATCATTTTGGATATGTATGTTTATGTTATAAATTTGTAGATATGGAATTAATAGATTAAAGTGGTGTGAGGGCTTTAGAATTTGATGGCTATTGCCACATTCATCCCCACAGAGGATGTAAACATTGTCACTCCTGCCATGTGTGAGGGGACCCACTGCCCTAAACCCTCACAAAACAGAAAGTTCTCTAATGTTCCAGTTATTGCTAAGTAAAAATATAGTCTTACTTCTCTGTAATTTTAATATGCCTTCTTTTTCGTGCATGAGTTTGAGAATTTGTTTTCCTATGTTGAAGTGCCACTTCTGTTTTTTTCAATTCTTAAAAAAGTTTTGGAGGTCATTTTAACATGAAACAGATGTTTGAGATGAGTGAAAATGTGGGATACTCCACATTTTAAAATAAACTTAAATATCTTTTAATAATTGAAAAAGGCTGCTTTTCCTGAATCTGGCAAAAAAGTTAGCTGTGAACATCTGGAGCCTTTGTGATTTCTGGAGTTACGATGTCTGTCTCTCAAAACCCATCCAGATTTTCTGCCATCCTGGGCAGAAACTGCTCCGATACATTATAACTAATTAGTTGTTCATTCCTATAGTGATAGCTATGTTTTATCAAAAAAAATCTTAATTTAAGAAAGGTTTCCTGGGCGGCGCCTGTGGCTCAGTGAGTAGGGCGCCGGCCCCATGTGCCGAGGGTGGCGGGTTCAAACCCAGCCCCGGCCAAACTGCAACAGAAAAATAGCCGGGTGTTGTGGTGGGCGCCTGTAGTCCCAGCTGCTTGGGAGGCTGAGGCAAGAGAATCACGTAAGCCCAGGAGTTGGAGGTTGCTGTGAGCTGTGTGACGCCACTGCACTCTACCCGAGGGCGGTACAGTGAGACTCTGTCTCTACAAAAAAAAAAAAAAAAAAAAAGAAAGGTTTCCTTATAATCCCTTAGGGCTTAATACAAAACCCTCATTGTTTCTGTAAAGCTTTCTTTAACACCCCGATCTGAGATTAATAATCTGCCTTTGAATTCTGCATACTTTCCTTAGACTGCTTTATTACATTCCACCATGCCATACCCTCCCACTTCCCAGCTAACGTTTTATTGTGTAGATTTGTGGGATATGTGCAAGTTTATTCTTGTATAGGGATGTGATATAGTAAATAACAAACAGAATTGCAGCAAAATCTGTAGGCGAAAGACAGGACAAATGGATGTGGCTGCAAGGCACCAGTCCTGGAGCCAGACACCTTCCATTTACTCACTTGGCCATAGGCCAGTTAGTCAACTTTCAAAGACTCGATTTTCTCATCTGACAACGAGAAAAATATATACTTACAAAACTAGGTTGTGGCAAAGATGATGAGAAAAATATACTCAGCTAGTATTTATTGAGCACCTGCTATGTCCAGATGTCTTGATATAGCTGATCTTGTTAGTCCTCAGAGAGGTTTATTAACTTTCCAACTTAGCGACTGCATTAGATTCTTTGAACTGCTGTAATAGAAATGTTGGTGGCCTCAACCAATGGAAGTTTTTTTTTCTCACAGTTATAGAGGCCAGAAGTCTGACATCAAGGCACTGGCAGGGTTGGCTCCTTCTGGAGACTTTGAGGGAGAATCCATTCCATGCCTCTCTCCTAATTCTGGAGGCTGCTTGCAATTCTTGACATTCCTTAGGGTGTAGATACATCACTCCAATGTCTGCTTCCATCCTCAAGTAGCCTTCCCTTCTGGAATCATGTCTTTCTTCTCCTTCTCTGTGTCTTACAAGGACAGGCCTACCTTAAATTCAAGATGATGCCATCTTGAGATTCTTAATTTAATTTTATCTGCAAAGACTGTATTTGCAAGTAAGGTCACATTCACAGGTATGTGGGGGTCAGGGAATTCTCCATATATTTTGGAGGCCACTATTTAGCCCACTCAAATGACCTAGCTAAGAACTGAGTCCAGTTCTTTGTGAGTCTAAGAACTTTGGACTCCACCACACTCTCTTCCTCTGTGAAACCACTTGGTCAGTGTTAAGGACCACATCATGGTTTCTTCTTCTTAGGCAGGAATTATATGGTTTGCTGTGGTTCTAATTTATACCAGAAGGTAGCTAGGGCACCAAATCATTGAATATTACTCATTTTTTTTTTGCTTATAATGGCATCCCCTGTCTCAATAACTTTTGAATCCCCAGACACACTTGAGGAGGCAAAATTAATTTTTGCATAGCAAGTTAGGCTATGCACTTGGGAGATGTTAAATCATCCAAGCTTATAGCAAAAATAAATATAGCTAACAGTTATTGAATGTTTATTATGTGCTAGACCTGTGTAAGTGCTTTGCCTGTACCATCTCATTTCATCCTGGGCAATAGTGACTGCTACCATCTCTCATTTACAGAAGAAACTTTTTATTATTTTAAATAAAATATAATTGCATATTGCATTTAATTATAAATTAGGTTCATAAGGGTTAAGGAACTTTTCTCAATTCATAATGCTGCCTAGTGGTGCAGCATTCTGCAGTCTAACTCCAAACCCTCATCCCATACTTTTTTTTTTTCTTTTTTGAGACAGAGTCTTGTCACCCTCGGTAGAGTGCTTGGTATCATAGCTCACAGCAATATCAAACTTTTGGGCTTAAGTGATCTTCTTGCCTTGGCCTCCTGAGTAGCTGTAACTATAGGCACCAGCTACAATGCCCGCCTATTTTTTGGAGATGGGGGTCTCACTCTTGCTCGGGCTGCTCTCTAACTCCTGAGCTCAAGCAATCCACCCACCTTGTACCCCCAGAGTGCTAGGATTACAAACCCCACAGTCTTGAAACTATAGTTAAGTTTACCACTGCTGCTCACAACACCTAATCAGCACCCCTCTCACCATGCTGACCTGGAGCCAGTCGGGGTTAATGAACAAAGCCTTGTTAATCATGAAAATGAACCATGTATTTCTAATAGGAACGGACTCTGGGAATTCAGTTGTCTCTTTGTTTTCCCTCATTTCATTTCTGGAGTGACAGAGTTGAAATATTTGGAACTGTTGAATGAAAAATACTTGGAACTTAAGCTCAGTTTTTAGGGGGAAAAAATATCAGGGTATTTCCTTTCTGCCATTGCCATTCTGGGCCCTTCGGTCTGGAGTTTCCCTGTACATTCATTACTCAGAACACTTCCTTTGAATTTGTCAGCATGCTATAATGCAATTTTGCTGAAGATATATAGCATTCCCCCACTACCAGCACCACCACAAAGGCTGAATTTGTTTTGGTTTGTCATCAACGTAAAACAAATCTCCCTTCAACAGGGTAATATAATAAAAAACCACATAACTTCAGGAGAGGATTTAGTGGGTTAGACCTAGTCAGCACTGTAATTCTTTGTTTCTAATTGATATTTTTTCATTATCTGTGGCTGAAACTAGAAAGATAAATCGTTTTTGTTTTTTTTTTTAATTTTTTTATTATTATTTTTTTTTGGCCGGGGCTGGGTTTGAACCTGCCACCTCAGGCATATGGGACCGGTGCCCTACTCCTTGAGCCACAGGCGCCACCCCAGATAAATCGTTTTTGACCCCAAAGTCTAAACACAACTTACTACTTTAGAGTATATTCATTTGTTTTTAATACTCATGTCAGTTTTTAAAGAATGAGTAAAAATATTCTAACTACTTATTAACTACGTGTTCTGCCATGCTATCCTCTTAAGTCAAATGCTGAACTAAACTAGAGTTCCTCATTGTCTTCTCAGGCCTGTAATGAAATTCGTTAATGATGGTGTACTGATAGTTGATAAGGGAAAAGGTCATCTTCTTTTGTATATTGTCCTCTTTTTATTAACTTAAGCTCCTTGAAAAGGAATTTAAGCCTAAAAATCCTTCCGATAGGTTTATTATTTTCCTTTTAAAGTAACAATGTCACTTGTATTTAAAGGATCAAATGAGCTTGCTTCATCTCCAAAGGAGTCTGTAAATCATGCATTTGAGAGGTTCTTGGAACATATGCTTGGATTCAGGGTTGCAATTTAATTGCATGAGGATGAGCAAGATTAGGAAACAAAAACAGAAGTTCTGGCAAGAAAGGGAAAGATTTGGCTCTTTCGCCCATTTGCTGAACAGTTACTTCCTCTTCTTAGCATTAGAGACCAACAAGTCACCAGGACAACCCAGGCTAGAGACATAGGGTGGAGTTGCATTGCAACTGGGAACCAACGTGTTTAGACTTTTGAAAGCCGTAACACAGAAAACTCCAACAGTTGTATATAAAGTTTCTGTTTTATTATTTGAATCATTTTGTGTGTACAAAATGAACATTTGATGATTCTTGCTGCTTATTTTATTATTTTTTTTATAGATTATTCTCTAAATTTGGAAGAAACAAAATGTCTGCCCTGGGTTTTTGCATGCCATGTATTTACTTGACAGCAGTGATTTCAGTGAATTTCCCAACATCTTGAGGGGGAAGCTATGTTTTCATTGCAAAGCCAGGGAAGCAAAAGAACAGACAGCTTGAGTGATTTGCTCAAGGTCAGTTGGAGATCACAGAATATTTAGCTATAAATTTCTTGTGCTAATTATTATTCAGTTGCTCTCTCCTTAATTTATGCCTTTATTAATAATTGGTTTTTCTTTAAAGCTGAAGAAAGTAAGTCTGAAAGACCCTTTCAAAAGAAAACCAGGTTTTGACATTTTTGTCATCAGAAAGCCTATTTTGCTAGTCTTGGTCCCAGGTTTTTAAAATTCTTTTTGTTTTGCTCACCAAAATGGGGAGACTTGAAAATAGATGAGCGTTATTCTGATGCTCAGTTTTTCAATAGGCTGCATGGTCATTGGCTGCAAGAGCATCACTGTGTTATCTAAATTCTCAACATCCAATTCTCATAACACCAGCTTGCATTTACCTGCCTGTTGCTGCAAAGTGTGTCTCACACAGAAGATGAAATAGAAACTATTCTTTATTGTCCTTTTCTCTTCTATTGTAGTGTCTGGGTAAATACAGAGTATGGGGGGGAATAAAATAAACTAGTCTATTTCCATTTCATTTTGATTGCCAAAACTACTAATCAATTCTATTTCTTATGATGGTAAAATAACAAAATTGACCATTTTGAACATTTCCACATATACAATAAAGTACATTATATTGTTGTGCAACGGTCACACCACTATGAGTCTCCAGAAACTTTTCTTCCCAAATGGCAATTTTGTACCTGTTACACAGTCATTCCTCGTTCCCTCCAGCCCTCAGGCCCTGGTAGCCACTATTCTACTCTCATCTCTGAATCTGACTATAGGTACTTCATGTAAGTGGAATCATGCCATCCTTGTTCTTTAGCTTCTAACATTTCACTTAGCATAATGTCTTCAAGGTTCATTCGTTTTGTAGCATGTATCAGAATATTATGCCTTTTTGAGACTGAAAAATACTCCATTTTATGTATAGACCACATGTGTTAATCAGGGTTCTCCAGAGAAACAGAACCAATAGGATTGTAATAGTCAAGTCACGTTTGACTTCTGCAATTGTAAGAGATAAAAGATACAATATCTAAGATAACATGTTATTGGTACATATTGAATATTATAATTTTAATTTAGTTTTTTCCTTTCTTAAAATGTGTATACTTTTTTGGCACTCCCTGTGTGTGTGTGTGTGCGTGTGTAGAGAGAGAGAGAGAGAGAAATTGAAAAGATTATAAGAAATTGGCTCATACAATTAAGGAGACTGAGAAATCCCACAATCTACTATCTATAATCTGGAGACACAGGAAAGCTGATGGTGTAATTTAGCCCAGGTTTGAAGACCTGAGAACCAGGAAAGGGAATGGTATAGATTTCAGCCTTGGTCTTGAAGGCCTGAGAACCAGAAGGACAGGCAGAGAAAGACGGAGTTCTAGAGCCAGCAATAATGCAGGACCTTTTTTGTCCTGTCAGACCCTCAGTGAATTGGATGATGTCTGTCCACATGGGTCTGTAGTGGATTACCCCACCATTTTCAGCTACAGGTACCCCTTATTGGAGGGGTCACCCTCTTGGGTGGGTGCCAGTATGTCAGATCAAGCCTGGCAAATGTGGATCCACGGAAAACTTACACATCTTTGCCCCACCAAATAGTGAGCACATAGACTGCTACTCTGTTCGCGTTCTTTCTGTCCTATCAGTTTTTCCCCATTTCTTCTCCCTGCACATAGAGGTACAGGGCACAGATCAGCAAGTCTGCTGTCTACACAGAACTTGAACTGAGGAATAAATGTCAGTAAGGCATTCTGGATCTCTGAGAGTAATGTGTAGAGATATTTTTACATTGGAGGAATTTGGGAAATGCCAGCTTCCTTTTCTCTCCTAAGGGGAGAGATGAGAAAAGCCACAGTACTCTCCTCTTTCTCCAGCAACACTCAACTCACAGCTTTCTCCTTTCTATCTCTAATCTTGTCTAACGTACCCTGGAGATGAAGAAAGGGTGGGGCAGAGGCTGGGTTGATGACTGGGCCTGACACGCTTATTTGGCCACTTCTTAATAATCCTTAGAAGAATTGCCTGGCCCCAGTTGGTTTCACTTTTCTTCCAAATCTGGGGCATTTCATACCTCTTTTATCTCTGGGCAGTCATTCATATTCCACTGAACTAGTGGAATCTATCTAGTACATCTATCTGCTCCCTGGGTATTTCTTTTTATATTGATGGTGGTGTAAAAGCCCATTACTTACAGTCTCCTGTCAGAGTTACATGTGTTTGAACATCATCCAAAAGCTATTCTCATGTCTCCAATGATTTATCTTATGGGTATAATTTTTGTGTCCAGGGAAACTAACTAGCTCAGCCTAAAACCATAGGGCTATACGTTGATTCCTAAAGGATCCTAGATGAGCCTCATCAATTCTTTCTGGGATTATTGGAAACCCTAGAGAGACTTCAGAAGATCAAGGATAAGGAGTAAAACTTAAAAGAGGTCAGAGAATAAGGACCAATTATATGCAAAGGAACAAGTGTTAGAGTTTCAGTAAACTTCTCAACAGCATCAACAAAATCCAGTGGGTAATAGAATAATTATTTCCATATTGGAAGCCAGGGATTTGTTTGTTTCTTCCTTCCTTTTGCGTCTACCATGCACTTGCTTATTTCCCAGACCCTCATGCTTTTAACATAGTATTAGCGTAATTTTGCTTAGAACAATTATCAATGTTTACATTATTATGAGCATTATTTGCTGTAGAGTGTATGACTTGATTGTACCCCCTGAAAGCTTTTAAGATCTTCTCATCCTTATCATTCCGATATTTCACAATGATATGTTTTGGTATGAATCTATTTTCACCCATTGTTCTCAGAACTTTGTGAGCCTTTCAGTATGGAAACTCACATATTTGAATTCAGGAAATTTCCTCAGATTATTTCTATAATTATTTTCTTATTCGTTTTCTTTGTTCTTTCTTAAATCCCCATTATTCAGATATCAGCCTTTTCAGATAGTTTTATAAAATGTCTTTATATTTCATATATAAAAACACAAATATGTAAATATAAATTTAAATAATGTAACATAATTTTTTCTCCTACTTTTCTTTCCTTTGCTTTTTGGTTCTACTTTCTGGGAGGTTGATTCAACCTGAACTTCCAACCCTTCTATTGAGCGTTCCAGTTCTACTATCATGTTTTAAATTTCTAAGAGCTCTTTTATGTTCTCTGAATTTTTCTTACGGAATAATATTCTGACCTTGTTTCTGGGATTCAGCATCACTGCTTATTTCTTTGAAGATATTAATGATATTTTTATTTTGAATTTTTCTCTTCCCATGATTGTTTAGTTTCCCTCCAAGTTGTTCTTCCCTGTTTGTGGCTTGTTGGCTTGATCTTTATCTTGCTGTTAGAGGCATTCTTCATCTCTCTGGTAATACTAATTGTGGGTGAGTGAAAAGCTGATTGGAAGAGCTAGTGAGTTTTATTGGAGGGTGATCTGGCTGGGTCATTTGTTGGGGGAAACTCTGACATCAGAATATATAGGTTTTTCCTATTAAGGTGATCAGATTGCCCAGAATTAACTCTTTTATTCTTCTAATTCTTCCACTGTGAGAGAAAAGGTATGGTCATAACCATTCTGGAAGCTGAGTAGGTGAACAGGACTTAGAGAAGAAGTTTCAGCTCTAATATGAATCAATACATATTCATTTATTCTCCCTGGTTTCAGTGTGGAATTCTTTATTATGATTTTTTTTTTATCCTTTAGAGAGAAGGGTCTCACTAATATGCCCAGGCTCAGGCTCAATCAATCCTTAAAACTTGGCCTCCTGAGTAGCTAGAATTACAGTCATGAGCCACTGCACCTGGGACAGTGTGGTGCTCTTGATCTTAACTCAGTCTGTGCCCACCATGTCCAGTTGACCACTTTACCCTCTTCAGAGTAAATCTATTCTTTTTCTAGGATGGGGAGAAGTTGTCCACTAGTATGGAGTGTAGAGGGAATTTAGAAAGTTAGTGCTTCACAAAGAGCTTTTCTGATCCTCCTTAAGACTGAACCACTTCACTGCCATTTCCAGTATTATCTGTTGTCACCATTTCCTGGACTCTTGATGATACTGCAATAAAGAAAAAAAACTAAAAAGCACCAAAAACTGAATCAGTTTCACATCTGATTTTCTTTGATGTGCTTGGTTAATTTTTATTTACCCATCTTGTTTAAGCTTCTAAAAGTTTGTTTTTGTCTCCTCTCCATTCTCCATATCCTTAAAGGTTGATACATTTC
The DNA here is from genome assembly GCF_027406575.1 of Nycticebus coucang. Taxonomy (NCBI): domain Eukaryota; kingdom Metazoa; phylum Chordata; class Mammalia; order Primates; family Lorisidae; genus Nycticebus; species Nycticebus coucang. The sequence continues at coordinate 80,634,783 of NC_069781.1, forward strand.
TAAATAATGCCTATGCACTGTAGTTTTTATATGGTTTCTAGAGAAGCAAAGTTTGGTTTAGTGTATTCAATCTAACAACTTTACCCAGAATTTTAATCTAGACTAGTCTACATCCAGTTGAAGTATCCTTTGTGACTGATGTTTTCAAAGGCTAAAAAAAAAAAAAAAAAAAGGCCTTTTACAGGTCTTTGCTGAAAAAAGTTACCAAACGATGTATTTCAAAAATAAGGAAATTAAACCTTAAAGGAAAGAATGGAATACAAGAATTAATAGACTCAGAACCTGGTAGAGACCCATATGGATGCTACCTTTGGAGGAGCTGTTCCCATCTGAAAGAAAGATGTCATTATCCCAGGAAACTTAGCAAAGATGCAGAGGGTAGCCACAGCGAGAGTCAGAGAAGCCATTCCAGGCCTACCGCTTTGTTTTAGAGTGAAGCCCAGAGGTGAGAGAACCAGCTTCCCCATGGACTATCCCCATTCCCCACCACCATGGGAGAAATTTGGAGTCCAATGAGTTAAATATGCAGAAATCTAAGTCTAATTTGAACCTACTATGGGTAACTCAATAAATAAAGCTTTCACATAACTAACTAAATAAAAAATAAATGTGTATGTAAAGTTGCAAAATGAGTAATGCAAAAGCAACCTTTTCAATTTGGGTAGGATTTATGGGGGCTTCCAGCTGTTCAAAAGACAAGATGTCCCACTTACAAGTTTCCGTTCTGATTCTATTTTTCAGAGGACACTTTTTTTTAGACACAGACACTTGCTACTCTGGCTATAACCAGGGCCCAAGCTAATTTCCTTTAGCCCCTAGAAATACAATCTTGTAAGATGCTTCTGCATATATTCCATTCCATGTGGTTTGCTCCACCTCAAGCATCATCTATTTTAATCCTGAGACCACATTACTATTTAATGCCCTAGTTGCTGGTACTTATAGCGCATCCACTCAATAGTTTACATTTTTCTTCTATTCTGATAGAAGCTATAGTTTACTATTGTCCAATTTACATTCCAAGTTCCTGTACCTCCTACCCCCAAAGGCTATTTGGATGAATAGACTATGCCATCAATTATTTTGTCTACAGGTCTGGACCTGGGAGAAACTTGGGTTGTTAGAGAATTAATAGTAAATATTTGTGTAGTACTTAATGGCACATCAGGCACTCTTCAGAGATTTTTAACAATATAAATTCATTTCATACTCATGACCACTCTGAGGTAGGTACTATTATTATTTTCACTTTATGGATGAGGAAACTGAGGCACAGAGAGATGAAATAATGGGCTATAGGTTCATAAACAACAGAGCTACAAGTTGAACCCCTGGCTCTAGAGTCCACGGTCTCAATGACAAAATTATGCTCCCACTCCTGATTTAACACTTTCTCACTCTCTTTACATAGCTTTTTGTCCTTCTGTTAACAGTAATAGACTTAATTTTGTTGATGAAGAAAGGATAAGCCAGTGTGTTCTTAACCCCAGCTCAGTAGAATCATCTCGAGAGCCTCGAGGAAATACCAATGCTTTGGTTCTATCCCAGAAATTATAATTTAGTAAAGCCCAACCTTTGTCTTATAAAGAACTCCCCAAATGGTTCTAATGTACAGCTGGAGTTGTGACTTATGAGATTAGGTCATTGAGCCATCTTATAATGTCTGGTGGTGGAGTTTTGTCATTATTACCAATTATCTGGGCCATAGGGACTTGGAAAATCTGAAAGAATCAGTGACATTTAATATCATCAGATCCCTAGTGCTTTAGCCTAATATCAAGCCTCCAGACCTGGAGTCCTCAAACTACGGCCCGTGGGCTACATGTGGCATTGTGACTGTATCTGTTCCCGTTTTGTTTTTTTACTTCAAAATAAGATACGTGCAGCGTGCATAGGAATTTGTTCATTGTTTTTTTTTTTTTTTAACTATAGTCCAGCGCTCCAATAGTCTGAGGGACAATGAACTGGCCCCCTGTTTAAAAAGTTTGAGGACCCCTGCTCCAGACTGTTTGTAATGCTATGACTCAGCTTCCCAATGCTAATGTGCCTTTGCACACCATGGACGGACGGACCCCCTACACCTGTTCAAAGCTGACATTCACTATCTGTCATCCTCCCAACTGGTATCTATTCTTCCTCTCAGTGCCCAGGCCTTTGTCACAAATATCATTCTATTCCTGTTCAGTTTAGATCAAATCATACAATGTGTAGATCTCTAATCTAACAGGTTAGTCGTGTCAGAGATTTTGAACCACAAGCTAAGCTGGAGTTTGACTGCTCTCTATGGAAATGTTTTTGCCTGCAGAATGCTTTATTCTTCCTATTTCCAGGCCAAAGCACCCAATCAAAATTCATAGAGGAGAAAGCATGCCACTCAGTTTGGCATAAGTTGCCCATGAGCCTCCCTGGGTTCTGGAGCCAACTGTTAGTATTCCAGTGTCCTTTGCCTCATTCTTAACACAGGTGACATAGGTGACAGAAAGCCTCAGTTCCTGGAATTTGAGGGTAGGTCCTAAGGTTGAACATGTGTGCACACAAACCAGCCCGCACATCCGCATAGTCACTATGCTGCCCACTTTCACGGAAAGAAACCTTGAAACGCCAAAGGGTCTACAGCAAAGTGGAGTGTAGTGCTGTTCACCTGCTCTCTTTCTAATATTGTCCGAGGCTGTGTTAATGCAGGTCATAGACTATTTATGGCCCAGAGTTTTGTAGAGATTTGGGGACTAGATTTTTCTGACTTTTCCAATAGCCTGGCTTTTATGCTGGAACCAGCTGTCCACAGAGCTAGGCCAGGACAGACTCAGGTGGCAGGAGCCAGGCTATTTCATGTTTCATAATCTCTATTTCTCTCCAGTGTGCAAGGCCTGGTGCCTCCTCCCAGAGGTCGAGTTCTTTCTCTGCAGCCTTGTCTGCCTCTCATGAAAGTGGACTTCTGAGGGTTTTCCTGTCTCCTCTAGTTTGCCAAATGTACTGTTCCAACCCACGAAAGCCTGCTTGTGCTTCCTGTTCAGACTGTTGCTGCTCTTCACCTTGGCTCTGTGCTCCCAAAGCACATCTGTGCAGTTCATTCCCATAAATATCCCTTGGGTGACTTTAATTTGGATTTTAGCTCTTTTTTTCTAATCACAGGTTGCAGTTTAGGCAGGCCCTTGCTCGGGCTGCATGTACCCGTGAGGATATGCCTTTCATAGCCTTTCCTTCAACAAGCGTTTATTGAGTAGCTACAATGAGCCATGCACGTGATAGCACAGGAGCAGGGACAGAGATAGACAGGTTTGCTCTTCTTTGCTTCCTGTAGAATCTCAGCTTCCATTGCAGATAACAAAGACGTAGACAAAGTCTATTACAAAGTAATTCAAGATGCTATGGCGTGAAAGTTCACGTCTTCCCCAAATTCATTTGTTGAAATTCTCACCCCCAAAGTGATGGCCTTAGGAAAGTGGGCTCTTTGGGAGGTTATTAGCTCAGGCAGGTAGAGCCCTTATAAATGTGACTAACACCCTTATAAAAGAGACCCGACAGAGACCCCTTGCTGCTTTATGACATGTGAAGGTAGAGTAAGAGGATGGCTATCCATGAGGAAGCGGGCCTCACGACACACCCAGCCTCCAGAACCAGGAAAAATAAACCATAAACCAATAAAAATAAACCAATCTGTGATATCTCATTATAGCAACTTGAATGGCCTAAGACACAGCATAACACAGGCTGCTATATGAGAAGGTGGACATGGAAGAGGGGACCTTTGAACTTGGTCTTTGAGAAGGGCTCAGGAATGTATTTGCTAGGGCTGCCATAACTAAGTACCACAAACTGAGTGGGTTAAACAACAGAAAGGCGTCATCTCACTGTTCTGGAGGCCCGAGTCTGAGATCATAGTGTCAGCAGGTTTGATTCCTTTGAGGGATGGGAGGGAGAATCTGTTTTATGCTTTTTCTCTCACATCTGGCCTTCCTGGCCTCAGGTTCTGCCTGAGATAGAGTAAGGAGGCAGGTTATCTGAGAACAGGACTTTTCAGAGTGTCCACTCAAATCTTCCATATGTCAAATGATGGCACAGAGGTCTAAAGGGTCTTGGTAGGAGCTAGAGTTGGGCTCCCATCCCAGCTCTGTACTTGAGCAAGTCACTCCAACTCTCTAACCAGGGGTCCTCAGACTTTTTAAACAGGGGTCCAGTTCACTGTCCCTTCGACCGTTGGAGGGCTGGACTATAGTTTAAAAAAGAAACTATGAACAAATTCCTATGCACACTGCACATGTCTTATTTTGAAGTAAAAAAACAAAACAGGAACAAATACAATCACACCACCTCACGTGGCCCATGGGCTATAGTTTGACCGTGAAATTGACATTGGTCACAAATTGACCATGAAACTGCCTAACACGTCTCAGACACTCAACCAAGTGTGGTAGTATTATCACTGAGGCAAGTCATCCCAGAAAACTTTGATTAAAAAAATGGAAAAGCAAAAGGTTGCATTCAGACTATAATGAAGGATGTTTGACTTCCAGCTAGGATCTGAAGTAAGCTGATGGAGAAAAGATTAATGATAAAGAGAAAGCATCCATTTAAGTATCTATTTCCTTTTTAAGGTTCACTCTAAAAGAACTACCTTCTTTATGGGTTCAGGTCATCTGAGGGTGGCAATTTGAACAGTGGGCTATATATTTTGTAATAAAAGGAGAATTGTAAGAACTGGCTACCCTTGGCCCTTGGTTCCTCAGGGTGGATGATTCAGATCTGTGGTGGATCTGAATGACACCTCTCAGGGGTGAGAGGCAGCTGGTGCTGGGCAGTCACCAAGGGACACTGCCAGCCTCAGGGCAGAGCCCACAGACACCGCCTGCTGGAATGCAACAATGGAGGTCACTGGCAGGACAGGCCATGGAGCCGGGAATTATTTTACCCGCTCAAGTCCACCTGAGAGAGGGTAATGAATGGGGGCACGCTGGGTACATGTGTGGAGAGAGAGCAGGAGCCAACAGGAAAGCAAGACAGAGCAAAACATCCCGCACAGTGCTGCAGGTAGGGGCTGACATCTGACTACGATTCCAAAGCGTCTGTAAAGTTCATTTTGAGATGTGTTAAAAAGGTCACCAGAAAACAAAAAAAAAATTTATAACAGTGGACCAAAATAAATATAGTAATACTTGTAAGTCAATGCACATTTGTCATGAGATTCCAGTAAATATGTCAAACATGAAAAGAAACACACTGAATGTACAGTGACAGTTCCGCAGAAGTGGGCACTAAGTGTATCAGAAAGAGGGAGGGAGAGGTAGAGAGACAAGCAGACAAAAATCCCGAGGCAATGCTTTGGCACAGATCAGAGAAGATGTAGGTATTAAGAGAAGAAAAAATAAAAAGATATCTGTTAATTTTATTCAAAAAGATACACAGGAAAATGAAACAGAACAACGACTAAAAAGAATCCTATCAATATTATTATTAACAGGCTTATTAGATCCGCACGGGTTTTAGAGGATGTGAAGTCCTTTCCATGTACCCAAACACCGGCCAATCTGGAGGGTTCTCTTCCTGTTGTGCCACTTAAGAACACATGTGGTCTTGGTTAAAAGTCACTGAGACCTTTTATGCAGTTTTCTCTTCTATAGAATGGGACTATTCATGTGCTCAGCCACCTCTTCTGGGGAGGGGGGTGCAGTGGGGTCCCCCACTCCCTGTCTCTGGGGTCTTTCTCAGGGCTGTACACTGTAGTGCAAGAATTGAATTTAACTTTCCAACAGGTTTTGTTCTACCCCCACAGGGATTGGGGTAGACTAATAAAAAAACTATATTGTTTTAATTCCTTGTTGGCATTTGAAAACCAAGAGCTGGTACATAAATATTTGGGTGTTTGGCTTCTTTTAAAAACTGGGGAGAGGGAGCAGAGTTGGCCGCTGTGGTGCCCTGTAGCTGGGCTTGCTTGCTCCGGCTCACCACAGGCCCCATCACTCCCCAGTGATACCAGATCACTTCTTTCCTTTATGTGACTTCCCTAGCCCCTAGGCTTTTTATGTTCACAGCCCTTGTTCTATCTCATCCACATATCATATGGAATGACCTTGTGGGTCAGTTTCCTGTCTCCAAGGCAGAGGCTGTGTCTCATTCACTCCTGGCTCACCGTCAATGCTGCAGAGACGTTTGCTGAACTACATGAGGATGATGAGAAAAGAGAGAGAGCAAACATGGGGGGAGCTGGCAACGAAGAAGCCTCCACTTTGGCCTACCTTCAGCAGCACGTGTGAGGCTGCAGCATAAGCACCAGCTCCCTTGCTGCCTTTCTACAGATGAGCTTGTTTCCGCTAATGCCTCACCCAGCTCTGAGGGGAGACAGTGGATAGAGAGTAGCGCAGACTCCTGTGAAGAGTTGCACCTTCCTCTCTGTGACCCAGAAAGTTCAAAGCAAGAATTTAGAGATCTCAAGGCTGAAAGTGGTGTGATAAACAGCAGAGCCACCAGTGAAGGGTGCCGGAAGAGGTCAGAGAGTGGAGGGGCACGGAGCAGAGAGGACATCCGGGCTCTGTGGGAGGCGATTGTTGTGCGGGCATGGACAGGGACAGCAGGGCTCTGTGCCTGTGTGTGGTGTGGACAAGTCCTGGCAGGAGGGACAGGCCTGTGTACAGGGGAAGCGTTCGGGGCAATGCCTTGAATGGCCAGAAGAGTCAGGTGTCAGGATCTAACGCTGGCTGCATGCTGGGTGGACATGCGACCTTGAGCAGGTTAATTGACTCTCTCTGGGCTGGTGTCCTCTTCAGGACAATAATGATATTCCCCTTACAGGGATGTTGCACAGATTAAATGAGTTGATGCATACTAAGTGTCTGGCACACATCTGCTTCATGCCTAGCACTATCTGTGCTGTTAACAGTTTCCTACAGCTGCCGGAACAAATCTCCACAAGCTGGTGAGGCTTGAGACAACAGAAAGTTATTCTCTCACAGTTCTAGAGACCGGATGTCCAAAATCAAGATGTCTGCAGAGCTAGTGCTCTGGGCCTCTTCCAGCTTTGGGGGCGCCAGGCATTCTCTGACTTGGAGCTGCATCACTCCGGTCACTGCCTCCATCTTCACATGGCCTGCTCCTACATGTGTCTGTGACTCCTCTTCTGTCTCTTCTAAGGACACTTGCCATTGATTTAGGAACTGCCTGGTAATCCAGGATGACCTTATCTCAAGACACCTAATTTAATTACATCAGCATAGTTCCTTTACCCAAATAAGGTCATGTTCATAGGTTCCAGGATGTGGACATATCTTTTGGGGAGGCCACCGTTCAAACTGTGACAATACCTAAGTACTCAATACTTTCCATAAGCCAGCATTTTATTTGATCATTTGATGAAACTAAATCTTGGCGGATAGTGCTCTAGGTTCCTTGGTGCTTGATCATGTTTGCCCAAGTGATAAGAGAGTGCCACAACCCTGTGCAATCCATAATTAGTGACCAAAAGAAGTGGATGGTTTCTGGATTCTCTGACTTTCCTGCCTGGCTCTCTTCCTGCCACCAATTTAATCTGTTCTCTGCAAAATGCCTGTGGTGGACACTGAAGAACTGTCCACATGCCCCTTTAAGGAAGGACTTGTTGTCCCAGCTGCTGGGAGTGTTGTCATCAGCCTTCAGCTGGCGGCATGTCTAGATCCTCCTCAGTACTGAGAGCTGCCTCATTGGAGGTCACTTCCGTACCAAGATGGGCCATGACCCGTGACTGACAGAGGCAGCAGCACAGAGGCCCAGTCATTTCAGCTGAGTATGAGACAAGTCGTATGGGCCATTTTAACTCTTGAGTTCCCTATGGGGTTGGAAGAGACTCCACGGGACTTAACATTGCATAGTCACTTCTCCCATGGCCCACTCTGCTTCCTCTCCTTCCCTTCCATCAGTCCTGAGCCCAAGGGCACTCCCTGAGAAACACCCTGACACTGAACTCCAAATCACAGTCTGCTTCCCAGACACCCCTACCTGGCCAGTGTCTGTGGATCATATGTTCTTGGGACCACACCATTATATGTAAAATAGAAAACGTACTCCATGGGCGGCGCCTGTGGCTCAGTGAGTAGGGCACGGGCCCCATATGCCGAGGGTGGCGGGTTCAAACCCAGCCCCGGCCAAACTGCAACAAAAAATAGCCAGGCGTTGTGGCGGGCGCCTGTAGTCCCAGCTGCTTGGGAGGCTGAGGCAAGAGAATCCCGTAAGCCCAAGAGTTGGAGGTTGCTGTGAGCTGTGTGACGCCACGGCACTCTACCCGAGGGCAGTATAGTCAGACTGTCTCTACAAAAAAAAAAAGAAAGAAAGAAAACGTACTCCATGTTTATGTACAATGATTCTACTTCCCATGGGTGGCGATAAACCAGGTCATCTTGAAGTTTTAAATCGTATTTAAAATATCTTCATGATCTCTTCAGGGCTTTGAGGTTTTTCCCTTTTCTGCGACTTGGAACACATAACAGAATCTAAGGCAATTCTAAAACTTTGAAATACTCCATCGGCACCTGGACAAAAGAATACCAGTTTGATAATAGCTGAAAACTCACCTGGTTGAAAATAGTGTTTTGAGATTTCAACTGAATTCATGTTTGTCTTTGAATTTTTAATGAATTTGATGAAATCCATCAGCTCTTTAGTACTGTCTGTTAAGCATGAAGCTAAAAAGAACGTAAGACAAGGGAGACAGGCTGCTATACTGAGAGAGAAAATAGGCCTGGGGAATAAAGTAGATTTGGGTTTGAATCTTGTTTATGGTACTTGCTGTCACTGAGCTCTGCACCTCAGTTTCCCCATCTATTAAATGGAGATAGTAAACATATCTACCCCATAGAGTGTTTGGGAAGATTAAATGATACTACCTTTATAAAACATTTATAATAGTAAACACAATAAATGCTCATTATTGGCTAGTACCTCCAGTAAAACATATAAATACACACACAACATATAGTATACACAAAACAAATTTTAGATCATTTGAGTCACCGCTTAGAGAAAACTCATAGAAATTTGTGCTAACTTTTAAAAAAAGATACTTTTCCCTTATTACACAGAATGCCATTAAATTTCTAATACCAAAGGTGATATCTGATTGAAGATGTCACTAAGTAGTGAGTCCTGTGGCTATTTGCAGAAAAGCATTTCAAGTAAAGGAAACAGCAAATGCCAAGTTCTGATAGGACAGCAGGGCTGTGTTTGAGGATGAGCAGAGAGGTCATCCTCAAATATGAGGCAGGGAGTTAGCAGGGTGAAGGTCAGAGACATTGGTGAGTGGGTAATGAGGTGAGGAAGGGAGCAGGTCTTGTAGGATCTGGCAAGTCATTTTGAAGACTTTGGATTTTGCTAAATGATTTGGGAAGTTGTGAGGTCTTGCACCAAAGAGTGACATAGCCCAATTTCTGTATTGAAAGGACAACCCTGATGACTGTGTTAAGAATAGAATTGGGACGAGCAAGGCAAAAAGAGGCCATGCTCAGGAGGCCACTGCAGTACCCTAGGCTAACAGTGACAGCTGCTTGGATCAGGTATCACTGTGGACACAGAACATGGTCAATATCTGCTGGTTTTTGAATCTAAAAGTGGTAAGAATTAGTAATGCCTTGAGAGGAAAAGACAAGCTGAAAATGCCTCTGTTTTCTCTCCTGAACCACTGGAGGAAAACAGTTCTTTTAACTGAGATGGGTAAGCTGCAGAGAGGGCAGGTTTGGGGAGAAATAGAAGTGTCCGTGTTGGCGCACATGCATTATCAGATAGCTCTGAGCATCCAATTGAACATGTTGAGGTTACCATGAGTCCCAAGAGTCTAGCATTAGTGAGCAGTCTGGGCTGGAAATATAAATTAGGGAGGTATCAGCCGATAGCTGGGATTTAAAACTATGAGACCAGGTGAAATCATTAAGAGAGTGGGTAGACAAAGAAACAAGAGATTTAAGGGCAGAACAGAGACACACTCCAGTGGTAAGAGGTCATAGAGAACAAACAGCAAAGGAGACTGAGGAGCTGCCAATGAAAGACAAGAAAAAACAGGAGTCTAGAAGCCAGATGAAGATGTGGGAGCAGGGCTTTGATGGCTGAACAGGAGTTTGTTAGGCCAGCGAGGCTCGAAGTGTTGACTCAGACCAGCTGCATCAGCAGCAGCATCTGGAAGCTTGGTAGGAAGCTTGCTCTGGAGTGTGTTAGAAGCTTGACAGGATCTCAGGTTCCTGTCCTGATCCACTGGGTCAGAAACTCTGATGGTCAGGCCCTCCAGGGGACTCTGTTGCACCCTCCAGTTTTAGAACCACTGTCCTCTTCACAAAATTGCCTGCACAAAATTATAAAGTGGAGAAAGAAAGAGGTGGATGAGAGGAGACCTCTCAGAGTTTACTGGAAGAGAATATTGTTGGAAACCCACCTAGGGCTCAGGCTCCTCAGAGGTAACCACCTCCTCAACGAGGGGCAAGGCAGAAACGCGCTCACCCTCTAGCCCCCAGTTTAGAACCTTCTACTAATCAGTCTACCAGGTTCTTTGGGAAAGAGGAAAGCCCCATTTCACTGGACGGAGGGAATGCTGAGCACCAGGCATGCCAGACATTCCACTGGCTAAAAGGAGGGTGCAGTTCCAGGGTTAGGGTTACTGTGCAGAAACTCTTGAGATATAAAGCTGTTCCCAACTGTTCCCACATTTTCCTCTGGGCTGTCCTAGGAGAATTCCACCCTCTTCCATTCTGGAGAGAAGTTAAAATTAGGGCCAGCCCTGCGGGGCTGACACGCCAGATGCGGGGAGGCTGTCCCCAGAAATAAGCTGGTTCCCACCGCGGATGGGCGGGGCGGCCGCCTCGGTCCCAACTCCGCGGAGAGGCTCCTGGAAGGCTTGCCCCTCCCCAGAGTCTGCAAGGGGTCTGGTCCCAGGCTTTAAAATCCGGAGCGAAGGCGCTGCGTGCCGGCTTCCCCTCTCCAGCCAGTCGTGGCCGGCCTTTCAAAAGTGTGTAGTTGTCTCCTCCCTGCCCGGCCCCCGTGGTCGCCGGGACCAGCTGGCCACTGACCGGCGGCGGCAGCTCAGCGCCGCGCTCTGCGTTCGGGCACCTCTATTCCGGAGCTGCAATCGCACGCCTTGTTTCCCTCCCGGAGTCCCCGGGTTCCCGTGTCCCCAGAGCTCCAGGCAACCCCGGCTCCCACGCATCCTTTTACCAGGAGCAGCCCGTCCCCGCCGGCTGGCAGATTGCACCCCTTCCCAGCCCTCCTCCTGAAGCGCAACCATGTTGTTAAGGGGCATCCTCCTGGCAGTACAAGGTAAGGCCCAGGCCAGGGGACACCCTCGGGGGCGCTCTGGCGACTCGCTCCTGCACCCCTGCGGGGCCCGGCGGGCGGTGCAGGGCAGGGCCAGCCGAGGGCGCCTCCCGGTCCTCCTCCGCAGCCGCTTGCCCCCTCCTCCGGCGGAGACCAGCGGGGTGGGCGTGGGGTCTCGCAGCCAAGGCGCCGGGAGTGCTGGGTGGGGGAGGGGAGCGGGCGCATCCCCCTCCGGTCCCTCCCGCCCTCCACTTTCACACCTTGTCCCTTGGGCTCCCCCAGTTGGGTGCAATCGCTCACGGATGGGAGCCCGAACTGAAACTTGCTTTGTGCCCGCAGCCCTGCAGCTCGCTGGTGCCCTGGACCTGCCCGCTGGGTCCTGTGCCTTCGAAGACAACACCTGTGGCTTTGACTCCGTGTTTGCGTTTTTGCCGTGGATTTTAAATGAGGAAGGTAAGGGGGCTCAGTGAAGAGGATCCCGAGGTGAACTTTTGTCCTCTGCTGGTTGGGCATTTTTTTCCCCACATGGGTAATGTTATCTTGGAGTTAATTCCCCCGGGCAGGAAAAGCGTGAGTCACAGATCCTCCTTCTAACTAACTCTCAGCTGTGCTGCTAGGGACGGCTTAGTAGAAAGCCGGAGGCTGTCCTTTGTTTACCTGGCCTGTGGTAGAAGCTCTGAGAATTGGCCCCTCACCCCAGCACTCCTTGATAGAAGGAGTGATTGTCGCCCACCAGCTGTGCAGGTCGCAGGCCTTTCTGGTCCTCAGCAGACACGTTCACACTCCACACTTGTGAGCTGGGGAGTGGATGGCACTGGTTCAGCCTTGCGGAAATGATTCCAGGCTTCCGTGATGGGACCTCAGTGCTAAGACCTCACATTTACCTGTGCCTGACTTTTTCCTCCATGAGTTCACCCTCACACTCTTGCTTATAATCTAGCACTGGACCAAAGAGGAGCCCAAGACCATGATGGAGTGCCAGTGGACACTGGTCACTGCCTCACTACCTCAGAAGGTTTGTGTTACAGGGACAAAGTTTAAATGTGAGGTCTTCAGAAGTGTCTTCTTACCTCCCTTTCTATTGTAAAGAGTAAACAGTTCTCAGTACCCAAGGGCAGGCACTAGGTGCCTTTTCTCTTCTCTCTCTCTCTCTCTCTCTCTCTCTCTCTCTCTCTCTCTCTCTCTCTCTCTCTCTCTCTCGTCACCACTATTTAGACACATGATCCCTCAGATCATTTGGACTGGAAAACATCCTCCTTTAAAAAACACTGCACTGTAAATGAAACCAGCTAAACTCCTTCCCCCTCAACTGATCGCAGGGCCCGGATCCTCCCAACCTGGCTCCCTGGAGAGGACAGAGCCAGTAGCTGTGGTTACGTGTATGAATTTGTCACACAGCTCACTCTGCCTCAAGCCACCACTCAGGGCTTCCCTGCCCTCACTTCTCCAACCCTCATAAGTAGGTGATGCCAGCCCCATTCTACAAAGGGAGAAATCTCAGTCTTAGAATATTCAAATGGCTGCTTCAAGTCACACAGTGTCACTGAGTGGCCAACTCTGAGCTGTCTAGTTAGGAGGAGAAACAGGCATGAGCTAGTTCAGTAGTAATTGTCATTTATTTCCAATAATTGCCAAGTCCTGACTACCACAGTTTCCTTAGCAGTAGCTGGGAAAAAGCAATTCCTGATTTACTGTCAGAGGGCTTCCTACTTTGCCAACGGCTTTAGGAAAGTCTCCTTAATGTCACCACAGCACCCTTTCTCTGTTCTGCCCCTGTGGAAAGCATTTTGGAAGATGGCCTTGCACATGCCACGTGACCGACTGCTTTGAGAGCGTTATTCTCTAGTATGGTGCTTCTCAAACATTAGCTGCATCAGAATTACCAGGTGCCTTGTTAAGATACAGGTTGCCAGGTCCCACCCACTGACTGATTCAGTGAGTCTGAGAATTTCTAGCTAATTCCTAGAGGCTGCTGCTGCTGCTGGGCTCGGCGGGGGGGTCACATTTTGAGATCCAATGACTTCTACTGTGCATGTGTACACATGCGTATGCATACACATGCACAGGCACACACACCCTTCTGTACTGTAGGTCCTGAGCAGGGCCAGGGCTGCCGTGAAGGAGCCAGTCACATGACCCTGACAGGGAACAGCTTCTGGCTTGCCTCACCTTACTGCTGGCCCTGAGAATAGGAAGTCCTCGTCCCTCCTCAAACCACCCCCAGCCCTCTGTCAGGATGGGGGCCTCTGGGTCAGTGGGCATGCCACAACCTGTGAACACAGCTGCCTCCCAGACCCACAGGAAATGCCTGCTGCTGGGCTGGCACTTCTGCTCTAGCAGGGCAGTTGAACAGTCCTCCTTCAGGGAAAACAGGAAGATGCTTACAGGAAAAAGTGATTACAGTTTAATAGTATAATGAAGGCACTGTGGCTTTGCTTTTTGCTTTCTTTCTAACAGCCACTGCTCTCTGGCTCAAGAGTGGGAGTACTGGCTTGGCTGGGGAAGTTAATTCATTCTTCACTGAGCAACCCAGGGTGGAGCGGGCAGGTTAGGCTTTAGTCGTTACAGATCTGACTTTTCAAAGGCCAGAACTTGGATCTAACAGTCCCTCCAGACTCCAGGGCAATGGGTAGGTGTGTGCTTGTTGCTATGGTTGCAGGCTGAAAAGCCATCACCAAGAATTTCTCTTATAAACCTCTTTCTAGGTTGGTAAATTAAAGATAATAAAATTATTCCAGGCTGACGTTTGGCAAACTATTTACAAGCCGCTCTACAAATTTACTTTTATCTTGCTGCAGAGACCCTTTGAAACTGGTTCCATCACCCTCCACTTGTTGGATCCACCACAGAAAGTTGTGGGTTTCAGAGACTTTTGCCCACAAGTACTTGGAACACAAATGACACTTCTTATATGTTCTTGCTCAGTAGGTTAATTTATAGTGTACAGAAAAATGCTAAATCCCTGTGCAGGGAGTCATGTTGGAAAACAATCTACAAATTAGAATTTCATAACAGGAAGATCAAATCTTGGGGTAGCTGGAAAAGTCACCTTATCTCTCAATATCTCCTCTGCTGCCCAAAATTCTATTTGAGGTTCACTTCTCAATATTAGATCCCTAAGCATTTTTGATTACAGTTCCAGTGTCCCTAATTCACAACCATTTTGAAATATGCTGTATCTTCGCTGGGCACAGAATTAGATAAATTTTGACCTAGTAGCATGTTGGCTTGAGTTGTAGACCACACAGGGGCTCCCCCAGGGAAAGGTGGCTGCACCAGAGCTGGTGACCAAGCACTGCAGCCCAGTTTTATCTTTCTAGTTTTGCCAAAGGTTGCCCTGCTTTCTTGATTTTTTTCTATGCTTTTTGTAGAATATTTTTTATTTTCTTGATGTCATGGGAAGTGGAATTATGTCAGATTCAAATTTTAACTCATTTCTAAATCTTAGAGTTGAATTAAATTCAGGAAAGAAGGGATCTACTTTATCCTGTAGGAACCATCTTTAGTCATTCATTTAGCCTACAAGAAATCATCTTTCTTCATTCACAGTTCAGAAAATCTTGCAACTGTTTTGAGCAGTGGTGTTCAACTGAATGGAAACTGTTTGTTCCATTTTCCTAATGCCAGCTGTGGGGACAGGACCCCTTCGTCTGAGGATTCTTGGAGACCCTATGGTTGGGCTCACATAGGAATAATTATAATTTAAAAGAGACATTGAGTGCAGTTTGGCTTCACTCTCACTTGGGGACATTGTGACTTGGTGCCTTTAACCTACCTCTATGAGGAAGTCTTTGGAGGAACTTAGGAAGGAAGGCGGGGAGATAGAAATGAGTCCAGACGTTGCTCTTTAAACAGACATTTGGAATACTAAGCCACCTGGGAGAGGAAAGCAGCTGTGAAAATGTGTCAGGTTAAAAGGAGGTAAAAGGGGAAAATGAAAGCACCTGTTATAAGGAAGCCCTACATTGCTTTTCCACAGTAGGGGTCAGGGTTTGAGAAATTGCCTAATACAGGAAGAGTCTGGATGGGTTTTGTTCCTTGCAGCAAGTGATACATCTGAGGCAGGCAGGCTTCAGGGCTGGCTTTACCAAGGAGTGGGTGGGGGCGCAGTGGAGTTACCGAGCTCACCTGGTAAATGCATGCAAGTCTCTTTCAGATATGCGTCCCCTTCACCCGTACGCATCCCTTCTCTTTTAAGGACACTCTTGGCTACTTGGCCATCTGTGTTTCGGTTCTGCACACAGTCATGTGCCAGTTATTATTAACAGTCATAAATCCTGCCTGGTGCTTCTCGATGCCCAGCTGGAGCCACAAGTCTGGACTGGATCCCAAGAGGACTTCCTGGGAGAGAAGGGCTCATTGTCTCCTTCCTATAGATGACCACTCCTGTCCTGGCTTTGTGGAGTCATTCAGCATCCCATCCTCACATGACCAAGTTCACAGATGATTCTTATTTTTGTGGGCTGTTTGGTCTTGCATTGTCTGTGCTGGGTGTTTGGTTGGAGCTCCCTAAGCAGAAGTGCAAGCCTGGCACGTTCCTTGGATGCCTCGGGGACGATGGTCAACCCAGGGATTTGGCCAAATTATCCCTGCAATATCACATGTCATTCCCTGGTGCTGGCCTGGCTATTACTGCTGCCTGGGTGAGCATGACTGTGGTGTGCCGTACCTGGGGAGAGCCTGGCTTCTCCCTGGCTCTGTTTGGGAGCCCAGATCCTAAAGCTGGGCCTTGAGGGTCATCCACAGACTACGTATGGGCAGCCCAAGGGCAGGGCCTCATCTCCTTGGCTCTCCACCAGTTCTTTCCTCCAGCACCGCTCCCCCTCTGCAAATGTTGTGTCTCCACTGGGACCTGGACTCTGGAGCTAGCTTTGCTGTGTTAGAAATTCTTCAGCAGAGAGCTAATTATATTCTAGACATGTAGAAGAACTCATATTCCAAAGAGGCAGAGCTCTGGGTCTGCCAAACCCACAAAATACTACATTTTATGCCATACTGTGTTGCATTTATTTACTCTTTCAATTATGTAGGGATCTTACCTGCCTACAATCTTTAGCATATAGAAAAGGGCCTGGCACAAAGTAGAGGCTCACTAAATATGTTTTGAATGAGTGAATTTGTTGAATGAATGAATCCTGTGTTAGATCATGAGAATGCCTTTGTGCATTTTCCTGCATGCTCCTGGGTCATTCTGCCCCTGCAAAGATAGCTCCTTATCATGAGCAACAGCTTAAGCCTAGGGGTTAATACACACTCTGTGCCCAGACAGTGTGGATTAGAACCCAGGCTCTGCCTTTTCAAGCTATGTGGACTTGGGCAAGTTATTTATCCTGTGTTTCAGTTTCCTTGGCTATAAAATGAGGATAATAAAAGTACCTATCTCATAAGATTGTTGTGAAAATTATACACAATAATATATTTAACACACGGTGAGCACATTCTACATAGAACCTGATACTATTCTTACTTTTAATACTACTAGATTTTTATTTTATCAGCATTATAAACATTGTAAATAAACATTAGTTCTTCCAATTTAGACAGCCTTCCAACACAGCTTCCAGGGAGCTAAGGAGAGCATAATTTTCTTTTGTTATAGTTTTGCTATTTGCTCTTTATTCCAACCAGAGAAAGGACCTTCACTTTCTTTTTCTCATCATTTGGCTCTAGCATAAGCAGCAGTGAGCCTTGTCTCACTCTTGTGTGGATGTAAATAAGACTGAGTTTCACACTTAGCATATCGTCTTTCCCAATGGAGCACACTTTTTTCTTTATTGGGTTTTGCCGGGAATGCTTTGCTTCCTGCTTCATCCCTCTCCCACCCAGCCTGCTGTGTCCCACTTCTCTGTCTGCTTAGCATCAACTGGCTCCATTATTGGGGTACTAGTGCCTTTCTATGAGACCCCCAGCCAAACTGATCTCTTATCCCTTAAATTCTTGGGCAGGTCCCTAATCCTTGGCCTCCTTGTCAACCAATCCAGGTCCTTAAGTTCCCTGGCCTGAGTTCTGCACTTGGGACTTAACCTGCCCGGGGTTGCTGGTATCTGCCTGCACCCCACCCCCTTGACTGACTTTTCTGTGTGTAGACTCTGTCTGGCGTACCTCCCTTTATTAAAGGCTACGCCTGGTCTGGGCTTCTCCCTACTCACCTTGGACTTGCTCAATGGGAAGTTGCTACTCAGCTTCCAGCCTGAACCCCAGTAGGACACCTGAGGATTTTAGGACATTTTCCTTCTACTAGTTGCATAAGTCAACCAAGGTCACAATATGTTGGGAGGAAAAAATAATTTCTTGTCATAGGACTTTATGCTTTTGTTGCCATCTTCATACTTTTAGTGTTTTGTGACTCGGAGTTACTATGTTTTGTGATTTGCATCTTGGGATACAGTATTCTTACAAAGTTCTGGTTCTTAAAATAGCAGAACTTCTTTTGATAGGTCACCCCAGCAGCAGTCCCACTTCTCTTTCTAAATAAACAAACGATATTTGGTTTGTCTTACAAAGTGAAATCCATATATGTTAATAGACATCATGAATATCTCAGTGAGTAGAGCCAGCAGGCAGTGGAAGTTGTCCTGGGCAGCCTTGCTGGTCATCCCCAAGTTTCACATCTGACAACTACCCCAGTAGTTGTCTCAGTTTTTTAGTGTTTCTCTTAATCAACTAAATCATATAAACATATTTATGCATTCACTTCTGTATTCTTGGAGTATTTAATTACATATTCAGCTATCTCCCTGGCTATCTATCTTAGGAAGAAGATAGTGCTTAATACAGAAGAGTAGATAGGTAGTAATAAGTGAGGAAGTTATTTAGAAGTAAGGAACTTTTACAGTATATCAAAAGTTTCTGTCACATGAACAACTCCATTTCATCTATGCAGTGGTTCCCAAAAGGTTCTTTAAAAATAGTGATGTCCAGCTCCTACCCCAAGAGATTGTGATTTATTAGACCAGAAAAGGGGCCAGACTTGGCACTATTTAAAAAATAAACATGCTAATGAATGAACATACTTCCTAGGTGTATTCACTAGGCGAATCACTCCCTAGGTGGTTCTAATGTGTGTCCATAGTTGCTGGTCCCTCCAGATATAAGAAAGAAGAAATGCCCTCCTGTTAAGAATCCTTTGATGATTAGCAGTTGCCCCCAGGATAGAGTGCAAACTACCTAGCTTGGCATTCAAGGTGCTTCACAATTTGTCTCAAGCTGGATTTCTGCCCTTCTCTTCCATTAATTCCTAATGTGCTGATCACTTAACATACCTTTTACCTTCTCGCCTCTTATTCTGTGTGCACTGTCTCTACACCTATGTAATCCTGATTTTTTTATTCCCTTGTCCCATCCAGGTCTATTTAAATCCTGTCCATGCTTTAAGATCTGGCACTTTCTTAAACCATTCCATGACTTTCCCTGGTAAAATGAGCCTGTCGCGCCCCCCCGCCCCCCATAGCTTTTACTTTCCACTCTGTAAATCTTATTAGCATCTCCCTTTCAGAGTATTAGACTCTCCTCATCACCTCCTCAGACTATTACATCTTTCACATCACATCGGGGATCACATCCCTTCTATAACACCTGACAAACAGAATATGGTGTAAGCAAACTTTTTGAATTTAATCAATCTCTAAAGCCCTTGATGAGATTGATTTTTTAAAAAAACTTTGACATTTTTTCCTCTATTAAAAAAGTTGTGTTTACAAGAATGGAGAAGCATGAATCCTATGTACTCAATTTTGATATGAGGACAATTAATGACAATTAAGGTTATTGGGGGGAGGAAAAGCAGAAAGAGGGACGGAGGGAGGTGGGTGGGGCCTTGGTGTGTGTCACACTTTATGGGGGCAAGACATGATTGCAAGAGGGACTTTACCTAACAATTGCAATCAGTGTAACCTGGCTTATTGTACCCTCAATGAATCCCCAACAAGAAAAAAAAAAAGTTGTGTTTAATAATCCTTCCTACAATAAGACTTCAAAGACTTTAGATGCTTACATTGTAATTTCCAAATAGAACAGTGAAGCAGTGTCATAGCTGACCTTGCTGATACATGGTCTATTTCATCCCTGACATGCCAGTGGGAAAATAGCTTTTGGATTATTTACCCATCACACTGTCTGAGTCTCTTGATCTTCTGCCATCACAAACAATCACAATGCAACCTTGAGGGTGGCGCTGCTGGAGCTGAAAGTATTTTTTGGCAAAAGATGATCAGACTTTGAACTAGCTATTGAGAATGAGTGTTTCTAAGGCACTCAGGTGTGAGCTAGCAATAGTGCCTGCCTTGATGGTTAAAAGTAGGTAACAATATTGCCTGCTCTGGGGAGAATTTTTGCATACAGATATAACAGATGGAGAAACCAAAGGATCAGGTTTGTGATTCAGTGAGATCTTCCAGAATATTTGCTTTCTCTACTTTGTGAGAAATTTGTGTGTGTATTGGGTGATTCTAAGGCTAAAATTAAGATAATGAGATAAGAGAAGAGGTATGCTACTCTAACTTCATAGCATCATGAATAAATCACGTCTTACAGAAAAAGCCACTAAAGACTTATTCATGCTAAGAACAAGCACTCAAGTGTTTACTGTCCATCAGGCACGATGTCACTGGCTGGAGGGGATACATATGAGTTCCCAGTTTATGGAATACATAGCGGTGATCCCTGCCCTTGGTAGAAGCCACAGACCAATCTAGAAGACAAAAATCTATAATTATGTAGAGTAAACGGAGTTGTGTATTAGAGGGGTTTTCATTGCAAAGAGCATATATGTGGGCTATTTAAATCAAACAGAAAAGGAGTTTATTGGAAGTATATCAGCTCTCAGAATCAGCAGGAAGTTGAGAGAGCTATATTTGGGCAAGAATAATAAAGAAATACAAGGTGTAGACAAGATCCTTCTGGAAGAAGCATAATGTGACTTTGCCACTATTTGTTACTCCACTGCTGGACCTGCCTGTTCAGGAGGTAAGATTGGTCATGGGAGGCTAGTTAGGGGGCTTCCCGGGGGCCTAAGTGAGAGATGAGTGCCGAGTTCAGGCAGGGGTAATAAGGATAAAAGGGAAGGGTAAATAAAGCACCTCAAAGGGGATTAAATCAACAGGGCATGAGGATTGACGGGTGGGAGTGACAAGTCAGAGGAGTGACTCTGGGATTTCTGTTCGGTCAGCTGTTTGGTTGATAGTGCCAATAGTTGAGAGGATTCCAAGAGGAATTTCAGGTTGAGGGTAGAAAAAGGTATTATCAGTCCTGAGGTGCCCAGGAAACATCTGAGTGGAGGTTTTCAGCAGGTCTTTGGTGTAAGAATCTGAAGATCAGGTGTAGTCTGGGGAGGACTGTGGCCATGGGAAACTCCAGCATAAAGATTGTGGAGCAGAGATGATATCACCCAAGGAGAACGTATGAAGTAATAACAGCAGGAGGCTGAGAATGAAGCTTTAAACTCACAATCAAGGATTCAGCTTGGGGAGGGAGGTGGGGAATAAAGAGACAGAAGGAACCAGGCATGTGTGAGGAGAATTAGGACAGTGAAGGGTTGTAGAAGCCAAAGGTGTTAGGAGTTTCGAGAGCTGCATATGATCAGCAGGGTCCCGGGCATTAGATAGGGTGGACACAGTGGACTTGGCCATTGGAGGGCTTTGGTGCTTGAATGAGCACAGTTTCAGTAGAGTGATGAGGGGAGAATCAAGCTGCGGGTGGAAGAATGAGTGGGAAATGTAGAAGACTGATTGAGATTTCTCACCAAACATGCTTGGAGGTGAGAAGAAAGAGGGTCAAACATACCTACAAAGAAACTTGAGATAAAAGTTTTTTGGTTTTGTCATGTGTTTTGTTTCAAGAAGGGGAGACTTTAACATGCTTATGCAGTGAGGGAAAGGGACCAGCAAAGAAAGAGGATTCAAAACAACCCAGGGAAGAGACATCCTCACTAGCTATGGATTAGACCCAATTTCCACTTGGAAAATTCAGAAGCCCCCAAGACATAGGAATTTCTTTTGCCCATGGAACCCTAGAGACCCTCCCCTGATTGGCTAAGGGCACTGGAATATGCACTTCGAAATTTGTGTAATTGTATCGCTCCTAGAAATGCAGAGCAGATAGGAGATGGGGCTAAATCTGCGGTAATTAGGATGTGTCCTGGAATTCACCCGTTAAAAATACAAACAGACCTACAGGAGAATGTTTTAGGTCTAAGAGAATTTTAATGCATTGCATATTCTATTTCTGTCATAGACGTAGCTCCCAGGGAGAGGTGTGAAGTGAATGTTAGTGAAATCGTCACAAAATAGCTTCCTAGGCAGCCAGCATCTGTGATCTACAGCATTAAACGTCAGTGGCCCAGCACACGTCTTGTCATTATCTCTAGCCTTCACAACAGTCTTGAAGTCATTATCAACGTTGCACAGATGGTGACACTCAGGTAGAGAGCAGGAGGATGGGCATAGCAACCCAAGCCCGCCTGGCTTGAGCTTCCCCTGGTCCCAGGTTGCCTCTCACAAATGAATAGGATGGGGATGCCTCTGTTCCTCCAGCAGTAAGCAGCAAGGAAGCCAGACTTGCCAAGTTTATTCTTCTCTAGACAAAGTGGGAAGACTCTGCCCACATCATCAATCTTGATGAAGTCCCAACGTTAGAACTCCTTCCCTGAGTTCCAGACCCCCGGTACAACTAGTGTGTCTTCCATGGACTGGCAAGCCTTCAGCCTTTGGAAACCATCAAGCAGTCTGGGAAATGTAATTTTTACTTATTTTTTCCACAACAGATTATAGTTTATTCCTGGAATCATTTGAAGGATTCTCTTCTCAGTCCTCAGCATAACCTTGGAAGAGAATTTCAGGAAAAATTTACAGCTTGACCTAAAATACTTTGGCACTCTTCAAGAGTATCCCTAAACTCCAAATTCATCTATTCCTACTGTGAAATAATTAAAAGAGTACACAGATAAATGTGTTTTTGCAAGTTGGTTGCCTTTCTAGACAAGCATTTTGATCCTTACTTATTCTGTTACTCTTAACAGAATGGCAATGTTTCTATACAGTGACAAGATACAACTTAGCTAGATACACTGAGAAATTTCCATTCCTTATTTGAAAAACATTTGCCTCACTGCCAAGGAGAGCTGAAGTGTTATTTAGGGCTATGCTTATAACGAAGATGACTTTAATATGCTTTCACTTCCCTGAGAAACTGCCTCCTTTGCTCACCAATATTTATGATGAAGACCATCTTGTCTGCAACTATAACTTAGGAAGTTCTCTTTTTAAGCATCTATAGATTTCTTCTATTTATGTGACTTTATTAAAAATGGATAATTGGGTAGGTTGTTGGAGAATTTTCTTTTAAAATGTGTTTTCATCCTGCACTAGCCAACTTTAAAGTGTAAGCTGTATGGAAAGAAACCCTTTGGTTTTCTATTACAAATCCTGAAAGTCAGTGATGCATGTCTGAAATTGCACTGTTGGGCCTGAAAACTTTTTTCATTTTTCACAGATTCTGAAAGAAAATTAGTACCTTTTTTTCTTTTAAGAATCAATACTAAATATTAGTTCCCTTAGAATTTGCATTTGATACAAAGGAAAAAATGGAGGGAAAAAAGCTAATATGTCCCCGGTTATATATTAGCGATTCAGATTTTTATCTTTGTTGTCAACATAAAATACTTAACAAACTTCTATGCTAAGTCCTGTACTGAATATTGTATAATACAAGAGAAGCGATGTTGGGGATAATATATCTAAAGAAGCATTGTCTCGGCATGAGGCACGATTCATCTGCAATCCCAGTTTTTAGATGATCCCCATTTAAAGAACCTATCTGTAAATACCAATGATGTCTTAATTTGTGTTGTGTTCAAGTTTGATCCACGTGGCCCTCTTTCCTGTCAAGTATGCTAGTAAGTAACCTTTGAGAAAGGGTGTGGGTGACATCTGAAAGAAGACAGCTCAGTTGCTAAGAAAGTTTCTCAACCCCTCAGAATATTTCTTAAGCCTCTTATCTCTCCACAAACTCAGCTCCTCACAGTAAAAATTGCTGAAAGACAAAAGGGAACAAAATGGTTTATATTTTTAATTAACCCCCTTCATTTGTCATTGTGGTTATTAGGAACCCATTCATACGATATTCCTGTCATAAAATGTTTGGACACATTTATGAGTGATGTCTTGCTGGGCATAATATTAGCCTAGTAGTCTAAGAATTCTTAGAAAATTAATGGGATAATAGACACCATCATTCTATCCAAATGTGCAGTGAATCACAGTTATGCACAAAAAGTGCTGGGTTTTAGACTCAACTGATTTAAGAACTTTCCCGTGGAGATGGTGACAAATGAAAAAGTCTGGAGAGTGAACAGCAGGGATTCAGAGTTTCAATCTCTTCTCAATCTCCTTTTAGTCTCTTATCACCAGCCCCTGGGTATGCTGTAGAATGGCTGGTCATCAACGTGCCCTCAGTAGGAGTTGAGAATAAAGCCCGGTATCTTTTATTTCAGTATTTTGAAAGCGGATATATATGAGGTTTGAAGATTAAGTCCATTAATTCATCCTAGAAAAAGTGCTACATACGCTATGGTGGAACATTACTATGGGCCCCTTCAAGGCGTTCCCTTTGAGAAGACATTCACTGATGCCACTGTCCAGTTCGCCCTTCAAAGCAATTCTGGAACTTTTGTTCTGGAATGACCTTCAGAACTGTCATCATACAAGGTTGGACAATTAAGTTCATGAACTCATCCTAGAAAAAGTACTACACATACTTTATGCTGCATATCACTATAGTCACCTTCAACATACTCATCTTGGCCATCTGGTGACCTTAATATGGTCTGTAGCACTTTTTCTAGGATGAGCTTGTGAACTTAATTGTCTGACTTCATAGATGATCGGTTTTTATGTTTAGTCTTAGATCTCATTTCAGTCAGAGTAGCTAAAACAAGCTCAGAGACCAAAGTGTCACTGGCAAGCATTAATTGAGCACTGAGTGAACATGTTGCCATTGAACTGGAAGATTCAACAGGAAAACAAATAATGACATTATTTTATTGAGTGTTTATTGGGTAATTATTATTTGCCAAATGCTATGCTAACTGCCTTATGTCTGTTATCTTATTTGAAGTCTTTTTTTATGTTATAGTCTTCAAAAAATTTTCAAATTAATATGAGACTACACATTTTTTACATGGTTGTCACTTCTAAGGTCAAGTTCAACTTGTAGTGAAGCCCTTCACCCAGGGAGTGTGCTGAACACCCTCACATTGTGCACATTAGATGAGATCCCACCACGTGCCCTCCCTCTTCCCCCGTCCCTTCCTCTTACTAGCCCCTACTTGTGTTTTATCATTCATGTGGGTGTGTAGTTGTTTATATATTGGTTTCCTATTAGTATTGAGTATACCGGATATTTTTTTAATCCATTCTTGAGATACTTTACTAAGAAGAATGTGTTTCAACTCCTTCTAGGTAAACATAAAAGATGTAAAATCTCCATCTTTTCTTATGGCTGAATAGTAATCATAGTAGTACAGTATAGCTAACCCTTATTAAGAGTGATGTCTCTTGTGTACATGTTAGTCTAAGTGTTTTGTAATATTAACTAATGTAAGCCTCCCAGGAGCCCAGTGAGGCTGGGTCCTATTTTTATTCCCAATTAGGATTGAGGAAAGTGAGGCATATAGAAACCTGAAGAGGGTTGATATTCTAGGTAGCAGGGCTATATTTTATAACAGGTTTTTTGGCTCCAGCTTGTGAACATAGTAATTATAATATTCTTCTTAATTCATTACACTTTGAGGCAAGAAACTTTTCGACTTGAGTTCTAATGTGAGTGACTAAGGATCACATGGACCTTAGATTCTTCCATGGACAGGGAAGTGAATTCTAACTTGAGGAAATTTTAAATCAATCTTTCCCTTTAGAAATGGCACAGGGCCCTGGAACAACAGAAGAATTTTCTGCTTGGTTCCAAGTTCTAAATGGGATTAACTGAAGAACTCCTGTGAGAGTCGCACACTCAAAGGGTCCCCACGACTGGCCTGCATTCTCTGGACTAACTCCAGTAGGACTGTGTTCCTTGATAATCTTGACAGTCTTGTTTTGAAAATGAGTCAAGTATCCCTAGTCAAAGAAAAATAAAAATTGTAATATTTTTCTGCTTGGATTATACAAAAGGATACTTGAACTCAAATGAGTAGAGATGTAAGCTTGGATTATACAAAAGGACACTTGAACTCAAATGAGTAGTGATGTAAGCAGGAAAACATATACCAGCCTCAGGACAACAAATGTCCTTCAACCTTGGAAATGGGCAGAGGACAGAGATCAGTTTTTCTGTCTTTTCATTCTTTAGTGGGCAATGTCTTTTGACTCATGGGATATAAACATGGATCTCTCATTTAATGCTCACAATGACCCAAGGAGGAAGGCACTCTTTATGGATCAAGAGGATGGGGTTTAGATAGATTGTTTTGACATTTCCAAAGTTCACTCCATGGGATATGACTCCAAAGTGACAGGATCCTGAGGGCCAGTGGTCTATTACTCCTTCCTGTTAAGCTCATCTCGTCAGATCCTTTCCCCTCCCTCTTCTTCTCGTTGGCTCTTGGTCCTTTAGGAATTGTTCTTCCAAGCCTAGAGCAAGTTCCTTTCTCATTCATTTAGGTAATCTAGTGCCATAATCACAAAACTTCACCTTCCACTTCCCAAAGCCAGTTCCGATCTCAGACAAGCACAGAGAAAGCCTATGCCACTACACTCAGTTTTCTTTGGCCTTAATCCTTGAAGAATAGATTTCTTCATTGTTCTTCTAGAGACCCTGTGATACCTGATGGCTCTGTTAGCATCTGGTAGAAGCCAAGGGGCCAAGACCAAAGGTTATGTTCTTATGAAGTCTGCACTGCCACACCCAGATATGGGGTCCGTTCACCCATAAATGATATAGGTGAAGGTGTGTGATCGTGTCACTTCCAAGGTATGCCCAGAACCCTTCCCCAGACTGTCACTGGGTATCTCTTTCTCATCATTCAAGCCTAGACTGAAATGTCACCTCCTGCCCTGAACACCCCAGCTCAAGACCGACCTTCCTCACTGTTTTTATCCTGTCACTTCCTACAATACATGTTATATCCCATGGAGTGAACTTTGGAAATGTCAAAACAATCTATCTAAACCCCATCCTCTTCATCCATAACAAGTGCCTTCCTCCTGGGGTCATTGTGAGCATTAAATGAGAGATCCATGTTTATATCCCATGAGTCAAAAGACATTGCCCTGATTTTATTTCCCTCTCTAGCACATTAGCTCTCTGATACTTTTCTTGTGGATTCAATTATTTGTTTACTGTCTCTCAACCCTGTTAAACTCTAAGCTTTGTGAGAACAAAGAACCACTCTCACTCATGTCACCACACAGACTCCCATGCCTAACACAGTGCCTGGCATGGAAGAGGCACTCAATAGATATCTGACAAATGGATGAGTGAATTTCAGCCCCTGTGGGAGGCAGCCTTAGCAATCTACCAAGGCCCACGTGTTGTCAGGATTAGTTAAATGAAAAGAAATACCAGAGAAGCTTAAACATCATGGAGACTTTCTGCCTTAGTGATATGTTTCCCTCAGGAATGTATCTAGGCGGAAGAAATGTGTAGAAAAATGAATTTTTTGGTTGTGTTTTAGTTCTGCCATCGTGGTGCCACCAGCTCTCTCTGTCTGCTGGTTTAAGTAAGTGTTCTGCTGGGGGAGCAGATTTATTTCCCAGAAACAAGACAGTATGTTCTTCTTTTGACAAATCTGAGAAGAAATTCCTGCACCAAAGAAAAGATATATAACATGTAAACCTAAATTCTAAGACACTTCCCAGCCATGAATTAGGAGGACTCTGTATGTGTGTGTGTATGTGTGTATGCGCAGAAGAGAAATCCTTAGCTAGTCCATGGTTTCAGAGTGATTTTTCAGAAAAATGGCTAGGTCCTCCCAGTGCCAAGTATGTATGAATTATTCAAACAATTTTTATTATTTTTTGATGGGGGGGCAGAGTCTCACTTTGTCACTCTTGGTAGAGTGCTATGGTGTCACAGCTCACAGCAACCTCAAACTCTTAGGCTTAAGCAATTCTCTTGCCTCAGACTCCCAAGTAGCTGGAACTACAGGCACCTGCCACAACACCTGGCTATTTTTAGACACAAGGTCTAGCTCTGGCTCAGGTTGGTCTTGAACTTGTGACCTCAGGCAATCCACCAGCCTTGGCCTCCCAGAGTGCTGGACTTACCACCGCTGCCCCACAAACAATTGACTTAATTCTCTTCCCCTACTATAAACCAAATTGGTATCTGGAATCCAGGTGACGAAACTCCAGGTCATATGGAAAATACTCCATTATCACAGATTCTTCTTTTAAGATTCTGAATGACAGAACTCAGTGTGGAGCTCCAGAAGCAGATTGAAAAGGAATTTGCGATTACTGGAGACGAGTCCCTGGCCCTGTTTCTCCTGCATCGTTATGCAAATGCACACAGTGTGTTGCATTTCTATATCCTGGGAAGCCCTGGGAACCGGCGTCATAGCCCAGAGTTATGAGCTATTCCTTCCGCCCCTTAAAATAGGACCACAGCTCCTAATTAGTGCCATCTATCGTGGACCCTGCATGCTTTGTGCACGTTACCTTGTTTCACTTTACAACCGGGCTCTGAGGTGGGTGACAGTCCCTCTAGCTCACAGAAGAGAAGTCTCTGGTGGTCCAGTGGTCTGTTTAAAGTCACACAGCTGGAAGTGGCAGGACTGGAGTAGGAAGGCTTGTCCTGGTATCTGTCCTGCCTTGTCACTCCTGAAGCCCTGTCATGATTTTTGAACCTCTGTTAGAGTACTTACCCGTCCTTCATTTTATTGGCCTTCTTTCAGAAATACCTTTTCCCTCTTATTAAGCTCTGATTCTAGAAGTTGACACTGTGTCTCTCTTCCTTCTCTTAGTTTCCTATGGCCCTTAGCAAAACGCCCTGCACATGATAAACCAGGGCCCAGACTAGTGTGGGGCAAGTGAAGTACTTTGCTGTGGGTACAAAATTCAAGGTGGTGTCAAAAATCTCAATAATCAAGATAACTAACATTTTAATGCACTATTTTAAAAAATCAAAATTAATGCAAGAATTTTGTAATGAGCAAAATAACAAAATTCTAAATGAAGATACCGCACTTGGCTTCCTTTGTCTCACCCTAGTCTCGGCCCTGTAAGAAATATTTAAAACGTGTTGAATGAATGTGGAATTGAAAGAACATTCTTCTTATTAAAGTATCTTAAGAATGGAAAAATAAATATCCAATGTACTCCATACTAATATGAAATTAATATATAAACAATTACATGTTCGTGAGAACAATAAGACACTAATACAGTCCGGTTCGGGGGTAGAGGGAAGGGGTTGACATTTGGCAGAAGGAGGGAGGGCGTGAGGTGGGATTTCACCTAATGTGCAGATTGTGAGGGTGTATAACATGCCCCCTGGGTGAGGGGCTCTTCGAAAAATGGAACTTTCCCCTAGAAGTGAGACCAAGTAACGTAAAATTTGTACCCTCATATTAATTTGAAAGAATAAAAAAACACGAAATAAATAAATAACTCAAAAAAATAAATAAAACTTGTTGAATGAATAGATTGTAGAATTGGTGTTTGCCTCATGTGAGCTAAATGTATGGCTAATTATCCGGGGATATGTTACCATTCAGAACTCATTGATGAGTCAGGCAGACTAAAGCCCTTGACCTTCCCTGCTGTAGGTCTGTTCACTGACATGTTGATTCAGCTGTAGTGGTCTCTCCCAAACCTGAAAGAACTGCCAGAATCCAGCTTCCCTACCAACCTTAGCAGTGGTCTGACCAATGTGGGTAGTTTTCATAGGAGAAGTTTTACTTTAAATAAAAAACTGTTATTGATTGTCTAGGCGTTTAAAATTTCTATTATTGCTTTTTTTTATTTTGCTATTTTCCTCCTTTTCTGATTTTTTTTTTTTGCAGTTTTTGGCCAGGGCTGGGCTTGAACCCACCACCTCTGGTATATGGGGCCGGCGCCCTACTCCTTTGAGCCACAGGCGCTGCCCTCTTTTCTGATATTTTTATTTCGAGAAATCAGAGTAGTTGTTTTGGCAGGACAGTGATATGTGTGTGTGTGTGTGTGTATACACATAGATACACACATACACACGCACATACATGTATCTGTCCATGCCTCTCCCACCATCCCTACCCCTCCCTCAGGGCTAGACAGACAATAGTAAATATTTGTGAGCTTGTTAATTGAAGGATTGTAGGAGGTGGACCATAGGAAAAAGAATAGTTTAATTTTGAGTATATTAAATTTATGTCCAAAGTCACTATCATGCTTTATAGCCAACAGAAAGCTTTATACCAAACAAAAACATCAGCGGGTCTAATTTGCTTTTATTATGTTAAGCTTGTTTTTCCATGCTGTTTTCATTGTTTGTATTTGGAATACTACTTAACCAAATGAGGGAATCTGCAAGTGGAATGTAGTTGCATTGTTTGTTCACAATAATATTTAATAAAACAAAAACAGTCTCAATTGCAGAACAAATCGGACTTTTGTCACTCACTAACAACATGTCTTCTCAAAGTCCACAGAATTAAAATGTAAAAACAAGCTTCAAATCCACAAGCTGTCAGACTAACTAAGAGCTGAAAGTTAGGGAACAGGGGAACCCTGTGTGCTGCAGCAAGCAGGGTTTGGGCAGGAGAGTCTTTTTTCTTTCCCATAGGTCTTCCCTTCCCTTCCCTCCCCTCCCCTCTTTTCCTTTTTTTTTTAGACAGAGTCTCACTCTGTTGTCCAGGCTAGAGTGCCATAGCCTCAGCCTAGCTCATAGCAAGCTTAAACTCTTGGGTCCAAGCAACCTTCTTGCCTCAGCCTCCTGAGTAGCTGGGACTACAGGTGTCTGCCACCATGCCCAGCTAATTGCCCTATTTTTGGTAGAAAAGGGGTCTCACTTGCTCAGGATGGTCTTGAACTCCTGAGCTCAAGTAATCCTCTGGCCTCAGCCTCCCAGAGTGGTAGGATTACAGGCGTAAGCCCCCATGCCCTTCCTAGGTGGGACTTTCTTAACTGGAGCACAGGGGTTATAGCTCTGGACCAAATCTGTTGAAAAGAAGGAGTAATTTCTATTGGAAGAAATCTTTCTGCTGCTTAGCTATAATCTCCTTGCACAGGCACAGTCTAGAAAATTCAGCCCTTTCAGCAAAATCAGATTCTTCGTTCATTCAACAACTATGTACTGAGGGTCTCCAAATGCCTTGTGCTGGGATTCAACAATGAACAAAATAACAGTCCATCTCATGTGAAGCATGTGTTCTGGTGGAGAAAGCTTAAGATAAATGACTGGACAAGCCACGGTATTATGTGGTGGGTGATAAGGGTTTCATGGAGAAATAGCACAGAGTGGCTATTCAGGCTCAGGTGGGCAGGAAAAGAATCTCTGGAGAGAAAAACCCTTGACCAGAGGCCTGACTGAGAGCGGGAGTGAGCATGGCACATGATGTGTTTGAGGACCAGCAAGGTGGTCAGTATGGCCACAGCCCAGGGAGAACAGACGAGTGGTCACAAAAGTACCCGGGTGCCAGACTGGGATGACTGGGATGGTCTAGTGACAGCCATAGGAAAGAATTCACTTTTTATTCTGAGAAAAATTGGAAGCTTCAGCAGGGATTTGAGCAAGTAGCGAGCTGATGTGATTTTTGTTCTGGAAAGATCCCTCTGACTTCTGGGTGGAGAAAGGATGATGCTTTAGCTGCAGGAACCCAGAACACAGACATATCTCTGCCCTTGTGGAGCTTACAATTAATTGTGTGGGGGAAATTTGGCAGATGTCACGTAAAGAAAGAGATGAAGTCAATTCAGGCACATCATGGCTAAATTGCAGAGCAGGATCAGAAAGCAGAGGGGATGGGACTGCCTGCAGCAGTTCATGGTTAGGAAAGCTGTAGAAAATGACACTGAGTTGAGAGCAGATAAGGAAGATTGGCCAACCAGGCACCCCTGAGGGAGGGTGGGGAGCGCACCAGGTGCATAGTCAACAGTGCAGAGCCCTGAGAGGGAGGGGTGAGCTGTGTGGGACACAAGGTCAGCACCAGGGCCAGTGTGGCGGAGCACGGTGTGGGAAGCAGGGCTGGACCTTGGAGAGAGGTTTAGGTTGTAGTAAGAAGTTTGGATCTGAGTGAGATTGAAATGGGTAGCCAGCCACTGAAGGGATTTAAGTCTGACTTTTATTTCAAAAGGACCACCTCCTCTCCTTTGTAGAGAACCAATGTGGAGTGGAGTAGAAGCGAGAAAAGCAGCCTTGGCAGTGTAGAGAGGTTAGATGAGGGCAGGTGAGATTCTGGCAGAGGTTATGGAGATGAAGAGTGAACTTGAGTTATGTTGTGGAGGAAAACCAACGGGATTCATTCATGCCTTGGATGAGGGAAGTGAAGAGAATCCAGAATGATTTTTACATCATTCGCTTGAGCAACAGGGTGGGTGGGGGTACCCTTTAGGGAGACAGAGAGGAATGGGGGAAAGTAGATGGGGAGGGCTATAGTTGAAACAGGAAAATTCTAATTTGGGTATGTTATGTTTCAAGTACCTGTTAAAGATTTAAATGCAAATGTTTCACAGACATTTTGACATGAGCGTCTGGAGTTCAGAGATGAGGTGTGAGGGAAAGACATGAAGTTGGGAATTAACAGCCTGCAGGTAGCATTGGAAGCACAGGGCTGGATGAAATCGGGGAGATGATGCAGGTAAGAGAAGAGGGTATGGGACCAAGCCCTGGGGTACCCCAAGGTTTAGAGTACAGACAAGGAGAGGATGCCAGCCAGAAGGTCTATCTCTCTAGAAAACCCTGCCTGAAAAGGGCGACCAGATAGGAAGAAGGCAAGCTGGGCCAGAGAGATGCCTTAAAGGCCACAGTTAGAGAGTGTTGCCAGGGAAGGGGTCCAGTTGTTATTGCAGCTGACTAGTTAAGATGAGGACAAAGAAAACCACTGGATTTGGCAACGTGAAGGCATTTGGTGATCTTGGGCAAGAGCAGTTTGAGTGGAACTTAGAATAGCAGTTTTGAGTAGCTTTCATTTGGCTGATGGAGCCAACTTTTATGACTCCTCCATGAAGACATTTGTGATTTTTTTCCCCTGGAGCTGTTGAGCAGACTGAAAATGGTTGCATTCTCTGGCATAGAATTATGGTTTTTAACCATAATTAACACAGGTTTTTGGTACCCTCTGTGATCTCCAAAAGCAGTCCAGAGAGTCAGTTTTGTTCTTTTTTGCCTATTCTTTTTGAAGTGTTTGAAATCATAGAATGGCCAGATGACCTGGGTGATCATGCGTATAATCCCTTTATTTTATGGATGAGAAAACAGAAGCCTTGAAAGGTGGAATTATAGAGGCAGGCGAGAATCAAGGACTCTTTCAACTGCATTGTATTTGGGTTTTATGATCCATGTAACTCTTGCCTTCACCACCAGAATGCGCCAACCTAAATAAGATCAGCAGGATGGTCCCTAGAGAGCTCAAATTAAAGGCATTTCACCTCCCAAGTTAATTCTGATCTGAATTAATTCTTATCTTTAAAACAGAATCGGCTCCATTGATTAGGTAATTATTTAAACCACTACAGAAGTTGCTATATATGAAGATCTAAAAAGTGGAAAGAAATGACTAGGTCATCAGAATGGCTTAGTGCACACACATCACATGGGTGTTCTGTTCATCCCCTTGCCTGGTTTAATGCTGTAGGTGGGATTATATTGCCTCCCTTCCATGAAGAGGTCGAGCCTCATGCAAAACTTGACTTCCATGGGGCCACTGATAGAAGGTATTGATTATAACTGGTTGATGCAAAGAGCAAGGACACAGACCTTGGCCAAAAAGTCGACAGTCTGGTTACGCTCATTTCAGTATTTTTGTCTAGACTTTCATACAAGGTCTGGTTCTCTGACTCAGACTGCACGTATCTGTGGTACTCACAAAAAAGTGGATTTAAACTCTAGTTTAATACTGGCCTGAGGGCCAGTTGAGATTGGATGAGTCTTTGGGGAGGAAAAAGGTTGAAGTCAGCGTGACAAAGTACAGAACAAAGAGGGACACCAGGTCAAACCTGGTGCCAGAGATCGGGCCGAGAATGTGTCCTCCTGTGGAGCTTCCCCAAGAACAAGTTCCCCCAGCTGCGTGGGGGTGGGTGCCCTGTGTGCTCAGAACCCCGTTCTCTTTAGAAGAGGATGTCAGCTCCAGAAAGCAGTATTTTTTATATCTAGTACAAAGCTTTAGTTTATAAACTGGCAAACATGTCAAAGCTAAATGAATTTTGATGTAGAGCCACTGGGAGATCATTTCTCAAGTGCATACCTCTGTTTTCTGTTAGAATTATTTGTTCTTCTTTGTCTCCCCTCCCATAGACCAGAAACAGCAACAATATAAACAAGGTGCCTGTCCTTTATCTTTGTAGTGCCTCACCCAGTACTGGGCATGTAGAAAAGGCTTCAGAAATATTTATCAAGTAAATGAATGAAAGAAGAAACTATAAGAACATTCTTTACTTCTTTATTTCAGAACTAGTATTTGAATAACAATCTTTTGAAAATAATGTTAATTTTTCTTATAACTTAGTGTCTTTTCTTTTTTTTTTTTTTTTTTTTTTTGCAGTTTTTGGCAGGGGCTAGGTTTGAACCCACCACCTCCAGCATATGGGGCTGGCGCCTTACTCCTTTGAGCCACAGGCGCCACCAACTTAGTGTCTTTTCATTCACCACTAGATCTTAAAAGAGAAAACAAGGAAATGGTAATAGTATTATTAATGATTATCACTAGAGCCTGCTTTGTGCCACACACATGCTGGGTACTTTATTTATTTATAATCTGCCCCACAGATTATTAATCTGTAATTAAGTATTGTTACTATTCTTCCAATTTTATAGATAAGAAAATTGAAGCTCAAATAATATTCCTAAAGTAAATATTATACCTAAATTGGCTTCATTCCAAAGCCTGTGCTCTTTTTCAAAAGATTAAATGAAAAAATGGGATTTGACTGAACAAGATCTGTATTGACTTTTGCTGAATTACCAAGTAATACACATTTTAAAAAACAGAATTATGTGAAGGATAAATCAAATGTGCTTCTCATATCACTACTGAAGCCTTTTATTTATAAAAAATAATGCAGATATATTATAACAATTTAAAAACGATACAGTGATATATAAATTAAAATTGAAAGATTCCTTTCTTTCTCCCCAAGCCTCAATCCCACTCCTATAAGTAACCGCTAGAACCAATTTCTTGTGTAATATCTGAAATTACGTTTGCATTGAGAGGCAAAGAGAAGGTGTATGTGTTCCCATGGGTGTGTATAATCCATCTTTGGGAAATAGTTTAAAAATAATAATTTTCTGTTTCCATCCATGCCAGGTGATTTCAGCCTCCTAAATAGCAATTTTTTTTTTCTGCATAACACATCTAAATTGAAGAATTGTAGAATAGAATATTGACACTAGAAGGCTCTCAGTTAATCTCTGGCCGACCAAGGAGCAAACTGAAGGCCAGGAGAGTCAAATGACTTGTGCAAGGTAACACAGTCAGTCCAGAGAGAGGCCAGCATCTAGTCACTGAGAAACCAAGTTCCGTACTTAGTCTATATAACCTCATGCCACAAAATAAAAGAAAATGAAATCAAGAGAATGTTGCGCTCCCCTAACTCAACAACATTCCAAGAGCTTAACTGCCGTGTGAATTAATATTTGGGCAAAAACATAATCATGTTTCCATCTGTCTGAATGAAATATAATGAGAAGAATAAATCAATAAAACCTCCTTCTCTGAAAATCACAGAGGAAATATACTGGAGAAATAACTAATAATGATTGCAACCTACTTATCCTAAAACCATTTGTAGAGGCTTTCCAAATCTTGAAGGCAAGTGAGAAATCTTATTGCTAAAAAATCATTTTTGTCTTTGAAAAGGCACTTTGTGGTGGACATCCCGATACATTAGATTTATCTACGTTTATGAGATTTCCTATTTATATTGTACAATATGTCAGGGGCTAAAATCAAAAGAGTTCTAGCTTAAGAATCCTATCTTTTATTTTAATTTTTATTTTTCTTGAGACAGAGTCTCTAGCTTAAGAATACTACCTGGGTCACTACAAAAGTTTCGAGACAGACTGTGTTATGGTTCATTATTTCATTTCTAGAAAACCCAGTTGACAGTGTCCTTTCCGATGCAAGTTTCAACTTGCTCGGCTTATCAGTGTCACTGGGAGGGCTTCATTTATTTCCATCCATGTGGAATTTATATTTCTTGAATTTTTGTGTATCTCAAAACTTTTGTAATTACTCATGGTAACTTCTGTCCAGAAAATAAAGATTTTTGATGACTATTAATCTAACCATGTATAAATAATTGGGTGCTTTATAGTAGTAGTAGAGTCTGCTTTAAATGGCTTTCTTTCAGGAGAGGTAGACAGTACAAAAAGCACATTTCTATTCTCATTGGAAAAAATGATGTACTTCTATCTAATAATTAGATAGTGTCTCATCTGAGTGGGAGTCAGAAGTTAAGAAAGCCATGTAGAATTCTGAAGTCACATTTTAGTAGAGAAAGTGTGTACTTCCATTCCATCTGCAGCCTGGCCATTGACTGGACTGAGATCCTAAGTGGACTACACTGTTTCTGCCAAAATTATTTCACAGTCTCACCCATAATTTTTGTAAGAATTACCAGAGCTCAGGCGTCTTACGTTCCGTAACTCCAGTAAGCGTGTTCCCATCGTTTTTTCACCCTTCTATTCCTTGTATGCTCCCAGAGCGTTTGGTGGGAGATGATTGTTGTTCCTGAGTAAGTTTGTTTATTTGGTCCTCTTTTTATTGGTAGAATCTATTTAATACCTATGATATTTCAGGCAATAATGTAGAGACAGGTGTATAATAGTGAACAAAGCAAAATTCCTTCTCTCATGGAATTTGTATTCTGCTAAAGGGAAGCAGAAATAATCAACCGTGTAGGTAAGTACGTAAGAGATTATGTACCGTGAGAAAATAAGTGCAGGTAAGAGGATGGTAAGGAGAAGGGAGGGGCGGTCTGGGGAGACCTCTGTCCCTACTGCACAGCGACCCAAGGGAAATGAGCAGGGTGGCTCTGTGGCTTTCTGGGTTCTGAGAGTAAAGCAAGGGCAAAACCCCAGAGGAACAAGTGTGCTTGGGAACACGCAGAGCCCATGAGAAGTCAGTGTGTCTGGAACAGGGCGAGTGGTGGCAGGGAAGAGTAGCAGAAAATGAAGTGAGAGATGCCTGGGTCAGAGAACTCAGAGACTCATAGGATTTATCTGTGGAAGCCGGAATTAGATGATTTTGAGAAGAGGAGGACCATGATCTTATTTCCTTTTAGAAAGACGTGCAGGCTGGTGTGGGGAGTACACCGTGAGTGGGTAAGGGGCAAGCAGAGCAGCTGGAGGTAACAGTTCAGACGAGAGGGCATGATGGCTCGGGAAGAACTGGCTACAGGGCCATAGTATACGATGACACAGGTTGCTCACTGCTCAAGGGCATCTGGCTTTTCTCAACAAGCCAGGGGCTGTGTCAATCAAGAGGAAAGATGCTTTTTTCTAACTGGCATCCAGAGTGAGATGCTTGTTCTAAATTGCATGCTGGTGGTGAAAGTAGCCATGGCTCTAGGGGCAGTAGAGAGAGAAATGAGAAGTGGTCTTACTAGAGATATAGTCAAAGAATAAAGCCAATGGGATTTGCCAATAATGTGCTGAACAAATGAATTAATTGATTGTCAGTTGATATGTGGCATATCTTCACTGCTCCCTGGTGCAGGTGGGTTCTCTGGCAAAAGGCCCTGAGGAGATTAGTGAGCAGGAAGCTTGTGAACAGCATTCCAGGGATCAATACCCGAAGAAGAGAAAGGGAGGAAGCAGTGTTGAGTAGAGGAGAAAAGGGGCTGAGATGCAACCTCAAGGAAGGCCTCAGCCTATTGCCTGGATGCTCTGGAGCTGGACTGGAGCTTGATCTTGTTCCACACTGGGCCTGAGGGGCTGCACTTTATCTCTCTCTGTCTGGTATCTAAGAAAAAAGCTGTGATTTTGGATGTGCCAGCTCTCTTCATAAAGACATTTTCCAGAGAGGGCTGACCTGCTGAGGGCTGCCTCTAGGGCAGTTCCAGCATCTGGGGTCATCAGTCCTGACGGAGGACCTGCAGCACAGCGTGTCCCTGTCCCTTGTCTGTGGCTGAGATGCTGTCAGGCTTCTCTGTTCTGCTTGCTCGGATGCAGCGTCTCGTAGAGGAACAGATGCCTACCAACGATGCCTTCAAATGGCTGCATAGTGAAACCTATGAGGACAGACAATTAAGTTCACAAACTCATCCTAGAAAAACTGCTTTGCCTTCCTTATTTTAAAAAAAGGTTGCCCATGCCCCAACCCTCAGAAAACTTAGAGTGCACAGGCGCAAACACTGTGCATAGAGGGAAAAGTAATACAGTCAGAGCTCTTCATTCTGACAAAGAGCTCAGGCGATGGTAGGAGCTGGATACTGGCTGTGGTGGGGTTTATATGCACTTACTAACTAAGGAGATGCAGGCACAGGTCAGGTGACATTACCTGAGGCCGAGAGGGTGAGACTTTTCCCTTCGTCCAAGTCTCCAGACTCGCCTCTCGAGCGCCTCCTATTGGCTGAGCCTTGCAGAGAAACGCAGCCCCCTGCAGTACAGAGCAGGGGGAGGAGGAGCCGCACTAGTGGAGGGGCCAGGGGAATTGGATGCAGAAGGTTCATTCCAGAGACATTGATAGGCACAAAGGATGGGACGTGGTGAGAGGATTTGTGTATGCGAGAAAGAGAAAAATAAGCTGACAAAAACTCCAGATTTAGCCTTTGGTTAGGAGTCCCCTAAAGAGTCTCCTTTTTTCACAGATTTTCCATCTCATGGGGCATTTCAGTTTCAGGTACATCAACAGTGTTTTCATTCTCCTTGTTCTAGTTTTTGTTTTGTTTTATTATTACCATAGTTGTTACTTCACTTGTCACATTAAAGAGCCACACAATTATTGATAGTAATT
The DNA here is from genome assembly GCF_027406575.1 of Nycticebus coucang. Lineage (NCBI taxonomy): Eukaryota > Metazoa > Chordata > Mammalia > Primates > Lorisidae > Nycticebus > Nycticebus coucang. The sequence continues at coordinate 80,673,127 of NC_069781.1, forward strand.
ATATTTATTATTGCCAAGTGAATTTTAAGCATTTTACCAATCCTAGCACAACTTTCTTGTGCAACTATTATGTCCACCTGCCTTCTTGGCTAATGTATCTTAACGTAAGTCTCAGGATCTTCAATATTCTTGAGGACAAAATAGCCAGGGCTCATCCCTGGGAACATTGGGCAAGTGACAATGTAGGAAAGAAGTAATGGACATATTCAGTCTTGAGATGAATTTATTTAGGATAGGATTCCTGACAAGTTTTAAAATCAAAAGCTACTTTGTTTCTTAGTGGCTAACAGAGGCTATAAATGATCTGAAGTTTTGTTTCAAGGAAGAAAATCGATGTTTCCAATTCTTGAGATGGGAAACTTTTTGAAGATAATCACGAACATTTTGCATTGGTCCCGATCCACGCTGTACCACTTGGGAAGGAACTGCTTTGCTTTCTGGAACTTCTTGCTCTTGAAGAGTTACAGGAAAAGTTGGAGAAGAATTTCAGCCAGAAACATTTGTTGTTTTGGTTGCTCTCCCCTTATTTCCTAGGACATCATTTTCATGTCAGCATGGTCTTGGCTAAAGAAGAATTTATTCCTCCTGATGTTTTTCCTCAACTAAGAAAAACAGTCTTGATGTGCCTTTTCACAACCCTGTCTGAGACTCCTCTGATCACCCTCTCAAGGGAAAGTGGTTGCAAAAGGGATGAGTTGAACTTTGGAAATAGTGTAGGATGAGGGAGGACTGGCTGGTTGATCAGATTTTCATTGTGCATTGTTGGAGACTAGCATTTTATTTAGAAGATCCACCAATACCTAAATCCTTCCTTTACCAGTTACATTCAGTTTCTTGAGTTTCCTGAGAAATATTCACGTACAAGATGGGCATGGTGGGCCTCACTGCTCTTTAGGAGGAGAAAAAGTAAGATCTAGCTTTATCCTATGGAAGAACGGACCTGGGCCTTGGCCACTCCAGGAATATGGAAAGAGAAGGAGGAGAAAGACTAAGGCATGTGGGCTTATAGTCTTCCAAAGGCTCCACTGCTAGAAAAGTATATGGCCAAGTCTTTATCAGTTTGAGGAATTTCCCTCTTTGGGGGAAAGGAGAATTTTTTTATCTTAATCTTAACATCCTTTGGAAGAAGTACGGTAAGAGAAGTTGAGCCATCAGCATTAAAAAAAAAAAAGAAAAGAAAAGAAAGAAAAAGAAGGAGAAGAGGAGGAGAAGAAACCCTGCACATTCTTATGTAGTACAAGTATGAAACATCTATACATCCAAACCTGAGTCATTGAGAGTACATGGCTGTGTACAGTAGGTGTTCAGTAACTTCCTACCGCTTGAATGAATCTTTGTTTTGAAAGACAAGATCCTACAATAATACATTTTATGTAAAGTGTGGTCTTCTGGTTTGCTACTTAAGTAATGAATTATATTCAAACTTTAGGCCATTTCTGAACCTTCTTTCTAGGTATCTGTTGTAGATCCTAATATACTCACTGTCTTATCCCATTTATTATTTTCCTATGTATATTCCTATAACAGAATCTATTCCTCTGCTATCTCTGCATGCAATTATGTCTTCCCTCCTTTTAAGGTAAATATTCTGAGATTTAAATATGCAGTAGAACTTCCATAGTTCCCTGCAGTGACCACCTCCTTAATAACTCATTTTCGTAGACCAGACATGCACCACATGTACTAAAGCCTAGTTCCTTATATTGATCCCCTCTGTAGCTTGAGCAGTTTGTTACAGTCCTTACAGAAATTCTACTGTATGTTAACTTACAGAAATTCTGCTGTATAATGTTGCTAAAAAATATTTCAATAGAGTTGCTATTTCCGAGGCTTTCAAAAAATCATGACCAATTAAATATTTGAATATCAAAGGTCATTTATATTAACCTTTAACACCAAATATCCGGTATCTACAATTCTGTGAACAGAAAATTAAAAGAGGAATTCCTCAATAAAGAGTACTTTTCAAAAGGTCAGAAGATTACTGGTCTACCAGAGTGAGAGACCTTCTTGGTGCTGGTTTTGATAGAATTAACTTAGGTTGTACTGGGTTAATAGTGTAAGCTTTCCCATACACTTTGTCTCTTCTGGGTGAAGGAGACCAACTGTGAGATAAAGGAAAACTTGAGTGCTCGCTTCAGCAGCACATATACTAAAATTGGAACGATACAGAGAAGATTAGCATGGCCCCTGCGCAAGGATGACACGCAAATTCGTGAAGCGTTCCATATTTTTTTAAATAAAAAATAAAAATAAAAAAAAAAAAAAGGAAAACTTGAGAGCAGTATTTGATTTATTAATACCTAAGATGTCATAGTTTCCTTTCAATAAGCAGAAAATTCCCCAAATGAGGAGGCCATGCTATAGCCCAGGGGTTCTGGAATTTTGATGTTACTCCATTTTTTCCATTTAAATAGAAATAATTACCTTAGGAACCAACTATGAGTCATAAACCTAGGGTTTTAGTTAAAATGTTCTTTTTGTGATCCTCAAATTTCATAAGATCAAATGCCTGCTTATCTAACTTCTTGACATATGAGCTGAATTGTCATATGCTTGCTTATCTCCCAGGATTAGTGTGACATTAATGGAGACAGCCAAGGCCAGTTTTGTGAACTTTAATGTTCTATCCATACATGAGATATTATTTTTATCTTACTTAGCAATAAGATAAAGACAAAGAAAGAATTTGCATAGAACAGCCTTTGGGTGACTTTTCACTTCAGCACTGGTTGGAAGCCTTTTCATTTGGGAGGTTTTTGATGGGAGATGGTATCAAGAGTCAGCAATTCTAGAAAGAAAGCAATGTAACATTATTAAAGAATCAAATACGTTTGGGGGGCACAAAAGGATTGCATCTCAGCTTGAAGAAGAATAGTAAAGAATATTTTCTCTAATTTACCAAAAAGTTGTTGGGAGTACATTACAAAGTGAGCTTATGCGATATGAAAGAGGGACACTGGGAGGTTAAATTTAAAAATACAAATGTCAAATGTTTAAAAGATCCCTCATTTCAACTATTTCTGGAACCACTCTGGATTAACACTTCATAGAACTTATTGAAGATTGGCTGCCCATTAAGTAGATGCTATCTATATTATGACTGATAATTTCAGATTTACTTATTATTGAGAAATTTCCAGTGTTTTTGGTAATGGGGGAGGCTGGAAGGTGCTAACCCTCATCTAGTTTACCTTATTTTTAATTCTTTTATGAAGAACAAATCATGTTTTCCTGTCCAACATGAAACCCCTCCCAAAGAAACTTGGTTCACAGTGATTGCTGGTATACCACCATTGTATGACTTGTCTGTCTGAAGCTCAAGTTCTCAGGGAGTAGATTTTTGGTTCCAGCTAAGGCTCCATTTCCTCAGGATAAGAACTCAAGAAGCCCTTCTGAATTCCAGTCTCTTTCAAAGTTGATTATAAATTATCTTAATTTTTTTTTTTTGGTAGAGACAGAGTTTCACTTTATTGCCCTCAGTAGAGTGCTGTGGCGTCACACAGCTCACAGCAACCTCCAACTCCTGGGCTTAGGCGATTCTCCTGCCTCAGCCTCCCGAGTAGCTGGGGCTACAGGCGCCCGCCACAACGCCCGGCTATTTTTTTGTTGCAGCTTGGCCGGGGCCGGATTTGAACCCGCCACCCTTGGTATATGGGGCCGGCGCCCCGCTCACTGAGCCACAGGTGCCGCCCATAAATTATCTTAATTTTAGAATTATGATAGTGTATATATTAGGATAATAATGGTAGCTTCACACTTAGCGAACATTTTATACCTATCAGCCTTAACTCATTTAAGCCTCACAACAAATCAATGAGCTGGATATTGATGTTATTATTATCTCCATTTTTACATGAGGAAATTGAGATGAAAAAATTAAGTAACTAGCCTAGGTTATATTGAGTTGGATTTGAATCTAGGCGATGTAGGTTCTTAACTGCTAAACTCTATTGTCTCTCTAACCACTTTCCCACACTTTTGAGTCAGCAGCAGCTTTATGTGTGGGGTGTGTGTGTGTGTGTGTGTGTGTGTGTGTATTTGTCTCTATCGCCACCATCTTGAAAAAGAAAAGGCTGAGACAAAAGAATGCACCAAAAATTAAAGTCAAGAAAGGCACATTCCAAGAAGAAAGTTCACAACTTTCTGCAACAGAACAGTTTTTATATCGCTTCTCGGCCTTTTGGCTAAGAGCAAGTGTAGAACTGTTTTTATTACAGAGATTTGTATTAGGGAAGGACAGATAGGCTGTGAAAGAGTAAAGCTCCCATTTCCAAGCTTAAGTATCTGCAAATATGTGGTTTAAAGGGAAGAAGGCTTTCCCTCTGACAAGTCAAGTTTGTTTTACTTTGTGGTACTTGTACATCTTGTACCTGAGGTGCACTGAATATTTGTAATAAAGTGACCCAGTTGTTTTAAAAACAAAACAGAACCAAGAAGAGCTGGAGTGGGGCCTGAACAGAAAATTCTTGTGAGAGTGGACTGTCTTTATCTTTGCCAGGTTCCAGGATGGCCACTCTAAATGTCAGTGTGATCTCTGGGGCTCCTACACCCCTCCTTAAGCTACTGAAGGATTCATGAATTCTGGCCTTTGGCCAAAGACATTGAAAAGACTAATTGGGGAAAAAAGAACTATTCTCTAGTGATTTATAATAGACAATGTGCTAGCGGCTTTCAAATAATGTGAATTATATCCAGGATCGTAGCAACTTTCAAATAGCAATCAAGTGAAAATCGTTTATGGTTCTGGTATAGGCCATGAATCTCATCTCACCAAGACAGTACCAAGGATGAAGAGGTTAGAATTATCTCCTGGCCTGGCCGCAAGCCCCTTCTTCCATCATTCCAGTCTGGTGGTGTCTTTTCCTTGTTGCTCTGCTCTCTGTCTCATGTTGCTCTGGCTAGTGACTGTGATTACTTCAACATGGAAACAGCCCAGGACAGCTCTGTCTGCAGCTACTCAAAGCCCAGTCCTCATAGCTACGTTTCTTGAACTCTTGGGACATAGGCCCTTTGGGGAAGCTGACGAGAACCATGATGCAAGTGTCCAACTTGCAGCTCATGGGATGCATGCTGATTTTGTGAGATTTTTTGCTTATCTGTGATGTCAGATAGCAAGAAAAATATGCATGGACCTTTCTTTGCAAATCATATTTCATCAGTGTTTGTGTATTAATTATGGCTCAAGACAACTCTTATTCTTCCAAAGGGTGGCAGAAAAGAAAAAAGGTTGGACACCCCCGGATAGTGTCCGAAACCAATCCCTCCCCTGTACCCCAAGCTAAGAACCCTGGCCTTATTAGCTTTAAATGAAAGGATGTTGTCTGGCATCCAGACTCTTCCTCACGCTTTACCATCCCTACGTGTAGCCCTTATCCTTATTTTCTCAGTGGAAAATTTTCTGTGCATTTAAAATGTATTTCAGGCAGGATAATGAAAGGTAAAGGTCATTTTTAAGTGCATTTCCCAAAAGTTGCACATAGAACTTACGCTTATAGGCAAGACTGCTTCCATAAGCATAACTGCAGTTAAACAGGTAGTTAAACCATCTTGAAATTCTTTTTTTTTTTTTTTTTTTTTTTTTTTATTTTTGGCCGGGGCTGGGCTTGAACCCGCCACCTCCGGCATATGGGACCGGCGCCCTACCCGTTGAGCCACAAGCGCCGCCCCATCTTGAAATTCTTAATAAATTTATGTTTGAATATGTGGTTTGTAAGTGAAATCCAATGAGACCTTGGGGCACATGCCAGGGCGTTGAAGCCTCAGCTCATGCGGTATCCTACTTCCTGCTTCCTGTCACCACCTCAGGACCAGTCCTTCACTACTGGCCCCTCTCCCCTTGACACCTTGCGTCTTCCCAGTCTCCCCTCTCCATCCCCACCTAGGAATTGCCATGGCCCACTGCCCTGTGCAATGGGCCCCAGAAGTATGGCTCATAGCATGAGCAACTCAGTGGCATGAGGGGCTATGTCACCTGGACTCCTAGGATGTCCTGGTGCATAGAAGTTGCAGTACTCCTGGGGGCCATTCTCCACACTGTATTGGGGGCAGCGTGACAGTAGGAAGAAGCGATGATTGACTTGACTTCCCTGCTACCAGGGCACCTAATATGGGGCTGGCATTTGGCAAAAGGGTGATCCCAGCAGCCCCAGGGCTGTGTTTCACTGAGTCACTGGAGTAAAGGTGTCCGCTTGTCCTGCAAGTATCTGTGAACTTGAGGGAGCAAATAAAATCACTGTGACAGGTTGAGAGACAGACAGATCCTGGAAGACACAAAGGAACTTTATATTTAATACTTTTAGCAGCACTTTTTCCTAGGTTTTTCAACAGAGAGCCCTGCATTTTCTTTTTTGGATTATGCAGCCACAGAGGGCTGCAGAGGAAGCTGACAAGTACAGTCTTCAACCTGGTGGCTTTGCCCAGCTTTCATCAGTAGTTCTGTTACCATGGAAGATAGGAACAATGGACCTTGGGGTAGATAGCTAGCAGTTTCTACCATAGAAGGATATATTTTAAAAACTTAAAATAAACTTTAAAAATAATCACCAAGGACCAAGCATTATTGGAAGTGTTTACAGCTTTTAGCTCATTTATTCCCTCAGTGGTATTATTAGCCTCAGTTTACAGATCACATAGCAGCACAGCGATATGAAGTAACTTGCCTAAGAACACACATCTGGCCAGCGAGGAGGCCAGCACATCTGGATTGCGAGTCCAGGAACCTCACCCGGCACATCTGGACCTTCAGCCTGCAAAAGCTGCCATCTGTGGCTCGACAGGGATGTCCCAGCCCTCTCAATGTCTTATAAAAACATCGGTCACAGAATCACCTGTACCACAATCTGTACAATATTTATTTAAAATGCAGCTTTCTGGTCTCTAAGCCAGATGACAGAATTGGAATATCTGAGGGTAGATAACAAGAATCTTCATTTTAAACAGATTCCCTCCAGTGATTCTTACAAATGTTGAGAAATGTTGCTAAAAACTTTGAGGGTGCAGTAAACTTCCTGGCATGAGTGTTATGGGGGAAGTTGTGAAGAAACAGACACTCACCTTAATACGTTGGGCAGGTGGTTATAACCTAACAAACGGCAACTTGGCAATATCTACCAAGATTATAGATGCACTGGCCTGTGAGGCAGCTGGTGTCTCCAGAAACCTACTCTACAAATAGACCCACACCTGTGTGAAGTGACACGTGTACCAGGTTATTGATAGTGACAGTATTGATATCAGCAAAATACTGTCAGAAACCCAGGCGTCCAGAAGAAAGAGAGAGATCACAAAGTATTGACCTAAGGAAATCTCCAAGACATGCTGGGAATTGAAAATGCAAGGTGTAGAACAGTGTGCACAGGATAGGCAGGCAAAAGAATCCCCATTCCCCAGGAACAACATGCTCCCCCAGATGCCCAGTGACTTTACAAACTGAGTCTCAGGATTGGGACACGGGTGAGGGCAGTCAGCTGTGGCCCCTCTTAGTAAGCCTGAGGTATTGAAGGCTCCCTGACAGCTGTCCTTAAAATTAATGGAGGTTTGCAGGGCCGCTCTTCCCTCAGGGCCGCTCTTCCCTGGGCTGTGGATCCTGTTCACCAATTCTGTGGCAAAGGAAAACATTTTATTATAACATCTCTTTGGAGATGGTAAGTCTAGCTTTGGTACAGAATGATTCTGAGACTGCATTAACTTTTTCCTCTTTTCCATTTGGAAAAGCTGCTGCCTTAGGCCTGGTCTAGATTGTTTGGGGAAAAACTTTTCTTCTAAGTGCTTTTGGATGATTGGTGCTCTTCTTCCAGCTCTGTATGGGCCTCTCTTGGCTTAAATCTGGATCACTCACTCATGGTAAGCTTTTTTCTTTTGTCCCTTAGAGAGAATGCTTACCCTCTTGAGTAGAAACATGAGCAAGTTTCAATAACAAATTGTTCTCTAAAAATAGTCCCTGAAGCCTTTCCCATTAAACTAGTTGTCAAGGCTCAGAGTTGGCCGAGCAGTTTGTTAGAGCAAAAGCACCATGGAGTGGTCCCTTGGAGATTGTCATAAATGGCTGTGAAATCCTAAGAAGGCAGGCCTTACAATTCTTCACGAGTTAGAGGAGAGAAACCCAAATGCCAGGTCGTTTTTTTTTTTTTTTTTTTTTGCTTTACTTTAAAAATACTCTGACACCAGGACGTTGATTATATAGTAGATGATCTGTTAGCGTAGTAAAAATGTCAACTTCTTGTGTTTGGGGCCTAGATTAATTTATCCTGGGTTCTCTCATGGTTAGTCGTGTCTCCAGAATGTGAAGTGGGGAGGGCTTGATGCTCTATTTTCAAGACCCCTTTGTAAGATCAAGAAGTACAACTTAATTGTGTCAAAGAATGAAGGCGTGAAGGATGCACAGTAGAGGGGAAAGCCTCCTCCAGCCCCTCATCTTGGCACTTGAACTGCTCTAACTTGGTGGATGATTTTCATCATGAAGGCCCAAGGTTGTGTTCAAGGTTAATCCAGACCAGTGACAACCAATAAAACTTTCTGTGGTGATGGAAATGTTGTGTATTTGGGCTGTCCAGAAGGGTAGCCACGGGCCCAATGTGGCTATCGAGCAGCTGAATCGTGGCTATGTTTGACTGAGGAACTAGACGTTTACTTCTATTTCATTTTGAGTAGTTTCCATGTAAATGGCCACATTTAAATGGTTATCACTTGGACAGCATAACTTTCTGACACTTGGAATGGGTATCAGGAATTATGATTTTTGAACTCTGTCTTTATGTCAAATTAAGGTGATGGTAATGTTATGTAGGTGCTGTATGCATTATATGTCCATCTCATAGAATACACGTAAGTGACCTTCGCTCCCCCGTGGGTGTTCTGAGAGCTGCAGGTCATCCAGACCTTATTATGAGGCCCAGGAATTAGAGATGTCAGGCCATTCTTTGACTACCCATTGATTTAAACAGGAGCATAAAATGGCATATGGATACTTTAAAAAATGCTACCAAAGGGGCCCAAGGTAGAACACGAATACTCTGAAAGGTTTGGTCCATTCGCAAGAAACAAGCTAGGGATCCAGTTCTGGAGAGGCAGGCTGATATGAAAGCAGAGCCAAACGAAAGTGTGAAATCAGAACACTGCAGCTGAATAGTCAAAAATGAGGAAACTTCTTTTGTGTCTGTGTGTTCCTTGCAACTCAGAACTATCTCATTATTTTCAGAGACTTCATTTGACTCACCTAAAACCTAACTCTACTTGTTCTTGCTTATAATTTTTATCAGGAAATAGAAAAGACCTATGCTATAGTGTGCATTTTGGGGATCATGACAATTAGCGACTCATTGGCTATTGCAAAACAGTCTTGCATACAGGATAGAAGTCCAAGGTGACTTTGTAAAAGCAAACACCATTTAATCCGTGTATCTTACTAACCCTAAATCAGTCTGTTACTCTCTCCTGGCCTGCTGCCTCCCTTCAGAGTATACATGTTTCACCGTAGGCCCCTTTCAGAGGCATTTTTCAAAGTGCTCATATACTGTTTTTTGCTGCAGATTAAGAAACAATGGTTAGGCCCCTTCCTGCTGTGCAGCCTACCATGTCCTCATCCCAGAATTCTAGGTAGCTGACACACCCAGAGAGGCCATGGATGCTCCATACCTCGTCCTATGCACCTCTTCATCAGCATCCTTTCCAATATCCTTTATACAAACCAGTAAATGTCTTCATGATGAGAGATTTGGGACCCCTTCTCTCTCCTCTGTGTAGTTGATAGTTTGGTGAAGATATGGTTGACAGTGTCAAAACCTTTCTCCAGGATCTTGCCAGGGGAGTCAAAGACCTCACTTGGGGTATTTGTACCATCTCAAAGCTAGATGCTCAAATCCAGCGAAAGAGAGAGGAACAGTGTTGAAGGGCAGGTTGTGTCCTGGCATAGGGAGAACCCAGAGCATAGAGGGGAAGCCAGAGACTGAGCCACGCATGGTTAGTTGAATTTTCCAGTGTCACAGCCAGGAACGGTGGAGTACTCTGGTTCAGTTATCTCCTATTTTACCACGTGTTTATTCCTGTGCTTTGGTCAGTAACAACCCAAATTATCGGTGGTCCTTCATGACATGGAGGTATTTGGTCGTGGATGGAGTTCTTCCTCACATTCATTTCCAGTGCTCTTTGGGTGCTCCTCTGTTAGTCTTAGCAAAATCATGAATGCCATCTGGTCTCAAGATATCGCTGACCTGCCATTTGAGGTACCAGGGAGGAAGCCTCATCCTTTCCCTAAGCTCAGCAAAATAATGGCTGACATGCTGTTCAACCTTTTTGTTGCAGGCTCTTTTCCTCATCCAGGGAAGGTTTGTGAGTCTCTTCATCCACCTTGTGCGTGAGCTGGTCAGGCTCTTATGTATGTATGGCCTTTCTCTACTCACCATATGGCTTCCAATAGCCTTGGTTCAATAAAGAGACGGAAATGGCACCAGGGGTTGTCAGACATGGAAAGGAACTGGCCTTACTACTTTGGGTTTGAGTTGCCCTTGGCTTTCCTCACGGCAATGCTATCCCAGCTGTCCTCATACATCACCAGTGGCTGCCTCTTCTCTAGCCTCTGTCCTTTATTCATTGTAAGCACCAGTGAAGCAAAGACCCCTCTCTGAGTGAACCTTTTTCAGTTGTGTCTTCTCCTTGGTGGAAAACAATCTCTTCCACAAGACAGTGTAACAGTAGTCCACCCTGAGCAGCTCACTCTCCACAGAGAAGTTCCCTTTACCATGTCCATCTCCTGCCAAACCAAAGGCTGCTACCAGCCACTGAATCACCTGCCACCCAGAGGGGACAAGTGGGAATTGGAAGGAGCCCATGGAGACTCTGTTCCCTTCTCTCCTCCTGCCAGGGAAGGCAGGACCCACACTGCCAAAGGCCCTCTGCATATTCCCTTTTCTTTGAGGAATTGGAAGTTGTGTCTCTAGTATAATGTAAGGCAGAATTTTCCTGACACCAGTGTGGGGATTCTTAACACCGCTGTGAGTCTGGAAGGACCACAGATATTTCTGTAGCTGTTTTCTAGCATTTTCCCAGCCCGTGTGCCTGGACTGATGTAAATACTGTATTTTTCTCCCTGTGCTATTTACCCTCCCACCTTTCTTTCCTGCCTTCCACCACCCTCCCATAAAGGGATTTTGTAATACTAGCTGTTGCAGTTTGTGGATTTGTTATTTTTGTTGCTTTTCTGTGAAGCACATGCATTGAACGTGGGAGGGAAAGGAGTTTCTCAGCTGCTCCGGCCACTTCTTCATGATGGTCACTGTCTGATTTCTTGTCATCCAAGTTAGGTTTGGACCTCTCTTGCTCCATTGCAAAAAAAGATAGAGAGAGACAGAGCCTGATGAAGAGATGAGGAGATGGGGCAGGAGGAAAGACCTCCCAGCCAGATCTACTAGGTTTTGAGGAGGGATTTTTCTTTCTTCCCCTCGAAGGAGAAAAAGCTTTTATTCACTGGTACATGTAAGGTCCCCCAGATGAGGTCTTGCTCTTGGTCAACCTGTTGAACTCCTGAGCTCAAGCAGTCCTCTCACATCAGCCTCCCAGAGTGATAGGATTACTGAGTGCTAGGATTACAGGCATGAATCACCGCACACAGCCCACTCCCACTCCATTGGGTTAGCGGAACTCTTAGAGAGAATCCCTCTGGCATAAGCTATTGTGTACAACACATGGATCTGAGATCATTTTGTGATGCTGAAACACAAGACTCTCAAGGAACAAATTCGTGACATTGTAAGCTGTGTAAGAATGACTTTAACTATTCTCTTCTCCCAGTGAGTAAGCCACAAAGCAGAAGGCCATGAGTATAAACAGCCCACCAGGGCACATCTCCTTGTTTTTCTGATGAGCACACATGCTCCTTGGGTGTACAGTGTGGGTGGTCTACTGGAGGATTGTAAGTCAAGGCCAAGGGGGTTTGTTCTCTAGTCAGCCTTCGCTTGTTACTTGTGAGCACTTGACTAATTGCTTCTAAACTGCACATTTACTGGCCATTACTGATTTTTGACAGAAAAATGGCTACTTATTTACTCTCAGATGTCATAATAAATCTGCCCTTTACAAACCGGAGACCCAGCCTGGCCATGTGAACGGGTCAGTTTTGGAGGACCTCCCTGGGACCCACAGTTCAGTGTGCAACCTCACAGAAGTTATCCAACAGGTGTGCCTGTCCCCACAGCATGAGCAAAACACACCTGCCCTTTATCGGGCTGTGTGGGAGCCTGGGCAGCTGCCGTCAATTAAAACAGAATGAAAGTTTGTGTGCAAACAGAGCTTCTTGGTGGCTAGATGTTATGTAACTGCAAGTGTTGTTGCTAAATATTATTCTTACTCTGTGTATGTTGAAACATCTTAAACTCATCATTCATTTTGTGGGGCAGAGAGCATTTTCCAAGTCTCCTCTTCTTGTTGTAACACGCTATTGGCTATTTTAGATGACCAAAACATTCAGGCTTTTATGACAATTCCAGTAATACCGCATACGGTTACTAATGAATGGTCTTCCTCATCCCATCCCATCCCTCTGAGGCAACCAGTGTAGTGCACTGTGTACGTCTTTCCACAATGCTGTGTGTGTAGAAACAGAAATTTTTATTTTTAAAGTTTATGTAAATGTAGGTCTGCTTTTTATATGCTGTAGCAATATATATGCATACATATACACACACAGAGTTATACACATGACACATTTGCAAGTCAATAGAGAGCTACCTCATTATTTATTTTTTTTAAGAGATGAAGTCTTGCTATGTTGCCCAGGCTGGACTTGAACTATCTCATTCCTTTTACTCCTTACCTAACAGTTTATGACATAGACCATACAATCTAGTTAATCATTTTCCTATTGCTGGATATGTCTTTTCTTTTTTAACCTGAAGAACTTTTATTAAGAAGCAAGGAAGAAAAAAGTGCCTTGCTCTGCAGTGATGGAGCTTTCAGGGCCGGTTGGTTGGGCTGCATCAGTATTTGGGAGCATTGTTTGTTTTCTCAGTCAGTTTCCTTGGTTTCCGTGGGTCATTGCCAATCTGTAGAAGCTGGCGGCCAACAGCTTTTCCTAAACTGTGTCTTGTGGCCAAGTGCTAACTGAACATCGAGGAATGGAAAATATTGCAAAGTTTCTACATGGTCAGGAAGGTTTAATTCCAAAACAGGTCTAGTTCCTGCATTATGAAAAAATGGTGTAGAAACATCTAATTTTTAAAAATCCTCATAAGTATTTACATTGCACATAAAGAAAAATTATTTTTTTTTCTTGCTATTAAATGAAGAGTGCTTTGGAGTTACTGGTCTGATTAGGGCCCCCTGAATAAAGCCTTTTTGAACATAACACTTTCACAGTGGATTGATAGATCATCAAGATAGGCCTCAATGTGTCTTTGCTCAAAACCTGGCATAAAGTGTGCACTCGGTAAATGTTTGTTGAGTCAAGTGGATTTATATTGGAACAAAAAAAAAATCTTTTTTTTCTTTGAGAGTCTGGCCAAAGAGGGACTCTCAGATGTTTGTTTGATGCAAAGAAGAAAGTTTAGTGAGACAGAGAAGGGAACAGGAGGACCAGGAGTAAGATTTAATTTGGGAGTAGGAGGAGACCCGGAAGATGAGGTAATGTGGTTTGGTCTAGTGATAGATGGTAAGTCAGATCTTGGGGATGTTTATCTTGGGCTGGAGAGCAATGGAAAGCCACAGAACCTTTCTGAAAGGAGAGGGAAGGACCAAATCAGGGAGTTGAGAGCTGATTTGGGCTTTGCATGTGTCATTGTGATTCATGACCGGAGAGGGACTGTTCTTTCCTGCCCCTTGCATAGGATGAGTAGGTTATACTTTATATTTTATAGCCCGTTCTACCAGGTTTCCATGCACCAATTTTATACCATTATTATTATTATTATTCAGAATAATAGCAACAAAACTCCAGTGTTTCATATTGTGAGTTTGTCTGCAATATGTTTTGCATGTGTATTTATATTTCCACAGATCAATCAACAAAAATAAAATTGGGAGATAATTTAAAAACCCTTTAAAAACCATGAAGCTTTCTTACTAGTCTCAGTCTTCCTAAGTCTTTTGGTAGCTCCAAGATTTTAACCAGTATACAAGCTGTGGATAGAATCAGCAGATTGAAGGCTCCGTGTTCATCACACGAACCAACTCGAGGCCCAATACACCAAGAGAAAGAAATTTCAGGAGATCATCTTTTTTTTTTGGGACTCCTTCAGGCTGATACTTCCTCCCAGAAATATCCATGGAGACTAACCAATTAAAATTGATTCAGCTAATACTTACCTGTCACCTGCTTTGCCTGTGCCTGATGCTCTTACCTGTGATAATCTTATTTACAGCTAATAAAAGATATCCATCCTGGACATACTAGATTTTTACAGCTCTGGAGAGGTCCATGAGATGGGTGTGGCTTAACCTCACGGGGCAAGGAAAATGCAAAGAGGCAGAGTAAATGCTTACAGGACTTTTCCTCTTGCCTCCTGTTCAGACAAGGCATAGAGTGTTAAGACATAAAGAACACGGGATAATAATGGCTACTTCAAATGACTGTTGGAAAGCTCAAATAAGATAGTGGGGGTAGCAGCCCAATGTAAACTTTACAAAGCTCTTCACAAAGAATTGTAGTTGTTAGTTCTGGAATGCAAAATTCCCTAGGTAAAAATTTCTTTAAGAAAAATCTGTCTTCAAAAGCCAAGCTTCAGTCTACTGTAATTTTCCCATGAAAGTAAGTCTGTAATTCACATACTAGTATAGTGGGTGAAAAATACGATGTCTCATCTAATGTCACTGTGTTTTATGCTTTTACCTCAGGCACACTGATTTGAAGTGTGCCTTCTAACTTTTGCAAGGATATGGTGGTATATTTTTTTCTTTGTATACATCCCCTGTCTTTTAATCTGAGAATTCAAAGGAGTGTCTGGGCTTCTTTTTATCTGAAAGGTAAATCCAGGGCTCTTGCAGCCTTATGTTTGGAGAGCCTGCTACTAGAGACTTAGCCTGGGTTTGGGGCATAATTACTATTGGAGGACTGGTTGGAGAACAGTGCCACTCATGGAAGTTTCTTTTTTTTGCAGCGAGGCAATCCCCTGTTCTTTCAGACCTGAAGGCTTAAGAAGCAATTTCCTCTACCTGCTTCATTCTTAGGATATAATGCAGTGTCACCTGCAAATCAGAACTTTCTAATAAATGCCTCTCCCCCATGCCACCACCCAATAGGAATGTTAAAAAAGTAAAAATTAAATGTATAGGATATAATAGGAATATTCTTCTATAGGACACTATCAGTGGAATTTCGAAGCCATAACTCTTAGCATCTCCTGCTAAAGATTGAATTGATATAAATGAAACATAGGACATTTTATTGTATAAGTAAAATCAGAATACAGAATAGGCAGCCTGACCAAATTTTAAAAGTCACAGAAGTGAATATGCCTACTACTGTCTTTTCCCAAGAATAGGAACACCTGTCACATATGAACGGCTGATTTGTCCTCTGTCGCCTTCCCCTTTCTCTTTATATTTGTTTTATACCATGGATGGTTTACCAGTACTGTAATAATTCAATATTTTCATTTTAAAGCATCTATCTATGGAATTCTCATTTTAGTTTTACAAAGTTACATTTGTTTTGGACTGAATTTTTGGAAAATAGTATGCATTTCAGTTGCCTTTTAAAAGTATTGCTTATTCTATAACCAAAGCAATAAAGAGCCCCATAGTTCAGTGAAAATTCTTTTGCATGAACGTATGTCTCCCAAGACGAGGCAAATCCTGTCTGATCAGTCACTCTCACGACAATCCATGCTATTTAAGAGCAGTAACAGTCACATGCCAGAAGGGCATTGTAACTGAAGAGGAGAATGGTACTTCTCCCTGGAAGGAGCGGGAGAGTCCAGGTCAGGCCTTGCTTCCACTCCCTTGGCTGCTTTCCTCTTCCCATGCGCACCCAGGATTTTCTCTTTCTTGTACCCCTTGTCACAAGCCAAAGTGTAGCCTATCGGGGCCCAAGGAGAAAAACAAAATGACTGCCCTGTAGTACCTCAAGTTTATGTATTTATTAATGAGGCTTCAACTAGCTGTTGTTAATCAAAGAGATTCTTGAGCCAGACACAATTAAAATGTGAAACATCTTGCTTTTATCTCAGTCAAGATGAGCATGTGCTGGCCCTGCTGCTGATTGGCTGAGAGACTAAGGGGGGTTGGACTCAGTAACTTCCAGGTCTTTTCTGGTGTTAATGTTTTGTGATTTCAGAGAAACAAAGAAACTCAACTAAGTATCAGCTATGTCTCCCTTAATATATCAACTCTTTGGCTTTAAGATACTCATTAGCTTTAAGATTCCCATTTTCTAGTGCTTCTCAATTGGGAGAAGATTTTTTTTTTTTATAGTGGAAGGCTGTTTTTTATGAGGTGGGGGACTCATAAGTCCTATATCTCTCCCCAAGCCTTCCATGTCCCCCAGTTACAAGAGTGACATCCCCCCCTCCTATTCAGTGACCTCCTTCTGTTGTGTCTTGACCAATCTCTGAAGGTTTCCACCTAGACAGCTCTCACCCAAGGTGCCCTGACTTAAGATCATCAGAAAAGAGTAAATAATGCCCTAAACATCTGTTTTGTTTACAATGGAAGCTCCAGGTCCTAGAATAGGACAAATAGTGGATGCTCAACAAATACTGTGAGATGAACTCAGCACTGGCAACACAGCATCATGTCTTTGCTCTACATAGACATGATCACACACTGGGCAGATGGGTGTCCCCAGTGGTCCTCTTCTCTTCTCCCACTCCGCCCCTTACCTAACCTTTACTCCACTTACAATGTGTTTCTCTTCTTCCTTCTGCTTGATTTCTTTCCTAGATTAATTCTATATAAATCTCCTAGTTAGTTGATTAATGATCTCAGTGCCATGTTTTCAATTCAGTGAATGAGTCATTTGGAATGAGTTTGGTTTTCCTTTTTTAAAAATTTCAGTTAATATGATGGTTAGGTTACACTATTTGCCTTTGTTAGGTAAAGTCCTTGTCGTAGGTGTGTCCTGCACCCAGGAAGTGTACCATTTACCCTTACATTGTGCCCATTAGGTGGGAGCACACCAACACCCTCCCCTCTCCCTTCTCCTTGCTCCTCCTCCCTTCTCTCCAACTTGATTGAATTGAGTTTTGCTCTTGTGTGAGTGTGTATTAGTTCATCTACTGACTTAATTTTAGTATTGAGTACATCATATACTTGTTTTTCTAGTGATACTTTCCTAAGGAGAATGTTCTCCAACTCCTTCCAGGTTAATACAAAAAATGTAAAGTCTCCATCTTTTTATGGCTGAATAGTATTCCATGGTAATACTTATACCACACTTTATTAATCCATTCATGGGTTGCTGGGCACTTAGTTTGTTTCCATATCTTGGCGATTGTAAATTGAGCTGCAATAAACAATCTAGTGCAAATGTTCTTATGATAAAATGGCTTTTTTTGCTTCTAGATAGATTACTAGTAATAGGATTGTGGGATCAAATGGAAGGTCTATTTTGAGTTCTTTGAGGATTGAATGAATTGGGTTTTTCAATTACATTATGATCCACTGCCTCCATAAAGCAAATATGACCAAGGAACTTTGAGATAAATGATATGTCTTTGAAATCAAGAGACTTTAGGCTCTGCCAGTGAGTAGTCAGCTGTAGGCAACTTTTCTCCACTGGTGATAGGAGTTGGCCAGAAGTGAGAAAATATCTGGTATTTTAACAGAAGCCTACATGAATATCAAACCCAGGGATTTTTTTTTATCATGGACTTTACTATATAGTTATAGGGAAAATTGAACTTGCTTTAATATAGAATTTTTATTACATTTAATAAATACATAATTTACTATATCACACTTCCTAGTACCCCAAATAGATACTATGAAATCAAAGGTGAACATTTATACATTGAAACTGTACTACAGGGTTCCTATAACATTAGTCTTGGGAAAAACTTCTGTTCCCAAGTCAGCTGGGATAAGGCTTTTGGAAAACAAATGATCTGAAATTTGGGAGAATAATAATCTCCCCCCAAATACCACTATCACTGAAGATCCATTTACCAAGGGACATAGATAGTATCCCTAGGGTTTTAAGTCAGACTCTCCAGTGGAATTTTGTCACTGGTTCCCCTTTGGTCCTAGAACCAAGTTCATTCATCAACAGGTTCCAACTAGGAAGTCTGAGACTTAGAGGATGAATTTCTGCATTTCGTAGGGTCATTAAAAAAAAAAAAAAAAAAAGTCATAAACTTTGTCAAAGCATCGCTTGCCCAGGGAGCTATCCAAGGTGCTGTCTGAAACTTCTTGTTATCTGGTAGATCTGAATCTTTTGTCCTAGTGTTGTCATATATTTCTGCCTATCTAATTCTGAAACCGTCTGTGTTTCCTAATTTTGATCCTAGAAAACCTCTGCTTTCTTCCAAATCCTGGGATGTGTTCTGACACATTCATTTTTTTTTCTTTTTTTTTTTTTCCTGACACATTCATAACTTACCCTCAGCTAGACCATCTTACCTGCCTAGTCTGACTTAAGTATTACCCTCGCCCTCCTCTGTGATTGATCACCCCATTCCCTATATGGTTTTTCTGTATCTATAGTACAAGTAAACAAAATGATAGAAATCAGAAGTTAATCAACAAGAGAAATTAAACCTCAGGATATAAATGACTTTTAATTTTTGTATGACTATAAATTGCCTAAGTTATTATATACTATTGAAAAAATAGTTTCCTAGGTGAGAAAACTCCCCATTATACAGAAACTAGAAGGCAAAATAGAAATAGTTTTCATTTTTAGTTTATCTTTCTGCATGTTTTTTAAAGCAAATTAACTATTCAACTGTCGACCAGATCAATATTATTCTTGGAACATACATTTGTTATACTGGCTTCAGTTCCATTTATAATTTTTACCTGAAATAAAGCAAAGAAAATTGTTTTGACAATCATGATGGACAACACATTCAAGCAATTGGTGCTAAATTTTATTTTTAAGGTTTTTAAAAAAGATTTAGACCATCTTAAATTTGCATACATGTCAGAACATGCCTTGAAGTTAATATATTTTAATGTAATCATAATTATTTACATTTCCATGCGAATTCTTTTATATGATCTCATAAAATTATTCCCCCATCTGATTTTCACTATAAGAGGTGTGTTGTCTCTCTGAGGAAAAGCAAGTCCATGTGACTTTAGAATACTGCAGATACACATCAGATGTTGTGTAGTTGGTTGTCTAACAAGTGCTCTTTGTTTTCTCAGCTTCTTCTACACAATCTTGAGAAATAAAAAAAAAATCTTTCGAGCACACTACCTTCTGTTTGCTAGCTATGAGGGGTTGGCTGCCTGGAACATTACCAGTGGTGTTTGTATTGGCATTTACGGCAGAGCTAATAATGATCTGGAATCATCCACACTCCTTTTCCCAGTCCCAGAGACCAGTGATCCACATCCCTAAGAAAGTTCTCCAGATGAGGGATGCAAATAATAGCCATTAGCAATTTTTATGTCTTCAGAAAGCTGATAAACCCTCCAGAGATTGAGTTCTTGACCTTGGCTTCTGACCAGCTCCTAACATAGAGTAGAAAATATTAACCAGGCACTGCATTCTCACTGAACCCCAGCTGCACTGTGATTCAATTTAGACTTTAGTATAAACAGAACTGGAATGGCTAAAATAATCCATTTTAATGGTGGAATCTGTTCTTCAAACAAGACCTTATAACAAAAACCTGGCATATAATATGGATAAGAGGAAAGCTAGTGCCTGAGGATGGAAGTCAGGGAACCTTGATCCCCATTCCCTCCCATGGCTTGAGCAATGCAGGGCTTCAGAGTTCTGTCTGAGAACTGCTGATCATCTATTTCCTTTACTTTACAGATGGGGAAACTGAGCCCTGCAGTGGGTAACTCACTGTTCCAGACCACGTAGTTAAGAAGGCACAAAGCTGAGTCAAGAAACTGGCCTGACTCTATTTTGTTCCATTCGCCAGCTCCGCCTCTCTTTCCTGTCCCTATTTCCTTGTGGTAGAAGCCAGCACATCATTTACTCACTCAGACTTCTGTATCCACAGAGCTCTTTTTTAAGCCAATTCAAGTTGGCTTAAACTAGAGAAGGATTTTAAAGCTAATGTAAAAGTCCAGGGATGTCTGGTATCAGGTGCAGCTAGGAATTTATTGGTATCATCTAATTCAGTCCCCTCCCTTCATAACTCTCAGCTCTGCTTTTGCTATGCGGTCTTCATTTTCATCATGGACACCAGCAGATGGAGGCATCCAACATTCTTAACAACAGATACCCCTTGCAAAAAGAAAACTTCTCATTCCCAGTAATGCTAAGAAAATTCTCACAATTGAGCCACATTTATCTGAGTTGGTTCTTGCACTTGTCCCCTGGACCCATCACTGTGGCAAAGGGTTTGAAAGATGTGATTGGTCAAGCCTGGGTCATGTGGCTATCCTCAGAGCAGGGTTAGGGTCAGCCCCGCTCAAATCACTGGGACTAAAAATAAGGAAGGGCCCAAAGAAAAACTAGGGGATTGTAAACCAGAATTATGGGAGGATGGATGCTGGGAAGGCTTATCTACTGCAACATCCTTACCTCTTAGTTGGCTTTTGAGGCTGATACGTAGAAGTGAGAAGGCTCACTGCAGAGCTGCCTGCACTGTTGCTATTTCTGTCATACCCCAAACTCTTTAATTTTATTATTGTTCAATCAGGGATTATTTGGAGATTTCTTGATTTTTTTATGTGTATAATTCAAACATAGGCAGTTGATAGAAATATCCAAAAGTCTTGATATGTTTAAGAGTGTTTGGTTGGGAGAGAATAAAACAAGATCAGATGGCGGCACCTGTGGCTCAGTGGAGTAAGGCGCCAGCCCCACGTGCTGGAGGTGGTGGGTTCAAACCCAGCCCCGGCCAAAAACTGCAAAAAAAAAAACAAGATCAGACAACTTCCAGAAAAGTCTCCAAACAAGATATAGGGTTGGCAACCCCAAATCTCTCCACCCTCCTCCATTCTGTTTCATTTGCCCCCGGGCTCCTATCTTCAAACTGAACGAGGCTCATTGCTGGGTTTTCTCAGGTGTGCACTATTAGGCATGTTCTGGGAAGAAAAGGCTGCCTTTTAGATCTCCTAGGTGAGATCTACCACAACAGTGGTAGAAAGGCAAGGTTGATTCAGTATTTCATGGTGTTAATCCTGTAAGTATTTTAGGATATGGGCTGATGGAAACATGGACCTGGAAGTCTAAATTCTTGTCTCTATTTGGCATCCTCTAATTGACTTTAAGTTTTTCACCCTCTCTGGGCCTTAGTTTCTAAGTCTTGAAAGGGAAAGATTGAAATATGATTACAACTAACTTCACATAAATTAGTTAAATGTAGTATGCAGACCAATGTGGTTTATGAGTTTATTCCAGATGGCACGTAGCCATATTTTTCTTACTTTTTTTAAGGCAAGCATGAAACAACCTTTATCGAGGAATAGAAAGATAGGCTTACAGAGTAAGAAAGTTTACAAAGTAAACACATTCACCATGGACAGTGAAAGGGCCTCCATTACCAGGGCAAGGAGGCAAAGAGGCCCACATTTTTTAATTTTAATAATTATGGCAAGGCACAGTGGCTCACGCCTATAATCCTAGCACTCTGGGAGGCTGAGGCAGGTAGATTGCCTGAGCTCACAGGTTTGAGACCAACCTGAGCCAGAGCAAGACTTCATCTCTAAAAATAACCAGACATCGTGGTGGGCACCTGTAGTCTCAGCTAGTTGGGAGGCTGACCCAAGAGAATCACTGGAGTCCAAGAGTTTGAGGTTGCTGTGAGCTATGACGCCACAGCATTCTATCAAGGACAACCAAGTGAGACTCTGTCTCAAAAAGACAAACAAAAAAATTTGTATGTATTTTTAAACATACTAGATTAACCAGCACAATAACTCCAAATCTTGTGGATAATTTGCTAAGAAACCAGCTAAAATAAATGCTATATTTTTCAAAGATGAATACAATGCAAGAAAACATTAAGTAATACTAATACCATGGGAACACAGGTATGCAAAACCACAAAGGTGGTATGTGAATGAAGAAATCTGAGGAAACTTTGATATCCATGACTTCAATATAATTTTTTTAATAGAGTAGTATTATAGGATTTCCCAGATGTGAAATTTGAGGCCATGCTTTATTGTGACCCTGCACTGTGACTAGTCCTCATGCACGATATTGTTGGATTTTCACAGATATCCATCCCTGTGAGGTATATATTTTTATCTCCATTTTATACCTGAGAAACTAAGGCTTGTGGGAAGTTCATTAAGTTTCCTGAAATAATCGCTGATTGGCGGAGTTGTTATTCAAAGAATTACATGATTCTAAAGCTCATGCTCTTTCTACCAGCCACTCTATAACCAAGGACTCATGGATAATAGAAAGGAAAAATCAGGACAGGAGCTTCTGGCTCTACATCCTGGGTAATTTTTCTCTAAAATTCACAGACCTTCAAATTCCAGAGGCAGCTTCTGATGCTTTTCTCAGTCTGGGCAGGGTTGGACACATGCAGCTTTCTACTCTGTCTCATTCTACAAGTGCCCTCCACCACTTATCACATCCATTACTCATTACAGTATAGCTCTGCTTTTATAGATATTTGATTTTTTGCATCTTAAAATTTTCTTTTGTGTTCCTTAAGTTTTGGGTTGCTATTCAGTTTATACCCTAGCAGGGAATAGCTGAGAACTGGAGGGAAAACCTAGGGAATTATAAATAGGTCCCAGATGTATACAGGATATGTTGGGAGGAGGGCAGGGGCTATAATAGGGGAAGAGGAGAAGAGGAAAAAGTGGGGCAAAGGCAGTGAGGAAAGAAGATTGACTAAAATGTTGAGAAGACACCAAAGACAAACCACATATGGACTGGTAATTTTATTTCAGGCTATCTTGGGATCCAAATAAATCTTAAGAACCATTAATATGATGACTCAATTATACCTTTCTCATGGGACTATAGTGATGACTTAAATAGATAAGAATTTTGTGATTGGCACGTGACTTGAGGCCCATATAAAGCCCTCCTATAAAGGGTAGCTATTACAGTTATGAGGAAAATTGTGTGTGCTGTTGAAAATGATCCTTTTCTTAATCTGTATGTGTCTTATGTTCAAGGAAATATAAGATTTTTTAAAACTCATTACGTTCTGCATCATAAAGATCATAAATGAGCCAGGCGCAGTGGCTCACACCTATCATCCTAGTACTCTGAGAAGCCGAGGCAGGCGGATTGCTTGAACTCAGGAGTTTGAGACCAGCCTGAGCAAAAGCAAGACCCAATCCCTATTAAAAATAGAAAATAGAAAATAGCCTGGCATAGTGGCCAGCCACTGTAGTCTCAGCTACTCCAGAAGCTGAAGCAAGAGGATTGCTCAAGCCCAGGAGTTTGAGGTTGCTATGAGCTATGACTCCACGGCACTCTACTTAGGGCATGAGTAGAGAGAATGAGACTTAGAATGGGTACAGAAAAAAAAAAAATCATGAATCAAAGGACAAATGATGAACTAGGGAACATTACAGAACGTAGGACAGATATCAGATTTATTGCCTAAATTCAAGAATTTCTGTAAACCAATAATGAAAGACCACAACTAGGTAGAAGAAAAAAGGTCCATCACACAAAAGAATTTCAATGGCTTTTAAACATGTAAAAAGATGTTCAGCTTCATTCATTATGACAGAAACTCAAATTACAACCGCAACAAGATACCATTTTTTATCTATTGAATGGGCAAACATCAAAAAGTTCAGTAACACATACTAGGTTGACAAGGATGGAGACAATGTTCCCTTATAGTGCTGTTAGAAACATAAATTGGTACAACTTCAGAAAGGAAAATTGTCAATATTTAACCAAAGTATAAATGCATATTCCTTTTAATCCATCAGCTCCCATTTTAGGGTATTCTCCCACAGCTGTATTCAGAAATGTGTACTTAGTCTTAGGTATGAGAAGACTCAGCACCATATTGCTTTTATTTTTTTTAACTTATTTATTTTTATTGTTAAATCATAGCTGTGTACATTAATGCAATCAAGGGGTACAATGTGAGGGTTTCATAAGCAATCTGAAATATTCTCATCCAACTGTTCAACGTAGCCTTCATGACATTTTCTTAGTTACCGTATGTAGGCATTTATATTCTGCGTTTAGTAAGTTTCGCCTGTACCCATTCTAAGATGCACTGTAGGTGTGGCCCCGCCCATTACCCTCCCTCCACCAAAACCTTCCGCCTCCCTTCCCCTTCCTTGGCCCTTTCCCCATATTCTTGTGCTATAGTTGGGTTATAGCCTTCATGTGAAAGCTATAATTTAGCTTCATAGTAGAGCTGAGTACATTGGATACTTTTTCTTCCACTCTTGAGATACTTTGCTAAGAAGAATACGTTCCAGCTCCATCCATGTAAACATGAAAGAGGTAAAGTCTCTATCTTTCTTTAAGACTGCATAATATTCCATGGTATACATGTACCACAATTTGCTAGTCCATTCATGGGTCAGTGGACACTTGGGCTTCTTCCATGACTTAGTGATTATGAATTGGGCTGCAATAAACATTCTGGTACAGATGTCTTTGTTATATTGTGACTTTTGGTCTTCTGGGTATAAACCTAGTAAAGGAATTATAGGATCAAATGGCAGGTCTATTTTTAGGTCTCTAAGTATTCTCCAAACGTCCTTCCAGTAGGAATGTATTAGTGTGCATTCCCACCAGCAGTGTAGAAGTGTGCCCTTTCCTCCACATCCACGCCAACATCTCTGGTTTGGGGATTTTGTTATGTGGGCTACTCTTACTGGGGTTAGGTGGTATCTCAAAGTAGTTTTGATTTGCATTTCTCTGATGATTAAGGATGATGAGCTTTTTTTCATGTGTTTGTAGATCGTGCATCTGTCTTCTTTAGAGAAGTTTCTCTTCAAGTCCCTTTCCCACCCTGAGATGGGATCACATGTTCTTTTCTTGCTAATACGTTTGAGTTCTCTGTGGATTCTGGTTATTAGACCTTTATCGGAGGTATAACCTGCAAATATTTTTTCCAATTCTGAGGGCTGTCTGCTTGCTTTACTTACTATGTTCTTGGCTGTGCAGAAGCTTTTTAGTTTGATCAGGTCCCAGTAGTGTATTTTTGACACTGCTTCAATTGCCTGGGGAATCCTCCTCATAAAATATTCACCCAGGCCGATTCCTTCTAGAGTTTTCCCTGCACTTTCTTCAAGTATTTTTATAGTTTCATGTCTTAAGTTTAGATCTTTTATCCAGTGAGAGTCTATCTTAGTTAATAGTGAAAGGTGTGGCTCCAGTTTCAATCTTCTACAGGTTGCCAGCCAATTCACCCAGCACCATTTGTTAAACAGGGAATCTTTTCCCAACTGAATGTTTTTAATCGGCTTCTCAAAGATCAAATAACGGTAAGTAGCCGGATTCATCCCTTGATTCTCTGTTCTGCTCCAGACATCTACTTCTCTGCTTTTGTGCCAGTACCATGCTGTTTTGATCACTATCAATTTATAGTACAGTCTCAGGTCTGGTAGCGTGATTTCTCCTGCTTTGTTTTTATTGCTGAGTAATGTTTCGGCTATTCAAGGTTTTTTTCTGATTCCATATAAAACGAAGTATTATTTTTTCAAGGTCTTTAAAATATGACAATGGAGCTTTAATAGGAATTGCATTAAAATTATATATTGCTTTGGGTAGTATGGACATTTTAACAGTGTTGATTCTTCCCAGCCATGAGCATGGTATGTTTTTCCATCTGTTAACATCTTCAGCTATTTCTTTTCTTAAAGGTTCATAGTTTTCTTTGTATAGATCTTTCACATCCTTTGTTGGGTATACTCCCAAATATTTCATCTTCTTTGGCACTACTGTGAAAGGAATAGAGTCCTTGACTGTTTTTTCAGCTTGGTTATTGTTGGTATATATAAAGGCTACAGATTTATGGGTGTTGATTTTGTAGCCTGAGACATTGCTGTATTCCTTGATCACTTCTAAAAGTTTTGTAGTAGAATCCCTAGTGTTTCCCAGATATATGATCATATCATCTGCGAAGAGTGAAAGTTTGATCTCTTCTGACCCTATGTGGATACCCTTGATCGCCTTTTCTTCCCTAATTGCAATGGCTAAAACTTCCATTATAATGTTAAAGAGCAATGGAGACAATGGGCAACCTTGCCTGGTTCCTGATCTAAGTGGAAATGATTTCAATTGAACTCCATTCAATACGATATTGGCTGTGGGTTTGCTGTAGATGGCCTCTATTAGTTTAAGAAATGTCCCTTCTATACCAATTTTCTTAAGTGTTCTGATCATGAAGGGATACTGGATATTATCAAAAGCTTTTTCTGCATCAATTGAGAGAATCATATGGTCCTTATTTTTGAGTTTGTTTATGTGTTGAATTACATTTATAGATTTACGTATATTGAACCAGCCTTGAGACCCTGGGATAAATCCTACTTGGTCGTGGTGTATAATTTTTTTGATGTGTTGTTGGATTCTTATTGAGTATTAGGATCTTATTGAGTATTTTAGCATCAATTTGCATTAGTGATATTGGTCTATAATTTTCTTTTCTTGTTGGGTCTTTCCCTGGTTTGGGGATCAAGGTGATGTTTGCTTCGTAGAATGTGTTGGGTAATATTCCTTCTTTTTCTATATTTTGGAAGAGGTTTAGTAGTATAGGTACTAGTTCTTCTTTAAAGGTTTGGTAGAATTCTGACGTAAAGCCATCTGGTCCTTGGCTTTTCTTTTTAGGGAGATTTTGTATAGTTGATGCTATTTCAGAACTTGATATAGGCCTGTTCAACATTTCCACTTCATTCTGGCTAAGTCTTGGTAGGTGGTGTACTTCCAGGTACTGGTCAATTTCTTTCAGATTTTCGTATTTCTGAAAGGCTCTCTATCTGAATATATGTTTGTGTATGGATTAAAGCATCTCTCAAAGGGTGTCCCAGTAGCAAAGGTTCTTGAGGCTTACCTTCTTTCTCTTGTATCTTTGAATTATGTGCTATTCTGTATTACTTATTTAAACAAAATAATAAACTATTGACTATACATAGGGAGTATTGGCCTGGAGCCCCCAGAGGTGTCACTCATGTGGTTGTATGTCACCCTCCCCATCCTCTGCTTGGCCCACTGATCTGCAAGAGCCAGCATGTACAGAACCTTCAGGAAGGCTGAGCCACAGAGCATCAGAAGAAGATGCTTTAATCCAGGAGGGTCCATTGTGGCCCTTAAATCTAAAATGCTGTTTTCACAGAAGAAGAATTGGCCTGGTACCTAGGGTTGCAGGATGTGCTATCAAATTTGAATTTCAGATAAAAAACAAATAATTTTTTTAGTATGAGTATGTCCCAAGCAATATCTGAAATATACCTGTTCATTTTTAATTGCTTAATCCAGCCATCCAAGTTGGATTCAGAATCCAGCTGCTCATTAGGCAGAGCATATTCTCTGAGCCAGGCTGTGCTGATCTGTGAAATGAAGGATGATGACTGTCCAGCTTTTCATGGGGTTGCTATGTAGCTTAAATATGCCCAGTTCCTTATGAATAGCTACATGCTCTAAAATTGTCAGGAGTACAGGCCGTTGCTGTCAGTGTTATTGTTATCCAAACCCTGGTCTCCATGGCACACCAGTCTTTGAAACCTACTGAGTTGTTTTCTTCCAACTTCTCTGTGATTTCTTAGAAGCCTCAGGCACGTTATCACAAATCTATTTTTCATATTCAAAGAAAGTTCCTAAACTTTATTAACGGGACTTATTTTCAGTGTTTATTGTTCTTGGAATTAGATGTGTTACCTTTATTTTAAACCATCTTAGCATTCAGTGAATGACCAGCAGAATATACTGCTTAAATCATTCAGCATATCTTATTAAACACCTATTATGTGCCAGGCATTGAAGGTAAGGGCTGATTAAAATAGACCCAAACCCTTTAATCACTGAATGTAGGGTCTGGTAGAGGTCCCGCTGTGGCAGAGCCAAGGGAGGAGCATAGACAGATAAGAAGAGTGTTTCTCCAGCCTGACTTGACTTTGAAATCACCTAGGGAGATGTCTAGGCTCTGGTGTGAACCAAAGTCTCCCTCTGTGATTCTCATATGCAGCCAAGTTTGAGAACTGCTGGATTAGAAGGAGCGGGGAGCATGTTGGCTCTTGAATTCAGTAAAAACTATTTTGCAAGTGAGGACTTCTCAGCCAAAGTGAATGTGGTTACTCACATAGACATGTACAGAGAGAATTTGTGTAACAGACAAACTGCCAGAAAAACCGGGCAAAACAGATAAAAGAAGCAGGATTTGGGTTTGGCGCCATCAGCACATAGTGCTCGACTGCTACCATTAGGAAGACTCAAGACGGTTTAAGTCAGGGGCTCCAAACCACCTGTACGCTCAGACAACAAGCTTTAGGGGCACCTGGAAGGGAGACTGACTGGGAGGGAACAGACTTAATAGGCAAAATTTCCCTGGACAAGGAATGACTATTTAGCCTACCTGGCAATCACAACCATTTTTCTTTGCTTTTATTAGTAGACAGACTTCTGTGTTGAATTGAAGGAAAAAAAAATTTAAAGTCATCAATCCAGATCAGATTGCACATTTTACAGATATTGTGGGGTTTACTTTCATTTAAACTCTTTTTTCTGTTATTATGTTCCCAGCATTGTAAGCCGCATCTTCTCTGTAATGCAACAAAATGAAATGTGTTTACCTCTACAGCCATATTTTCTTTTAAAGTGGAATATTCTTGTTCCTACTTGCTTTTATCCTTTTAGTAGGCATAAAACATAGAACTTGACATGAGAAAGGGCAAATAAATGTAAATATATGTATATCAATGTGTTCATATGCTATGGATATGTGTTTATATACATATGGATACATTTTTAGAGTTATTTATTACCTGTACCATGGTGAAATTTTCATAGGCACTCCTATTTTGTTGGGATTAGAATGAAGCTGAAATACATAAAAGTCCTTTCATTTGACAGCATTGCCTTGCATAATGCATAAGAAAACATATTTAGCTGTGCTCATCAGTGCGTTAGCAAAACTGGTAAGACAGACAATCTCTTGTCTTATGAATGAATATATATTCCATAGAAGAAGAATACCATTTTCCTATCAGGTCCACTCGGGAAACTTGCATGGTGAATTCAGTTACCTATTGTCCCCTGCATCATCATCATCTAAATTTATTTTTAATGGAAGGACATTTCTATGTTTCCAAGGAATATCTTTTCCACATGACAAGCAATATAGTGTAAAATGTGTCAAAGGACTCATCCTTGATGGAAAGAACACCATCAGGTAATGCAGCTTTTTCTCATCTTTTCTTTTTCCTCTTATTTTCATATTTCGTTAAATACTGTGTAAAGTGAAACTCCTTTTCCAAATACCCCATGACCTTTCACTGTGGGTTCATCACTTGGTTTTCTGTTGATAGTTGCTAAGGTAAACTTCTCTTCTAAAACTGCCACTCGGGCCAGCAGGGTTTAAAGCTACACCCTACCCAGACTCTATGACAAAGGGCGGAACAAACATCTGTGGCTGTGGTTTCAAATGTTGGCAGATTGTTTACACTGGAGATTGCCTCCTGGTGTTTGCTTTGCTTTCGCCAGGCTTAACGCTTTGTAATCTTTTAAGACTACTTTTGCAGTTTTAGCTTTGATATAAGAATCATTTCCCCGTTGTCAGGGAGAACTAAAATGGCATTGGAGATGTCCTAGCAATGCTGACCTTGTCACTTTCCCACAAATTGCTGATCTCTGCACTTTGGAGCTCTCTGAAATTTGAGGCTGATAAAACTATAGCTCCCTTTAGTCTAGAAATGTCACACACTGAAACATTTTCTGAATGCTTCCCACAAATTTTGCATTCCATAAAGGCAAAGAATTGTACATTTCAACAATCCCTTGTGTATCTTGACATAGTGAGAATTTGTGTTTCTGAAATATTAATAGTGGGGGCATATGTGAAAATAATAAGTGTGGTGTAAGTTGCCAGTGAATTTATAGCCCTCATTAAATATCGTATTTCCTAGAATAGCAGTAAATTAAGAAATTAGTATGAAATTCAAACCTAATGAGAGCTCTCCATAATAAAAAAGGAGTTTTAATATGGCTTTATATATAAACATAATAAAACAAGCCGATCATCAGGAAGGAACTTACTCATTTGTTTAAAAATATAGAGAATACCTCCCACGAGACAAGCAGATATGATACATACCCTTATATGCTTAAAATCCTAGTTAGGAATACAGACAAATGGAAATTAAAATTATGGTGCTAATTGTAAAAGAGCACTTAGAAAACACATCTGACCATGTTTGGAAGTGGAAGTTAGGAAAGGCTATCTGGAAAAAGCAATATCTAAGCAGAACCACCATGTACGGTTGTATGGGTCGTGCACTGCACAATTGTACATGATGGCTTTCTTAAGCTAAGACCTTAATGATGTATAGAGTGAACGAAGAAGGAAGCAAAAGGTAGTAGAAGGAACTGTATGAAGGAAAGAAGATGAAAGAGTATCCCAGGTAAAGGAAACAGCATGTGGAAAGGCTTGATGCAATAGAATCTGGCACTTTAGCTTAGACAAACTAAAAGAAATTCTGTGGCTGCCATGCAGACAGTAAAAGAGGTGTGGTTATTTATAAGAGCCAGAATACCTGAGCCATAGAAATTGAGGACCGTAGGGATTCCCTCAGGTGTTTCAGGTGAGGAAGTGATATCATGAGGTTGGCACAATAGAAATAACATTTTGGCTACAGCATGAAAATCAGGTTAGACTAAAGCAACACTGAAGCACAAAATTTATTGGGAGACTATTACAATAATCCAGACAAAAGATGGTGTTCTTAACTGGATCAATGGAGGGAATTTGGTGGAATGGATGACTTTGAGAGAAATTTTTGGAATTAAGTCATCAAGTTTGATAGAATTTTGAAAAAAGAAGGGATCAGAGGAATCAACAAAGATCCTGAGATTTCTTGATTGTTCATTGGATCACAGGGGATTCCATTCACTCAGATTCGGAATACAAAGGAAGAAGAGGATTTGGGAGAAAGAGAATGAGTTTAAATGTTTTTCACGTGTCCAAGTGGAGATGACCAACAGAAAGATACATGGGTCCAGAAGTGAGTAAGGGATCAGGTCAGAGAGAGAGACCTGAGAATCACCTCCATAGCAATGAAGTTGGAAGGCACAGGGACAGTGAGTCTGTAAGGTAATCTGGATGTCTATACCAGGAAAAAACTAAATAATAATGGTTTAAATTAAGAGTTCTCTTTTTTTTACATAATGCAAAGTACAGAGGCATGAATTCCAGACTGATTAGAAGACTCTTGCTATGATCAGGAGTCCAGCTTCTTCCACTTTCCTGCCCTGCCCACAGCAATGGCTTCCACCTTCAGGTTTGCCTACTAGGATGACTAACTGTCGGATTGCCCAGGACTATGGGGGTTCCCAGGACATGGAACTTTAAATTTTAAAACCAAGAAAGGCCAGGATATCTAGGAGGGCTTGGTCACCTTCATCACCTTCTGGTCTTAAGATGGCTACTGCAACTCCAGCCCACTGTATGCACACTTCAGAGAAGAAGGTGGTGGGGGAGAGGACAAAAGGGACCTGGCAGCTGAGTCAACTCCCATCCTTGAACTTTCTTGAAAGCTCCGTCTAACAACTTTCTGCATCTAGAACATAGTCATTGTTTACCCCAAATGCAAAGGGGACACAATGATGTGGTAGGTACCTGGCCGGCCCCCATCAAATCGGGGTTCTGTAGTGAGGAAGCCGGAGAGAATAGGTATTAGGGAGGCAGTTATCAGTTACTGCCATGGGGAGGAAGACTCATCAGAAGAAGAAACTGGACCCAGACCTAGTGAAATACAAACACTTAAGAGGCAAACAAAGATAGAGGATGGCAGGGAGAAGACTGAGAAGTAACAGGCAGAAGGCAGAAGCGAAGCATTTGAGGGGCCTCCAGGAATCCAGAACAAAAGAACATTCCAAGATCAAGAAGTTAATGCTGTTCCCATGTGCTTTATAAAGCCACCTCCACAGTGAAAAGTGCCACAGCTTCCTGTGGAAATTCCCCTCATTCCTAAAAATCCAGACACCCCAGAGGTGGGAGAAGTTGCTGAGTCATCTAGGAAGGAAGAAGTCAGATGTGACCTGCTCACGAGGCCTTCTCCCAGGACCAGGGCAGACATTGCTCATGGATAGCACCCTCAACTTTTCCTTCAATTTCAGTCATAAGTCGCACTAGAGAAAAAACCTTCCCTAGAACTAGTGGACATCAAGGTCCCTTCCAGCTTCAACATGTTAAAGTTTTCCAGAGGTTCTGCAGTCATAGTCAAAGCTCTGGCTCCATTTGTGAGAGCAGCAAATTCTTATTTATAAGCGAATTTGGAAAGGAAGAAATTTTTCTCTTCTCATTTTGGAAATAAGCAATGTATAATAATTACAGACAAGTAATGACTTTCCTGAGTCAGTTGACATTGACCCAGAATACCAGGAACACTGAAAAGTCCATCTCCACATCAGGAAGAAGGGTTTACCCCACCCATGGCCCTGTGTGTTGGGATAGCACATAGTAATTTTGTGCTGCTCCTTAAGTAATTTTATACTGCTTTTTCTCCTTCTGCAAAGTTATATTTGAAATGTTCCCCAGTGCAAGCGCCTCTTTGCTGTCCTAGAGAAGATTTTATTCTGAGTGTGGTTTCTAACCGCTTGGGATCAAAATAGTTTGGAAATGGCTAGTCACTCCCTCTCAATTACAGGCCATTGGGCCCATCACATTTCAGAAGCGGGACCTACCTATCCAGTTACACTGGAAACCAACCTTCCTCAGTACATTGACTTCTGGCGAGACTTAAATGTAAGCTTATGCTTCTTAAATCTCATTCATCTTCTCATCCTTGGAAACTAAACAAAAGTCAGGGGTTTTGTGCACTTTTAGTGAATGAGAATGAGAAGTTTCTTGAATCTGTGTCAGCCTTAGGGACCTCACGTGGCAAGGAGAGGGGAGAAGAGAAGCTATTTTCATCAAAAACATTTACTGAAAATGGATGTGCCTTGCAAAACTCTATGGAGAGATCTTTTCTAATCTAGCAGGAAGCTGGGATCCTGATGGACTTGTGTATATTAGATGGTAAGAAGCATCCCATTTCTAGCAGCTGAAGATTCAAATCCTTTATGGAAATGGATTGCATATGAGATGTACACATGTGCACTTGATACCTTCTGTTCACTGCAAGTTAGTAAAGACTCATTAAGACCCTGAGCTGAAACCTTGATTGTGTCTTGTACATTAGGGTGATAATTTGGGGTCTTTGCACTGCCAGTGTTCTCCTTTTGTGAATTGGTTCCACGACCCTTTATCTCTGTGTTACCCTGCTCTCCTCTCCTCAGCCAGTGTTACAGGGGACATTTGCTGAGGTCCTCTGAGCCCAACACTGTGGGGTCTCTTTGACAACAGTCACTAACCAAAGTGCAAGTGCAAATATCTTATTTTGTATCTGTAGATTTTAAGTTGCATCATTGATTTGTTAAGATCCTTTTGGAGGGCAGGGAGATACACTGCTATAGATCAATTGTAAGACATACCCTGATTTTAGAAAACTTGACATATTTAAAAACCTTCTGGACTTGAGACAATGTGGTGGTAAAGTTCATCTATTTCTTGTGTTGTCAGTAGGAATTATATTTGTGGAGAAGCCTGAGTGAACCTCAATATAGATCCATTTATGCCTTTAGGATACCAATATGACGGCAAAGAAGAAAGTTTGTTTTCCTGATATAGGAAGATGATATTATGAAAAGATAAATTAATAAAGGAGACAGACAAGAAAATATTTGGAGGCAACCTGGTCTAGGGAAAAGGCATGGACTTAGCATCATACGTTGGTTTACTATCTGTGACCTTAACTGATGAACTAATTTTTCTGTTTCCTTATTTGAAATGTGGCAGTTCCTACCTCATACGATCTTTTGACAAGTTGAAGAGAGAACAAATGTCAAGAGTCTAGTACCCAGAGCCCAACAAAAGGTCTATCCTTTGAATCTCTGCTTCTTAACAGATGAACAGCCTTGAAAGCTATGTTCATTTTAATTTGATTAAAATTATGATTTGTATAGCTATTTATTAAATAACACAAGATAACAGTAAAATTGAACACTTTAAACAGAAGGAGACAAGAAATTATGCAAGTCATAGATAGTTGTGATTTTTCTTAGATTTTTTTTCAGATCAAACATTTTCTTCCAGAAGTAATCAGTAGATTTATAAATAATTATGAACTTGATTGATTGAGGGAAAAATCAAATATTAACAATCCGAAAGATTTAATAGTTTTTTTACATTTGAGGAGTGGTATTTCATTTCTTTTCTAATAACCCAATCAACTGTTTTTGAGAACCCCTGTGCCTGTTACATTTTCTATACATATTCACAAATTTATTTGACTTTTTAATTTTTTTTAAAGTCTTTGATATGCAAAGAAAACAAGACTCCCTCAAAATGTAAGCTGATGGCTTATATATAATTGAGAATGCAGTTCCGCAGAGGCATCCTCTCCCTACAATAGGAATCCGGTTCTTTGCAGAAACTTTTTGAATGTTTGCTAGCTGCTTTGCATGCATTGTCTAGACCGCTTTGATCAGCTGACAGATCCCAGAGATGATTGTCATAGCATAGAACGCAGTTGGAAATGAGATGGGACAGACTAGAAGAGGCTGGGACCTAGAAAAAGATGTGCCCACAGCAGTAGAGCAGGCATCAGGGAGAACATACTCAGCTGCAGATGGTTGGAAGATCTATTACACACTGGACAGAGGTTTGTGTCAGAAGGGTTAGGGCAAGGGACGTCAGGTAGAAAATAGAGCTGGGATCAGAGAGGTCCAGTATGACACCAGTTGGGCTAAGCATCAGAAAAGCATGATGATCAAATAACTGGAAATATAAAACTAACCTTTATTAAGAGTTTGGCCCTTTGCTAAGTGCTTTACTTCATTATCCTGT
Source organism: Nycticebus coucang (assembly GCF_027406575.1). Classification (NCBI taxonomy): domain Eukaryota; kingdom Metazoa; phylum Chordata; class Mammalia; order Primates; family Lorisidae; genus Nycticebus; species Nycticebus coucang. Next base: position 80,708,232 of record NC_069781.1, read on the forward strand.
TTAATCTTCTTTAAAACACTACAAAAATGTGGTTTGCCAATATCCCCAAGCCCTTGAATATTTCCTAAAAATTCAGCTCTTTAATTATGAGACTATGAAAAAGAATAAGGATGATTAACAATTCTTCTAGGTAATCATTCAAAAATGTTAATGTAAATGTTAACATAGATTTCTAAAAGTCCTACAATGAAATATTATTAAAAATATTGCTGATTCCAGCTCAGCACCCATAGCTCATTGGTTATGGTGCCAACCACATGCACCAAGGCTGGCGGGTTTGAACCCAGCCTGGACCTGCTAAACAACAATGACAACTACAACAACAACAAAAATAGCCGGGCACTGTGGCGGGCACCTGTAGTCCCAGCTACTTGGGAGGCTGAGGCAAGAGAATAGCTTTAGCCCAAGAGTTAGAGGTTGCTGTGAGCTGTGACCCCACGGCACTCTACCCAGGGTCATAGTGAGACTCTTTCTCAAAACAAACAATATGTATATATATATATTGCTGATTCAATAAAAATTCTTATCAACCCCCCCCCAAAAAAAAATACTACAAAAGGACAGAGGAGATGGCTCACACTAGAAATCCAACACTTTAGGAGACTGTGGGGGAGGATCACTTGAGGCCAGGAGTTTGAGACCACCCTGGCCAACATAGACCCCCATTTCTACAGTTTTTTTTTTTAATTAGTCAGGCATGGTAGTGCCCACTGGCAGTCTAGCTACTAGAGAAGCTGAGGCAGGAGGATTGCTTGGGCCCAGGTGAGGCTATAGTGAGCTATGACCACACCACTAAACTCCAGCCTTAGCAACAGAGGGAGAGTTTCTACAGAAAACAAAAATGCTACCAAGTTGATATTTTAGCATCTCCATTTTGCCAATGAAGAAAGTGAGTTTCAGATTGCACAATGAACTTGCCCAAAGTGCCATCATTTCTAAATGACATGGCTGGGATTTGAACCAACATTGGTCTGGTGTGAAAAGCCACATTGGACCACTCCACAGTACTGCTTCCATAGGCAGGACCTGATCTAGGAAGGAGGGAGTAAGACATTCACAAAACCAGATGGGAAGATACTGGGTTCCAGGACCAGACTTTGGCCCTGAGAAAGAAGCTGCCCAAAAGAAGCAGCATCCTTGTCTCTGACATGCAAGGTGCTGAGAGCTAAAGGAAAGAGAGACACAGGCACTGCTGTCAGGTCTAGGTCACAGGATTTCAGCCAGAATCACATCAGGAGTACCGTGCTGGATTCTACTTTAGATGATGATTAAATCCAGGTAAGAGCCAGGGAGGCTCAGGTGTGAGGAAGGGAACTGCCAAGGGTGGGAAACTAGGAGGGGCTGGTACTAAAGAGGACAAAGTCATAGATGAACAGCAAAGGGCCAATAAAAGTGAAGTGAATGAAGACTTTTCTTATATCAGCATTAAAAATGTGCTGCTGGTCTTTACCTGAACAAATACCTGCTCTATCCATACTGGAAAAAAAAAGTAGGAAGGCAATATAAATTGGTCACTATCTCTAGAACAACTAAAGGACGACTTCCCCCATAATGAGAATGGAAATAATTAACAGTTAATGTTACTGTTCACAAAGCATTTTTCTATACAGTCATGCATGTATCAAAACATTGTGGTCAGTAATGGAACACACACAGGACTGTGGTTCCATAAGATTATAAAGAAGCTGAAGAATTCCCATAGCTTAGTAATGTCTTGACAATCTGTGTAGGCCTAGGCTAATGTGTGTATTTGTCTTAGTTTTTTAACAAAACATCCAAGAGCTAAAAAAAATTAAAAATAGAACAAAGCTCATATAATAAAGATATAAACAAAGAAAATATTTTTTGTACAATGCTATACAAGTTTGTGTTGTAAGCTATGTGTTATTACAAACGAGACAAAAGTTTTAAAAAATTTGGAAGTGTATGAAGATAAAATGTTATAGTAAGCTAAGATTAATTTATTACTGAAGAAAGAAAAATATTTTTTAAAAATTTAGTGAATCCAAAGTGTACAGTGTTCATAAAGCCTACTACAGTGTACAGTAATGTGCCTGGCCTTCCCACTCACTCACTGACTCACCCAGAGCAACTTCCCATCCTGCGAGCTCCATGTGTAGTAAGTACTCTCTATGGGTGTACCATTTTTAATCTCTGTTATAGTTTTTTTAGCTATACCTTTTGTATGTTTAGATAAAAAAAACACTTGGTGTTCCAGTTATCTACAGTGTTCAGTATTCAGCCTATTGCCCCTAAGCTTAGGGGCAACAGGCTATCCCATATAGCTTTGGTGTGTAGTAGGCTAGACCATTTAGGTACACTCTATCATGTCTGCACGAGGAAATTGCCTATCAACTCACTTCTCAGAATGTATTCCTGTCATCAAGCAGTGTATGTCTGTACATCATTTCATCAGGTTCTCAGAGCAACCTTATAGATACGAAATCATATCTCACTTGAGTTTTATATTTTAAAGTCAAAAGATGAAAATTGTGTACTATCAAAATTGCCTTAGAAATTCCCTAAGTTACACAGAGTATGGTGTATATGATTTTGTACATTCCTATGTACAGTACACTTCCTTTAGGTATGGAAATGTATACTTTGAAATAGATTCCGTTCAGTGGCTATTTGTAGGAAAAATATGTTTCACCTGTGTATGTGTATATAGCAGCAGCTGGGTTATTTTTCATTGGTTTCTTTTTTCTGAGTACAATGAGTAATTTTCCAAAAGTTGAATGTATGTGCAATGGGACTCTGTTATTTTATCATTTATATTTTGTAAATAAAGAAACTGATGATGCAGTTAGCATGTACATGATAAAGTTTCAATCACACCTGAAAGACAATGTATCCGTTAGCTAATAGAATTCCATGGATGCCAAGTAGTTCTTGACCACACTGCCACTGAAGTGGCTTGGGACTTAGCCTATCATGCTGTGCCTTAATTATTAGAACTTATCCATACATTGAGTTCTGTCTGTGCAGATCTTTCCATCAAGTGAGCATGACCTTAAGACTCAGTTCTTTATGGCTCTCCTACCCTGAAACAGAAAAGACAATTCAGTTGTCGTTTCTTGATGCCTGCATGTGACAAGGAGACTCCAGACCCTGAGGCATGAGGGCATGTGGAGTCTGTTCTCTTTGGCAAGATGGTTTAATGACTTTTTTTGATTGCTGATTTATTTTTTTAATCATTTTGGAAGTTTATGGCCCTTTTCTCACCCCTGATAAAGATTTTATTATTTACAATAAATGACTCATAAATCAGTTCAAATTGCCTAAGCAGAAGTATTAAAGTGGTTCCTTCCCTCTCCTCCTGATACCAGGTTTTCATCATGTCTTTGTGGTTAGCAAATCTCCCCTAGATCTTTGGCCTGAAGATCACAATCCCCATGGAATTTCTACCTTTCTTTGCTTTTTTCTTACTTGTTCATGTTTATTTTAACATCTCTGAAGTATTGTTTTTTATTTTTTTTCAAATTTCAGGTTAATATGAGGGTACAAATGATTAGATTACATTATTTTCATTTGTTAGATGAAGTTTAAGTTGTAGTTGTGCCCCTCCCCCAGGAGGTGTGCCATATGTTGTGCCTTATGTTGAACCCATTAGGTAATCCCCCTCGCTCCTCCTTCTCCTCCCTCCCCTCGCTTCTCCCCTCACTTGAGTTTAATTGTGTTTTTGTCTCCTATGGACGTGTAGTTGTTCATCTACTAGCTTCATGTTAGTATTGAGTACATTGGATACTTGATTTTCCATATTTTTTTTTTTAGAGATAGAGTCTCACTTTGTTGCCCTCAGTAGGGTGCTGTGGCATCACAGCTCACAGCAACCTCCAGCTTTTGGGCTTAGGTGATTCTCTTGCCTCAGCCTCCCAAGTAGCTGGGACTACAGGTGCCTGCCACAATGCCTGGCTATTTTTTTTGTTTGTTTCAGCCAGGGCTGGGTTCGAACCTGCCACCCTCAGTATATGGGGCCTGTGCCCTACTCACTGAGCCATAGGTGCTGCCCCTTTTCCATCTTTTGTATGGCTGAATCATGTTTCATGGTATATATACATCACAGTTTATTAATCCATTCATGGCTAGATGGGCACTTGGGTTGGTTCCAAATCTTCGTTGTGTATTAAGCTGTGATAAATATTGTTTTGCAAATGTCTTTACAGTAAAATTATTTTTTTACTTCTGGATAGATACCTAGTAAGAGGATTGCAGGATCATATGGAAGGTCTACTTTTAGCTTTTTGAGGATTCTCCATACTTCTTTCCATACAAGCTATTAGTTTACAATCCCACCAATGGCACAAAAGTGTTCCCTTCTTTCCACATCCATACCAGCATCTGCAGCTTCAGGATTTTGTGATGTGTGGGCTATTCTCACTGGAGTTAGGTGATATTCTCAAGATGGTTTTGATTTGCATTCCTCTGATGACCATTTTTTCATATGTTTATTGGCCATTCAGTTGTCTTCTTTGGAAAAAGTTCTGTGCATGTCTCTTGCCCACTGATAAATGGGATTGTTTGTTCTTTTCTTGTTGGTTAGTTTGAGTTCTCTGTAGATGCTAGTTATCAGCCCTTTGTCAGATTCGTAACATGCAAATATCTTTTTCCATTCTGAAGGTTGCCTATTGACTTTAGTTGTTGTGCTCTTATATGTGCAGAAGCTTTTTAGCTTGATCTTGCCTCCATTTATTTATTTTTGGTGTTGCTACAATTGCCAATGGGCAATAATAAAATCTTTTCCCATGCCAAAGGCATCAAGAGTTTTCCCCATACTTTCTTCTAGATTTTTTTTTGTTTCATATCTCACATTTAAATCTTTCATCAGTGTGAATCAACTTTTATAAGTGGTAAGAACTATAGGTCCAGTTTGAGTCTTCTGCATGTGGCTAACCAGTTCTCTCAGCACCATTCATTAAATAGGGATTCTTTTCCCCAGTGTGCGCTTTTGTATAGTTTATTGAAGATCAGATGGCGATATGTGACTGGTTTCATCTCTAGGTTCTCTATTCTATTCCATAAATCTGTCTCTATTTTTGTGCCAATACCATGCTGTTTTGGTTATGGTAGCCTCATAGCATAACCTTAAGTCTGGTAACATGATGCCACAGCAAACAGAATATAGCTTCACATTTTTAAAAAGTACATTATGATTAGCTTGGTTTTATCCCAGGCGTACAAGACTGTTTTTTATTCTTATTGATGAAAAACATTGGGGAAAGGCATTATGTCAACAAAGATGGTGGATTGCAGACCGTGAAAGATCCTTTCTCCATATAAGCAATGAAAACACTGGAAAAATTGTAAAAATAAACTTTTAAAAACCGTAGAAATTAGCCAAAGATTTGCAACTTACAAGAGCATGTATTTAAGAAGAACAACTGAATATTGATAAGAACAGTGAGCTTTTTGTGGTGTTTTGACCCATCTTATTCTCATCTTGCTCTTTAAATTCATATAGCATTACAAGGGACCCAAAAGTAATTAAAGCAATCTTGGAAAAGAAACACGAGATTGGTGGACCCATACTTCACAATTTCAAAATTTACTAGAAAGCTACAGTAGGCAAGACTGTGGTACTGACATTTAGGATAAACATGGATCAGTGGAAAAGAATTGAGAGTCCAGAAATACACCCTGCTTGTATAGTCGACTGATTTCAGCAATGATGGCAAGACAATTCAATGAATAAAAATTAATTTGAAGTAGATCAAAAACCTGCATGTAAGAGCTACAACTAAAAAAATAAAGAAAATATAGGTATAAATCATCATGACCTTAAATTCATTTCTTAGCTAGGACACCAAATGCATATTTAAAAAAAGGAGAAGAAACAGGAAATTGGACTTAATAAAAATTTGAAAATTTTACACTTCAAGGGATACTATGAAGAAAGTGAAAAGACAAATCACAAGAATGGGAGAAAAAAATTGCAAATCCTACATCGGATAAGACCTAGAATCAAGAATACATAAAGCCTCTTAGAACTCTACAATAAAAAGACAACCCATTTTTTTAAATGGGTAAGGAATTTGAATAGACAGTTCTCCACAGGGAATTTACAAATGGCCAGTAAGCATGTGAATGATGCTCTGCGTCAGTCTCTAGAGCAGGGATCCTCAAACTATGGCCCACGGGGCCACAAGCGGCCCACCAAGGACATTTATCCAGCCTGCCAGGTGTTTTTGCCGCTGCTGCCTGTCCTGCTTAGCAGCTGACTCATCCAAGGCCCACAGTGCGCATGTGTGAAATGTATGCTGCACTCTCCAACTCCCCTCCTTCTGTCTCTTGACTCCTCCTCTCAGTCTTGGGTGTGATCAAACTAGTCACCAGCTTGCCTATGCAGAGCCTGCTGCTGCCAGAAGACTGAGGTAAGAGCAAGTTAGGATTTTTGTTTTTTTTTTGAAGTTAGGAGGTCTATTTTTTTTTATTTTGCAGTTAGTAGGGCCTTTTTTGTGGTTAAGGGGGTCCTTTTTTTTCTGAAGTTAGGAGGTCTTTTTTTAACAGATGGGGGCACCTTTTTTCTTTGAAGTTAGGAGAGCCTTTTTTTTTAAAGTTGGTTGGGGGTAGTTTCTAGGGGGTTGCATCACAGTGATAACGCAAATAGTCACCGCTCAGTGCTAATGCAAATTGTCAGTGCTCAGAGGTAATGCAGATTGTCAGTGCTCAGTGGTAATGATAATTGTAAGCGCTCGATGATAATGCAAATGGTCAGCACTCAGTATTAATGCAAATTTTCAGCAGTCAATGTTATCACAAATGGTCAGCAGTCAGTGTTAATGCAAATGGTCAGTGCTCAGTGTTATCGCATGGGGGAACTGGTAATCTGCCTAGGGCCCGATGGGAACTTAATCCGGCTCTGCAGACAGCCAAGGAGTAGGAAAACCAATTTAATTGACAGTAAGTGCATTTATATTCTGATTGCTATTCAGTTGTGTATGATGTTGTATGTTGTGTGCTGTGTAAGCCCCGGTTCACACTGTTGCGATCTCTGAGCAGTACGAGTTCAGCCATATAAGCATATGATTAGGAAGAAAGCTTAGATTCAGAAGAAAAAAGGCATATGTTGGCTTGGTGCCTGTAGCTCAAGCAGCTAAGTGCCAGCCACATACACCTGAGCAGGCGGGTTCAAATCCAGCCAGGGCCCGCCAAACAACAGTGACAGCTGCAATCAAAAAGTAGCCAGGCATTGTGGTGGGTGCCTGTAGTCCCAGCTACTTGGGAGGTGGAGGCATGAGAATCGCTTGAGCCCAGGAGTTGGAGGTTGCTGTGAGCTGTGATACTATGGCACTCTACCTAGGGTGACAGCTTGAGGCTCTGTCTCAAAAAAAAAAAAAAAAAAAGGCTCCGTGCCTCTGGCTCAAGTGGCTAAGGTGCCAGCCGCATACACCTGAGCTGGCAGGTTTGAATCCAGCCCAAGCCTGCCAAAAAACAATGACAGCTGCAACCAAAAAAATAGCTGGGCCTTGTGGTGGGAGCCTGTAGTCCCAGCTACTTAGGAGGTGGAGGCAGGAGAATTGCTTGAGCCCAGGAGTTGGTTGCTGTGAGCTGTGATGCCACAGCACTCAACCCATGGTGACAGTTTGAGGCTTTGTGTCAAAAACAAAAAAGAATAAAGAAAAAGGCATACATGCCTTCTTTTTTCCTGTAGTGGAATCTGATCTCATGGGTCTTCTCACCCATGCGATCAGATTCCTGTGTGAGTTCACAGATCACAGTGTGGTTCATACAGGGTAGTGTGAACTGGAAAGGTAGTGGAGGAACCGGCTCTGTAATTGTGCCAGTTCCTGCACTGCATCAGTGTAAGCCTGAGGTAAAAGCAGACTTCCACCAATATGGGCACTGGTGAGGCTGAAATCATGTGGACTAGCAAGGCTGCATTGATGGACACTGCTCAGACTGCATTGATGGGCACTGATCAGACTGATTGATGGGCAGTGCAGTCTATATGTCTCTGTGTTGGCAAAGTTATTGCTGGTATATTGTTTTTGGAGCGCTGTATATATTGGTATTTTACTAATAGCAATTTGGAATCCCTAGGAAACAATGATATCAAGAAAGAGAAAAATTGACTTGGAATGTAGGATATTCAAAGAACAGTGGACTTACGATTACTTTTTCATGCAGTACAAGGAAAGAGCTGTGTGTTTGATATGCCAGAATATAGTGTCTATGTTCGAAGAATACAATTTGCGTTGACACTATCAAACTCAACATAAAGATAAATATGACTGTTTGTTCAGAGAAGTGAGAAAATATAAAATACTAAAACTGAAAAATACATTGACAACTCAGCAAAATACTTTTGTGAAGCAGAAGCAGCTAAATATTTCATCACTGTGAGCAAGTTTTCAAGTTGCCAAGCTAATAGCATGCACTGGCAGACCATTCGTGGAGGGAGAATTTGTTAAAGAATGCCTTCATTCTGTTGGCAAAGAGATGTGTCCAGAGAAGGCCTATTTATTTAATACAGTTAATCTTTCAGGACCTACAATTACATGAAGGATTGAAGAAATGGGGGTTAATTTGCATCAGCATTTGCAAAATTCTGCAAAAAAACTTTCCTATTTTTCCTTGGCACTCAAAGAAAGTAATGATGTTCGTGATTCTGCACAACTTCTAATTTTTATTTGTGGGATGAATGACTATTTCAAAGTCACAGAAGAGCTTGCTGCACTGCAAAGCATCAAAGGAACAACTACAGGAGAGGATATCTATGAAAAGGTTTGCCAAACTGTGAATGGTTTGGAGCTGGAGTGGGCTAAACTAGCCAGTGTGACAACTGATGGTGCTCCTAGTATGGTCGGGTCTAAGAAAGGAGTAATTACTCGCATTAACCAAGAGATGGGCAAACATAACTATTCTCATCCAATATCCATACACTGTCTCATCCACCAACAAGCGCTGTGTAGTAAATCACTGAAGTGGAACTCTGTTATGAAAATTGTGGTATCTTGTGTAAACATCATTAGAGCTAATGCACTAAACCACAGACAATTTCAGGAATTTCTGTCTGAGCTAAATGTTGCCTATGAAGATGTTCTGTACCACACACAAGTCCATTGGCTGAGTTGAGGGAGAGTTTTGCAACATTTCTATGACTTACTTCCACAGATTACAGCTTTTCTGCTTTCAAAAAACAAAGAAGTACCAGAGCTCAATGATGCAGAATGGAAATGGCACCTTGCCTTTCTGATAGATGTAACAGAGCTACTCAACAGTTTCGATGTGCAACTTCAAGGAAAGGGATAGCTCATCTTTGATACGCAATCACATGTGAAAGCATTTGAAGTAAAATCAGGCCTCCTCATCAAACAGGTGAAGGAGGAAAATTTCTGCCATTTCCCCACAACTCAAAATCTGTTAGCGGAAAAACCAATGGTTGCATTCCCAAACAAAATATGTGTGGATTCACTAGAAAAGTTGCAAAAGGAGTTCCAATTTAGATTTGAAGAGCTTCATCTCCATGAACAGGACATACAGCTTTTCCATAACCTATTTTCTACTGACATTGAAAATGTGGATATAATTTACCAAATGGAGCTGGCTGAACTGCAGAATTGTGGCTGTCTGAAAGATGCGTTCAAGTCAAGCAGCCTCCCTAATTTCTATGCATCCCTCCCCTCTGAGACATACCCTAATCTCAGGAACCATGCACTCAAAATGGCAACCATCTTTGGCAGCACTTATGTCTGTGAACAGACTTTTTCCAAAATGAAACATCTGAAATCTTCAACCAGATCTAGACTAACTGATGCACATTTGCATCACTTGTCACAACTAGTAGTGACAAATGTGGAACCAGACATTGACCATCTCATTAGCCAAAACAGGCCCATAGTTCCCATTGAAATACTGGTTAAGTTTGTTGATTTAGCTTTACTTGTTCTTCATTTTAAGTATTGTATTTGTTCCCATTTTGTTTTTTTTACTTCAAAATAAGATATGTGCAGTGTGCATAGGAATTTGTTCATAGTTGTTTTTTTTTTTTTAACTATAGTCCGGCCCTCCAGTCTGAGGGACAGTGAACTGGCCCCCTGTTTAAAAAGTTTGAGGACGCCTGCTCTAGAGAAATGCAAAATCAGAAGCATAACTAGATACCACTGCCTGTCTATTAGGATGGCTATAATAAAAATTATGGGCAATAACAAGTGTTGGTAAGTATGTGGAGAAACTGAAACTCATACAATGCTGGCAGAAATGTAAATGGTGCAGTCACTTTGGAAAACAGTTTGGGGCAGTGTCTGTGGCTCAGTGAGTAGGGCACTGGCCCTATATACCGAGGGGTGGCGGGTTCGAGCCCGGCCCCTGCCAAATTGCAATAAAAAAAAAGCTGGGCATTGTGGCAGGCGCCCGTGGTCCTAGCTACTCAGGAGGCTGAGGCAAGAGAATCACTTAAGCCCAAGAGCTGGAGGTTGGTGTGAGCTGTGACGGCATGGCACTCTACCAAGGGTGACAAAGTAAAACTCTGTCTCTAAAAAAAGAAAAAAAAGAAAACAGTTTGGCAATTCCCCAGAATGTCAAACATAGAGTTACCATATTACCTAACAATTCTACACTTCAGCATACGCCTAAAGAAACTTGTGTCTACACAAAAACTTGCATACAAATGATAATAATAGCATTATTTAGAATAACAAAAAAGTGTAAGTGATACAAATGTTTATCAACTGATGAATGGAGAAGTGAAATGTGGTATAGCCATAAAATCATTATTTTGCTTCGAAAGAAATCAAGTACTGATAACTTGCTGCAACATGGATGAACCTTGTAAATATCAACTAAATGAAAGAAGCCAAACATGAAGGAGCACATATGTGTAGTTTAACTTATATAAAATTGTCATAATAGGAAAATCCATATAGACAGAAAGTAGATCAGTTATTTCCAGAGATTGGGGAGGGGAGAAGAGGAATGGCTGCTAATGGATATGAAGTTTTCTTTTGGAGTAATGACAAAAATGTCCTGAAATTCAAAAGGAACTCTAAAAAATTACTAATGCATGGAAATTAAACAACATGATGCTGAATGATATTTGAGTCAACAATGAAATTAAAATGGAAATTTAAAATTTTTTAAAATGAATGATAATAACACAAACTATCAAAATCTCTGTGATACAGCAAAGGCATTGCTCAGAGGGGAGTTTATAGCACTAACCGCCTGCATCAAAAAGACAAAATGATCACATATTAACAATTTAATATCACACCTCAAGGCACAATAAAAACAAGAGCAAACCAAACTCAAAGCTAGTGGAAGACAAGAAATGTCAAAGATCAGAACAAAAAAAGTACAAAGGATCAATGAAATAAAAGAGTTGGGTTTTTGAGGAGATAAATAAAATCAATAGGCCACTTGCTAGATTAACAAAGAAGACAAAAGAGAAGATTCAAGTAAGCCCAATGAGGAATGAAAAAGGACACATTAAAACTGATAACCACAGAATACGAAAGATCTTCTAAAACTACTTGGAGCACCTTTGTCCATGCAAACTGGAAAATCTAGAGACAATGAATAAATTCCTGGAAACATACAGCCTCCTAAGCTTGAATCAGGAAGAAATACAAATCCTGAACATACCAATAATAAGTAGTAAAATTGAATCAGTAATAAAATATCTCCCAACTAAAAAATGCCCAGGACCAGATAATGAATTCTACCAAATCTTCAAAGAACTGTTATCAATCCTACTGAAACTATTCAAAACTATTCTAAAAGATCAAGAAGGAAGGAGTCTTCCTGAATTCAATCTACAAAGCCGGTACCACCCTGATACCAAAACCAGGAAAGGATACAACACAAAAACCTACAGACCTATATCTATGATGAACATAGATGCAAAAATCCTCAACAAAATACTGGCAAACCAGATCCCAAAGCACATCTAAAAGAGAATTCACCCACAGTCAGGGGGGTTTCATACAGGATGAAATACAGGAATACAGGATGGTCCAGCAGAATAAGTAGACAGACTACAAAATGGTAGAAAATACTCACAGGGTATATATCCAAGAAAGATTAATATTCAGAATCTATAAGGAACTCAAGCAAATCAGCAAGAAAACAAATAATAATCCCAGTAAAAGGCAGACAAAAGACACATCTGCCTTTTCAAACAAACATTTAAATGACCAACAAACATATGAAAAATGGTCAACATCAGTAATCATCAGGGAAATGCAAATTAAAACAACAATAAAGTATTACCTTATCCCTGTTAGAATGACCTCTAATAAGAAGTCAGAAAATAGATACTGGCAGAGATGCAGTGAAAAGGAAACGCTTTTATAGTGCTAGTGGGAATATAAATTAGTACAACCTCCATGGAAAAAAGTATAGAGATTTCTCAAAGAACTAAAAGTAGATCTACAGTTCAGTCTAGTAATCCTACTCCTGGGGATCCACATGAAGAAAAAGAAGTCATTTTATAAAAAGACACCTGCACTTGTTCATTGCCACAGGACAATTCACAATTGCAAATATAAGGAACCAGGTGCCCATCAACTGATAAACAGATAAAGAAAATATAGTAGACACACACCCACACCCACACATACATCATGGAGTAATACTAAGTCATGAAAAAGACTGAATAATGTCTTTTGCAACAATTTGGATGAAACTTGAAGCCATTATCCTAAGTGAAGTAACCCAAGAACAGAAAACCAAATCCCACATGTTCTCAGTCATAAGTGGAAGCTAAGCAACGGCCATGTGTGGCCCTACAGAGCATACAGAGGGACATCATAGACATTGGCAACTCAGAAAGGGGAGATTGACAGCAGGCTTCAGGATGAAAAAATACCTATGGAGTGTAATGTACACTATTCAGGTGGACTTCTATACTATAGAGTTCATGTATTCAACAAAAAACCATTTGTGTCCCCTAAATCCATTAAAATTAAAAAAAGAATAATTTCTGGAATTAGAGAATGGTGATGGTGCACAACTTTGTGAACATGCAAAAAAACTACTGAATTGTACTCAAATTGTGTCAAAGGTTAACTTCCAAATGTCAATTTCATTACAATGGAATAAATGAAATATTCCGCACATAAAGAAAACATCATTCTTTTAAAGGAACAACTCACAAAATTGTTTTGAAATAGCATTTTATTATTAGTAGGGCAAAGAAAGGCACCATCCTTGATTACAATATCTTCCTCATTCTATATTTATTTTCTTAAACTTCTTCAAAATGGCCCATATTCTTTATAGATCCATTTAGCTATCATATGACCATAAAATATACTCTTACACTGAAGCCACAAGCAAGGCAAACAGTTTTAACTCAGCTGCAAACCCTGATTGATTAGTAATGTCTACATGCAACATGATGTTTAGAAGGATTCTGAGGCTATTTTCAGGCTAGGCAAGAAAAATGTAGTAATCAATTTAGAAAATTTATCTTGAACTTGGCAGTGATAGTGGAGGTGGGCAGAGCTTAGACTAGTTATTTGACCTAGGAAAATGCATTATTCTTTTAAGTGGATGCAAAATCAATTGGGTAGATAAATCTTTGGATGGACTGAAATACAGCTATTAGGCACATTCACACACATGACCTCAGTAAGGATGATTTGAAGTCTGTAATTTAAATGCAAAATACGTCATCCTGGGCTATACTTGTGTTCTTTCATAACAAAGTGTGAGTAAATATAAGTAGGTTTCATAGAAGTACTGAGTACACTGGATACTTTTTCCTCCATTCTTGAGATACTTTACTCAGGAGAATATGTTCCAGGTCCCTCCGTGTAAACATAAAAGAGGTAAAGGCTCCATCTTGGGAAGGGAGGGGAGGGAAGGTTTGATAGAAGGAGGGTAAAAGGTGGGACCACACCTATGGAGCATATTGCAAGGGTACAAGTCAAATCTGTCAAGTGTAGAACATAAATGTCTTAACACAATAATCAAGTAAATGAGGCGAAAGCTATGTTGATTGGTTTGATGTAACCATGTGAGGTTGTATATAAAAAAATCAACACAATGTACCCCATATATGCATAAATGTATTCATGATCTATGTGTATTTGACTTAATAAAAAAAGATAAATGTAAAATACCAATATTTTGAAATTGCTGACATTTATGGCTGAGGTGCCAAAATCATTCAATTAATAGCACCAACTTTCATCATACAGTATAATATGAAGGTATTTTAGATAGTACATTTATATACCATATTCTCTCAAAGATTACAACAGTTATAGAATCAGGTTGCTGACCCACCCAGGAAAGATCCCTTTTCTGGAAAGTATGTCCTTCCCAGGAAATACGTGGATCCCCAGGACTAGGATTGCTAGACTGAACTATAGATCTACTTTTAGTTCTTTGAGAAATCTTTATGCTTTTTTCCACAGAGGTTGTACTAATTTACATTCCCACTAACACTGTAAAAGTGTTTCCTTTTCACTGCATTTCTGCCAGTTATCTATTTTCTGACTTCTTATTAGAGGTCATTCTAACAGGGATAAGGTAATAAAAGGCAGACAAAAGACATGTCTGCCTTTTCAAACAAACATTTTTCAAAAGAAGAGAAACAGATTACCAAGAAACATATGAAAAATGGTCAACATCACAGCGGTGGAGGCAATGGGCAACCTTGCCTTTCCTGATCTGAGTGGAAATGATTTCAATTTAACTCCATTCAATACGATATTGGCTGTGGGTTTGCGGTAAATGACCTCTATCAGTTTAAGAACTGTCCCTTCTATACCAATTTTCTTAAGTGTTCTGATCATAAAAGGATGCTGGATATTATCAAAAGCTTTTTCTGCATCAATTTAGAGACTCATATGGTCTTTGTTTTTTAATTTGTTTATGTGATGAATTATATTTATAGATTTACATATATTGAACCAGCCTTGAGACCCTGGGATAAAATTCACTTGGTTATGGTGTATAATTTGTTTGATGTGTTGCTGGATTCTGTTTGTTAGGATCTTGTTGAATATTTTTGCATCAATATTCATTAGTGATATTGGTCTATAATTTTCTTTTCTTGTTGGGTTTTTTCCTGGTTTGGGGATCAAGGTGTTGTTTGCTTCATAGAATGTGTTGGGTAGTCTTCCTTCTTCTTCTATATTTTGGAAAAGGTTAAGTAACATAGGTACTAGTTCCTCTTTAAAGGTTTGGTAAAATTCTTATGTGAAGCCATCTGGTCCCAGACTCTTCTTTTTAGGGAGATTTCATATAGTTTTCTATTTCAGTACTTGATATAGGTATGTTCAGCATTTCCAGTTCTTTCTGATTAAGTCTAGGAAGTTGGTGTGCTTCCAAGTATTGGTCAATTTCTTTCAGTTTTTCATATTTCTGAGAATAAAGTTTTTTGTAGTATTCATTAAGGATTTCTTGAATTTCTGAGGTGTGTGTTGTAATTTCGCCATTGTCATTTCTGATTGATGATATTATGGACTTTAATTCTCTGTTTTTGGTTAGGTTGGCCAAAGATTTATCAATTTTGTTGAATTTTTCAAAAAACCAACTTTTCGATTCATTGATCTTTTGGATAATGCTTTTGTTTTTTATTTCATTTAATTCTGCTCTAATTTTAGTTATTTTTTTTTTCTTCTGCTGGGTTTGGGGTTGGAATGTTTTTCCTTTTCCAGTTGCTTAAGATGTCCCATTAAGTTATTGACTTCCTCTCTTTCTGTTCTCTTGAGGAAGGCTTGCAATGCTGTAAATTTCCCTCTTAGGACTGCCTTTGCAGTATCTCATAGGTTCTGATAATTTGTTTCTTCATTATTGTTTTGTTCTAAAAATTTGGCAATTCCCTTCTTAATCTCCTCTATGACCCAACTATCATTCAGCATAAGGTTATTTAGTTTCCATGTCTTTGTATGAGTATGCAGATACCTGTTATTGGTGAGTTCAACTTTTATTGTGTGATGATCCGAGAAAATACAAGGAATAATTTCTATACTTTTAAATTTTCTGAGGTTAGGCTTGTGACCTAATATGTAATTGATTTTGGAGGATGTTCCATGGGCTGATGAGAAGAATGTGTATTCAGTTTTGTTAGGATGAAATGTTCTGTAGATGTCTGTTAAATTGAATTGTTGTATGGTGAAGTTTAAATCCAAAATTTCTTTGCTTAGTTTCTTATTGGAGGATCTATCCGACACTGCCAAAGGGGTGTTAAAATCTCCAACTATTATGATGCTGGAAGATATTAAATTGCTCATGTCTTCCAATAAGGCCTCTCTTATAAATTGAGGAGCATTCTGATTGGGTGCATAAATGTTAATAATTGACATCTCATCATGTTGAGTGTTTCCCTTAACAAATCTGTCTTTCCTTACTTTTGTTGGTTTAAAGCCTAGTGTATCTGCAAATAAAATTGCCACCCCTGCTTTTTTCTGATTTCTGTTTGCCTGGATTACAGATGTCCATCCCTTCACTCTGAGTCTATATTTATCCTTTAAGATAAGATGAGATTCTTGTATGCAGCAGATATCTGACCTGAGTTTTTGTATCCAGTCAGCCAACCTGTGCCTCTTAAGAGGACAGTTTAAGATGTTTGCATTAATTGAGAGTATTGGTAAGCCTGAAAGTATTTTGGGTGTCAAGTTTTTCGAAAGTCCAGTGGACATTTTGAATTATTTTGAATATTTTTTAAATTAAATCATAGCTGTGTACATTAATGCAATCATGAGGCACCATACACTGGTTTTATACACAGTTTGACACATTTATATCACACTCGTTAACATAGCTTTCCTGGCATTTTCTTAGTTATTGTGTTAAGACATTTACATTCTACATTTACTAAGTTTCACATATACCCTTGTAAGATGCACTCAGGTGTAATCCCACCAATCCCTGTCCCTACGCCCCCCTCCCCCTTCCCTTCCCTCCCTTTCCCCCTTCCCTTGATTCTTAGGTTATAACTGGGTTATAGCTTTCATGTGAAAGCCATAAATTAGTTTCATAGTAGGGCCGAGTACACTGGATACTTTTTCTTCCTTTCTTGAGATACTTTACTAAGAAGAATATGTTGCAGCTCCATCCATGTAAACATGAAAAAGGTAAAGTCTCCATCTTTCTTTAAGGCTGCATAATATTCCATGGTGTACATATACCACAATTTATTAATCCTTCATGGGTCAATGGGCACGTGGGCTTGTTCCATGACTTAGCAATTATGAATAGGGCTGCAATAAACATTCTGGTACAAATATCTTTGTTATGATGTGACTTTTGGTCTTCTGGGTATATGCCTAGTAGAGGAATTATAGGATTGAATGACAGATTAATTTTTAGATCTCTAAGTGTTCTCCAAACATCTTTCCAAAAGGAATGTATTAGTTTGCATTCCCACCAGCAGTGTAGAAGTGTTCCATTTTCTCCACATCCACGCCAACATCTCTGGTCTTGGGATTTTGTGATATGGGCTAATCTTACTGGAGTTAGATGATATCTCAAAGTAGTTTTGATTTGCATTTCTCTGATAATTAAAGATGATGAGCATTTTTTTCATATGTCTGTAGGCCGTGTGCCTGTCTTCTTCAGAGAAGTTTCTCTTCAAGTCCCTTGCCCAGCCTGTGATGGGATCACTTGTTCTTTTCTTGCTTATACGTTTGAGTTCTCTGTGGATTCTGGTTATTAAACCTTTGTCGGAGACATAACCTGCAAATATCTTCTCCCATTCTGAGGGCTGTCTGCTTGCTTTACTTACTGTGTTCTTGGCTGTGCAGAAGCTTTTTAGTTTGATCAGGTCCCAGTAGTGTATTTTTGAAGCTGCTTCAATTGCCCGGGGTGTCCTCCTCATAAAATACTCCCCCAAACCGATTTCTTCAAGGGTTTTCCCTGCACTCCCTTCTGGTATTTTTATAGTTTCATGTCTTAAGTTTAAATCTTTAATCCAGTGAGAATCTATCTTAGTTAATGGTGAAAGGTGTGGGTCCAGTTTCAGTCTTCTGCAGGTTGCCAGCCAGTTCACCCAGCACCATTTGTTAAATAGGGAATCTTTTCCCCACTGAATGTTTTGAATTGGCTTGTCAAAGATTAAATAACAGTAAGTAGCTGGATTCATCTCTTGGTTCTCTATTCTGTTCCAGACATCTACTTCTCTGTTTTTGTGCCAGTACCGTGCTGTTTTGATCACTATCAATTTGTAGTATAGTCTGAGGTCTGGTAGCATGATTCCTCCTGCTTTGTTTTTATTTCTGAGTTTATTCAAGGTTTTTTTCTGATTCCATATAAAACGAAGTATTGTTTTTTGAAGATCTTTAAAGTATGACAGTGGTCTTTTCACTACTTTCACCACTGTAGAAATTGGGTTTTGGTCATGAATTTCACAGTGAGTTTACTTTGGTGGTAGAGCATTTTGCTGGTCATTATGGAGGATGGATCTAAGAATATCCTGAAGAGCTGGTTTCTAAAATTTTTTCAGTGTCATTAAAGTCTTTAACTTCTCCATCATAAATGAAGCTCAATTTAGCTGGATACAGGATCCTGGGCTGAAATTTGTTTTGTTTTAGGAGATTGAAGGTAGATGACCATCCTCTTCTGGATTAAAAAGTTTCAGCAGAGAGATCTGCCATCATTCTAATATTCTTCCCCTTGTAGGTTATGATTTTCTTATGTATGGCTGCTTGCAGGATTTTCTCCTTCATATTAACTTTGGCAAAGTTAATAACAATGTGTCTATAAGATGTTTTATTTGGGTTCAGTCATGCTGGGGTTCTGAAACTGTCTGCTATCTGAATTTCTCTTGCCATGCTTGGGAAGTTCTCCTCAATTATCTCTTGGAGTAGAATATCTGTGCCTCTTGGACCATCCTCTTCTCCTTCAGGGATTCCTATGAGGTGAATGTTTGCTCTTTTGGAGTGGTCCCACAATTCTCTCAGGGAATGATTTATTTTTGCTCTCCACTTCTCTTCCTCTTTGAGCATTTGGGAGCATTCAAAAGCTTTGTATTCAATGTCAGAGATCCCTTCTTTTGCCTTCTCCATTCTTTTACTGAGGGATTCTACTGTATTTCTCAGATCTTTGAAGGCTGTAAGTTTTTGCCTCAATGTGTCAAAATCTTTGGTGAATTTTGTCTTTGAATTCATTGAATTCTTGAGACAACTTTTGAATTGCTCCTTGAATTTATAATTCCATCTTTACCTCCATTCTGTAAATCTTATTTGCAATCCAAATTCTGAATTCGATTTCTAACATCTCAGCCATTTGTTTATGAAGGGGATCTTCTGTTGTGTCTCCTTTCTCATTCCTTGGTGGAGTTGATCTACTCTGACTAGTCATGTTGCCAGAGTTTTTCTGCTGATTCTGCCCCATGATTATTTTTCACCGTTTGGCTAGAGAAGCTGGCAAGGCAAAATTGAATTGAGAGCTCCAGGAGTTGTAATTAACCAGCCCTTTACCAAAGAGCTGGAACTGGTGATCATGGCTTTTCCCTTAGAGCTTTACAAAGGTCCCATTCAGAACTAAAGCCTGAAACTCTGGGGACGTGCTTGGTGTGGTGGGGCTACATGGGGCTGACTGGTATTCAGCTAATCTCTGTTCAATCCTGGTGAATCAGTGGCTTTGGGCTGAAATCTCAGCTGTGGAGATATATAAGCAACTAAGAAACCCCGCCCCTCCCCCCACAGGCGACAACTGGCAGGGAGAATCCCACACTCCCACAACAACACAACCAGGGTACAACCTTGGTGGGTCCCCAGGTGATCAGACAGGTCCAGAATTCCAAAGCAATTGTCCCAGTCAACACAAACACCAATCAGGTGGGAGAGTTCAAAAGGTCTTCAGCATCTAGGCAGCGGGGCTCTACTGGCAGCTCAATTCGACCCCAGTGGGAGGAACCATGGAGCCGCCACCACAGTCAGGGGCTGCACTGCCATTGCTGGAGGTAATGCCAGTCTGAGATATTGCTGTGTGCAGGTCACAGGAGCCAGCCGGGAGCTGGAGGGCATTGCCACCAGCTGCAAGGGTCACAGGAACTGGGCAGGAACTGGGGGACGGAGCTGCTGACTGCTGAGGCCACAGGAACCAGGTGGGAAACCAGAGGGTAGAGTTGCCGGCCTCAGGGGTCACAGGAGCCAGGTGGAGAGTTGGAGGGTGGAGTCACCAGCTGTGGGACACACGGGTCACAGGTGCTGGGCAGGAGTTGCTGGCCACAGGCTGAAGGTGGCAGGAGCTGGTGGTAGTCGCAGGCCTTTGGCCATGGGAATCAGGAGCCATTCAGGAGTTACTGGCTGTGGTCCGCAGGTGGGGTGGAGTCACCACCATGGCAGATGGTCGTATGAGCCCCACAGGGAGCCAAGCCACCCACCACAGGCTGCCGAGTCTGGGAGCTGGTGGGCAGTGGTCTGGGTGGTTGGTAGCATGGGTCCTGATCTATGCTCTTTCTAACACAGGGCAAGTTTCTCTCCCCTTGTGACTCCCTGCCTCTATTAAAGTTACAGTTTCAGCGTAACTGCACCACAGCTCATGAGGTGTCCTACCCTAGCAAAAATCTGCAAAGCACTGCGGATTTTGCATGAGGTAATCTTCCAGACCACCAGGAGAGGGGTAAGGGTTGGGTTGGGAGTTCAGGAAGGTAGGGAGAATATTAGATCAACTTTTGGTCCAGACAAGAGACTGCCTGGGCTTACAGCAGTATCTCTCCGTGGAGGGAGTCCCCGCCCTCAGTCATTCTCTCCCCTTTGGTGAAACAAGAGGTCCTCTGTTCTCTACTCACCTCAAGCTGCTCTCCTGCATGAGGGAATGGGGGGTAGGAGAAGGATTCCTATCCTCTTTGGGATGGGTTTTGTACCTGAAATTTGTTTCCTTGGAGTCCTAGCTTGTCGCAACAGGGTTGACACGAACCTACCGATCCTCTTTCTCAGCTCAGCTCCCGATCTTCTGCTTTATTGGGTTATTTCTGGCCATTATTTCTCCCTCTGGATGGAAGCCTCTGCCGAAAGCTGGCTTCAGTCGGCCATCTTGCCTCCCTCCTAAAAGCCACTTTAATTGCACGAATTGGATCTCCATCTTCCTTTCATCTTGCGTCTCGGAATGACTTTATCCGTGGGTCCAGAACCTTTCAAAGAGAACATTCACATATGCTTACAGTAAAATCTGATCTAGTTAGAAAGAATGTCAGAAGAATTTTTTAATGGCATTCACTAAAAAGTTAAAATAATCTCCAGCATATGGATGCGGTGAGCCTGCTGTAGCACACGTTTACTTAAGTTTGCGTTGTACCTTCAAGAACTGTCTCCTCCCTAAAAGCCTGCTCTTGGGAGACAAGATGTGCCTAGAGCATAAGCCTTGCATCTCTGTCATACCTTACAGTGATCAGGGGTCCTCAAAGCATGAGCGCCACACCAGCAATGACAGCATCACCTGGAACTTCCCAGAAGTACAATTTGTTAGAATCTGTATCACATCAGACCTATTGGGTGGATCACTGCAGGGGTGGGTCCAGTGATCTGAACGAGCCCTGTATGTGACTCTGGGCTTAGATTTGAGAGCACTGCTTTGATTGTTCCCTTATAGAATGGGAATGGAAGGGGGAGGGGGAGAATGGAGGAAACTAAGGGAATACCCCACGAGAACTGGGTCTCCCTGTGTGGCAGGCAAGTTGATATTTTATGTCAATGTTGAGTCTGAAGGGCTTCAGTTAGGGCTCTTGGCTTCAGTGGCTCCGTTTTCTTCATAGAAATGTTGTTGCACATTCTGTGCAGCCACGGAGCACTGCTTGTCAGTATTAGGAGGACTTTGTTTTTTTCTTCTTTTATACTCCATGTCCTAACTCTCTATTTCCTCAGTAAAGGTCTGAAGTGTTCACAAAATCTTCCCCAATCCCAAATTCACCGCATCCCATTAGCAGCCTGCTTGGAATTCCTTTGAGGGGCCAGTAGCATATGCCACAGTGAAGAAGCACTTTTATTCAAAAAGGACCTGAGCTTAGGACTGTAAAATCCAACAGGTCCCCTAGCTTAGAACACTGCCTGGGCCTGGCTAGTAGTGGGTGTCGTTCATACATAGCAGGTAGTGGTGGTGGCGATTGCTGCAAGGGCCAGATTTCTCACAGGGGTGCTTGGGTTTGCATCTAGAAGCAGTTGCTGTTTGTGCCCAGTGGGTAGTTGCTATGTTAAGAGGATTGCCAGCTGGAGACAGAACTCAGTCATGAAACCCTTCAGCCGGCAAGCAAGGCTTCCTGAAGATAGTGACCTGTGTTCCAAATGCTAGGGTGGTCATCCACTGAGCTGCTGCTACTGGCAACAGAGATAAGGATCCAGTCAGGATGGGAGTTTAGGATGACAAGCGTGGGAGGGAGGAGGGGTTGAAAAATACCAAACAAAACAAAGGGCATTTCAGGGCCTTTGTAGTAAGAGATCAGTGTTAGGGAGCCCAAGGAGCTAGCAGTGGGATGGGTGGGCAGCCACAGGCTGAGAGACAGCAGGTTAGATGCTCACCATGAATTGATCAAGCATTAGGGTCTGCAAACCAGAAAGGCCCGAGGTCCCCATAGACCTGTAGGCAATGCCCTCTGACTCCACTGGGGTCACTGGTAGGAAGCCAGACAGCCAGATCTGAGTTTGGAGGGCTCCAGTTAGGGCTATTGGCTTCTGTGCATCCCTTTTCCTCCTAGAAATGCTATTGCACATCCTGGTGCAGCCAACAAAACACCACTTGTCAGTATTAGGAGGACAGAGGGAGAGGGGAGGGAGAGGGGCAGGAGAACGGAGGGGAGAGGAAAGGGAGACAGGAAGGAAGAGGAGGAAAAAAGGAGGAGGAGATGGAGAAGAAGGAAATGATGATTGTTTGTCCCATAGTGTCACGCCTTCCCAACCCTGTGCTACATGTTTTGTACATGTTTTCTCAATTAGGTATGAGAACTATAAAATTTGGTCATGAGAGAGTGTAGGGAAAAGAATCTTACACTTGGCTTTAAAAACAATATCTTCCAAGGAACTCTATATGCCTAGCTCCCGGGATCCAATCTCCTATATGCATCAGTCTACTATGGTGCCAGTCAAATGCAGGTTGAATCACTGGGTAAGGGGGAGCTGTGGAAGGAGGTATGGGAGTGCGCCGAGTTATGCTGACTTCACCTACTCGTGCTGCCTGTCTGGATTCCGATGCCCAGCTCACATGACATGGGGCCCAGGGGAATGAAGACAGTGTACTCTGTGGCAGCTGACACTCGGCTGCAGCATCAGGAGTTCAAGGGAGTGACAGCGAACGTGGCAAAGTGTAGGCCACATGCCTCCCTCTGACAAGGCGGGGTTACTCAGCTCCAGCCTCTTGGTGTCATATGGGAAAGTGGCCTCAGTGTGGCCAGACTTTCTAATTTTTTTACAAAAGGCCAGAGATCCGGTGTTCAGTCAACAATCCGGTGTCAGGTGGGCTGACAAAATGCATCTGCAGGTTCTGTCTGCCCACAGATTTACTGGACCACAGTTGTATATTTTTCCATGTTGCAAACAAAAAATTGATATTTTGCCTGTGTTCCTTTCAATTTCCAGGCCATTATGTTTATGTGGACACCTCCTTTGCTAAGCAAGGGGAGAAAGCTGTTCTGCTAAGTTCTGACCTACAGGCTGAGGAATGGAGCTGTCTCCGTCTGGTCTACCAGATAACATCTTCCGGGTCTCTGTCAGATCCCAGCCAGCTGAACCTCTACATGAGATTTGAAGACGAAAGCTTTGACCGCTTGCTTTGGTCTGCTAAAGAACCTTCAGACAGCTGGCTCATAGCCAGCTTGGATTTGCAAAACAGTTCCAAGAAATTCAAAGTAGGTAAAGTTTGGGAGGAAGATAGTTTATGCTGTTTCAAGATCTTATGAAAATTTCTGGTGGTGAGATTAGTTATCTCCTGTATTAGAATGTGATGTTTCAAAGGAGATGTGCCATAGAAGAATATTAGTAATACAAATTAACATTTTATTTATTCCTTAAAAGAGCTTCTTCCCAGGTTTCATTCCCATCTATTTAAATGGGCCTTCAGTAAGTATCTAAATGGGGCTTAAATCAATCTATTCTATGGAAATAGATTTTCTATGGCTTTAGGGAATATTCTCATTTCCTGTAATTTTGTTTCATTTTTCTAAATTGTGTGTGGTATGTTTTTATATTATCTTGTTAATGGTTATTTGCTACAAATTTTTTTTCGCTACAGATTTTGAATAAGACATTAACTGTAATAAAAGAAAAATGAAAATACTTCAGAAGGGCAAACATACTTAAAGGACATGTTCTGTTTCCTTTTCAAAGAGGGAAGTTGTTTCTTGAGAGGTTCTGGAAAAGGAAGGTAGAGGATGGAAGATGAAGTTGGGTGTGGATTGGAGGAAGGAAGAAGGATGGGACACAGGTGGCTGTGAAGTGTGATGTGTATTGAGAATATGTCATTGACGACACAGTGGAGCCTTCGTGGAAACTTTCTTCATTCCTAATCCACACTTCAATTTCCTATCCTATTCCTCTTCTCCTTTGCAAACTTTTGAAATACTTTACTCTCCTGGACCCTCTGTCTGCTTGGGGTTCCTCCATATCTGGCAGTGGTTGACAAAAGGCACAATGGGGGGGTCTGAGTGCCCTTGTTTATTATGTTCCCCTCCCCCCCGCCAAGTCTACTTTAGTTGCAAAACCATAGGGCTAAAACCACGTAGGAAAAGGCTGTTGCTTTCAGAAACATAGCCACAGGGCTACCACATGCGGTAGAGAAGCTGGTGGTTGAGAGGTGATAGAAAAGAAGCCTGCTGACTCAGCTTTTATTGGCTATCTGGCTCACCTCCGAGTTCTAAGAACATAGGTACGTGTTTGTGCACACACATTAACACATTCTTTAATAAAGTCTATCATAAGAGTGGTATCCAATAGCAATTAGCTGAAACTAACAATGCTGTTTTGCCATGAATTGCTGAACAGCTCCTGACTAATAGCTGAAATTCTGAACCAAGGAAACACGGTGTTTTGAAGTCTAACTCCCCATTTTCC
Organism: Nycticebus coucang; assembly: GCF_027406575.1. NCBI lineage: Eukaryota > Metazoa > Chordata > Mammalia > Primates > Lorisidae > Nycticebus > Nycticebus coucang. Next base: position 80,733,167 of record NC_069781.1, read on the forward strand.
CTGTGTGTTGTGCAGATTTTAATAGAAGGTGTACTAGGACAGGGAAACACAGACAGCATTGCGCTTTTTGAAATCAAGATGACAACCGGCTATTGTATCGGTAAGTGGATTTCATTTTCCTTTAATCAGAATATGAATCTTTTTCTAAAATCTACTGTTACCAGAGGGAACCGAATCAGTTCTAAAGATCCCAGTATCATATAACATATCCTGCATAACCCATAGTAGTTTAAGTTCTTTGCTAGGCTCACGGCCATGCTATACGTTGTTTGGCTTTTGTGTGGAAAGGCTCATTAGAATTTGCCTGCACTGGTTAGACGAATGAAAGAAAAGCAGATGCAGCAGCTGTAGCCTCAGAGTTACCGCCTTAACCTCAACATGTTCTAATAAAAATCATTTCCAGGTTGCTGTAAACATAGCTTTTTGTAGCATTTGTCAGACAATCTGGTGTATTATCTCTTTTCCTCCATTGCTCTCTTGGCATACCATTGCCATCTTAATAATCACAGCTGTCACTTAGATTCCACTTCCCCAGGGTTGGTTGGGTGTCTCTTATGCCCCAGCTTCCACGAGGGCATCAGGAGAGGACAGTTCCTGTCCTGTGACTGCTCACCTTCTACCTGTCACTGAAGCTAGTCCTGTATTTGGTAAATCCCACCACAGAGGGACAAACTAAGCTGTGGGGGTACAGAGAGCAGGAGAAGAAATTGGGGAGGACTCATGGGCATTTGGGCTGGGGTTTCAAGGAGTCTAATTTAGTCCAGTGGAGGTGCAAGGTAGGAAGGAAAGGGTTCATTATGCTAGACCCCTGTGGGGAGGAAGAATAGAGTAGGGTGTTTGAAGTGGGGCTCAGGCCAGCTGAGGGGGTTTGTGAGGGGGGAGTGTGGATCCTGGGTGTGGAGCCCAGACTGAACTGTGGGTTGGGAGGAAGCCAAAGTCAGGCAGCAGGGGAGAGGTATGCAGTATGTGTTCAGATGATGGCTCCACCTGCCTTGTGGAAAATGAGTTGGAGACAAGGAAAACATAGCAAATTAGAAAACTCCCAGGAAGCAACTGTGACCTTCCAGAGGGGAAGTAATGAAGGTAAAATTGAGAGTTAGCCATGGAAAGGGAAAGGGGCAACACAATTGAGGGAACTTTAGCACTTGGAGGCTAAATGGGTGTGGAAGGGAAAGAGAAAGGAGGATGAGAGGATTCCCAACAAAACAGAGACTTTGCTGAAGTCTCCCTTGTGTTTTGACCTTCCGATGATGTCTCTGATGGAGCGATTTTCAACCGGTGTGCTGCGGCACGCTGGTATGCCAGGAGAAAGTCTTAGGTGTGCTGCAAAAAATTTTAAAGATCATTAATTGAATTATTTTTGAAATAAGTTCAAAGCGTAGTAAATATATTCTTTTTTGTTGCTGTTTTGTTCTCTTTTTTGATCAACATAATTTAAGCATACTGCAGAAATTTAACTGTAGGTTCAAGTGTGCCATGAAATAAAAATGGTTGAAAATCACTGCTCTAAAGCAAGTGAAAGAAAATAGACTGGGAAAGTGGCTATTTTCTGAACATACAGTGAGTTCACCCAGGCTCCCTTCTTGAGCCTCCCTCTGGCCTCCAGCCTGGTGACTGCGTGGGTCGTGGACCAGATGCAAACTAGTCACACACACCTGCCTGAGGTCGCCTGCTGGCGCAGTCGGCCTACTGGTCCTCTCAGCCTCTATGGTCACCTGTGAATGAGGATGAAGTGCTCCTCTCGTGGGATTCTTGTGAGGACTAATGAGACTGTGAATAGAGCCTGGCACGTTCGGGAATGTTTTGTTTTTTATTTTCCTCTATGGTAGGCTTTAGCTCTGAATGTTGGACACTGGTTAGCGGATGCCATGGTGAAAAAAAATAATTGAAAATGTAAACTTAAAAATCTTCAGTGCTTGCTAATGTAAAAACATGCTGATAATTATAGCAGTCAGGATCCTGGCAGGGAGGTAGAAACAGGGTATACTCAACCTGTGTGATTTGAGGAAAGCTCATTCTCGTTAAAGAGACAGCAAAGATGTCAGTGCCAAAGGAAACCAACAAGGGACAGTGCTGGTTTGATTCATGCAACTCAGGACTAGCGGTGATGATTTATGAGCTGTTATCCTCTTTAGGTCTGAAAGATAAAGGAGGAGGAAGAACCTGGGATCAGTAGGTGTATGGCTGCTTGACAACATTTGCCAACCAAAGGCAACCTGGCTTCCCTCTGCCTCTGCCCTCCATTGGTTAAATCCAACAGGAAGCTGGAAGGGGAGCCCATTGATACAGTCCAGACAGGTCAACCTCTTGGGTTCAAAGCAAGTAGGAGACAGGGTAGATATGGAGGGGCCAGTGGGAGACAGACAGCACAATCCTACTTCATAATTTAATTGCATGAGTATTAGAGTCAATGGACATAACAGCTTGTGAGTTTGTTGTTTCCACTAAAGGATTTTACTAATGAGCAACAACTTAACCCAAGCAAACATGTCAATGACACTGAAGGAGGGCTTTTTCTTCTCTCTCTTCTCCATTCAGTAGGTGCAGAAGGGACTCAGAGCATAGCATATGCCTGCCCCACCTATTTTGACTGAGTTCTTGTTTATAAGGAAATAAGGGCATCTTAGACTATATTAAATATGCCCTTCAGTTCTGGGTGTCTTATTCACCCTCAGAGAGAAAGGGATGGATAGCTGGGGCACCAAGCTCAAGAAAGGGTGTTGGACAAAATTTCTGGAGCTAAAAGAATAATCCTGAACATTCCTTTGAAAAAAGATGACAGGACAGGCATGGTGGCTCATGCCTATAATTCTAGCACACTGGGAGGCTGAGGTGGGTGGATTGACTGAGCTCAGGAGTGAGACCAGCCTGAGCAAGAGCAAGACTCTAAAAAAAATTAGCCAGGCATTGTTGCAGGCACCTGTTCAAGAGAATCGCATGAACCTAAGAGTCTGAGGTTGCTATGAGCTATGATGCCAGGCACTCAACCCCAGGGCAACTGAGTGAGACTCTGTCTTGAAAAAAAAAAAAAGAAAGAAAGAAAGAAAGAAAAAGAGATGACTGTTAAAAATGGCCAGCTTGTTTTGGAAAGATGTTTGGAGAACACTTAGAGATCTAAAAACAGATCTGCCATTCAATCCTATAATTCCTCTACTGGGTATATACCCAGAGACCAAAAATCACATTATAGCAAAGATATTTGTACCAGAATGTTTATTGCAGCCCAATTCATAATTGCTAAATCATGGAAAAAGCCCAAGTGCCCATCAATCCACGAATGGATTAATAACTTGTGGTATATGTACACCATGGAATATCATGCAGCCTTAAAGAAAGATGGAGACTTTATCTCTTTCATGTTTACATGGATGGAGCTGGAACATATTCTTCTTAGTAAAGTATCTCAAGAATGGAAGAAAAAGTATCCAATGTACTCAGCCCTACTATGAGGCTAATTTATGGCTTTCACATGAAAGCTATAACCCAGTTATAACCTAAGAATATGGGGAAGAGGGAGAGGGAGGGGAGGGAAGGAGGAGGATGGGCGGAGGGAGGGTGATTGGTGGGATTACACCTACAGTGCATCTTACAAGGGTATATGTGAAACTTAGTAAGTGCAGAATATAAATGTCTTAGCACAATAACAATAACTAAGAAAATCCCAGGAAAGCTATGTTAACCAGTGTGATGAAAATGTGTCAAACAGTCTATAAAACCAGTGTATGGTGCCCCATGATCGCATTAATGTACACAGCTATGATTTAATTAAAAAAAAAAATGGCCAGCTTGTTCTGAGCACCACCCATGTGCCTGGCACTGTCCTGGGAGCTATCCACATTTACAACAGCCCTAGGAGGTGGAAACATTGTCCCCATTTCACACCTGATGAAACAAAGGCTAATAATAAGTCATGCTGCAAACTACATGCCAGGTTGCCTTTGGTTGGCAAATGTTGTCAAGCAGCCATACACCTACTGATCCCAGGTTCTTCCTCCTCCTTTATCTTTCAGACCTAAAGAGGATAACAGCTCATAAATCATCACCGCTAGTCCTGAGTTGCATGGATCAACTACATGCTGCTCTTAAGTGGAAGGGGCACAATTCAAAGGGCCAATGATAAATTAGAATCTCAATTCATTATAGGACCTGTCTCTTTTCTTGGCCAATATTGTCCAGAGGCCCTGGTCAAAAGGTTCTAGTGGGCCAAGGGAGAGAGAAACATCTGAACATCTAAGAGCAAATTGCGGTGAGTATGGTGTACCCAGGTGTGACTGCATGCCATGAAGAGTGTTTCTGTTTCTCTTTTGCCAGAATGCGACTTTGAAGAAAATCATCTCTGTGGCTTTGTGAACCGCTGGAACCCCAATGTGAACTGGTTTGTAGGAGGAGGAAATATTCGGAACTCCCAGTCTGTTCTCCCACAGGATCACACCTTCAGGAGTGAGCTGGGTGAGCTGGGGGCACATGCAGTACTTTGCCCAGGATGAATCTTTCTGCCTTCTCCTCTCGCTCCTTGCATTGACCTCACTGGCTTCTGTCAACAGGAAGGGAGGGGGATGAGGAGGGAACAGGAGGCTGGCAGAAGAGTAGGGAAGAATAGACAGTGAGGTCAAGACAGACTGCAGATGTGAGCTCTGTGACTTAGGGGAAGGCCACCCTGTTAAAGGTTTTCTTCAGCTGTGACCTGTTCTTACTTACTATTTTTATATTCCCATAGTGTGCTTTACTTTCTTCTCTGTTTGTTGTTTAATATTTCTTATTTCCAATGTCAAGGCTGGAAGAGTCCAGGTTAGTTATCACTAAATATAGATGGAAGGCCAGGAAGGAGACCTTGATAACTTCTCTAGTGGCAGTGATTGGTTAACTGAATGTGGTGTGCAACAGGGCCCCCTAGTGGCCACATACGCTGGTTATCTGCAAGGGAGATGGGGAGGTGAGGTTGCATTATCAGTAAGAAGTCTCCACAGGAGGGAGACAGGGGCAAGGGTTTGCTTACTTGTGAGTTACCGCTGTGGATTTATCACTGCACCCTGCTGGACTTTGTAAAAGCCTAGGTCTCCCCATTATTGCAAGACATTCTGGCCCTCAACTCCAAGGTCTTCTCCAAGAAGCAAGAAGCTTCTAGTGGCTGGCCTTCCAACAGGTTTAAGAATTTTGGTTCTGCTGTAAATAGTTAACTTTTTCCCTTTAGATCCTTTTCCATGTGGCAGACACTGAGCTGATCTACTCAGCCCTAGTAAATTGCCATGCTGACTATGTATCCCCATGACAGAAAACATGATGACATTCATCATTCTTTACTTTTTTCCTCATTCACTGTAATTTCTCTTCTTCTAAATATTTTTAATCATGTCCGCAGCTTTTCTTCAAAAGTGTCCATCCTTCAGCCTATCTTGGCTCTGGGCAGTCCTCATCTTGATCTTACTATTCTCTTTGCTTCTATTGTTTCCTCCTTTATAACCAGAGTCTCAGATTCAACTTGCTATAGGAGTCAGGCAGCTGATTCTAGCAAGTGATACGTGGCCTGGGTGAGGACTATGGCAAACTAGAAAGCAGAGCCCCTGTACAAAGACTACTTAGCTCCAGTGACTGGCTGCCCAGGTTGCCTTATCTTTTGATGTTTTAATATAATCAGGAAGGCAGAGTGTTCATGTGAAATTACTCAAATATTTTTAAGTTGGTGAATATTTTCTAAAAATGAATGTGTGGGCTAAACAAAACACATCTGCTGGTCAAACCCAGTGGGCAAACTTCTATTTTACAACCTTCATTTTACAAATTCTATGCCTTTTTTAATATGTCCAAGCTTCTTAGAATAAAATGCTTATAAGCAAATATATGTAAAAATATTCGAGTCTCATGGAGCTTGCCTGTTGAAGACAAATCCAAGTTCAAATCTAACATTTACATTCATTTGATCCTGTATCAAGTGTGATGGGGATAAAGACAAGCCCCCTGTGGCCTCTTCCCAGCTTCAAGGTACATACATTAAAGAAAGGGAAAGAGATTTCTACTAAAAATGGGTGTTAGGAGAGGGAGTGTGTGTTAACTGCTGTAAGAGGAGTTCTCCTCCCCCACGAAAAAAGCAAAGATGGTGGGCATTCAGAGACGAAAGAGATCACTTACTGCTTGGGTCACTTACTGCTCCTAGAAGATGTGATAAAAGTAAAATGCACTGAAGTGTGGGTATAATTTTGACAGGCAGAGACAAGAGAAGGCCCAGGTACAACAATAAAGGGGGAGAGATATGGCTGAGAAAGTAATGTCAGAACAAATTGCAAAAGACCTTGAATGCCAGACAAGAGATTTTACCTTTATTTTATTGACAATGGGAAGCTGTCCAAGGTGTTTGAGCATGGAGAGAGATCATTGCAGCAAAGTGTTGGGATGGATTAACATAATAATGATTATCTCAGCCAAGGGAGGGGTAGAACAAGAGTACAAAAGAATGCCCCAGATGGGCGGCGCCTGTAGCCCAGTGGGTAGGGCGTTGGCCCCATATACTGAGGGTGATGAGTTTGAACCCAGCCCCAGCCAAACTGCAAACAAAAAATAGCCGGGCGTTGTGCCAGGTGCCTGTAGTCCCAGCTACTTGGGAGGCTGAGGCAAGAGAATCACCTAAGCCCAGGAGTTGGAGGTTACTGTGAGCTGTGACACCACAGCACTCTACCGAGGGCAATAATGTGAGACTGTGTCTCTAAAAAAAAAAAAAGGAATGCCCCAGAAACTGTTTCTTCAGATATGTCTAGAGTCACTTACTGAGATAAGAAAAAGAAAAAGTAATTCCTACTTTTATTTTCTTTTATTTTTATTTCAGGTTAATGTGAGGGTACAAACAACCAAGTCACAATACTTGAATTTGTTAGATGGAGTCCCTCTTGTAGTTATGTCCCGTACCCAAAAGGTGCGTCATAGACCCCTACATCATGTCCACTCTGTGGGAGCCCACCCCCTCTTGCCCAAAACTTAAATTGAAATGAGTTTTTTTTCCTGTGTGTCTACATAGGAAATGATGGATTAGATCAGCTTCTGGCTTCCTATTAGTACAGAGTACAACCTGGATGGAGTTGAAACACATTCTTCTCAGTAAAGTATTACAAGAATGGAAAAGCACATATTTCCTACTTTTAAAAGCAAGGTTTAACCTGTTCGACAATGACAAAAGATTGGCATTTCTCTCTGTATACTTCATGTTATGACCCTAAAGATGCACAGCCCATCTCCACTTGTGGCCATTGGAAAAACACACTATAAATGAGCGTTTAGCAAATAACAACCAGTGGTGGCAGTGCCCAGGAATCTACATGGGCACTTGAAAAGACAACTGTGTTAACCCCTGCAGAATCATGAAGTGTCACAACCTCTTGAGACCTTTGATTGAATGAGTAAAGTACTAACAATCTCTTGGGAGAGAGAGGTTCAGAAAAGAAAATCCAGGTGACTTTTTCTTTATGTATGAAAATAGGCTAGTTTTGAGATTTTTTTTAATCACATCTTTTTTTTTTTTTTTTTTTTTTTGAGATAGAGTCTCACTCTGTCCTTGGGTAGAGTGCCATGGCATCATAGCTCATAGCAATTTCAAACTCTTGGGCTCAAGCAATTCTCTTGCCTCAGCCTCCTGAGTAGCTGGAACCACAGGTGCCTGTCACCACACCCGATTATGTTTTTCTGTCATATCTTAAGAATCTACTGCAAAGAACGGAAAGGATCTTGAAAGGCTAATGCCTTAAAATTGCAATAATTCTCCATGTCATTGTCACATGTACACAGAGATGCAAGTTTAACTATGGAGAAGGGTTAGGGAACTTCTCTTGAATCACTTAAAAATTAGTTCCCAAGTCAAATCCTCTGAGTAGCCACTGTCATGATACAGTGATTAGTTATTTAATGCATCAGTTTTCATTCTCAGTGATGGTGAGGGTCGGCTGGCTGGGCAGCCACACATTTCTTGGGAGAGGTAGACCTATGGACTAGTGTCAAATCATCCATTTGACTATGTTACCTAAGTGCAGTCTGTCCTGGGAAGAGTGTAATACTGTAGCCCTTCCTCATGTTTACCCATAACCATAGAACATTCTGACCACATTTGTGTCCATGAAGGATAGAGAAAGCATGTGAAGCTAGGAGCTGGAATGCTGTGCTCCAGGCCCAGTTATCAGAGTATTGTATTACTTCCAGCAAGCTCTTATTTTCTCAGGGTCTCTATCGGTCTAAATGAGGAATTTGAATTTGATGATCTCTGTGATGCCTTTGAGTTCTAGTGTTTTACTCTTCTCTCTTTGCCTATAATTCTATGTATCAGGGTCTGCAAATTTGCCACCCACTGAGATCTATTTCAAAAATGTTAGCTGAGTATAGTGGTTCAAGCCAGGAGCAGTGGCTCATGCCAGTAATCTGAGCACTCTGGGAGACCAAGGCAGGTGGATCACTTGAGCTCAGGAGTTCAAGACCAGCCTGAGCAAAGCGAGACCCTGGCTCTACAAAAAATAGAAAAATTAGCTAGGCATTGTGGTGGGTGCCTGTAGTCCCAGCTACTTGGGAGACTGAGACAAGAAGATTGCTTAAGCCCAAGAGTTTAACGTTGCTGTGAGCTATAATGCCACAGCACTCAACCCAAGGGTGACTGAGACTCTGTCTCAAAAAAAAGAAAAAAGAAAGAATTTTTAAAAAGTTGAGTCCTCCTGTTCTTATAAGCACATTACATTTGACATTAGGGGGAAAAAGGAGCAATAATGGGATAAAGAGGTGAGGAAAAGAGGCCAGAGATGAGCATAATAGTGTGGTCATCCCTGAGGTTCACCAAGGCTTACTGGACGGTGCTGTCACTGTTGCCCTAGGCGTTTGGATCTCTCCTCTTCTCCCACTCCTCCCCTTCCCATCTTCCTTTCTCCATTTTCCCATCCTTTCTCTTCTCCCTCGGAAAAGTGAACGATTACCTCAATTTGGGGCTAAGGGAAGGTTTTCTAGAGGAAGTAATAGTAGAACTAGAATTTGACCAGGTGGATAAGAGAAAAATAAACTCTATAAAGTGCAGAGATATGAGAATGGAGGGTTTGTTTTGTGCTTGGGAGTATCTGAGAATCCCAAGAGTGTGTGCAGGTGGCAGAGGACCCCCGGGGTGCTGGCCTATATTCCCGCTTATGATTAGCAGGAAACCTGCATGCCTGCATTCTATTCCCTGCCTCCAACTCTTTTCGGCTATTTTGCGCCGATTCCCCTCCAACCCATTCATTAGCCAGTAGCCCTCTCCTCCCTACGCACCAGGCATACACTCATGCACACACGCACGTTCACGCGCCTCATGCCTGGATTCTTATATAAGTCTTCTCTTCTATAGGATGGGGCTAAAAAAGATGACTCCAAAATTTTAAAATATCTTATTTAAAAAGCCTGCCCATAAGATTCAAAGATTTGATGAGGATCACTCTTGGACAACACCAGCAAAAAACCTTTAGTGCTCCCAAAATAAAAAAATGTTGCTTCTTTTATTACACTTGCCTTCTACCGGGTATATGGATCTTCCCTGAGCTCTATCCATTTGGGTGGCACAGTAAAGAGTGAATGGTTCCGATGTCTGCCTGCAGCCGCAGATTTCACTCTCGGAACTCATCTCCTGTTTATGTGTATACTGGACACAGCTATTGCCTTTGCTTTCAGGTAAAAACTGGAGAAGCGTCAGGGAAAAGGGGAGCCATGTGGCTACTCAGGAGTTTCAGGACTATGGGGAGAATGGAGGAAATCTTCCCCAGAGGATGCTTGTCTCGGTGTGCAGAAAAGGGAACAGCAAACGTAATAATCTGAAAAATACAATGAGGCTATCTATGCATGTATGTTTTTAACCATTTCCCACAAACATTTGAGTCATCGTTTTTCAATGAGTCCTATGTCCCCAAAGTTTAATGATAGAGATGGTTTAAATAATGCAGTAAAAATTGTGGTGGGACATCTTTGGAATACTGGAGGGAATGTTATTTTATCCTGTTTTTTTGTGTTTTTTTTTTTCCTCAATTCTGATTCATCACATCTAAGTCTCTTCCCTGGTTAATATTTTATGAAGTGAAATGAATTATTTCAGGAGCTAACCTACTGACAGCTCCGAATGTTACTGTTCCCTAAACACCCTAGCAAAAAGAAGATAATTGCTGGAAAAGTAGGGAAATTTGTTTGTTGAGATTTTAAAAATCAAGCCTGCTTATGGTGCCACTCTGGAAGGAGCTAGACAAGGTTTCAAAACCTAAAATCAAGTCAGAATTATTTTATTCCATCAAAGACCATGAGATGGGTGGACCTTCCGTCCATAACTCATGGCATTCTTCTCATTTCCACTCTGAGTTGGAATGAGCTCAGGGGTCATCTTGATAGCACCTGCTCATTTGCTCTCTGCATTGATCCATTTGGCTCCTGGCATGGGCACCCAGTATGGAAGCAGCTTTATTAATTTTTTTGCCCTTGCTTTTGTTCTGGGTCTCTTGTCCCTGCCGCCTGGATGACTTGCCATAGCTTCCCAGTTGCTTTGGGTACTAACAAACAGCCTTATTTTCAAAGATTAAGATCAGTCAGTCACAGCTCCAAAGTGTCTTCACATTCAGAGTGTCCCCCATACGAGGCCACAGAGCCACAGTAGAGGGGAATGTTTGTGTTTTCATACTTCTTCACTTTTTTCTCCCTCTCTTCTTCTCCCATTCACAGTGCTGCTTCTGGGTTCCTCAGGGTTGGGACGGAAAGGGAAAGGCCAGGGACAAAAAGTTTTACTTGCCCACTGCTATGAAATGCCACCTCCGGCATATGGGACCGGCACCCTACTCCTTGAGCCACAGGCGCTGCCCCATGTAATCTAGAGTTGATGTTTGTCGTGCAGCAGGTGGCCAAATTCGGCTCATTTCTCTCATGGCTGATGGGAATCCCACTTTACTGTTCCAGAGACAGATGATGCTCTCTGGCTGACCATGAGGGATCCCACTTAGCTCCTGTAAGCAATGGCTCACCCTGCCAGGCCTTTCCTATTGCAGATACCATGCTTACAAGCAGCCCACTTGAGAAGAGTCCTTTCAAGGCACTGCAGCCCATGATACCTTCTAAATTATCCACTTAGGCTGGGGAAAAGGTCATTATCTTTGCCCATCAAAACACTGGAAGTGCAGTTCACTGACCATAAAATCCTCTCCACCCTGCCCCCAACAGCACCCACAGTCAGCTTCTTGCTTTTAGATAGATGTATGCAACAGTCCGGACCAGTGTCTGTACCCCACAAACTTAAAGTTATCATTGATCAAGTTATCTCTAGAATTCTGACCATCCTCGTCTCAGTGTCCAAGGCAATCGCGGAGACAGGAATTTCTGCACAGGTGGGAGGGGATGAGGTTAAATGACAGTTTCCTTCCTCCATCCCTTCCATGAGTGGTTCCCTTAAGTCCTCTCTCTCGGATCAAGGTAAGATTGCAGACACAATTCCCTCACTTTCCCTTGAGAGGTTAGAAAGGAATACATAGCAGGTCAGCTCCGAAACACGCTCTTCAGAGAAACCCTGTTCGCAATCTCTCTGAACCATCTCTAGCCTTCTTATACGCACAGGGTGTGGAGGGGAGATGGACTAAAGCTGGTAGAGCTGGCTCAGATGCCAGGTGCTGCCACTTAGCATGTTAGTGGTCTAGCACCAGTCTTTAGAAAATGTAGGTTGTTGTAGGATGTTGTTTTGAGCTTTGAGGTTTTAGCAGAGACTAGAAGGCTTCCCACTTAACTTTTATTTATGTTTACATCATCCTTGAATGCTGCTGAGAAAGACTAGAGTTTGACTCTATTATAGTAAGAGCCCCCTGAGCCCTTAGAACTAAAGGCTCGCGAAGGTTAAGTGTCAGATTCATGGAGCAGCTATGTTAACTTGCTGTCCTGTGTGGTAGCTTTCTGTCACTGCGTGCTGTCTCCTCACCATGGCAGCAGACCAGGGGCATTTCCATGTGGCCAATGTTTCTTCAGACCAAGTTGTCTGCCTTACTGGGGAGACAGCTTGTCCAGAAACCCAGCAACACTGAAACAGACAACACAACTGGAGTACAAATGTGGCCAGCGGGGCCAAATCACAGCTGAGTCAGAGGATGCCTTCGGCGTCATGGCCAAGCCAAGGCCAATCTTTGGGGAATGCTGGTTAGCCAGACTCTTTGAAAATAAATGTTCAGGAACTGACTTCAAAGTTCTTTCCTTAATCCAAGGGAAAATGGCTGACTACCAGGGGCTGCTGATTTCACATAAAAAGTTTAGCTAATACAAAGGGCTGCCCCGAGAAGTGAAGGGAAAGCCCTCTTCGGATATATCATCATCACAGGCATTATCCCAGAAGAGGTCTTAGTGTTGGCAGGCCTTGCTGAGAACTGTTGCCTTTCAACTAAAATTGAAACTGTTTTTATCCAGGAAACTTCAGATTCATTTTCCATAATCCAGAATGGGGCAATAACAGATTGGCTTCCAATCTGTGTGTGGCAAAGCAGCACAGACCTCAGAGCAGTGGCAATAAGCCCCTCAATTCCTAATTTTATGGGGAACCCATCCTCTTATACAAACTCTTTCATTATCAGTTCAGGTTTCAATACTTTAAAATCTCTGTGGCCCACAGATCTCTAGTGATTTGGTTGATTATAGGATCCCATCTACCTAAAGTTCATCTGTATCTAGTTCTGTCTTACTCAAATCTTAAAGATCTGACAAAAAATTTTTCTTTCACAGGGGTTCTGGAAACCTCACTGAACTAGGCAGAAAAATTCTGATAATACCAGACACTGGACATAATTGCCCAAGGCTTATTAGGCTATTAGGCTACCTTCTTCATTCTTTTTGGAAATATGCATAAAATAGTACCTGCACGTACCCAGCTGTTGGCTCCTCTGCCTCAGAGCAGATTGTAGCCCATGACATACTTTGCCTGGGTTGGTTGTCAATTTCTCCAGCCTGGCTTCCTTGAGTGGACACCCGGACTATGATTTCTGAATCTTCCTCCCCTCCAGCTGCAATGATAAATTTATGATGAGCTACCTTTCTCACTTTCCCAGTGAGAAAGTTAATGTTACTTGGATTGTCAGTAATTAGTACCTATCTTTGGAAACGAATAATGGAGGGAAAAGGAGGGCAAGAGAATGTGGTCTAGTCTGGTGGGCCCCAAGGAGACATGGCATCAGCAGTCTTGGTCTGATTCCCAGCTGCCTCTGTGACTCACTTTGGGCAGGTCATGTGTTTGCTGGATACTTTTTGGATCAGAAATGTGACTGTGGTTTACTTGCCTTAGCATCTTGAGCACGAGTTGTTAAGGAGGTACTTTGACCGCAAATGTACGAATTAAAATATTGTCCACACAGCAGGTGAGGCACCATCCTTTAAAGAAGACTGTCAGATGTCTGTCGTCTGCCAGGAAGATGCATTTCGAAGGAAGCTGGCTGTGGAAGCAGACACTATGCGAGGGTTGGTTGGGAGAGAGATCTACTGGGGAGACATGGCTGGGAAGGAGCTACAGCAGCTGGGGTCAGGGCTGATGTGCTTAAAAAACATAGTAGGCAACATTCCTTGGAGCCATTGCATGGTTAGGGATCCAAGAGCATTTTTTAATTTTATTTATTTTAAAGTCAGAATACAAAAATGAGTATAATAAATATAATAAAAATCTAGCCTACATTATATTCACCCTTACACCAATGTAGTGATGAACGAAAATTGTTAATGTTTTATATGGAGGAAGGGACCCACTGCAGCCAGAGTGCCTGGGGCCTACAAAAGTCATAAGGTGGTTCTGGGTGGGAAGAACCTTCAGCATAGGATTTAAATCTGACTGCTGAGGTAGCGGAGGCCAGGCTGATGGGATCCGCTGGGCAGCCTCATGTCAGGCAGACTGGCCTTGCTCTAGGACCCCTCCTATGGTCGGTCACTGGCTGGGAGAAGTTCAGAGTAGCGTAGTCTTCATCTAGACCAGGCGTCCTCAAACTTTTTAAACAGGGGGCCAATTCACTGTCCCTCAGACCGTTGGAGGGCCGGACTATAGTTTAAAAAAAAAACAAACTATGAACAAATTCCTATGCACACTGCACATATCTTATTTTGAAGTAAAAAAACAAAACGGAAACAAATACAATCACACCGCCTCATGTGGCCTGCGGGCCGCAGTTTGAGGACCCCTGAAGACCCTCCTGTGGATCCAAAAGTGAGGCAGCTGGAGTCTGTCTGGAGGCAGCTGGAGTCTGTCTGTCCATAATGATCCCCACAGCAAGCTCTCTCAAAGGGCCTCTCAGTGATCCACCTCCATGGCCCATCCCACAATGGGGTGTTGAGGAAACCAAGTATTATTTACACATTAGAATACAAAGAATTATAGCTTGCTTGTACTCAATCCCCCCTGCTGCACAGCATGCAAAAAGACTCTGTTTTATTGGTAAGATGTGTTACCAAGGGCCATAAAGACTTCATCTCTGCCTTTGATACTCGGATGAGTTCTTAGTGAATGGAGCCATGTTACAGAGGCTACCTGGTATATGCATTCTTTATTAATAGAATGCTCTAGTTGAGGCTAGCTGGCCACCGGGGGTGCTTTAGAGAACATTTGAGCTTGAGATAGGGAAAGGCTCCCTTCCTTCCATACCAAGGGTTCTCTGATTCTGTTCAGTCTGACATTCTGGTTCTTCCTTTAAAATGTATTCCAAAGGTGGCCCCATGGAGCCCATCAGCTATCTCCAGCCTGCAGATCTGTTTACTTGGCATATACAACATTTTTAAATTTTTGATGAGGGGTGTGATGGGTTGAATTGTGATCCTCCAAAATGTGTTTGCTGAAGTCCTAACCCCCAGGATTTCAGAATGCAACCTTATTTAGAAATAGATCATTGCAGATGTAATTAGTTAAAGTGAAATCATGCTAGGGTAGGGTGGGTTCTAATCTGATATAACTTGTGTCCTTATAAAAAGAAGAACTTTGGACATAAAGAGAGATACATGCATATGAGGGAATGCCTAGTAAAGATAAAGGCAGAGACCTATATGCCAAGGAGTGCCAAAGATTGCCAAAAAACCACAGGAGCCAGAAGAGAGGCCTGGGATCAGTCCCTCCCTCACAGCTTTCATAAGGAACAAACTATGCTGACATTTGATCTTGGACTTCTTGCCTCCAGAATTGTTGAGATAATAGGTATCTGCTCTCGAAGCCACCCAACCTATGTACTTTGAAACAGGTGCCTTATCAAACTAACACAGGGATCATCATTTACAAATTGACAGATGTGCCATAAAAACCTGCAGCACTGGACCAGATGTAAGGACATGAGCTGGAAGTAGAGGCCATCCTCTCAGGGAAGATGGAGGCTTCTTACCACCAGCTGGTTGTCACTGCATTATAATGCAGTGCTATCAGATCCTTTTTATTTTTCCAGAGAGGCTGAATTTTTATTTCTTCTTGTTGTAGAAATAGGATTTAAATGCTGGTGACTAATTTACCACCCTCTATTTTCTCCCTGACCCAATCCACTTCACCCACATACTCGATCTGGCTGCGCCTCTGTGCCTTTGAGTTTGTCATCTCTGTTTATTCAGTTTCATGGTTTGGCAAGATCATAGAGAAATTACATTCAATAAGGGAGATCATTCAGGGAAGTCAAGGTGCTGAGCAATTTATCACCAGGAGAAAGTGAGCTTTGATCTGGCCATCTTTGCCCTCTGCCATGTAGAGGTGAAGACTTTTCCAAGACTGTCTTCATGCTCTGAATAACCATGTTTTGAGAGCCTCCCACATACCATACAGTCTGCTACTCGCAAAGTAAATTGTCCAGTGGGTGATTATATATATTCTTCCTCATACTCTCACTTCTCTTTTGCCAAGGGGAAACAGAATGCAGTTGACCAGGAAATGTAATAAAAACAAAGATTTTGAGCTGTAATTATTCTGAGTTTATAAATAAAAGGGGCATTCTGTTGGAGCTACAGTACCTAGCATTTCTTTGTCATTATTTCAACAAGTCCATACAAAATTGCTAGTTATGATAGCTACCCTTTGTAGCAAACACACTATAGGGCAAGCGTGGCTGCAGAATCATCATAATCACTGACATTAGTTCGTTACAATTGTGTAGAGGATGGACTGTGCCAGGCACATGCTAAGCACCTTACGTGCAGAATCCTGTTTTAAACTTACATCCACCCTATGAGGGAAGTATTTGGTTCTCATTTTAGTGAGCAGGAACAAACTGAGAAACTTGCTCACATACGAAATGGAGCAGGATTCAAACAGAGTTCTCTGCAGTGTGAAGGCTCTCTCCATTCTGCTCTGTGGCTCCTCTGTTTCACACAGTTTCTCTGAGAGAGGTCGGCCTCTAGTCCAGGGCCCTCTGAGGCCTGCACAGAGTCCTGGCACATGGTCAGCCTTCCAAGTCCCAACCCTGTCTCAGTGTCCACTGACCTACATGTTCCACTAACAATATACAAATTGCCATCCAGTTCAAATTTAAAATCTTCGTTTCACTCAAAATGCACATGGTTACATTTTACAGACATCAGAAAGATGCACAGGGCAGCCTTTTAAGAATACATGGTTTACTTAGTATTTTTTTAGTGGCTTCTGGGCTCATGTTCTGTTTCTTTCCATGGGTGAGTTAAGCTTGTCAAAGGCCAAGCACTTTACAGATGGCACTTGTACCTTTCTTTGTGTATGTATATTTTATTTCAGTCAAAAGTAAAGAGAAAAGCACAGTCTCATCCCTTATTTAGCAGAGTACAATGAATTCTGCAGACCCATCTCCCAGCCACAGCATTTCTCTATCCACTCATGGCCCAACTTCCTTCATCTGCAGCCCTTCCACTTCCTCCCCATCACTCCCACTGGGCTATCTTGAAGTAAATCCCAGAATCACAGACTAGGTGTGGTGACTCACGCCTGTAATCCTAGCACTCTGGGAGGCTGAGGCGGGTGGATTGCCTGAGTTCATGAGTTCAAGACCAGCCTGAGCAAAAGCGAGACCTGCATCTCTAAAAATAGTCGGGCATTGTGACGGGCACCTGTCATCCCTGCTACTTGGGAGGCTGAGGCAAGAGAATCACTTAAGCTCAAGCGGTTGAGGTTGGTGAGAGCTATGATGCCACGGTACTCTACCAAGGATGACAAAGTGAGACTCTGTCTCAAAAATAAATAAATAAACCCCGGAATCACATCTTTTCATCTCATCCCCTGCCTCCCAGCCTATCTTACGCTGTGCTCTGTCTGTTTGTTACAGGCCACTACATGTACGTGGACTCTGTGTACGTCAAGCACTTCCAGGAGGTGGCCCAGCTCATTTCCCCGAGGACCACCGCCCCCATGTCCGGTTGCCTGTCATTTTATTACCAGCTCCAGCAGGGGAATGACCATATCTTCTCTCTTTATACTCGGGATGTGGCCGGCCTTTATGAGGAGCTCTGGAGAATTAACAACCCAGGGAATGCTGACTGGAACCTCGCAGAGATCGAATTCAATGCTCCTTACCCGATGGAGGTAGGTGTGCCCAGTGTCCCGGGGGTGTCTCCAGGGTGGCACCCAGCACAGGCAAGGAGACCAAGAGGTTCTGTCTTTTCTGCTATCCCTCCACCCTGATCCCATCTCAGCCCCCTCAGCCTCTTCCCCTTCCCCTGTAATCCCTGCTACCTGCCTCCTTTATCACCTACGTTTTCCGGCAAGAGTATTTTTTTTTATAAGGGCAAATAGAAAAAAGCCAGTTAACCAACTAGATGTCTTGGACACACTCTTCTTCTGAACTTGGCACAGTGGTCATGCAGGGTTTAAAAGAAAAGCTCAAATTCCCTCAAAAGTGAAATTCATTCTCGAACTTCCACTCCTGAGAAAAGTTTTGAAGGTTTCCTTTACTTGAGGAAAAAGTAACTTATTTCTGTCCTTGCAGGACAAATAATGCCATAAAATCAGAAATAAACTTACTATTATGGCCTTAATGCGAAACAAGGCTTGTTGCCTTAATTTTATAACTTTTTATAGTTATGTAAGTGATAAATGTTCCATGAGGAAAAATTAGAAAATTCGGAGAAGTGAAATAAGCTAAAACACCTAAGCCAAATTCACAATGATGAGGGCTATTAACATTTTGGTGTTTATCCTTGTAAACCCTTTTCTAAACATATATGTTAATACATATCTATATCTATGTGTGTATTTCAGTACTGACCATCCAACATAGTAGATGAAATTATCTCTGTATTTATGCATAAGAAACGAGGAAACAGAGAATCAAAGATTGATACTCTGTGAATACCAGAGAACCTAGTCAAGTTCTTAGACTAAAATCTGACCAAAAGCTGAGGGAGATGGCCTGGTGCTGTTTGAGGACCCCCAGAGGATCCCAGAGGATCTCTAGAATCATAGGCTGCAGCTTTGCGGTTACTGTAGGGCTAAGATGGCTATAAGGATTTGGAGCTATATGCAGAATCTTAGTTACCATAAGTTATCAATATTCCCCACTTTTCATTTTGTGCTTTTTGCAATATCCTCTCCAGTTCTCCTTAAATTGCAAAAGAAGCAGATTATTCCTCTGGATGTTATTCACTGGTGCCATCTGCTAGCCTGATGTAGAGCTGCAGAGAATGCCAGGCTTGGGCCTTGGTTTCTGACATGGTCCGTCCATTGGTGGCATGCCTGCCTCTCCCTGCACCCATTCCTACTCCCGCCCTAAACCAGCCCAGAGAGAGCACAGTGCCTTTTGCAGAATGTGTGCTATTTCCTATCCCAAAGTCTAACCGGGTCTCAATTTGCTCTTGCAGCAAAGTGGAAAATTTTATGTGAGTTTAGATTACAAGGAGGAAAAGAAACGCATGTATTGTTTCAAAAGTTTTCCTTCTAGCAAAGTCAAATGAGTCCCACACACACTGACAGCGTTTTCCTTACCAATTCCTTTCATCTAACTATAAACTCCTCGGGCAACATTTATATGAATGAATTCATTTATATGAATGACACTGAGCAGGTGGGATAAGAAGGCTATTTCTGGTCCTAACATGCTAATCACAGGTCCTGTGTCAACGTGTTCTCTCTTAGAGAGTTTCTTTTAGAGCAATACTTGAAAAGTTACAACTCTGAACACTGTTAAACCTAAGCACACATCCTTTGGCTCAACAATTGTGTAATTTTGCTCTACTATTCTGAACCTATTCACCAGTATTATTTGCTCTCATTATCAGGAAAAGAGACTTGTCCTACAAAATCAGTGGATTCAATGCCACCATAGTCTCAAATGAATTTTAGAAAGGAAAACAAATGTTGGAGATTGCCTTTCTGAACAAGAGAGAACACGTTGACACAGGACCTGTGATTAGCATGTTAGGACCGGAAATAGCCTTCTTATCCCACCTGCTCAGTGTCAACCGAGTTCTGTCATCCAGCTAGTGCCTTAAGCCCTGGATCTGTGTTAAGTCAATAATCTTAATTTCTCCTCATCTTTGCCCAACCCCATTTGCCAGAGACTAACTTTTGGGTCTCCTAGTGGATTTCAGACAGTCCTAGTACCAGGGCCCCCTACAACCGTTGTTATTAAGATGAAAAGGACCTTATAGACTATCTCATCCAAACTATTTTTTTTTTTTTTTCCAAAAATGAAGAAACTGAGACCTGGAGAAGGGACCTGCTTAAGCTACTTAGTGGCTAATTGGGCTAGAAGAGGGAACCAACATGGAGGAAAAGATGTGAAATTAGTTCATAGTTTATTACCTGCCTAACTCTGTGCTGGGATCTTTATATACATTATCTTATTTAATCTCAACAGTCCTCCAAGGTAGGTCTTATTATGCTTATTTCATAGATAAGAAAACTGAGAGGTTTAGCAATGTACCCAGGTATCGCCTAACTAGTAAATGATGAAAATTGGATTTGAACTGTTGTCTTTCTGCCTCTAAGACACTATTCTTTTCAGAAGAGGTTGCAAGCAGAAGCCTATGGGGCCAGGTCTTCAAATCTAGCCCACAGTGATTTGTCTGCCTGCTGTAGGGTGGTTTTGTTTGTTTTCTTTGGTTTGGGTTTTGTTTCTCTTGTTCACATTAACATTTGAATTAATTGCCAGCATTGAAAAATCTAAACATTTCAAATAACATCTAGAGAGCCTCCATCGGGGGTGTCCAACCTTTCTTTTTCTCTGCTGCACATTAGAAAAATAAGAGTTGTCTTAGGCCCCACACATGAAATACACAAACACTAATGAAAGCTGATGAGCAAACAAAAAAGGCCGATGCATATTTTTCATGATATCTGACACCACTGATAAGCAAAACAGTCATCAAATAATCTGCATACAGCCTGCAAGCCACAGGTTGGACACCCCAGCTAGATAATGTGCTAGTTACAAAGACGTTAGGCCTTGTGTTTGGTTGCTAGAGGTGTCCAATAACAAAGTAGCACAAAACTGGTAGCTTAAAAAACAGAAATGCACTGTCTTTTGGTTCTAAGGAGGCCAGAGGTCCATAATTAAGGACTTCTGAGGGTGGAGATTCGTTCCTTCCGGGGGCCATGAGAGAAAACTGTACCCACCCGTCTCTCACTTCTGCTGGTTTGCCAGTGATCTTTGGCCTTCCTTGGCTTGTAGGTCTCTGCATTCATATTCACAGAGTACTCTCTCTGTGCCTATCTCTTTCCAAACCCAAATTTCTTATTTTCATTAGGATACCAGTCATTTGGATTAGAGGCTCACCCTATTCCAGTGTGACCTCAGCTTAACTAATTACATTTGCAGTGACCCTATTGCAAATAAATCACTTATCGTGGAGGTTAGGCTTTCATCATATGAATTTGGGGAGGAGTGGGGAGACACGGTTTAACCTATAACCAGCCTGACTTCCCACACATCAGCAATTGATGAAGCTGAGTAACAGGTGTCCCTTTAAACAGGGCTTGCCTTCTTCATTTCATGTCTGGACCATACCAAGCCCAACTTTGTGTATTTACACTATTTTCCTGGCCCTTGCAGGCAAATGAGCTCCCTTGGGTCTCTTTCATAGGACACTAATCCCACTCTCCAAACCTAATCATATTTCCGAAAGACCCCCACCTTTTAATGCCATTGCCTTAGGAGTTAGGATTGCAACATATGCCTTTGAAGGGATATAGACACTCAGACCATAGCAGTTTCATTCTCCCTAAAAGACAAAGTTGGGGATGGTGCTGCCCAACTCTTATATTTGGAAACATGATTCCATAAGTCCTTGTAACTTGGCATCAACTGGTTTGCCTGACCTGCCATTTAGAATCAAGGTGAAGAGTACTTAAGCCTAACAGAAAATATGTAAACTTGTGACAATATGTCATTTTCTTTTGCAGGTTATTTTTGAAGTTGCTTTCAACGGTCCCAAAGGAGGGTATGTTGCCCTGGATGATATTGCTTTCTCTCCTGTTCATTGCCAAAATCAGACAGGTGCGCTTTCTCTTTTTCTTTTTCCTCATGTTTGGAATTTTCCTGTCTCAGCAGATGTTTGTGGTCAGGACTTGCTTTCATTGATTTCTTCTTATCTCATCCTTTAAAAATTATCTAATAAAATAGTCATTTTGCTGGATTATTACTTTTTTTCCCCCTCACAGAGTGAATCACTGTTCTGAAACCAAAAGGCCAATTATCATGTCTTAAGGAGCTTTCATCTTCCCTGGCTATTAGGAAAAGAAAATTAAATAGTAGTAAACTTTTCCCATCTCATCTTTCTCTTTAGAAGATATCTGAGTCCATAGATGGGTAGCTGGGCAGATGGAGGAAACTCTCATAATCTACTGAATAGAATTATAAAAACGCTTTCCAACTTTATGTATCCATAATTTAAATGTTCTCAGGTTGAAAGATGTTAGTATGATAGATATCTCTAGATGGTTTTGGCTAACTCATGTGTATTCTTAATTTAATAACTTTCTCTTTCTAAGTGAGTCTTCATATTTATCATGGCAAATTTTATAATGTCATAAATTTGGTGTTTGGAAAGACAGGAAATTTTTTACTTTCTGGGAAAATAGATAAGCAAATTGATTCAAAGTGAATTAAAAAACAAATGTTTTAGAATAAGAATGATGACAATATATTAACGATAACCCAAATAAATGCAATTGACCTTATCGTTTACTGAGTTTCCTTTCCTCAAGACGCCTAGGGAGATACTGTGCTCACCCCATCTTATCAATGAGCTCTCATTCTAGGTTTTGAAACCGGGAAAGAAATTTTTAAATTTAGCCTTTGTGTTCTTTCACTTAAAATAGAGTCGGTCTCTAATTTAATATGGTTTCAGATATAGTCTACGAGCAAGGGGTCTTAAAAAAAAGATAATAGTTTCTATTTGAACTAAACTGTTATCCCAAAATTCGAGCGAAATCTGCTAATTTGCTGAAACTAAGTATTATTTTTTACTAATTCTAATTATTTAAAGGTAGCAAAATAAATAGAACCAGACTAGATTTACATAGTATAAATGATTTAACCCAAATAATAATGAAAAATTAAAAGTCTCCAAATTTGACAGAACACATTAATCAAAATTGTCTTATAATACTTCTCTAAATTCATTTGCTCCCTAATCCTATCAGTTAATATTTCAATTATGTTAATAATAATGGCATAGTTTTCTTATCATTATTTTTTGAAAGTTGCTCTTCTTTGTCCTTATGCAGTTACATTGAACTTTTATATGTCCCAGTTACCTATATGAAACATGAGGTGTTTATTCATGACTAGGCAGCTGGAGGTAAGAGAATCAACTGAGACACTTCAAAAGGGATGTTTAGAAATGCTCTTCCCTTAAAAAGAAAGATACAGAATATCTGATCTTTTTCCTACTATACTGGTGGTCCAACTGGGGAAAGAAAAAGTACTCACAAAACAAGGGCTATTTGTTAAGAGTGCTGTTGGCACTCAGTCTGTAAAATTCAGCCTACATAAAGATCCTTTCTCCGTATCTACAGAGATATGCATTTTCATGCAGTTAGATAAACCAAGACTCCCTGTTGGTCTTCAGAACTTCCCCCCATACTCACTTGGCTTGAAAATGGTATAATTACATCATTATAATGTTGTGCTAGGACCAGGAATTTGGATTCACATTCCTATCTGCCACTAACAAGCTGCATGATGTCAGTCATGTTGTTTGATCTCTTTGAGATTCCATTTCCATGTCTATAGAGGATGGAAGAATTTGTTTCATAGAATTGTCAGAGATTAATGAGAGTTAATGTCTCTGAAGGCCATGCCATAGAGTATGACACACAGAAAACACTTGTTGACGAGACAATATTACATACTTTATTTTCAAAATATGTCCACTCTTTCCCAGGAGAACAGGGGTCAGATTGTACCTAAATACAGCCTTGATGAATGTGTCTGCCGAGCCTGCCTTCTGCCTTTCATCAAGCAGCTGTGGGCCAGACAGAGTCTTTAGAAGCTGAGCTCTTTAGTTTTCATACTTCATCTTACATTTCACAAATAGTTTATGCCCTTCTATTTCATAACAGGTGCCAGCATTTTTTCTTTCTTTTTTTTTTTTTCTAGAGACAGAGTCTCACTTTATGGCCCTTTGTAGAGTGCCGTGGCCTCACACAGCTCACAGCAACCTCCAACTCCTGGGCTTAAGCGATTCTCTTGCCTCAGCCTCCCGAGCAGCTGGGACTACAGGCGCCAGCCACAACGCCCGGCTAAACTCTGAACATTCTTTGCAACTCTTTTGGCTGGGGCTGGGTTTGAACCTGCCACCTCTGGCATATGGGGCTAGTGCCCTACTCCGTTGAGCCACAGGCACTGCCCCAGCATTTTTTCTTTATCTCAGCTAGCCCTAGACTTGTTGTCTCTGCTTTTCCCAGCCGGATCAAGCATTTTCTTCCCTCATGTCCTTAGTAGGCTAAGACAGGAATTATTTCAGCATGAAGCATCATGCTTTCAATATGAAGCATCTTGTCCCCACCATCTGGTTGAGCTTAGAGTTAATCTAGTCCCCTAGACCTGAGACCCATTACAATATTCACAGGTGTGCAGCACCAGTTTTATGTGCCCACTCCAAGGATGCTTCCAGAGGACAGTGAAGCCACCCCCATGTTGAGTTTTAGAAGGTCCCTGTCCATTCCTTTCCATCCACACACTTATCCCCCACAAGCACATTTGTCCTAAAGTCTAGACTGTAGGAAAAAGCTCTGCTATTGGTGTGTAAATCCTTGAATGCCTTATAGGTGAGCTCATTCACTTCTAAGAATCCTGCTGTGATACCCAACCCCAAACTGAGAGCTCCATTTCCCTGCCATATGTCTACCTCCTCTCTGGGCTTAAGTCCACCTCACCTCTGGGCCAGAGACTGGGTGAATCCTGACATCCATGGATATACCTCTCACAGGATCACTACCTGAATCCCCCAACTGGCTGTTCATCGATAACACACTACCTCTACCTCTCGTCTACTTGGACACCCAGGTCTAGTTGCTGTCTAGGTTACCGCTGAAGTTGCCACAGCCTTCTTTATCTTAGATGCTCCCACGGGTGTCTGCAGCCCAGCCAGTGACCCGGCCTCTTGCTCCTTGTTCCTCAGTGTGGTGGGTCCTACTCACTCTCTTCCCCAAACCAGCTTTGAGCTATCGTAGCCTGCCTTTGGGTGGCTCAATGCTAAAATAAAACCACCCCACAAGTTCAGCCATCTAGAAAGCACACGGCTCCTGGTATCTCTCTTTTTAGCACCACGAGGACTGATGTACTTTTTAGATCTGTAG
This sequence comes from Nycticebus coucang, assembly GCF_027406575.1. NCBI lineage: Eukaryota > Metazoa > Chordata > Mammalia > Primates > Lorisidae > Nycticebus > Nycticebus coucang. Next base: position 80,757,873 of record NC_069781.1, read on the forward strand.
GGCAGATGCTGAGTTTGTTTCCATGAACTCTGTGTAACAGAGGAAAGGAGGAGAGATGCTCCCAGCTGTTCTTCTCAAACTGCAACACACTCCATCTAATTAGATTATCTCCAAAGCCTCTCATTCCTAAAAAGTTCAAATGTCAGAAAGCAAGCGATTAACTAAACCTTACACGATGATGCTTTTCGGTAACTTGCTTAAAGGGGCTTTAATTCTGTTTTTCTTTTTTTCCTGATCATCAACTAATTAATACTCAGGGGCTTCCACCCTATGCTTCAAATATGTCATTGGCACTGCCTCCCCAGTAGCTCGATGTGTGATCACCACTTGAGCCACACGTCTGAAACAAGCCGGAAGCCAAGGCTTCGCTTCCACCCCAGCTCTCTGGACACTCATTGTTGGTCACATGTGGGCCCTCGCGCCCCATCTTCAGCAATCAGATGTGTCTCAGGGTAGAAGCAGAATTCTCAGTGAAAAAGATTTAGCTCTGAATTATACTTTTGAGATTTTCTTCTTATTAGACCTTCTTGGAACCCGAGAAAAATCTTTTTCTGAAAGTATGCAGTTAGCAAAAGAATATAATTGTATCATCCAAAAAATCCATTATGTATAACGATCTATCAGCATGGAGAGAAGTGATCCTGATTACTCACAAGTTTTTTTTTAATAGACTTTATTTTTAAGTGCAGTTTTATATTCACAAAAAAAGCAAGTGGAAAGTACAGAGATTTCCTCTATTCCGCCTAAATTCTCCCCCTTCACTGTCACCTACAGTCCATAGTGTCCATGGTTAAAATTCACCTTGGTGCTGGGCGGCGCCTGTGGCTCAGTGAGTAGGGCGCTGGCCCCATATGCTGAGGGTGGCGGGTTCAAACCCAGCCCCAGCCAAACTGCAACAAAAAAAATAGCCGGGTGCTGTGGCGGGCACCTGTAGTCCCAGCTACTCGGGAGGCTGAGGCAAGAGAATCGCTTAAGCCCAGGAGCTGGAGGTTGCTGTGAGCTGCATGATGCCACGGTACTCTACCAAGGGGCATAAAGTGAGACTCTGTCTCTACAAAAAAAAAAAAAAAAAAATTCACCTTGGTGCTGTACATTCTATGGATTACAAATGTGTAATGATCTGTATCCCTCATTAGGGTATCAGACAGAACAATCCCTAAAATCCTCTGTGCTTTCCCTGTTCAACCCTCCCTACCCCCAACCCCGGAAACCACTAGCCTTTTTGCTATCCCTATAGCTGTGCCTTATTCAGAATGTCATGTAGTTGGAATCATGCAATCTGTCGTCTTTTCAGATGGGCAGCCCTCACTTAGCAATACACATTTAACTTCCCTCCATGTCTTATTATGGCTTCATAGCTCATTCCTTTTTAGTGCTGAACAATATTCCATTGTCTGGATATACCACAGCTTATGTATCCATTCACCTACTGAAGAACATCCTGGTTGATTTTAAGTTTTTGGTGGTTATATATAAAATTGCTATAAACTTTCTAGTTTTAATACCCCCTCATATCCTCCCCCACACTTAGTAATAAATTAGCTAAGACTCTCTTGATAGCTGAGCACTGTAGTCTAGTGGTTAGACTGCTGGCCTTCCAAACCAGGGCCTGTGAGTTTGAGTCTCACCTGGGTCTGACTTAAAAAAAAAAAAAAAAAAACCAAGATTCTCTTGCAGTTGCCCAAGGTTACTGCTTTGTGATTTGTTCCTGGTAAATAGTTTTGCTGACCTGCTGATCTCTTTATGCATGGCACCTGGGAGCGCCACCCCATATTTCCTGAGCTACATGGCCATCTGTAGATTTTGGACTTTCATTTTTTCATTACCAGGCATCAGAGGGGTGAATAATATACTAGAGACCATAACCATAATGGGGTTTTTGGGGGTCTCCAGTCTCCACAGGAGAACATCAAAGGATCCTTGTTTGCATGATATCACATTCGTTTTTCACCAACTTTATTTTCAGGACTTAAAGATGCACTCTGGTGCTGACAGAATCAGGCGGAGCAGGCGGGGGCCAATGCTCCAGTCTTAGGGCCTTGAGAATTTTCTGCCTTTCCCCTTCTCCTGTCTGGCTCATCAAAGTTTGCTCCTGGTGTACTTCCGAGGGTGTGTTGCCTGAAGTGCAATTGGGTTCTAGTTATACAGGAGCATTTCCTTCCTAATCTTTTTTTATGTAATGTTTTATGTACACTTACTTTTTTAAAAAAATTTGATGCCTTCGAAACTCTTATTTTTATATCATTTCAAACTCAGATGAAATTTCCAAGAATACTATGAAAAACCCCCATATACTTTCTCCCCATATCTGCAAACTAACATTTTGCCATGTTTGCTTTATCAGTCACTTGAGAATAGGCTGAAAATATCATGCCCCTTTGCTCCTGAATATTTCATGTGTATTTTATAAGGCCAAACACACTGTCCAGCATCATTGTAGGATAATTATGAAATTCAAGAAATTTAGGCTGAGCACGGTGGCTGAGGCCCGTAATCCTAGCACTCTGGGAGGCCCAGGTGGGTGGATTAACTTGAGCACAAAGGTTCGAAACCAACCTGAGCAAGAGAGGGACAATGTCTCTATTAAAAATAGAAAAAAAACAGGTGTTGTGGCAGGCACCTGTAGCCCCAGCTACTTGGGAGGCTGAGGTAAGAAGATTGCTCAAGCCCAAGAGTTCGAGGTTGCTGTGAGCTATAATGATGCCATAGCACTCCACCAGGGCAACAGAGTGATGCTCTATCTCAAAAAAAGAAATTCAGTACTGATGCAATATTACCAACTAGTCTACAGCTCATGCACCAATTTCTTCTACTGCTCCAATAATATCCTTTATTGGTATTGGACAGAATCAGGCAGAGCAGGTATGGGCTAATGCACCAGTCCTAGGGCATCTTCTGAACCAAGATTGAAACTTGGATCTCTAGTAGCATTTGGTATTGCCATCCCCTTTCATATGGGTCAGTTCCTCAGCCCACTTGCATACTTTCTTGCTTTTAAAATTGACAAATTGAGAGTATAGTGGGTCTTTGTCCTCAACAGCTCCTTGTTTCTTCAGGTCACTGCTCCCAGAACTCAAACATTTCTCTAGAGATGATTTTCCAATTAGTCTACATAGTGCCCTCCCTCCCTGGTCCTAGATGATAGACACATTATGTGTCAGCATGCCGACGAGAATCACACCTGGCTAAGTAGAATATGTCCCAAATCTCTACCATCATAAGAGATGGACTCAGAGAGGGGCAATCTGAGTAGTGAGATGTACAAATCACTTAATAGGATTAAACGTTATACTCAAAAAAGCAGAAATTTTCTGTGTCCCATTTCCTCTGGGCCAACTAGGCTGAGGTAATATTTACAAGGACAGGGTAAATGATACCAGGACTCAGCAAAGCCGGAGCAACAGCAGTCCCCGTGATATAATTGCTATGACTTTTGAACTCATGGTTTGTACTGAGTGGTGACTTTCTTCAAGCAGACCAGCTCCCACTACTAATGTCAACTATATGTAGAAAGCAGCTGTGTTTCTGACGTAGAGAGGCATCACAAAGGAAAATTATTTCTGGAAAATATTATTTCTAAAATATACATCTTAGAGAGAAATTAAGAGTCTCTTGAAATCCTTTATTTCTCTCTTTTAAATTTTGTGTGAATGAATTTTGAGTTGTGAAGAAACATGAATAAATGCTTCCAGTCATGAAAAGAAATTTCTTCTGAAATCTAGTACTTCATTTTTGTAGAGAACGTGAATAGGGCTCTTTTCTCCCCTCCCTTTAGGGAGGAAAAGAACAATTTTCCTGTCATGTTGAAATGTTGCTTTGGTGCTAACCTGTCAGTATGCTGTGGGTAAAAATATTCCATTGTGTTTGACTTCTTCGGTTCCCCCTGGCATGTGGGTAAATGTATCTGTCTCTGTCAACTGGTTGGTGTAGACTTTCAACATGTTTAGGTTGGACCGTTGTTAACGTTGGTTCTCCTTTGCTCAGATCTTCCATTCAGTGCTATGGAAGCAAGCTGCAATTTTGAGGAAGACCTCTGCAACTTTTACCAAGATAAAGAAGGTCCAGGTTGGACTCGAGTGAAAGTGAAACCAAACCTGTATAGGCCTGGAGACCACACCACTGGCTCAGGTGAGCCTCTGTCCCTGTGTGAACGTCTCTGGTAGTCTTCATGCCTCCTCAGCCAGTCTTCAGTCACACCTACAAAGACACTGGCTTTAAAAAAAAAAATAAAAAGGAGGGCAGCTGTGAAGAAGGAAAGACGATAGATAATCTTGTGCTTGAGTATTTGTAAAAATTTGAGTTCAAGTTGCTGTACTAGCAAATGTTATTTGCCAGTTAATTATTAAATAGCTAAATCTTTAGAAATTATTTGGCTCGTCACTTTAGAGGAAATCAGGGGCCAGGTGCAGTGGCTTAGGCCTATAATTCTAGGACTCTGAGAGGTGACGAAGCAGGAGGATCACTTGAGCTTAGGAGTTCAGTAAGACCAGCCTGAGCAAGAGCAAAACCCTGTCTCTCCTAAAAATAGAAAAATTAGCCAGGTGCAATGGTCCACACCTATAGTCCCAGCTACTCTGCAGGCTGAGGCAGGAGGATTCCTTGAGCCCCAGAGTTTGAGGTTACAGTGGGCTACAATGCTTTCACTGCACTCTAGCCTGGGCAACAAAGTGAGACTGTCTCAAACAACAAAAACAAAACAATGAATCTTCATTTACATGAAATCTTCGGAGCAGACAAATCCACAGGGATAGAAAGCAGATTAGTGGCTGTGAGGGGGTGGGGTGGGGGGAATGGAGTGTTTAGTGAGTATGGGGTTTCCTTTTGGAATGATGAAAATGGTCTGGAACTAGATAGTGGTGATGCTTACACAGCAATGCAAATGCACTAAATGCCACTTTTAAATAAATCAAATAGGAAAATTTGGCTGTATTCTACAATAAAAAGTCTGTTTTGGGGGGGGAGGTTTTTGGAAAATGCAGGGTGGACACTTGATGGATGTATCTGAAGGAGCTCTTAGAAACCGGAGTTTGAGCACTGCTTGTATGGGTATTACCTATTAATTTAATAACATCTTTTGTGGAGCCTATTCCAGTGGAGACAAATGGAAGAGCTTGATTTCAGAGGGTTTAGCATCTCATCCATTTATTTAACAAGTACATTATTTATATACTAGGCACAAGGGTGAATTTACCATGAAGCTGATGAAGCTCAAGTTGCAGGGCACCTCACCAGTACTAGTCCTGGGAAAGATCTTGAAAGGGGCCCTCACAGTTTTGTATTTGTAATTTTGTATTCTGTTTTTTAGAGGTTGCCTCACTTATAGGAATACAGGCCATAAAATCCATTCTGACCATGAGCAGACTAACTGGAAAATCATCTCCAGAGAAACACTTGAGTTCTGAGAACAGTGAGCTGATGAAACAGGGAGCTGTGTAGAGACAAAGACTCTTTTCAAAGCAAGAAAAATATTCAAGTGTCCTAACACCCAGGTACTACAATAGTGAACAAATTTGATATGAATCCTGAACTTGGTGGCTGACAATCATTGCAGTGGGCAAGAGAAACATTAAACAAATGTATACACAATTATAATCACAAGTTTTAGTAAGTGCTATGGGGAAAGAAAAATTTTTCCTCTGCCCTCTCAGGTTCTGCGGCTGGACCTGAGAATTCAACTGATATAAGACAGGCTAACAGAGGAAAAACATGCAAATTTTGTTTAATATTTTTATATAGGAGGCTTTTTTTTTTTTTTTTTTGAAATAGAGTCTTACTTTATTGCCCTTGGTAGAGTGCCATGGTGTCACAGGTCACAGCAACCTCCAACTCCTGGGCTTAAGTGATTCTTTTGCCTCGGCCTCCCAAGTAGCTGGGACTACAGGCACCTGCCACCATGCCCAGCTATTTTTTTTCTTTTTTTTCAGTTTAGCCAGGGTCAGTTTTGAACCCGCCACCCTCAGTATATGGGGCCAGCGCCCTACCCACTGAGCCACAGGCGCTGCCCTACACAGGAGGCTTTGTAAAAAAAAAATGAAAACTTGAAGCAGCTGATAGGCCTGAGAACTTATATACTATTTTTTAAAAAGAATAATAGAATTACAGTTAAATGGAAGACAAAGGAAAAAGGGTTTAAGTTCTAGGGGCAGTAAATTATGGGAAAGTGACTAGAAAATATATGGGGGAAACTAATGAAAGATAAGGATTATTTTAATAAGCTTATTTGTACAGATCCATTTTTGTGTTATTTATAAGAACATTTATAAGAATTTTCTTCCTGGCCAGATGCTGTGGCTCACACCTATAATCCTAGCACTCTGGGAGGCTGAAGTGGTAGATTGCCTGAGCTCTGGAGTTCAAGACCAGCCTGCGCAAGAGCCAGACCCCATCTCTACTAAAAATAGAAAAAGCTAGCCAGATGCAGTAGTGCATACCTGTAGTCCCAGCTACACAGAGGCTGAGGCAAGAGGATGGCTTGAGCCCGAGAGTTGGAGGTTGCTGTGAGCTATGATGCTAGGGCACTCACCGAGGGTGACAAAGTGAGACTCTCGCTCTCAAAAAAAAAAAAAAAAAAAAAAAATGTTCTTCCTTTCCTGATATTTTCAGGCCTATTTTCCTATAAGTGAGGCCACCTCTTAAAAAAAGAATACAGAATTACAAGTACAATTGTTTCCAGGGAGGACAACTAATTCATGGGAAATTTTATGATCTGCTTTTAGGTAGAAAGTGGGAGGCCAGAGACCCCTTCCTAAATTTGCTGTTTTTCAAGGGCCTTCAGCTCAAAATAATCAATATGCTAGCATGGCATGTTTTGGGGTGACATGTTCTGATCCCCTTTGGTGCTATGAAGGAAAGGTAGAGGAGTTTTGAGGGAGAATAGAGGGAAGAATCTAGTTTGGGTGGAGGATTCACAGAAGTTTTGTCAGTGGGAAGCTGCAGTTAGCTGAGAGGGGCGGGAGTGATCCAGGCAGAAGGAACCACATCTGTGAAGGTCTTGAGTTTGGGAAGAGAAGGCCACTCTGAGGAATAGGAAGGTCAGTGTGGCTGGAGCTGCACTGTGGGGAGGCAGGGTAGAAAGGGTAGAGGAATAGGAAGTTGAAGAGGGCCATAAGTCATGGGTGCGGCAAGCCTGAGTAAGGATTTGGGAGTTTTAGGAAGGAAACAGGAAGGCCCTGTTTTAAGCAGAGAAGGTCTCACTTTCTGGCTTACAGACGGCCTCCTTCTTGTTGTTTCCTCACATAATCTCTTTGTGCATGGAGATGACAGAGAGCTCTTGTGTGTCTTCCTTTTCTTATGAGTTAAATAATGGGGTAAAACTAAACCGTATAGCAAAGACCAATGTGCCCAAAAGAAAATTGATGGGGGAACAAGCAGAAAAGGGGAAAAAAAAGTGGGGTATTATTCTTTTTCTTTTCTGCCTGGGCTTTCTAGGATACCTGGACCTATTTTAAGTTGACCATGGAGAAGTGGGGTGGAAGTGAGAGGGGGAGGCTCCTGATCTTATTTTTCTTTATGTTTTTTAGGAGAAAATAAGGGGAGAACACAGATCTTTACCACCTAAGGAGGACTGATTAAAAACTTGCTCGACAGGAGCAAGTTTAACATTTGACCAGAGTTAAGAAGGAAAAATCTGCTCTGGGGCATCTTTCCCCTATGACCAGCATATGACCCAAGTCAGCCAGGAGTCCCTGGATGATCTTATCCTTTTTGTTTGAAAAATGTAAATGACTACTGGAATCTGGGGATATGCAGTAGAAAGTTTGTACTGGTTTATAAAGTTTACTTAGAATTGAAGGTTTTGAATAGAGCAGGAGTTCTCAACCTGTGGGTCACGACCCCTTCGTAACAATGAAAATATATCCTGCATATCAGATATTTGCATTACGATTCATAATAGTAACAAAATTACAGTTATGAAGTAGCAACGAAACTAATTTTATGGTCACGGGTCACCACAACATAAAGGATCGTGGTATTAGGAAGGTTGAAAACCACTGGAATAGAGGCACATAGATATTTTCTGTCACTTAAATTGCAGGCATGAGAAAATGCTTTGGAAAGCCTATGGAAATAGTCTGTGCTGGAAAATTCCACATTTTGTCACGTGCCAACCTATTTTAATAGATTAGATTGTTTTGCATTGCTGTTACACCAGATGCTTTGTCTTGTTCACAGGGTATTACTTGCTGGCCAATACAAAATTCACATCTCAGCCTGGATATATTGGAAGGCTCTATGGTCCTTCCCTACCAGGAAATCTGCAGTATTGTCTGCGTTTCCATTATGCCATCTATGGGTTTTTAAAAATGAGTGACACTCTAGCAGTTTATATCTTTGAAGAGAACCATGTGGTTCAAGAGAAGATCTGGTCTGTGTTGGAGTCTCCAAGGGGTGTTTGGCTGCAAGCTGAAATCGCCTTTAAGAAGCCCATGCCTACCAAGGTACAGTAGAAGTAGTGTATCCCTTGCCAATGTTCAGATGTTGTGAACTCCTGTTTAGCTACTGTCAACTGTTGTATTACCTTCCTCTGCTCAGGCGGACAGCCCTGCCCTCAGCTGTGTGCAAATTAATCTTTCATTCGCTTCTGTGTTCCAGGTCTCTGAATCATAACCACCTAGGGAGTTCAGTTTTTGTTTCTCTCTCTCTTTTTCTTTTTTGAGACAGGGTCAGGCTGGTCTCAAACTCCTGAGCTCAAACAATCCTCCCACCTCAGCCTTCTAGGGTGCTAGGATTACAGGTGGGAGCTGCCAGGCCCTGAAAGATTCCCTGAAAATAATCCAAAGACTGGGAATATATGAATAGTCCAAGTTTATCAGCTGCACTTTAGTTTGAAGCCATAACTCTCTTTCTCTTGCTCTTTCTCTCCCTCTCTTATACACACACGCACACATCAATGGAAATGCTGGTATTAAAAAAGGGGGGGGGAAGGGAAATCAGGGAGCCTCTCCATTGAGGCTTTAAGGTCAAAAAACTAAGGCTCAGCATTTAACACAGGGTGATGAAGCACTTTAAAAAATAGGGAGCCAACTCTGCCCAAGGGAGAATTTATGTAAGGGACCCATCAGCAGCTCATTTTGATAGCAATGAGAAGACTAAGAGAGATCTCTATGGCACGGGGAATGCAGGGCAAGCTGTAATCTCCCACGCTTAGCAGCTCATAAACTTAAGGAAGTTTTACAGATGCAATAAATTCTGTCAGCTACAACCCAGATGTGAAAGTACTTTGGGAAAATTCACTGTGTTTCAGCCTTTTAATCAGCAAATATCTCTTGAGTATCCTCTCTGTGCAAGAAATGGGCCCAAAGAATGATAAAAGAGGCTTTTTCCATTAAACAGATAACTCACATAATGGAAGCTCAATAAGCATTTTTGAATGAATGGACAATCACATACATTATACAAGAATTACCCAAAGTCCGGGCTGGCCAGAGGAAGCTACAAACCTGGGAGAGCTGCAGAACCTTCACAAACATTCTGGACTTCTCTGAGTGAGAACCATCCGGATAAATCAGAGCTGTGTCCATCTATAATGTTCTAACAAGGAAATTTGGTACACCAGTTCTTTCACAATGTCACTTGGCTACTTTTAGTCTATTGAAACACTCACCAGGACACGATTAAATTTTTACAGTGATTAATCAAAGATCTCTGACAATCTTTACAAAGTTGTTCTTTTCCATTGCCAGACAAGAATGGCATGGCAGCCTCCTTGACTAAAAGGGTTAAGCTAATTTATAATAATTCCAGCAGAGAAGCATACAGATTTTACCACAATCTCCCAGGAACTGCTTGTTTATTAGTTTTATGCTAATTAAATAGGTAGTCTTGTTGAAGCTGTCCCCCGCCTAATTCCATCGTATTCTGTTCACTTGACTAAACAGACATTTGGCTCAGCTCCCTGGGCGAAAGAAGAAGCAAATTGGTGTTTCCATTGCCAAGTTCTATCTGTAGCCTAGGCTCATGTTTTTTAAGCTTATTTCCTAGACAATTCCAAATATTTTTTGAGTGAGCCTTTCTTTCTACAAATGTCATCTCACACTTGCAGTATTATTGAATTTCCTCTTTGCTCCATCAGTCCTAGAGAAGTTCAAGCCTCTCTGTGCCTCGTAAAGGCTTACCTAGCATTCCCATTACCAATTATGTAACTCTTACAAGTAGTTATGGTAATATACACTCACACGCACAAATAGACATGCATTAGTCACACAGAGACGCACCAGAAAGTAATGGAATTTTTGCTTATATTTTTAAAAAAGGAGACTGTAATAAGCATTTTTGTTGATTCATTTGGCTCTTTTTAATTCATTTCTTCATTCATTTTCCTTTATTCTACCAGCATTTATTAGGTATATGTTCAGTGCAAGTTATATAAAAATGGATGAGCCTTTGATCCTATACTTGAAGACATCACAGATAATAGAAGATTAAGCAAGCAACTCATGAGAGTACACGTGTCCTGTCACTGTTCCTCAGAGGAATAGTTATTATAAAAAATAATGACAAACAAGAGACCCAACTGAGCTGGTGTTTGAAGGGTTCAGGTTCAGGCCCCGCTGGAGTCTAACTCCTGCTCAGCACTCCACTCTTCTTCCCGTGTCCTCGACTCACAGACACTTGGCCTGTTTAGGAACCTGCCCATTCCTTTACAGTGAACACCTGCTCATACCTGACTCCCATGAAGTTAGGGTCCCTTTTCTAGAGGCTGACTGCTGCTTCCCAGCACCCGCACAGTCTCTCCTGCCCCTCTTCCAGGGTTCCACTTAAAGAAAAATGGATCCTCCCTATAGGAGGCTTCCCTGTCTTCCTACAGTACTCGGAAGAAAATACTCATGGATTTTCTGCCCCAGTGCAGATGAGGAGACAGCACAGTTCAACACTTGAAAACTCTGGGTACATGGATACAAGTCTGAAGGTGGCCCGTAGTTCTCATCAGGTCCCTGCTGAATAGAACTTGCTCCTCAGAGCGTGAGAGAACCCCTTGATGTCCATCACAGAGGCCTGCATTAAATAAGGCAGGAAACCAATGTTCCCTCACTTACATAACATCTACAGGTGGAAATAAACATACAAAAATTATTTAAGACAAGGGATAAAATGAAAAGTCAGATTTTTTTTTTTTTGAGATGGAGCGTCACTTTGTCACCCTCAGTGAGTGCTGTGGGGTCGCATCTTACAGCAACCTCAAACCCTTGGGCTCAAGCAATTCTGATGCCTCAGCCTCTGGAATAGCTGGGACTACAGGCACGCTCCACAATGCCCAGCTATTTTTAGAGATGGGGGTCGAACCTGTTGGCTCAGGCAGTGTACCCGCCTCAGCCTGCTGGAGTGCTAGGATTAAAGGCATGAGCCACCAGGCCCAGCCTCACTTTTTGTTTTTCTGATGTTTTTGCTTCCTGATTTTCTTAAAGTTTGCTCTATTATTCTAAATATTACATTCCCACCTTCATTTCTTGACTCATTAACCATGAAAGATAAGGAGTTTAGCTTACCTATACTATTATTTTTCCTTCTCACATTTTTATAAGTTGTGTTTTTATTTTTTTTAATTTACTTGTTTTTTAACTGAGTAATTAGTTATGAGAATCTTAGTGATGTTTGGGGAAATTCAAAAGAGGTGTTACAGGTACTTAGAAACTCATTGCAAAAGGACACATAGGAAACCAAAGTTAAAAGCAGAAGATTTAATTCATCAAATTGCCTATTTCATAAAGGACACTTCAAGGTTGGAGGTACAGCAATAGAAAAGACAAATCACTAGTCCATGAAGATCTTGGTCTGATGAAGTAGATTGACAAAGAATCTAGCCTCAATGTGGGCCTGGCTGTGAGCCCGTTTGTATTACTATGGATTATAATGTTTATATTCCTGCAATTAAGCCTTCTGTGCTTATGCATATGGCTGGATTTCCCACTGAGGGCCCCCTTGGCATTTTGATTAGGACAGTTTTGCCTTAGTGTGGGGCCATCCCTCACATTACCAGATTTTTAACATCTGAGTCAAAAGCTCTACGCACATTTGGGTTACTTGAGCATAAGTGTGGGTGTGCACCAGGCCTTCAAAGCAAGAGTTGCTAGCTGGGTGTGGTGGCTCACACCTGTAATCCCAGCACTTTAAGAGGCTGAGATGAGAACTGCTTGAGGCCAGGAGTCTGAGAGCAGCCCAAGCAACATAGTAAGATTTAATCTCTGCAAAAGAATAGTTGTAATATTATGGAAGTTGAGGCAGGAGGATCTCTTGAGTCCTGGAGTTTGAGGTTGCAGTGAGCTATGATGATGCCTCTGCACTCTAATTTAGGGGACAGCATAAAACTCTGTCTTTAAAAAAAAAAAAGTAAGATTTCCTGCTGAAACTTTGGAAGATCTCAGGTGACATCAAAGTTTGTTACAGCTTGACAATGGAACTTTCAGTACCAGAATCGAGTTCGGATTTGAGCTGATAATGAGGACCATTTCCAGTTTTTTTTTTTTTTTTTTTTTTGTAGAGACAGAGTCTCACTGTACCGCCCTCGGGTAGAGTGCCGTGGTGTCACACCGCTCACAGCAACCTCTAACTCTTGGGCTTACGCGATTCTCTTGCCTCAGCCTCCCGAGCAGCTGGGACTACAGGCGCCCGCCACAACGCCCGGCTATTTTTTTTTGGTTGCAGTTTGGCCGGGGCTAGGTTTGAACCCGCCACCCTCGGCATATGGGGCCGGCGCCCTACTCGCTGAGCCACAGGCGCCGCCCCCATTTCCAGTTTTGAACAGACAAAAAGACATTAAGAGATGAAGGACATATCTTGACACCACAAAATCCATTAAAACATATTCATTAGGCAAATATTGGAAGTCATGTTATCAATAGCATTATTTAAAGTTTCTTTTGATGAAAAATTAAACTTGACAAAGGTAAAAGTCCTAAAGGGTTACAAAATGGGATTGACACCTTTGAGCTTGATCACTGGACAAACAGCCATCAACTAATATTTGAGAGAATACTACTCTGTGCCAAGCACTTTTTAGCACACAATAGCAAACAAATAAATGCCCTATTTTCAAGTTATCCTGGCATTGCACCATCTCAGCGTCCACAGCTGGCCCCTCCTCATGTGTTTGGAGCTCTGCAGCATATACCAGCTCAGGCAGAGGCCACAGGTGGAAGGGCTGTTTTTGTTTTTGACTTTTCCCTTGGTTCCCTGTAACTTTAATACACTTAACCATTATGCGGATCATAAACTTTAGGCACTGTCTCTTGACACCCCGCTATATAAGATGCATACATTTACACCCCTATACTCCCTTTACTTCGGTGCCCCCTCCACTTCCCAAATTCTCACAAATATACAATTACTTTTACATTGCTTGTAATATTTATATTCCTACAATTAAGCCTCTGTGCTTATGCATAGGACTGGATTTCCCTGTGAGGGCCCCCTTGGTCTTTGAATAGGACAATTGTGCCTCAGTGTGGGGCCATCCCTCACATTACCAGGTTTTTAACATCTGTGATTACTGTAACAACCAAAATTATCTCTACATATTTTTAAGTGGCCCCAGAGGTTCCATCCTATCTTTGATGAGAACTTTTGGTTTATAAGTTGATTCTGAAAACTGAAATTAAAAACCACCCCACCTGCCATCCATTCCTGCTGCCCTGCAATCTGCCCTCTGTCTGGCAGCAGAGTTATCCTGATGCAACCCTCCCCTGCAGGAACCCTTTGGCTTCCTGTTGCTCTCGGGGAAAGGGTCTGTGTGCTCTGTCTGATATCAGCCACCTGCCCAACTCTGTCTGCCTCTCGCTGTATCTGTTCTAATCACACTCAACAGCTGATTCCTGAGACATACTATGCTCTCTCCTACCATGGGTGGTTGCATATTCTGTTGCATCTGCCTAGACTCTTTATTTAGATATATGTTATCAACTTAAATCTCACTTACTCAGAGAATCCTTCTCAGACCACTTCCCCCACCACCCTTAACCAGCATGTCCAGGTTAGGGCTCTCTGGGCACCCTATAATTCTCCTTCATCCTCTTAGAGTCAGCATAGCACAGTGGTTAGGAGCATAGACACAGGAACCTGGCTAGTTTTAAATCTAACACTTGCTATCTTTGCAGCCCACTCTTTGTTTTGTCTTTTTCATTTTGCAGGGAGTGCGATGGGACCAGCCTTGAACACCTGGGTTCATGCAGTCCTCCTGCTTCATCCTCCCAAATAGCTGGGGCTGCAAATGTGTGCCACTGTGCCCAGCTAATTTTTTTTTTTTTTATTGTAGAAACAGGGTCTTACCAGGTGGCCCAAGCTAGTCTTGAACTCCTGGCTGCAAATGATCCTCTCCCTTTAGGTTCCATATTCACTGGAATTATAAGCATGAGACATAGTCAGTTTTCTTAATCTCTACCTTCTTTACTTTCCCATCTTGAACCAAAACCTAGCAAAGTATTCGGCCCCCTGTTGATTCTCTATAACTGTCTGTTGATTGTCACATTGTGAGTTTTGATCAGGTGTTATAGACGCTGATGCCCAAGTGTTCCCTCAAACCATGGAAGGCACACACTCAGAAGGAGATGAGTGTGCAGGAAGTTTATGGGCGTGTGCTCTTGGGATCACAACTAAGGAAGGGAAAGGAAAGAAGCAGAAGCAGGCGGGGGAGCTGCAGGGCTGCACTGCATCATCAGTGAAGGCTGCATCTGAGCTGCAGAGGGCTCCGAAGCTGGCACGCCTTTCAAGAGTGTGCTGAAGTAAGAGATAGAGTCTTTATAGTCCTGTCTTGATCAATCATGAGGTGCTGGCTACCTCAGAAAGAGATGTTGCTTTGAACAAGGCAGTTTGTATTCGGCCAAGGCACTTCCCAGAAAGGTCTAACAACCTGGCACTGTCTGCTGACAGCAATGGCAGCAGCTGGGGGAATAAGCCTCATTCCCAAGGGCTGGGTGGGGCAGCAATGATAGCACCTACTATACCATTAGGGCAGAATCTCTTGGTATAGGGTCTGGGAAGTAGTGTTTTATAAGGAGCACCAAGAGATTATAACAGCATGGAGAACTATTGCTCTAAATAGCTCACCACGATAACGCAGAAAAGGAACAAATAATAAGAAAGACCATGTGTTGGTCTTTCAGGTAGCTAGGCTACCCTGAAACCAGCCATCATAGACAGGCAAGTTCTATGTTGCATAAATGCGTGTCTATGTAGTGTCCATGCTCAGGTCCCCCACCCTGAAATGCTGAGAGACATTCCTGTGACCACATGGCTGGCAGGACCAGAGTTGTATGAATGGTCTTCCTGCTCCTAGGTAACTTTTCCATTGTGAGTGACTCAGAAAGTTAGAGTCAGATCAGTAGTCCTTGTGTGTACTCTATCAGCCAGGAAAGCACCATTAAAGCATCAGAGATCAAGAGTTTCCCAGAAATACAACACCAAAACCTGTGTGATTGTTTCCCACATGTGGTTTCTGTCCACACAGAGAATGTGGTTCTCCAAATATTCTTGCCATTTAGAAAGGAGTTTATTTAAGTCACAGAGACCAAAAATAAGCATGTGGTGAACACTTGTCAGCTGTTACAGTCTGTCCAGAAGCTTCTATTGGCTGTTTTTACAGTATAATAACTCAATGTTTACTTTAACGAACTCCAAACTGATGACAGTTTGAGAGATTTTTCTGAACCTATTTGGCTTACCATACATTTTATAATAGTTTGAATTTTTAATGACTACAATTCTGAAATGAACTTGCAGGAACATTTAAAGGGTTCCCAATTCAACCCGGTTCAGAACAAGAAACAAGTTGCCGTTTATCAAGTACCTACTCTGTGCCAGGCAGCACAGGTCCCCTTGTTTAATCCTTAAACATTATGTTACAGTAACACATTCAAATTTATGAGTGAATAAGCTGAAGTTTTATGAAATTAAAATAGTTTGATTCTTCCTGGTTTCTTGCCACTCTCCCTCAAATTCCAGACAAAAATCTTTCACTGAAACCTCTAAAACTCATCTCAAATACAACCACTTCTCTTCTCCCCAGCCACCACCCTGATCTAAGCTGCCGTCATTTCTCACCCTAACTACTTCAGTTTCTTTCTAACTGGTTTCTCTGCTTTTCTGTCCCTCCCCCTCCCCCTTACTCTCTCCCTCTCCCTCCAGCAGCCAGAATCATTTTCTTGAAAGAGAAATTAGATCATGACATTCTCTTGCATGAAATTGTTCTGTGCCTTAGAATAAAGTTCATCCTTTATTGTGGCATATAAGCATGATCTGTTTCCTGCTGACTTCATCTCTCTTTGTTCTGCGTGACCACATAGTCACACAGTCTGCACAGTCACAGGCGCTTCTCTCTGGTCCTTGGGCCCAAGGCCTTTTCTGCACCCGAGCCTTGTGCTTGCAAGCCCCTCTGCAGAGGAAGCTTCTTCGGCAGCCATTCCCATGTCAAACTGGTCCTTGTGGTTCTGTCCCAGGTCAAGTGCTTCCTCTCCACGCATCATTTCTTTCCCCATCCCAGTTTATTCCCCATTAGATTACCTGGTTTATTTTGTGCATAACATTTATCTCAATCTGAAATGATCTCATTTATTTACCTGCTCTTTATCCATCTCTCTTCTCTCATGAAAATGTAACTTTCAGGAGGACAAGGACCTTTTAGATCTTATTTTCTCTGGTCTTATTTCTCCGCTGCATCTGGCACTGTGCCCTGAGGCAAAGTATGTCATCAGTAAATTTCTGTTCAGTAAATGTTGTTTGGTACCTACGTGGTCAATGAATGAATAAAAAGAATGAATGAGTGGACTTTCTAAGGTTGGTAAGTGGCAAGGCTGGGTTTTAAATCATAGCATAGCCAGCTTTGAAGGGTGCCCTTGGGTGGAGGGTATTTGGGGGAGATCATGGTCTCTGTCCAGTCTTAGGGAAGGCCTGTTCTTGTGCACCTGAAGAAAGTGAGGCTCCCGAAGCCTATCTTGGGGTAAATGTACCTTCTGTTATTTTATTTACTTCTCACAACACTCCTGTGATGGAAGTATTTCCCTTAAGTGTCCTTGGCATCCTCAGACGTGGAGTTAGACTAGCCTGCGGTTACCCAGGTGCCATAGATCAAATGCCTAACCTAAGCCTATCGCATGTGTGACACTGATATGGGAAGGAGCCCCTGTCTAGGTGCTTAGTGTCCTCACCACCCATTCCTAAAGCCAGTCAAGGGTGACTCATCAGGACCCAACCCAAAGACAGCACCGGCTTTCACAAACATTAGTTTCGCCTCTCACTGAGTTGTCATGGGGGACCAGCACTGAGCTGAGTGAGGGGCAGCCTGGGCAGAGCTGGAAAGAAGTCAAGACTTTCAGCCTCTCACCTCTGATTTCCCTCACCCCGACACCTGCATGCTACCCTTCTTTTCCCCTATTAGCAAATGCCCAGGCTATTTGAAGGACAATGGCTAATTAGATTAATAACTTCTTGCTGTCACCCCTAGATAGTTTAATTCCTTTAATTGAGGAATGAAGCAATTAAGTGTCTCCCTTAGATAGCATTCCGGCAGAGTAGCCTTATGGAGGAATTCTGTAATGTTATCACAGCTGCCAACAAAAGGGACTTTATCGAATACTTGCCAGTATTCCCTTTGATGCCACAGCTCCCTAGGAACAAAAGCATTATAATACCATTTAACAGAAGAGGAAAGCTCAGGCAGAAAATTAAAGATAGTCCCCAACATCACACAGCTGTTAAGTGGCAGAGCTGAGGAATAGATCCAGGTCTTTTGAATTTAGAATCCATGCTTTTTACACTAAGCCTAAATGCCTACCAGTGGCTAATGTCAAAAGTGTAGTAGCGTCAGGTGAGGACGGGAGCCCAAAGCTAACTCTCAGGATTTCTAAAAAAAATTCGGGCTTTATTACTAACCCTCAGTTATTCTATTTTAGAAATAACCTTGGCTCCTAACAGGCTAATGTTGGTGCTCCATCATTACAGAATTTCTGAAAAATCACTCATTACTCTCTCCTGACGTTTGGCTTTTACAAAAAGCATTTTGGAGTGAATTGTTCTCTCTCCTCATTATCTTCATTAGTGTAGGAAAATCTTGAGGTAACTGTTAGCTTTCTATTGAGTAAAAGGGAAAAACAGATCCAGAAAACCATTTCATGATTCCTGTCTTTTCAAAATATTTCCCAAACATTAGAACAATTATTGTAGGCGGTTCATGATTACGTAAAAGCAGCCATTTCTGTAATGACGTCTAATACTATTAAAATAAAGGTTCATACCTGACCTTATTTTCAGCTTACAGAATACTTCACAGCAAAAATCAAGGTGCAGAATTATCCACATACTAAAGAGATGTTTCCTATGAAACCTTATGAGGACCAGCACCTAGAAAAAACATTCCTTGGTCTCTTTCTCTCTGTTCAGCTAACTTTAATGGATTCTGACTGTGTGTCAGGTGCAATGCAAAGGCCTTTACCTGATGTACCTCATTTGATCTTCACCATGGGCACATAGGGATACTACTAGTATGCTCATTTTACACATGGAAGAAAAGTAAGGCTCAGGAAGGTTACATAACTGGCCCAAATTATAGGTTCTTAAGTGGCAGAGGAGGTGTCTTAAGCATTATGCTATATTTCCCCTCTAATCCACAGCTCTTCTTTGTGTCCAACCACCTTGAAGGTTGACTCCTCCTAGGAGTCAAGGTTATTGGCTGACAGAGTATTATCCTTGCTCTTATTCCAAACCAACCCACCCATCTATACATTTGATCTCACCTTCCTGCCTTCTGTAAGACTTTATTTCATCACTTATTTCCTCTCTTGTAAAGCTCCAATCTCCATTAGTCCTTTGCCAGCACGTGTTGGTCTCCTGCATTTGACACAAATGAACAACCTACTTGTCTTTCACCTCAGTGCCCATTAAGCAGCCGCCCCATCCCATTCATTCCTTTACTCTCCAGACTTTTGAAAGGTGCACCTTCAACTACTGCCTTTGCTCCACTTCAGTTTCTTATTCCTCAGACCCTCGTCTTCTGTTCTCTTTCTTCCTCTTACAATGCTTCCTCGGGGCTTTTCAATAGCAAAGTACTTCTCGTTGATCTTGCTGTAGAAATCATCATACGCCCACATAACCTGAAAAAAATTGACACTTCTCTCAAAGACCGTCTCACATGTTCCTTCCTCTTTGAATCCTTTATGTCATTGATTTGTGTTTCATGTATTGGAATGATATTTTTATAATTAAAGAGCCCTAGTTTAGGACAATGAAGGCTTGGCCAGACTCTGGCATTGACTATTTAAATCAGAATTTCATGTCACCTCTCTGTGAAATACGGACATATTTTAAGATGACCCTAGGTCTCTTCTACCTCCTGTTATATTTTTAGCCATCGTAAGGGCAGAAACTGTGTTTTAACATTGTGCAACACAGTTCTTGTGGATTTCTTTTTTCTATTTCTTCATTTCCTCTCACAAAAGTCATTTCCTCTTTGGAAAATAAAGTTGAAAGTTAAGTCTATGATTCAGATATCCACTTTTTTTTTTTTTTTTGTAGAGACAGAGTCTCACTTCATGGCCCTCGGTAGAGTGCCGTGGCCTCACACAGCTCACAGCAACCTCCAACTCCTGGGCTTAAGCGATTCTCTTGCCTCAGCCTCCCGAGTAGCTGGGACTACAGGCGCCCGCCACAACACCCGGCTATATTTTGGTTGCAGTTTGGCCGGGGCTGGGTTTGAACCCGCCACCCTCAGTATATGGGGCCGGCGCCCTACCGACTGAGCCATAGGCGCCGCCCCAGATACCCACTTTTAAAACCTTCCTTTTAATTGTGTCCTTAAATAATAAAAATGTGACTAAGTGTAAAATACCTAGGGTTCTGAAATTTTTTAATTTTAGGAGTTCACTCAAATAAAAGAATGAGTCTAGAAAGTTTCTGTAGAGACTTTTACATAGGTAGCTATTTAACTGCAAAGTACCCTGCTATAAAGGGATTAAGGAACCACAAAACCAATGTGTAAAGAAGATACATGAGAGAAGGTGAATTTCCTATCACATTTCATGATGTCTGGGAACATTGAGAGAAGACTGTTCCAGGATATTAATGCCCCAGAATTATTAAAGCAGAGCAGCTGAGTACAAAGTAGAACTAGGAAGGTCATTAATTACTGACAAGGTAATCAACACATTATAGACCAAATTAAGGTGGTTCTGTACACAGAACAAGGAAAATTACACTGTCAAGTGGAATAAATGTTAATGTCAAATTGAATAAAGGGTATAGGAATGGAATAGAAGGCTACTTTTCCATTTTTCAAGCTAAACTCAGCATCACTTGGTGGTCCAGGAATTCCACACGTTACATTAAATATGAGTGAGGCAGGATTCAGATACTCTTATCTTCCCCCGTTTCATTTCCTTTCAGGTGTTTGTTGAGGGCTTCTGTATTTCATGTCAACTTATGAGAAAATTGCTGAAAAGACTGATTACCATGACAGGTACTTGCTTGACACAGCTTACATGAGCTTATTGATGTCAGTGCATTCTTTCATGAACTTCTTGAGTAATTAATTTCACGGAATATTGCTGGACTGGCGATTTGTCCTCCCGGCACCATATGTGATATGTGTAAAGACACATGGGTATTCTTTCTTTACGGTTTTACTAATAACCTTAATTAGGTAAACATGTATTCCAAGGTTTGTTTATGAATCGGAAAACACTACCTCTCCTCCACACTCTCAAATTTCGGTCTCGTGAATATTTCATGGCCTTACTATCACTACATTTCAAGGGAATCTTTTCCTAAATCCTAGATGACACAGCATTCTCTGTTTATGCTTACATTGAGATTCTCTGGAGATCCTCTGGTTTTCTGAGCTCGTCTAGGTAAGTATTTTCTGGCCTTTTTAGCCATCAGCTCAATTCACACAATTGGAGTGGATAGTTCCCACATTGATAAAGACTTTCTAATTTCACCAGGGAGAAAATATCTTATTTCCTTTTGTACTGGTATCCCCATATTTTTTCCCTCTCTTGTGTTCTATCTCCAGATATTTTCTGCTCCATCTTTTCAGAACCCAGCTTTAGTAAAAGTCTCTCTACCAAATCCATAAGCCATGCCCTATGGTGTCTCCCATCACACCACAGATGGGTCACAAGCTTGTATTTTCAGCATAATATCAGTTTATGTGTGTCTCTACACAATTCTCAAGGGAAAATTAGTATTTGTGACCTTCCCATTTCATCTCAGTCTTCAAGTTATTTGGTTCTTCCTTTGTTTTATTCAAGCAAACCCGAAAGGCAAATATCAAGCCAGAAAAATAAGTTTGCAACATATATGACAAACTCTTAATACAGTTAATAAACATGAATGAATTTACTCTAATAAATCAAAAAGGATTCTCATATGCTCTGGTTTGGGGATAAATTGATGACAATTTAATTATGTGAATCAAAAAGAAAGGACCCAAACATGCATACCTTTTGATATAACAGTTCTACTTATAAGAACTTATCATAGAGGAATAATCATGGTTATACACAAAGACTTACCTATTAATGTTCATCCCAGTAATGTTAATATTGAGAAATTGCAAAATACAAATTTGTCTAGTTTTAAGGGTTGGATAAATATGTTTGGGCACAGTTTAAAAGGGGTCAGAGTTATGTAAGCTTTAACCTGTAACTCTTTGTCAAGTCAGAGATTTACACCTTGCCTTGAGAATCAACAAAAATCAAGCTAACAATTGTCTCTATGTCTCAGACATAAGTAGGGCAAAGTCCACATTCCTGTTTGGGCGTTAGCCGGGGAACGCTAAACATGCCTGCTGTCTTCTCCAGACCCAGGCGCTATTCATCTACAGCACAGTGAGCCCTTGAGTGTCAAGAGAGAAACCTGGAATCTTCCCCATTTTTGCCGTTTATTGATTGCCTGCTGTCTGTCTTCATGTAGGACTGACAATTTTATATCTTCATCCAAGTGAACCACAACAATAACTCTGAATTATGATGGCCATCCTTGGATATGACAATTAAATTGGCCTCTATACTACATTACATCACATTGGTCAGGAAAGTGTTTGACCAGATCTCCCTAAGGGAGGTGGGCCAGAGAGAAACTACACTGTATGCCCACCTCAATATATTATTTTTTTCATGCAAAATCACAGGGCAGCGCAAAGGACCATAAGAAGTCACCAAATGGCCACCTGCTTTCCTGAGGAGTGTATGTTCAAAGCAGGAAGGCATTCACACCTAATTTCCTTCAGTGATAATAAGAGATCTATGGGATAATTTTATCTAATAATGTCCCCATTACTAGGATGTGGAATTAGAGAATCTAAAACACTAAAAATAATAGCATCTTACCCTTTGTCTAATGTTCTTTTTTTTCAGAAGCTTTTCAGTGCTTCCTCCCCCACCCCCACCCCCTTTGGATCTTCCACATTAATTGTGTGGGATTAGTCATCTCTGTCTCATGCTGAAAGGAATGGGACTTTGGAGTCAGACAGGCTTTGCTCCCAAAATAAAGAGAAAAGTGTGAAAAGGGATGAAAATGAGGTTGCAGGTGTGGAGGGGAGAGGGCGTGGGAGGGAGCTTTGAGGACTCCCTCCAAAGGGTGTACATTCTCAGCACAGAGAGAACAGAGAAGGTCATGGCTGCGGTAAGAGAAATGCTGCCGTGGAGAAGAGAAGTTATGACTGGTTCAACTTCAGCCAGTTCTGAAACTCAGCCACAATCCATGTAAGAGTCAGGCGCCCGTGCTGAGTTATAGAAATCTCTGTAAACATAAGGGAATGTGAGAGGAAGCTGGTTGTCAACACAGGTCAAAGATATGTTTGGTCTAGCAGGGTGGTGTAATGCAGGATGCTCTAGCTCTGGTGTAATGCAGGGACAGATAGGGAGTCCAACGCTTCATCCCCCGGTCTGCAGCCAGCTATTGTATGAGCGAGTATCACAGGCTATTGGGACCATTTCCTCATTCTAAAAATAACTGATTCTGAGGCCTCTTCTGGAACCTCCCCTCCTCTTACAGTGCCCAGCAGATCCAAAAATAATGCTGATTTCTAAAATCCATGAGTTGAGAGATTTGGATGTTTACCACCCAAATAGCAATAAAAATATTAAGCTGTAGGCCTGTAATCTGTCCCAGGTCTCTACCCCAGACCTGAAGGCTCCTGGGAGCAGAAAGTCTCTCACAGTGGGAAATGTTGGAAGCTGCTCATTCTTTGTTGCTTATTAAAGCCAAAAGTTGAATTAAATCAGATGAGTGTTTAAAAAAAGAAAAAACAAAACAGATGCGTCTTTAAGAAGAAAGTGTTGGTCAGCTAAAGACTTATTTAAAAACACATGGTCATTCTGCCTTTTGTGGGATATGCAGACCAAATATAGGAATAGCAGGAGGCATGTTGTAACAATTTAGCAACTCTTTCCCAAAATTTCTAAGAATGCTAAAATCTCACACTCAATGAAACTGCAGTCATCCTATCTCTAGGGATTTGTGTAAGTTCCTAAGAATCTCGATGTTGGAATTTTTGTTTTGTTTGGCTTTGTGTTTTCTGAAATTCCATTACAACTTATTGTCAGGCAGTTTAAATGAATGCAATTACATTCTATAGTGTATCTTGAAATTGTGCCAGTAGCGTCTTTTAGAAGGGCTCTGGAATTTCACTGACTGAATTATAGTAATTTTGTGAATGACTATGCCACCAACTCTGTAGTTGACATCTCCAAATTTATCTGTGCAAATGATTTTAAAGGATTTTAGTCTCATCAGAAGAAAAGTTAAATTTAACTCAGAATCAAATGATCTAGTAAATTATTGAGGTTTACCACTCATAATAAGAACTTAACTAGGTTCATTATGTGAACACGAGTAATTTATGATGTTGGCAAAGAATTAAAGCATGTTTATCTGAAGAGAAGGCAATTTCTGGAAGCTATCATTCACATGCTAATTATAGGTCTAAATAGGGATCTTCAGTTGGTAAAGTAGATGGCAGATTAACCGAACAACCTGAACCGCTGTGTCTATCAAATAAGCCATGGAAACTACTCTAAAAGGCAGTGAAAAAAAAACAACAAAAAAACAAACAACGGTTAATTCACCCTGTATGTAGCTCTAAACAACTTCTTTCAACTGCACAACAAAGGTTTTTTTTTTGTGGGGGGGGGGACGAGGAGGGGTTGAGACAGAGTCTCAAGCTGTAGCCCTGGGTAGAGTGCTGTGGTGTCACAGCTCACAGCAACCTCCAACTCTTGGGCTTAAGTGATTCTCTTGCTTCAACCTCCCAGGTAGCTGGGATTACAGCCACCCACCATGATGCCCGGCTATTTTTTGGTTATAGTTGTCATTGTTTGGTGGGCCCAGGCTGGATTCGAACCTGCCTGCTCTGGTGCACGTGGCTGGAGCCTTAGCCACTTGAGCTATAGGAGCTGAGCCCAAAGGTTTCATTTAATCATATTCCGTAGCTTTCTACAAAGCTTGTTTCTTCCCCTGGCAAAAATCCTATTTGTTGTATTTGGTAGCTCTTAAACTATAACATTTCTTAGAGAGAAAATCTGTTACCCCAATTCTGTTAAAATCTAACCTGATTTGGTTTGAGAAAATGAATCTTGACATATCTATTTCTGTATTTTTTCTTTCCTGGGTACCTAAAGCAGGAACTTTGCCGGACTTTTACAGGCCCAGGGGCAGGATGGCCCCTTTGATTAACATAACCTTAGACTGGATTTCTACCACACACCCTCTCCACAGCAACTCTCTTTCCCAAAATAAAAAACTTTAGAAGAGAGTTGAAATTATATACTACAAGTTGTAATATTACTGCGAAGTTACCTTTTAGGTTCTGCTATGTGTCATTATGTTTTTTCTAGAGAGTAATCATTATTTGGAAGGAAAAAAGATGAAAACAAAGAGGAGATTCTATTGCCCTCTGATAATTGCAGTTTTTTGAAATAGAAAATTGGAACCATAAATCCCTGATCTAGGAACTTTGCTGGACTTTTGTAGGCAAAGGTTTTTATTTGGGGGAAGAAAGTTGCTGTGGAGAGGGTCTGTGTAGAAATGCAGTCCAAAGCTACGGTAGGGAAAGGGGCCAGATTTTCCCCGTGGTCTGCAGGGGGATTATGCAGTTTGAGTATTCGTCTGACTGCCTTGTGTTTCTGTTCCTTTAGCTTTGGTTCCCAGGACTTGAAGAGATTCCATTGCTGGTTAGAATCAACACGTGATGATGCAGAAGAAGAGAAAGCTAACTCGATCTAGTCCATTGATGAAAACACTCTTATTCTGAGTGGGGAGAATAAGTAGGTTGAAATCAGCAGGGAATCAGAGATTGCATATAATAGGAATTTAGTAAGTGGGAGTTTCTATAATCCACATAGCAGTTTTCTACTATTCTTGACCAGTGATTCTCCGCCAGGGAGATTCTTTACCCCACAAAATATTTGGCAATGTCTGAAGACATTTCTGATTGTCAGGACTTGAGGGCGACACTGGCAGCTAGTGGGTAGAGGTAAGGATTGCTGCTGAACATCCCGCAATGCGCAGAGCAGTCCCCCACAACAGAAAATTGGCCCAAAATACCTGTAGTGCTGAGGATGAAATACTCTGTTGAGGATTTTTAAAAAATGATAATGTCGGGCGGTGCCTGTGGCTCAGTGGGTAGGGCACCAGCCCCATATACTGAGGGTGGCGGGTTCAAACCCGGCCCCGGCCAAACTACAATAAAAAAATAGCCGGGCGTTGTGGTGGGCGCCTGTGGTCCCAGCTACTCAGGAGGCTGAGGCAAAAGAATCACTTAAGTCCAAGAGTTTGAGGTTGCTGTGAGCTGTGACATCACAACACTCTACCCAGGGCTTCAGCTTGAGACTCTGTCTCAAAAAAAAAAAAAATGACAATGTCTATTTTTAGTGTAATAAAGAATACGTTAAGTAATATTGCTGATCCTTACTTGACTATATTTAACATTATTTCTTTGCAAATATGTTTGTATAGCTCTCTATTCACTGCCTATTTGTGTTTCTAAAGTTTAGTCTAGGTAGGTTTCCTCAACAATGAATATTCTCCATCAAAACAAACATATTAAAGTATTCCTGGTACCTTAGGACTGGAACTTTGAGTACGCTGAAACACATTGATTTACAACAAGTTTCATGTACTAACTTTTAAGTGATTTACATAAAATCAGAAAAAACTGTGTAAGAAATATCATTTTACCTGGGGCCTCCTCTTTTCCCCCCCTGAGATAGATATTAATATACATTCAAGCTAAGATTTTTTTCTAGTCTTTAGAGATTTTCTACTTGCTTTGAATGAAATGAAATATTGTGGGGTTTTTTTAAAAAAGATCTGTAAATAAAGAATTTAGACCATAGCTAATTTCCTTCTTGTCACATTCTTAACTGTCCCCAGAAGGAGAGCTTTTAAGAACAGGCCAGGATGTTTGGCTTTTTCTTTGTCCTGTCTCAATCAGGCCCACTCAACATCTTGCCCAGTCACCAACTGTCCTAAAATAACCTCTCCACCTCATGCGGCCTACAAAATGTAAACTGGTAGCCCCAAAATAGCTGACATTATCAGCATTATTAATAGCAGCTGGAAAATCCAATGTGTTAAACAAGCTGATCTTTCTTTTATGTGTTGGAATGTGGACAGACAACTGCTCAACAAATTTGAGGCATGAGGCCACAGTTTGAATCTAATCAGAAACTGACTGACTTTAGGCTCTTTAACCAGACAGAATAACACGTGGTCTGGCTAGTGTTCTAAGTGTCAAAGAGCTCTAACACAAGAAAAAGCTAGTGGCCTGATAGTGTCCAAAACATCTTCAACATTTCATTCAACCCACTGCGGCTGTTCACAAATTGTTTGAGATGACCATAAAGAGTATCTATTATATTGGCTCTCAAAATAGACGATGACAATCTAGGAAATAATAATTACCAAGTCATTATTCCACCTCTGAATCATAGCTCCCCTGATTTTTTTCTTTTTTTCAAATATAAATATAGAAAATAGGAAGAATGTTTGTTTAGTACCCATACTTTCATGAGTCTAGCATAATTGTTATAAGTTTGGCAAATTTTTCAGACTTTTTCTATATATTTACAGATGAGTTAGGTATGATTTTATTTTATTTTATTTATCCATGTTTTTCCACTGAACATTCTGAGAGGACTATATTTCTCTATTAGTGAATAATATTTACAAGTCATCAGATCTGATGATGGGCTTGTTTCTTAGATTGTTAATACTATATTTTCTTCTGTTTTTGAAATTTTGGGTGTTTGCTTTCTGATTTGGTTTAATGGTCACTATAAAATAAACACTAATAAACACATGAAAGCAAGTTAACATATCTCTTTCAAAAAAGGGGATATTTATTTATTTTGAAAAAGTACTTTTCAGTTTCCTGGTAAAAAATAGACTTAGAAGCTGCCAAAAGGAAAGAAAGCCAAGACCTTTCTCTTTGCAGCACAATTAAGTCAATTATTGAGACACATTAAAATGTCCTTATAATAACAAAAATTGCATTCAGGGCTAATGACACAGACCATTGCTTTGTAAATGGGAAATAAGTTCCCAGGCTTACACCCTACAAGTATCAGATTTTTTTTAATTTATTTTTTATTGTTAAATCATAGCTGTGTACATTAGTGCAATCAAGGGGTACAATGTGCTGGTTTCATACACAATCTGAAATATTCTCATCAGACTGCAAGTAACAGATTTTAAGGTCAGATAATCTGTAGAATTTACAAAGATGAAAAAAATCAACAGAAGAAAATGACAAAACAGCAACAACCAAAAAACCCACCCTGTTTTGTTTTGTTCTTTGTAGTTATACATTGTTAAAACTCTAAGCTTTTCTTTTCATGTTTGAAGGCAGTATGAATACAGTGAAAATAAACCTTCACACATCTTATAATTAGTAATTATCATGAAGATTTTGGCTTAAGACATATTATATTTTACATACCAGTAAGCTGTCCTATGATTTTGAAATTTCTTTTTAAGTAAATTCAACATTGTGATAAAGCTAATCATCAAAGAGCAAAGGGACCCTACAGTCATACAAATAAATTTAAAACATGCATTCTGCCTATTCGAACCTAAAAAAAAATCAAATGTTCTCATTATTTATAAGTTGGGCTTAGTTTCTGCTATATCACATATTATCTTTGTTGGAATTGAGATTTATAATTCTTGGATGGAACTGGACCGCATGGGCTTGTGCTACTTACTCAAAACATGGGAAGCAGTTTTGTAAACTGAAAGGACAACGAAAATATAATATAATAGCTTTATAAAGTGCTCTTTGCTCATCATATGTATGAAAAGTACCCTTAAAAAATGGCCTAATGGAAAGAAATCCAAGACTTCTCTCTCTTTCTCTGGCACAATAAATATAATAATTTATGGTATGGATTTGTTTCTCCTTCACATACAAAACAATAAAAATGTTTGAACTGATAAAATAACTGTGTTTAGGCCTTTTATCAGCAATACCAACAGGGAGCATAAATCTTTGTCTTTGGAAATGGAGTATAAGTCTCCAGATGGCAAATCACTGGGACTTTGTTCACCACGTGAATGAAGCAACATCGCCAGAAAGTCATTTCAAAAAAATCAATAGTGTTGTACTGGAAATGTTTGGAAAATTCTTGGAAATCCATCAACTCTATATTCTTTGAGAATTATGTGGAGAAAATGTTTAAAACCTGATAGGCTTTTCTCTGTCCCTCAGTTCACCTCTTGCTTTTCTCATTCTTCCTGTGAATTCTTCACAGAGTGCCACTGGTTACACCATTCCTATGCACAGTTTTTATGACTCCACACACAAAAGTAAGATAAGTATCTCCAGGATCATATATAAACGATAACCATTCTTTGTGCCACTGAGTTCTATTATTCCTAGGGACAATGAAGAAGTATTTGTGGTTTGCGTAGGCATGCCTGCTGTGCTAAGTAAATCCCAGGTTGTGAGAGTTTCCAATTTTCAGGGAACAGAATTTACGGCTTTATTTTTATGAATTGCAGGTGGTGTTCATGAGTCTGTGCAAAAGTTTCTGGGACTGTGGGCTTGTAGTCTTGGACGACATTACAGTGCAGTTGGGAAGCTGCTGGTCTCCAGGTAAGACAGCAGTCATTTCAGCTCTTCGTCTCCCTGGCAGATGCCTCCTGTTTCTCTAAGAACCACATGCGTGTAATCTGTGCTAGTCAGTCCTTTGCTTTTCTTGGCAAAAGTGTCTGCTGCAGAACTGTGCAGTAAGCTTTGCAACTTAGAAATGGTGAGTTGGATGTTATGTATGTCTTTGTTCATGTGACTTCCCCCCTTATTTTCATTTGTAAGGGGGATTATGGAATAGCTACCTGAATATAGAGCATAATACACATACAATCCTTGGCATAGGATCGGACACAAAATTGTTCTTTATGAACAAATACTTTCTACTGTAATTGTTTCTGTTCTTATCAATGTTGTTGTCTTACATGAATGAAGATTTTCAGCAATATTGAAGAAATTCTTATTTCACAGATACTTGCTAAGCATATAATTTTAAAATTTTAATAAAACAAGTATTTTCAAAGTGAATTGAATGACAGTGGAACAATAGACCAAGTACTGATGATAGTAACAAAATCAAGTCATGGTAGGTGGCTATGTGCTGATTATTATGTTTAATAAAAAAACAGTACAGACATCAACCTAGATCATTGGTCTGCACCTGCTAATTACCATTCCGTCCTAAATCATGGGGTATCCATTTTGTTGATGACCAGGAAAATTTTTGTATCAATCTGGCACTGGAGAAGAATCTCTATCTTAATTAAAAGACAAAGTGGTTTTAGGCCTTTGATTTGCCAGGTACTGTAAGGACAACACAGATAAAAATCTCTACCATCAAGGCATAGATCAGGGAAGGGTTAGAAAAAACCCAGACTTTACCACTATGTGACATATCCATGTAGCAAATCTATGCATGTACACAACACAAATCAATAAAAGATTTTAGAAAGAGGGAATGAGACTCCATCAGCTAATGTGTAAAATAAAGTGAAGTAAAATGACTATGACATAAGAGACATAAAAGATAGGCTACTTATTAGAAAAACCTGCGTAGAATCTAGATGGAGTAGGGGACAAACAAGTTCAGACAAAGAAGTGCCCAGTCAGGAAGTAGTACCCTTCTAATAACAATTACTAAAGTTATTATAGACAGCATTCGAAGACACAAACATTTTATTATGGAAAAGAAAAATAAGGCTTTAAGTGTCATTAAAAAACCAAGTTTTAGTATTATTTGATTTTACTACTTATTTCACTCATAATTATTGACAACTTCATGTTTGGCATTTTCACACCATCTCCTTTAATCCTCACAAGCCCATGAAGTAAGTGCCATTAGTATTCCCACATTACAGATAGGAAGACTGAGGCACAGAGCAATGAATGCTGTGTCCTTGCTCCACACAGCTCTGCCTTCCGAATTACCTGAGCTCTCTGCCATTCTCTCTTCCTCCAAAGCAGCTAGAGAGTTGTTATGAGGGTACTCTTCACTCAGGGATTTCTGAAGAACTTTCATGCATTATAAGTGGTATAATTTTACTATTTTCTGAATTTTTATAAAGGCACTCTGCCTTGAATTTTCATAGCTTTGTAAGCTAATTCACACAAATCAATTGACAATTTAGAGAAAGTTTTTCGCAAAGTGTCTCCCAGTATTTTCAATCTAGATAGATTTCTGATAGTTCTCTCTGCCCCTGTGACAGGATGGATGGAGAAGGGCAGCCTCCAGCTGGAGGCAAGAACTTCCCATAGGTGGGAGGCAAGGTGGGGAGGGCGGGGGCAGCTGCTTCTCCATTGCGGAGCATATGGCCAGAAACCAGGCACACAGAGCCGATTGCCAGCAACACGTATTCCTTGAAAGTGTCTCAGCGATTGCAACAGCTGCTGTTTCCTTGCAGAGAGGCTTCCACATACACCTGGCGAGTGTACTTTCGAACAAAATGAATGTGCCTTTACTCAGGAGAAAAGAAACCGGAGCAGCTGGCACAGGAGGCGGGGAGAAACTCCTACTTCCTACACAGGACCAAAGGGAGATCACACTACTGGGGTAGGTGAGTTATGCCGCATGGTGCTGTTTCCTAAGAAAACCTTCTAAAATAGTATTGTAGCATCGTTGACTGCATTTTGAAATGTGCAAATTTAGGTCGTGCCTAGAATCAACTACACATGTGATTCAACACAAAGATAATTCCTGGGTGGTGTCTGTGGCTCAGTGGGTAAGGCACTGGCCCCATATACCGAGAATGGCGGGTTCAAACCCAATCCCGGCCAAACTGCTACAAAAAAATAGCTGGGTATTGTGGTGGGCTCCTGTAGTCCAGCTACTCGGGAAGCTGAGGCAAGAGAATGGCCTAAGCCCAAGGATTTGGAGGTTGCCGTGAGCTGTGACGCCATGGCACTCTACTGAGGGTTAATAAGTGAGACCCTGTCTCAAAAAAAAAAAAAATTCCTATGTGCATTGAAAATCCTTCTTCCTGTTGATTACATTGCTTCTGTATATGGCAGCAAAGAGGATCTAAAAGGGCTTGCAAAGATATGCACGCAAAGATAATTTCATGAGAAGTGGATTTCAAAATAAAAGAGAGAAGGATGAAAGTGGAAAAAAAAAAAATAGCGATCTAAATGGAGCCAGGGCTGAGGCCTAGCATACAAAAGGTACTGACCGGCAGGCGGGGAGGAGGCATATAAGTTTGACTCCAAACCTTCTAGTATCTGAAACGTGATGGAAAACTCACCTGTGAAACATGATTTACAGCATCCTCAGGATAAAAATAGAAGGAGCAGCCCACTTAAGGTGCAGGTGGTAAGGGGGTACATTTTCTGCAGGAAATGTGTAAACTATAATAAAGCAGACTAAAAGTTCATCTGTTTTGTGTTATCAACGTGTGTTAGCAACTGTAAACTATGTCAGTGATAAAATACATCCCATAGGTGGACTTTTCTCCTTGACACCCCCATTTCATAGTTCATTTGACATAGCAATTGGACAAAAGCACATTTGGTCCCGAGAAGCAAAACCACCCCTGATACTAGACTCATAGAGATCCTCAAAGATCCTTTTAGGAAAAGCATTATGATATTTACTAGGAAGATAAATTGCACTGTGCTTGTTTCTTAAGGCCTACCTCCTGATAAGCCTGTGGAATAACACCACAGAACAACCTGCACAGTAGACTCTGTTTGTTGAAATAGTTAAGTAAGATGCAATAACAAACAGCTTTATTCTTTTTCTTTCCCTACCTCACTTCAAACTTCCTCTAAAAGTTCTTCTCTCCCCATCTCTTGGCAAATCCTTTAACTTTCCAGTCAAAAAAAAATTTTTTTTTTTTTTTTTTCTTGAGACAGAGTCTCACTTTGTTGGTCTGGATAGTACACCGTGGCCCAACCTCAAACTCTTGGGCTCAAGTGATCCTTTTGCCTCAGCCTCCTGAGTAGCTGGGACTACAAGCGTGCACTACCACACCTGGCTAGTTTTTCTATTTTTAGTAGAGATGGGGTCTCACTCCTGCTCAGGCTGGTGTCGACCTCTCGAGCTCAGGCAATCCATCTGCCTTGGCTTCCCGGTGTGCGAGGATTACAGTCATGAGCCAGCACGCCTGGCCTCAAAGCAGAATTTTCTTTTCTCATTCAACCAAATCTCTCCTTCCCTCACCTTGAGCCTGACTCATATTTGGGGATAAAAGATGTGTACTTCCTCCCCATATAAATCTATCAAAAACACACGCAGTCGACATTAAATTGGTCATATTTCTACTACCGTATTTGCATTATTCCTGGCTTATGGGGATATACTAGCTAATTTGGTGTGACTTTGTTTAAAGAAAATGATGTGGTTGTGTTAACTTTGTCTTCTTGAAAACTTAGAGGAATGTTTCAGCTGACTAGGGTCAAACTTCATAGCAAAGACTGAATGCAGAAACTTCTTAGTGCGTTCAGTGTTCACTGAAATTCTCTGGCACACAACAGAGAAAATTCTGATTTTTAAAGTGAATTATTTCTAATATCCTTCTTCATTCTTTATTTCACCTGCCTCAGTACGAATTTTCAAAAATTTCTCATGACACGTTCCACTTTTCTAACTAAATAAAATCTTTTACGGGTTATATCTTTTTTATTTCCATACACAACAATGCAAATGAAACAACAGATTTTGCTGTGAGTACCTACAGGTCCAGTATTGGATTGAAGGTGTTTTGTTTTTGTTCTTAAATTTGCTTTAATAACAGTTTCACTAAGGGTATATAATAGCTAGAGATCATTTACAATAAATCCACCTTATCTACAAGGGATACGTTCTAAGACCTGCAGAAGATGCCTAAAACCATATGTAGTAATGAACCCTATATATGTTATTTTCATATACATATATACCTATAATAAAGTTTAATTTATAAATTAGGTACAATGAGAAATTCAAAACAATTATAAAATAGAACCACCATCACAATATACTGTTCATAATATGATCCACGATTTCACAGATAGAAGATTAGTTCTTATTGTAGATTTTGGCAACCTCAGTCTATGATTTTTTTTTTTCTTTCCTTGTTAAGGCAAGAACTTATACCTTCTCACTTAAAGGAAGCATTTTACAGCCTCCCTTTGGCATATCTGAATTGTCGGGATTACTACTTGTGTTCCTTGGGGCCATTATTAAGTAAAATAAGGCTTGCTTGAACATGAGCACTGGAATACTGTGACATGCAGTCTGATAACAGACAGCCACCAAGTGCCTCATGGGCAGAGAACGTAGACAGCCTACATATGCTGGACAAAGGGATGATTCACGTTCTGCTCAGGAAGCGGGATAGTGTGAGATTCAGTCATGCTACTCAGACTAGCATGCATTTTAAAAACGTTTAAGTTTGTTTCTGAATTTTCCATTTAATATTTTTGGACTGCAGTTGACTGTAGGTAACTGAAACCATGGAAACGCAACTGCAGATGAGGGAGGACTTCTGCACTGAACACTCACCGTGTGCAGGCACTGTGCTGGGAGCCTTTATGTCCTTACTACAACCTACAAAATAATAGGAAGTTCATTTTTCAGAGGAGGAAACTGAAACTCAGGGAAGTTAAGGGCCACATAGTAGTAACTGGCAGAGGGGAGGCTGAATCTCAGGTTTGTCTGGTTCTAATGGCCATTTTCTTCCACACTGCCTCACCAAAGTTTCCCAATCCTATGGCAATACGGGACCCACATGACCTAGAATGGCTGTGACAACTTATTTGTAAAAAGCGATTTTCCACATAACACTATATCTTACCCCTAACCACCAAAGGGGAGTTATTCACACCAAAGAGGAGTTATCTTCTCTTGAAAAGGCTATGTTCAAATCAATGAATGGTATTTTTGGACATTCCTAGAAATGAATTTAACAGAAAGCATCTACATTTTTTCTGAGCTATTCCTAGTGTCTTTATAACAGAGTTGTAAGTGTAACTCCAGGGTACTATCCCAAAAACCTACTGTGTATACTCAATACCACAAAAGAGTGGCTTCCTCTTGTCCTGGTCTCTAAAGCAGCAAGCTATATGTGGCTGATGTATTGACTCCGATCACGATGTGACAAGGTCACTATCTCAGTCTATTTTGTGCTGCTCTAACAGAGTAACTGAGACTGAGTGATCTGTAGAGGACAGAGATTTATGACTTCACAACTCTGGAGGGTAGAAAGACCAGGGTTGAAGCACTGGCATCTAGCGAGGGCCTTCGTGCTGCCTTATCCCCTGGTAGAAGGGCAAAGAGAGTGTGGGAGAAAGAGCAAGAGGGGGCCAAATTCATCCTCTAATAAGGAACCCACTCCCATGATAACAGCATTAATCCACACATGAGGACAGTGCCTTCATAACCCAAATACCTCCCCTTAGGCCCCAGCTCCCAACACTGCTACAACGGGGATCAAGTTTTCAACACACGAACTTTGGGCAACACATTCGAATCATAGCAGTTACCCATTCAAATATCAGTGCATAAGCAAATGAAGGCTCCTTCCAAACATCATTTATATGTTAAAGCTGCCAGGGTCAGAAGCTACATGTAAATGAGAATCAAATATCTTAGAAGTGGGAGCAATCGTAAATGTTATATACTCCAGGGTTCCTAGGAGTTCCTCGGTACAATTATGCATTATGCATCAAATAATTGCCCCAGAATTACAGCACGTAATGTAATAAGGGTAAAGTTTTAGAGATGAACAGAGCTCTCCTTGGAAGTGTCTTAAAGGAAGAGTATGAGTTTATCAAGAATAGTAGGAAGTGAGGAAGAATTTCAGAATGAGGGACAGGCAGGTGTGACATATTGAGCTATTAAGCAATGTGACAGCTTTGGAGAACCATGAGTGAGTATACTTGGCTGGCATGTAATATATTGTCAGCTACGTTTCTAAGAAAGTAGAGTCTAAAATCTAGTCATTTTTTGTGTACCCTTATTTTTTATATTTCCTCACAGGTCTTATTCTTTTAATGATTACCCTAGGGTTTGTCTTACAATTTATTTCTATATATTTTTAAATCCTAAAAAATATTACTGGGCTTTTCTTCCATATTTGTTCACATATTTCTTTATTGCTTTTTTTTCTTTTTGTAGAGACAGAGTCACACTCTATTGCCCAGGCTGGCGTTCAGGGGTATAACCCTAGCTCAATCTAACCTCAAACTCCTAGTCTTACGTGATCCTCCTGCTTTGACCTCCCAAAGTGTTGAGATTGCAGGTGTAAACCACCAAGCCCAGTCTTTACGAATATATTTCTCCATTCCATTAATATTTATTCCTTCCTGACTTTCAATATTTCTCTCTTGAATTATTATATTTTTTTGAAGGAAGTATTTTTCTTTTGCTGGAATTATTTTCTTCATCTAGTTTTTTGTTTTTACTCTATTTTGTTTTTGGTTCAAGTCAGCTAATGGTGAATTCTCTCAATCTTTGTCTGGGAACGTCTTTATTTTTCCTTTACATTTGAAGGACAGTTTTGCTGGGGAAAGAATTCTAGATTGACAATTATTTTATTATCAGCCATTTAAAGATGCCATTTATTTGAATTCTGACTTCCACCACTTCTGTTGAGAAGTCAGAAGTCCTACAGTTATTCCTTTGACAGTGTACTATTTTAATATTTTGTTCTCATGTTTGATTTTCAGCATTTCAGTATGATATCCATGTGTGTAATATTCTCTGCTTGAAGTTCATTAAATTTCTTTTGTCTTTGGGTTGAGGTCTTTCATCTGTTTCTAAAACTTCCTGATCTTTATCTTGTCAAATATCACTCTACTCCATTCTCTCTGTGTCTTTCTAAGACTCCAGTTACATGTACATTGAACATTTTCTTTTTTTTTTTTTGTAGAGACCGAGTTTCACTTTATGGCCCTCGGTAGAGTGCCATGGCATCATACAGCTCACAGCAGCCTCCAACTCCTGGGCTTAAGCGATTCTCTTGCCTCAGCCTCCCGAGTAGCTGGGACTACAGGCGCCCGCCACAACGCCCCTGGCTATTTTTTTTTTTTTTTTTTGGTTACAGTTCAGCCGGGGCCGGGTTTGAACCCGCCACCCTCGGTATATGGGGCCGGCGCCTTACCGACTGAGCCACAGGCGCCACCCTCTTTTTTTTTTTTTTTTTTTTATTGTTGGGGATTCATTGAGGGTACAATAAGCCAGGTTACACTGATTGCAACTGTTAGGTAAAGTCCCTCTTGCAATCATGTCTTGCCCCCATAAATACATTTTCACCATATACTCTGTATCTTTCATATTCTTTTTACTCTCAGTTCTTCAGGTTGGATATTTTCTATTGGCCTATTTTTAAGCTTAGGAATCCTTCTCTCAGCTGGGTCCAGTATGCTGTGAAATCTACTGATTGATTTTTTTAATTTCAATAATTCAATTTTCTAATTCTAGAATTTCTTTCTATAAAATAATAGCATGATTGATATAGAATTCGTATACCATACAATTCACTCTTTTAAATATATAATTCAGTGATTTTTAATATACTTACAAAGTTGTGCATGTGATTACCGCTATCTAATTCTAGAACATTTTTGTCACCTCAAAAGAAAACTCCATACCCATTAGCAATCATTCCCATTCCTTCCCCCTATCTCTTCCCTCTCTACCCCCATCCCTAGACAACTACTAATCTGCTTTCTGTTTATATGGATGTGCCCATTTTAGACCTGTCATATAAATGGAATCATACAATATGGGGTCTTTCTCCTCTGGCTTCTTTACTTAGTACAGGGCTTTCAAGTTTACCCATCTATCAGCTGCTGAGTATTTAGGTTGTTTCCACTTTTTGGCTATTACAAATAATGATGCCATGCTGTTTGTATATAAGTTTTGGTGTGGACATATGTTTTCATTTCTTTAGGGTATAAACGAAGGAGTGGAACTATTGAGTCTATGGTAACTCTATATTTAATCATTTAATGACTGTCATACTATTTTACAGAATGGCTACACCATTTACATCCTCTAAGTATATTAAGGTTCCACATTTCTCCATAGTCTTGCCAATACTTATTATTTTCTCTTTTTTGTTAAAGCCATCCAAGTGGTATGAGGTGGTATCTCATATCTATTTTGTGTGATGTTATTGCAGCCACTCCAGTTCTTTTTTTAGAATTGCATAAATGGTACATCTTCATCCAGCCTTTCACTTTCCACCTATTTGTGTATTTGAATCTAAAGTATGTCTCTTGGAGACAGCATGTAGTTGGATCATTTTTCATTCCATTCTACCCACCTCTACTGTTTGACTAGAATGTCAAATCCGTTTATAGTTAACCTAATTACTGACAAAGTAGAATTTATGTTTGCACTTTGCTATTTATTTTCTTTGCATATTATGTCTTTTTCAGTTCATTTTTTCCTCCATAACAATGGTGGAACCTTTTATGTTAAATGGATACATCCTAATATACCATCTTAAACCTCTTATTATTTTACTATATTCTTTAAAGTTCTTTTATTAGTGGAATTACAATTAACATCTTAACTTAAAATAATCTAGTTAATATTAATATTAACTTAATTTTATAATATATGAAAAATTTGCTTCATTCTTTCTTTCCTCCTTTGTAATATTATTTTCATGCATGTAGTATCTTTGTGCATTGTAAGTTTATCAATACAGTTTTTTTTAATTATTGCTTTATGCAATTAGTTATCTATTTTTTTTTTTTCCTTTTTTTGAGAAAGAGCCTCACTCAGTTGCCTGGCTAGCACACAGTGGTAGCATCATAGCTCACTGCAATCTCAGACTTCTGGGCTCAAATGATTCTCCTGCCTCAGCCTCATGAGTAGCTGGGACTACAGACTCATCATGCCTGGCTAATTTTTCTTTCTTTCTTTCTTTCTTTTTTTTTGTAGTATAGGGTCTTGCTCTTGTTCAGGCTGGTCTCCATCTCCCAGCCTCAAGCAATCCTCCTGCCTCAGCCTTCCAAAGTGCTAGGATTACAGGTGTGAGCCACCACCCCATCTATAAGTAGTTATCTTTTAAATCAGATGAAAAAAATAAACAAAAATATACTTACTCTGCTATTTTTGTTTTGTTTTGTTTTTTCAGAGACAGGGTATCACTGTGTGGACCATGCTACAGTGCGGTAGTGCCATCACAGCTTACTGCAACCTCAAACCCCTAGGCTTAAGCAATCCTCCTACCTCAGCTTTCCAAGTAACTGAGACTACAGATGCACATCACCACACCCTGCTAATTTTGGGGGGTTTTTGTAGAGACAGTAATCTCGCTCTTGCTCAGGCTAATCTTGAAGTCCTATCCTCAAGCAATTCTCCTACCTCAGCCTTCCAACATGCTAGGATTACAGGCATGAGCCACCATGCCTAGTCTGCCATTTATTTATATTTGTCTATATAGTTGCCTTTATTGGTGCTTTTTATTTCTTCATATATATATGAGTTATTACCTCAGAGTTCTCCTAGTTGGAGCTCTTCAACTTTCTTGAACACATAGATTAACATTTTTCTAGAAAGTTTTTATCTATTATTTTTTCAAATGTTCTTTCCGATTGTCTCTCTTCTTTCTTCTGGGACTCCCATTATGCATATGTTAGTACCTTGATGGTGTCCCACAGGTCTCTGAGGCTCTAGTCAGTCTTCTTCATTCTTTTTCCTTTCTGTTCCTCAGACTGGAAAATCGCAGTTGGCCTGCCTTTACGTTTACTGATTCTTTCTTCTGCCAGTTCCAATCTGCTGCCAAGCATCTCTCCAGAATTTTTACTTCACTTATTGTGCTTTTCAAACCCACAATTTCTACTTGATTCTTCTTTATAATTTCTAGTATTTTTAATGCTACTCTCTATTGAGCAAGACATAATTCTCATACTTTCCCTTCATTATTTAGACATGGCTTTCTCTAATTCCTAAACATGTTTTAGAATAGTTAAATTAAAGATTTTGCATGTTAAGTCCAATGTTTTGACTTTCTCAGGAACAGTTCCTACTGATTGCTTTTTTATCTTGTATCTTTATCTTTTTATCTTTCATGTCTCTTTGTGTGTGTGATAATTTTAGTTGAAAAACAAGGGACACAGGCTAGGCACAACAGCTCATGTCTGTAATCCTAGCACTCTGGGATGCCAAGGCAGGTAGATTGCTTGAGCTCAGGAGTTCGAGTCCAGCCTGAGCAAGAGTGAGACCCCTTCTCTACTAAAAATAGAAAAACTGAGGCAAGAGGATCACTTGAGCCTAAATTGGAGGTTGCTGTGAGCTATGACCCCACAACACTCTATCTAGGGAGGGGACAGCTTGAGACTCTGTCTCAAAAAAAAAAAAAAAAAACAAGGGACATTTTGAATTTAAATGTCCATTTTAAAATTTAATGAAAACACTTAAATAATAAAATTTCGCAGCTGCTTGTTACTGTTTATTGTTTTGTTATTGTTGCTGTGTGTTTGTTTAGTGACTTTCCTGGACTACTTCTGTGGAGTTTGTATTGTTTGTTGTGTATGGATGTGCTCTGTTAGCTTACCATTTTACTAATTAATGAACAGAGACTTTCCTTAACTGCCTCAAACAAATACATCTCCCAGCACTTGCTAATGGGCTCTGTGTTTGTGTTGGGACATGTCTTCTACGGTCCAACAGGCAGCTTACAACTTTGCCTTAGCCTTCATTTCCAATTCAGGCAGAGCCTTAAGGTCAGCCAGTGGTGGTAGATTAGGACATCCTCAGTTTTTTCTTGGGTGTGTGTATAGCTCTGCCTATGGATGTGGCCTTTCAGATGTTCAGACATAAGTTGGAGCTTTGCAAAGCTCCCATTCCCCAATTTTTTTTTTTCAATTTTTGATCAGTTTTTGTTAACTTCGGTTGTTAATGCTACCTCAGGAAGTTGCATTATTAAATAATTGTTTAACTGATTATTTTTGACAAGTCCTGTGAGGACAAGTCTGTTCTTGAAGAGTAAGGTTTACCTTATTTAGCAGGCAAGTTAAATAAAGAAAATCCCTGAGACTGGAGCTTTCTCAGTGAGCTGGCAAACAGGTTAAATAATGCCAGTTTGCCAGGGTTGGAGCTTTTAGGGATCTCCAAAGACCCACTAGGGTACAGCTTTTTACTGACGCCTTAATTATAGAGCTCTTAGCTTTCAAGTCTCTTGCTGAGTAAGAGAGATGGGGATGGAATTAGGGCAAGTAGAAAGGTTACTGCTCTCAGTCATTTTTCTTGAATAAACTCCCTTGATTATTGAAAACCTTTAGTTAATTTCTAGAGTCCTGAAAAGATTAATTGTGATAGTTTTTGCCCGTGATCTTGTTGGTTTTACGGAGGAGCAGATTTTCAGAGGTCTTATCTACCATTCTTTACCATTCTGAAGTCTCCATAGTCCTCCCTCTTACTATTGTTGCTTTTTAATAGATTTGAGTTCTTTGATGAAATTCTCCATCTTATCATCTATTTTCTTGAACATATTATTGATTACTTATATTATTAAGTTTTTAATTATAGTTACTTAATAGTCCTTGTGTGATAAATCCATATGTGTGTCACCCGTGGCTCTGTTTCTATTCTTTGTTCTCCTATTCCCTTTGGTCCTGTTTCTTGAAATACCTGGTAAATTTTATTGAATATTGGAGTGATAGTGTTATCCTCTAGAGTATTCAACCTGTTCTCAAATAGACAACTAGAGCAGAGCAGGTCACCTCAGTCTAATCAGAACTAAGCTATGCTGAGGTCAGATTGCAGTTCTCTTTTGCTGACCTACCTCTGGTTTTCCCCTACACTTAGGGGCTCTCTTCCTTAGTATGTCCTAAACTTCAATTTTTGTCTCTTTAGCTGATAAGATTGCTGAAAACTCCTTTTGGCCTCTTGCTCTCTGCAAGTTAAGACTTTCACAAATATCTCCAAAGAATATTGCCACATGATAGCCCCACTTTTCAGTACCTCTCTTTTCTTTACAAAATTTGGACCTCAAAGTCCTGGCTGCTTTGGTAGCCCTGAAATCCAGTTATTGTCTTCCCAACCCAGTGAGATCTGTTGGTTTCTCTGCTACTTGGCAGCTGTTCTCTGCTTAGTCTTTAAACTGAAAAGGCAAAGACCTCAAGATGGCAAACAACTTGAAGAATGTTGAACTCATTTCATTGACCTTGTTTTTCCTCTGGGATGTTGGTCTCTCAAGTTCTTGCTGCTTGGGAAGCTTTCAGATAACTACAAAA
Organism: Nycticebus coucang; assembly: GCF_027406575.1. Lineage (NCBI taxonomy): Eukaryota > Metazoa > Chordata > Mammalia > Primates > Lorisidae > Nycticebus > Nycticebus coucang. Next base: position 80,799,553 of record NC_069781.1, read on the forward strand.
TAGATGTTTTCTTTGAAAAAAAAAAATCATCACTTAAAAATTTTTGTTATCAGCAGAGTGTAGATCTGCTGCTAATTACTAAACAGAGCCAGGGGAGATGTCTTAGGTGTTTTATATTTTAGAATCATTTATTTATTGACGGCATCTTCTCTTTTCTTCTGCACTACAAGCCAACCAGTCATAGTGCCTTGAATGAGATCATTGTGTCTCTAGCTTCTCACTGCTATATCCTTTTGTTGATATTTTCTGACTATTCTACCCAGCACCTATCCAAGGTCTTGCTGTGCCTGAGGTTGATACTGTATGGTGTTCTGTTCCTTGGCAGGAGATAGTAGGAGAAGAGTATTAAAATTTACATTTACGCTGCCTTTGGCTATAAACAGCCTGAGAAACTATGGAATTTTCTACTTCTTTCTCTGTATAAGTCCCCTTCTTGAATAATAAATGTTGGGGACATCTAAGTATGTTAAAATTATTTGATGATACTTACTAAAGCATGGCAAGGCAGATTTTATTCAGGACCATTGCTATAGGGATAGGAACCACTGCAATGGAATTTTGCAGTAAAGGAAAGAGATTGGGCTCAGTTTTGAATGTGAGGTGGGAAAGTGGAAATTTATAGTCAAGGAGTTGGGTGAGGGTCAATGGATGGAAAATAATTAAGAGATAATATTAGGGGTAAGGAGCATGTGGTTAAACCAACCTAATAGGATTCTTGCTGAAGACAGGTTAGGGTGATCAGACATCACCTGGAAGATGGTAGAGGATGAGGAACTTGATCAGAAATTGAGGGTGAAGGGCACTTACTAAACCAACTTGGGGTTCTTGCTAAAACTGAATTTTATATGGAAGTGCAAAGATAAGCCTAGAAGGTATAAGCCTGACTAAACTAAAGTTTAGTCAAGCAAAGAATCTTTGCCAGCTATCATAGTAATGAAGTATTGCATTATTTTTTCTATACATTTATCACAGAAACCACTTTGACAGCATCTAAATGTTTTTTTAATGATTTATACAGTAAATGTAATGTTACTTAGAAGAACATTACTGAAATTTCTCTTCAAAAGAGGATACATTCTGAAATAATAAGAAAATTTTAGATGACTCAATAAGCTAACAATCATTCATAGATTTCCAGAATGTTGGAGGTAGACAGGCTCTTGTAGATCAGCTAAAACAACTGACACATTGTAAATATTAAAACACCAAATGAAACCCATTTAAGGGAGTTTTAATTATTATTTGCTTAGATCCTGGAATAGCAACAAGAAGCTTGCTTATGATTAGATGTGTAATTTAAACAATAATGCAATTATATTCAGAAAGGAGATCTCCTATAGCCTTCATTGTCTATTTACTACATTTAGTCCTAATTACCTTGTCTATACAGTAGAACCTCCATAGTTGACCACCTCTGTACATTGACCACCTCCTTAAGGTAACCTAATTTTTATAGACAGGACATGTACTACATGTACATATCAGCACAGTAGGGCTAGTTCCTTATTTGACTACCTCTGTATGTTGACCATTTGTTACAGTCCCTTGGGTGGTCAATTTACAAAGGTTCTATTGTATACACAATAAAGTGATGCCAGGATACAAAAATGGCTGAAATTCCTATCCTATACATAGTAAAGTAATTAGACTCAACCTCTGGGCCAGCAACACAGTATTTTTCTCCTTGAGAAGTACTACAGGGTATCTGGTGTTGATGGTAACAGGATTCTTTTTCAGTGAATGCAGTGCATTCTGGGACTTTCCAAGGATATACCTGTACTTGGACATTGAATTCTGCCTTTTCACTTCCCTTTCATAAAGTCTGTCAATCTATACTTGGAATACTACATACATGGAAGAAAAAGAAAGGGGAGGCACATACAAAGCTATTTTACTGGCAGCTGCAATAGACAGTCAGTCAAGATAGATCCATTAAATAAAAAGAGCTTGGAAGAGCTTTGAAAAGCCACACTATAAATATGTCAGCTTACTGTTGTCTACCAGAATCAATACTCATCATATGTAGCAATTCCAAGGGAGCGATAGTTCCCAACTTACTAACTGGGGGTGTAAATAACCTTTCCAAATTCTAGGGTATAGCATGGTATAGTCTAGTGGGAAGACCAGTCAATGACCTGCCTCTGCTGCTTGCTGCCTGTACAACCCAGGGAATGGTTACACAACTTCTGTGAGCCTCAATTTCCTCATACGTAACATAAAGTTAACAATCAACGGCCTGCTACTGTGGTTTACATGTGACCCCTCCAAAATTCAGGGATTGAAACTTAATGGCCAGTGAGATAAGTTTAAGAGATGGGGGCCTTTGAGAGCTGACTGGGCAATGAGGGCTTCACCCATGTGAATGAGATTAAGAGGTTTTACACAGCAATCAACTCACTCTTTGCCTTCTATGGTGTGAAGTTACAGCATTCCTCCCCTCATTCGCCCTCACCAGACAAATGAACCTACTGGCAACTTGATTTTGGACTTAGCAGCTTCCAGACCTGTGAGAAATAAATATCTCTTTTTTATAAATTACCCTGTCTCAGGTATTCTGTTATAGCAGCACAGACTAAGACATCTGCTAATCTATTAGGGTGGCTGTGAGGCTTAACTAAATTGTATTTGTGAAAATAATTGGTAATATAAGTACCACTGAAATGAATGGTGTTATTTTTTAAATTAGTAGATCTTTTACAAACTCTGGTGTTTTATCTCTGGGAGACTTTCTGGACTAATTGTTTTATGTCATTTGTGCTTTTATAAAATAGAAAATATTGGCCTATTATGGTAGGTAAAATGACTTAGTAGAGATCAGAAGGTTTGATAGAAACCTCGGCCAATGTTTCTCGAATTGCTTTACACCTGCTGCCAGGTTCTTCACGTGGCAAATACAAGAACTTTTTTTAATTTGGTAGTAATACCCATGTATAAGAAATATATATAACCAATCTATCAAAACTACTATTTCACAAATTTATAGCTAGCTGTCTGTTTTTATGCTAATGTGAAGTTCCTATTTGAATAAATATATTTAAGTAATAAAAATTGAATCTATTTAAAGAAAAATAATAGTATAGAAATGATGTGGATAGACAAAAAATATCGTGGAAGTGGTATTTGTATGAATAAAGTTTGGGAAACCCTTGTAGAACAAAGACAAAACAAAAATCTAGCCCCGCCACTTGGCTCCTATTCAATAAGATAATGCATTGGTGACAGATGAGTAGTGATTTGTACTGAGTTGGGATGGACTCTGCAGGATTTGACAATCCATTTCCTGCCACCATTTACTTGAGTAGCATTATCCTAGAAGGAAAAGGAAATTTCCTTGTACAGATGCTATTTACAGTAATACCCCCTTAAATGTAGTTCCATATTTCCACAGTTTTAGTTGCCCACAGTCAACTATGGTCCAAAAATATTAAATGGAAAATTTCAGAAATAATTTGTAAATTTGCAATTGCACATGATTCTGCATAGAGTGATGAACTATCCCTTGTGTTCATATCACCCTGCTTTTGCTTCGTAGTGTTCATAAAACACAAAACTAGTGATGCTGGCAATTCAAACAGTCCAAAGAAAAGATGTAAAGTGCTTCCTTTAAATGAAAAGGTCGAAAGCTTCCAAATTTCTAAGGAAAGAAAAGCAATCCTATACTACGGTCTCTAAAATCTACAGTAGGAACAAATCCTCTATTCCTGAAATTGTGGAGAAGGAAAAAGAAAGGTGTGCTAGTTTTGCTATTGGACCACAAACTAAAAAAGTTATAGTCCCAGTGCATAAGTGCTTACTTAAAATGGAAAAGGCGTTATGTTTGTGGGTGAAAGACATAAACAGAAATGTGTTCCAACTGATGCAGTGTATTGCATCAGAAAGCAGTGAGTCTATATAAAGATTTCAGCTCGGGGGTGGGGTCCTCTGAAATGAGTGACAAGTGATATCAAGCCATTTATTGCAACTAAGGGGTGGTTGCACTGGCACAGGAATATTTTTGGACTGAAAAATACCAAAATGACTAGAGAGATGTGTCTGCTGATAAAGCACTTCTGCCACACTTCCAGCAAGGTTGAAGAAGTGATTAAAGAGAAATGATACCAACTAAAATAAGTTTTTAAGTTTTTTGGAAGAAGACACCCACTAGAATCTATATTTATAAAAGTGCAAAGGAGGCACCAGAGCATAAAACGTGGAACAAACGTTAACTCTGGTACTATGTGACAACACTGCAGGGCAGATGATAGAGCCAGGCGTAGGAGACAGAACAAAGAACTCACTCATTCTCAAAAATGAAAACAAAAATCATTTGCCTGTGTTCTAGCAGCATAATCAGAACATACAGGTGACAGCCATCCTGCTTATGGAATGATCCCATCAAAGCTTCATCCCAGAAGTTAAAAAAATACTTTGAAAAGGAAGGATTGGAATCTAAAGTCCTGTTAATAATAAACAATGCACTCAGCCATCCTGAAATCTGTCTGCCATGAAAATGAAAATGTTGACTTGCAATTTTACCTCCAAATACAACCCCATTGCTTTAGCCCCTCAACCAGGTCATCATTCAGTTTGCCAAGACCACAGAACGCCTGCCTGGGATTTGATCAGATTCTACCAGCAATTCATGCAGACCCTAATCTGGATATAGTGCAGTGCTAGAAACTATTCATTATTGCCAATGCAGTAACAGTCGTCAAAACTGCAATCGATAAATTAAAACCAGAAACTGCGAATGCCTGCTGGAAGAACTTACAAAGTAAAGTTGTGAATGATTTTAAAGGCTTTATGTGGGAGGGATGGAGAAGTTAGGACAATCATTCACATAGCAAGACAAATTGGTGGAAGACTTCCCAACGTGCTTGATGAAGAAATGGACAAACATATTGAAAGCTATCAAAAGTATTAACAAATGAGAAATCAGAAGAATTTGTTATCTACAGAGGAAGAGGACAATGAAGAAAAAGACACAGAACTAGCAATGTGTAGACGTTACTGAAATTTGCCTGTTTCACGTTGTACTGATTAAAGGACAAAATTACAGAATACAACCTCAGATGAAATGTAGCTTTATAGTCACCAGTCTGATCACCTCTGTAGCAACACTTTGATGAGTTAAAAAGAAAGAGACAACAGCCTCTGATTACAATGTTCTTCCAAAAAGTTTTTGGGGAAAAAAATCCTTCCATCGCTGGGGATCTCTAACCAACAACATCATCTGTTCCTGCATCCACTGAGGGTCTTGGAACATGTTCCTCCCCCAGATAAGCAGAGACTACGGTATCTGCAAGATAATAAAGACAAGTCTCAACAAAGTCCCCAAGGTTTTATTGGCCATTACAATTTTATTAACATTTTATATGGTATAATGCTGTCAGAATTCTTTGTAAACATTGAGTTGATCTGCAGTTTATAGAGATTTTGTAGCCAGATGATACTGTAATAAATAAATCAACACATAACTATCCAGTTTAGTGAAAAAAATGCTATCAATTGCAACATTTCCTAGCCCACTGAGTCCTCCATAAATAGATTAAAAGTCATTCAATCCTCCCTCCCCCATCCTTCTACATCCCAGAAAAGCAGCTCCGCACCATTTCTGAACAATTAACAACCATCAGTTTCTTTTGTGGTACAGTTCAGTGTTCCAATGAACCTTTCTTATTTCTGGCAATTAAATTATATTCAGAGTGCTGCTAAATAAAGATCGAAGTCTTCTTCATTTCCAAGAACACCCCCTTCTTGTGTGACTGAAATTATCAGTAACACATTAAAATATCAAATAATAAAATTTATTTATAAAAATATGCTTTTAGACAAAAGAAAATCAACACTTTATACTTAATGTGTTAGTTCCAGTCTATTCCAAGAGATTGTCTTTAAGAATTTTGGTAGCTAAAAAAAAAAGAATTTTGGTAGCTGATATTCAGACATGTTTACAATGCTACTCAACTAGTTTGTAACCATCTATGGAATTAGCTTCAGATTATTAAAACTTCTCCATAGCAAGACCTTGTCTCTAAAAAAAAATGTTTGTAGATTAGCCATGTGTGGTGGTGCACACTGTTAGTCCCAGCCACTAGAGAGGCTGAGGCAGGAAGATCCCTTGAGCCCAGGAATTGGAGGCTGTGGTGAGCTATTGTCAAGCCATTGCACTCCAGCCTGGGCTACAGAGCAAGACCCTATCTCTAGACAAAAGGAAAAAGAAAAAAAAAGAGAAAGACACACACACACACACACACACACAAACGCCACTGTCCTTCAATCTCTCTGTAACTTATTTGATTATGTTATTTTTCTGATATAGTCAGATCCTACTTGCACAGAGAAAGCCTCCATGACAAGCTTTTATTTAAAAAAAAATGATGGTAAAATACACCTAATATAAAATCATCTGTATTAACCATTGTTAAGTGTATCATTCAGGGGCACTAAGTACATTCACATCATTGTGCAGTCATCACTATCATCCATCTCCAGAACATTTTTTCATTTCCCAACACGGAAACTCCATACCCATTAAACAATGCCTGTAATAATGCAATTAAATAATGCCTCATTTATGACATACATTGAAAATGACTTAAAAGTAGAGCAATTTTAAGGCAGGCATCTTTAGCATTTTTTCTTCCGAAAGTACTAATGTCTTTTTTCCCTGGTTTTTAAGAGCCCTCTTCCAGCTTACAGAAAGCAGCTCGCTGCTCATTCAACACTGCTGCTCCCTGCAGGCACCCAGGCTCCTTCCCCGCCCTGTGACGGGAGGAACAGCTGCTGCACAGTTCAGAATCACGGATATGGTGTGTGTCTCAATACATCACAGTTGCTGTGCAGAGAACAGATGGGACCCTGATCTCCCAGTAGATCCATTGGAACCCCATTCTGAATGTTAAACAATGACCCACAGAGAGAAAGCAATTTGTTTTCTCCGGTTAATAATCCCTTCTGCAGACTGGAATCTTTCATGCGCAAGAATATGTGAGCCGGTCTGAAGCTTCAGTGTGGGGGCTTCCTGGCTCCCATCCAGAGCCTTTGTTTGCTGAGACAGACGGTGCTGGAAGCTGTAATGTGGCAAAATTTGTCAACACATAGGGCTTTTCTCAGCTTTCCAAACACATGTGAGGCAGCCTGGCTCTCCATGAAGCTCTGATCTATTCTGGGGAAAGGAAGTATCATATGCAAGAAGAAAAAATATTTTTAGTCAAGAGGAATAATTTTTGTGTAGCAGAAGAGTAAATTCTGATTTGTTGAAATTATTATTCTTTTAGATATGGATATTGGTCTACATAGCTCTAAATCTATACTGCCTTATGTATTATACATATAGCAGTCTCCTCTTATACAGATTCTCTTGGTTTTAATAATCCTTAGTCAACAAGTCTAAAAATAGTAAATGGAAAATTCTAGAAATAATTCATTAATTTTAAATTATGTACCATTTTGAATATTATTATAATTGTTCTACTTTATTATAAGTTATTGTTATTAATCTTTTACCGTGGCTAATTTACAAAGTCAACTATATAATAGATATGTATGCATGGGAACAAATATCATCATAGACAGGGTGGCTATAAAGTCTGTGTGCAATTTAAAATTACATGTTATTTTAAATTGCACATGAACTTTATGGTATCCTGTATATAGGGTTCAATACTATACATAGTTTCAGGCACCTGTTAGGTGCCTAAACCCCCCATCTCCCCTCCCAGAACAAAAGGCCTACTTGGCCCCACCCCAAGAGTTCTGCCAGAAAGACCCCAGCCCACCAAAGCCTTCTTATAACCTGTGGAATCTCTCTCCCCCTATGCCCAGTATAAAAACTAGCCCCCAACCACCCTCAGTGGTGGGGATACTATCTTTGCACTGCCCAGGCAGGTCACCCTCTGCTTTCAATAAAGCTGACCTAAACTTCTCTCCTGCTTCAATTTTGTCCTTGGATGCAATTGTTTATACCTTTCAGCACCCACTGGGGGTCTAGGAAATGCATACCCAGAGGATAAGGGGGAACTACTGTAATGTGTGCTCAAAATACAAACTATATCCTGAAGGGTATTTGCAAGGGCCAAAATTATTCAAGAGAAGTAGACTAGTAGACTGGTGTCATTCCCCTAGATCAGTGGTTCTCAACCTTCCTAATGCCATGGGCCTTCAATACAGTTCCTGTGGGTCACAACCCACAGGTTGAGAACTGCTGCCCTAGATGTTACCACTTTCTTCCAAAAGCAGCATACTTACATAGTGACAAATAACATAGGAGATTCCTTTTTATATGTTACAAATAACATAGGAGATTTCTTTTTCTTTTCTTTCTTTTTTTTTTTGCAGTTTTTGGCCAGGGCTGGGTTTGAACCCGCCACCTCCAGCATATGAGGCCGGCGCCCTACTTCGTTGAGCCACAGGCGCCACCCCAGGAGATTTCTTTTTATACTTTATAGTACTAAACATAAAACTTTCTGGAACCAGAAACCTTAGCTCACAGTGTCAGTTTGACACCCGAGATCCAGAGGTGCATGGACTGAAAGCATAATACAATGAAAGTTCCTTTCATTGCTGAATGCATAAAACCCCCAGTGCTTCTTGGGTAGCAATTTTCTTGCCAGTGCAAGAATGAAGGTAAAAAAGTCAAAGAATTATCATATATGTGTTCATTTTAAAAAAAAATACATCAGATGCTGTGTTACTAGTTTGAGAACCTTTACTTCAATAAGACTCGTTTTCTCAGACTTGGATTTTTCTAGTTTTGCTTTGGAGCATCCTAGTCAAGTGTGTATCTTATTGCCAAGAACCTCACACATTTGGAGTAACTTTGGTGGAGCCATGTGTTCTAGAAATGGTCAAGCTGGTTTGTGCTTAGACAATGCATTTACTTAACTAAACAAATATTTATTGAGCATCTATATTCCAAGCACTCTTCTAGGACCTGGGGACATGGCAATGATCTAAATAAGGAAACACATCTGGCTTTGTGAAATCTAGAGGAGCGATACAAACATAAAAAATAAGAAACTTACATAGTATGTTAAGAGGTAATTAAATGCAATGGGAAAAATAATAAATTAGAGTACAAGGGCGTCCAACCTTTTTTTTTTTTTTGCTGCTGCACATTGGAAGAAGAAGAAGAGTTGTCTTGGGCCACACATTAAATACACAAACACCAATGAAAGCTGAAGAACAAAAAAAAGTCTGTGCATAATTTTCACAATATCCAACACCACACATAAGCAAAACAGGCCTCAAATAATCTGCATGTGGCTGGCAGGCCACAGGTTAGACACTCCTGAAGGAACTAAAGAGTATCAGAGGAGGGGAGTTGTAGTCAGAATAGGTCTAATAGAAAAGGTAACATTTGACCAAAGCCTTAAAAGAGGTAAAAGAGTGACACCAGAGAATACCTGGGAGAGAAACCAGTATTAGCATGTGCAAAGGCCCTAAGGTAGCATCATACCCACCATACTGCAGCAACAACACAGAGGCCAGTGTAGCCAAGCAACACAGGATGAGTGAGGAAAAAGGTAGTAGGGATCGGATAGGTATAAGAGGATGGTGGGAAATTACCTAAGGTCCTAGGACAGTGATAAGGGCTCCAGGTTTTACTCTGAAATGCTGAGTTAATGGAAGTTTTAAACAACGGAGTGATAAGATTTTGCCTTTGTTTTAAGAGGTTCACTATGGATACAATGTTGGGATTAGATTGCAGGGGAAGGGTAAAAGCAGACAGACTAGTTGGGAAGCTGTTGCATTAATCCAGGTGAAAAATGATAGCAGCTCAGAGTGGCAGCAGTGGAGTGGTGAGAGAGAAGGGACTGGACTCTGAATGTGTTTTGAATGTAGAGAAAATGGGAATTCCTGATGGCCTGGATGTGGAGAGTAAGAGAAGGGGAGAAGTGGCACGTGAGTCCCTGGGCAACTGGGCAGTTAGTGCGCTTGCAGGTATTTAGGTAAGAAAGTAATTCTGGAAGTCAGGAATGAATCTCCTTTGTCCAAAACTACTGATAGTGCAAAAATGACAGGGACTGGAAAATGACCATTGGCTTTGGTGATGAGGACATCATTGGTAAGCACTCCATAACAGTGACAAATTTTCTCTTTATATTTTAAAGTAGATTATGGGGAAATTAACAGCTATGCCACTTCCCTTTGGCATGCCTCTGGATCAAACTACTGCCAAAGAAATGAAAAATTGAAATTGGATGTCAAATGTTATGTACCAGATCAAAGACGCTGCCACAATTTCAATTTCTTATGTAAACCAGCTAGCCTTCTGATTTAAATTTACTTTTGAGCAGGGCTTAAAAATGTGTAGTCTTCAGAGTACCCTAAGGATGTTTTCATTTCTACTTGCTCACTGTATCCAGGGATCCATCCATAACTATAGAGGCTTTGGTGGCACTGTGGCTTGATTACAAGCAACCTGAAGTAACAGACACAAAACACTGCCCTTATTCTTCTCTGGGGTAGCATGATTCCTGAAGATGTGACCAGTTGATGGAAGCCACACCCCAGGAGTTGAATAGCTCAGTTTTTCAGGGTGAAAACTTTATGGAGTAAAACTGTAGGGGTACACAATTTAATAAGACCAGTGATGCCTTCCTACCATTTTTATTTTTTTTTTACGTTTTTGGCCGGGGCTGGGCTTGAACCCCCTACCTCCAGTATATGGGGCCAGCACCCTCCCCACCTTTTTAATAGGCCTGCAGGACTCTTTGGATCTATGTTTATGAAAACATGAAAAAAAGAAAGAAGGAATGCCTTGAAGGTGCAACCCATTCTTTTTGCAATATCTCAATTGCCGTATTTTGGGAAACAATTATAGGTCATTTATTAAACTTCAAGCTGTAAAGAAAGATACTTTAGGAAACATGTCATTTGCTTGTATTATTTGAGATCTCTTTATTTTTCCCCTCAACTTGACCACTAATTTCTACTTGAAATAATGAAACATGGTACTTTGTAAAGACTATTTTTATATCATGTATGTAAAAAATATGTTGCCAAACATTTTAGTTTGCTTAGTCTACCATAATAAAATATCATAGACTGGGTTGCTTGAACAACAGAAGTTACCTCTTACAGTTCTGAAAGCTGCGAAGCCCAAGGTCAAGGTGCTAGCTGTTTGGGGTCCTGGTGAGAACTCTTTCTGGCTTGCAGACAGCCACAATCTCACTGTGTGCACACATGGACTTTGTGTGATATATGCACACAGGAGGGGAGAGAGAGAAAGCTTTCTGGTAGAACTTATAAGAGCACCAATCCATCATGAGGGCCCCATCCTCATGACCTCCTCTAATTCTAATTATTTCCCAAAGAACCCATTTCCAAATACTATTGCATTGGGGTTAGAGTTTCCACATAAAAATTTTGGGTAACACAAACATCCAGCCCAAATACAAAGGTAACACCAAACAATGCAAAGAAATTGCAGGCAAATGTTTTCTGTGGGTGTTATTTTTCAAACAGAAGTGATTGAAACTTTCAATCAAATGATCAGAGGTTAAGAACTATTGATGGAGAGTTCAGGGTCTTTTTAAAAATGGACCTTAACTGCACAGAATTATATTACTGATGCATTACTCTAGAAAAGATCTCTTGCATTACTATTCATCTATAACTTGATTCTCAGTGACATGATGGCAATTGTTTAATACCAGCTGGCTATCTTTGGGGACAGGGTGCTGATTTGCATACATTTCCTATTTTCGTGGTGTAAATACTTTTATCATGGCCCATTTCAAGCTTCGTATATGAAGTCACTTGGAGCTGAGAAAGGATGTACACAACTGACTCCTGGAAGCCAGTAGAAGCTGTCTCCATCACACCATTGTCTTATAGGCATGCAAACTAACCTTCTTTCTGCCTGAAACCAGCAAATTGAAAAATAATAATAAAATTACAGAAGGGAACTGGGAAGGCAATTTTCAAATGTTACAGATTAGAATAGGTTTTGAAAACTAGAAAAAGTGATAGGAAAAATTTTAGGAAGTGAGCAGGACAGGAAATTAATATTTGAATTTGTATTACATGCAGGCATGTGTCATATATCTTAATTCTCATGACTCTGCAACATAGGTATTGTCAACCTTTATTTTAAAATATTGAATATAAATTCAGAAGCGATCATTCATTAGACCAGGATAATGAAGACAACAAGTATTAGAGTCAAGACTTGAAACCAGATCTTCATGACTACAAAACCCATGCCCTTTCCCTTAAACAAATGCCCGGACGCTTCAGAATATTGTCCATGAATTACTAAGATAACTTCTGATGTGTGTGTGTTGGGGGAGTGTTGGCTTTTTGGGCACTCACCCTGTTTCCCAGGCGAGAATGCCAAGGCTTTAGCCCAGCTCACCACAACCTTGAACTCCTGGGCTCAACAGATCTTCTTGCCTCAGTCTCTTGAGTAGCACTCCTCAGTACTACGGTCAAATCAGCCACGTGTCCAGGAACACTGTGAAAGAAGGAAATATAATGTGTGTCCTTTTTAACACCTGCTTTTGCATTTCTCTCAAGGCTACTACATGTACATTGAGGCCTCCCACATGGTGTACGGACAAAAGGCTCGCCTCTCATCCGGGACTCTTAGAGGAGTCTCTGGAAAACACTGCTTGACCTTTTTCTACCACATGTATGGAGCGGGGACTGGTCTGCTGAATGTTTATTTGGAAAAGGAGGGGGACAGTGAAGAGTCTCTCTTGTGGAGAAGAAAAGGTGAACAGAGCATTTCCTGGCTACGAGCTCTGGTTGAATACAGCTGTGAGAGGCAACACCAGGTGAGACAAAAGAGAGAAGAATCAGGGATGGAAAACATGTGGATGAGCTGCTGAGGTTCCTTTTTTCTTGCTACCAAAGAGACTATTGTTCTTTTTCAGGGTCATAAAGGGAGGATTAAGAATAAACATAATTAGTCTATGTATTGATTCAATCTAAGCAGCGAATAAGAAATTAGGGAGAGGATGCCTCGGGAATTTAGACAGAGTGATTTTTTTTTTTTTTTTTTGCAATTCAGTGATGAAAGTCTATCTATTTTTGTCTTGATACTTTATGAGTGTCAAATACATTTCTATATATCTTGAAAATCTCCAGAACAAAGTCTGCCTTTCTTCTAAATATGGAAGTACCTAATTTGTTTTTACAGCTGTGTCTTTTATTCATTAAAGGGGTAATGCATGTAAGGACTTTGGTTTTAAGTCTATATTTAACAGTGTATATGGTCTACTCTACAGAGAAAGTTTATTTGTTTGTTAGTTTGTTTTAAAGCTTCTGCCCTCATTGCTGCATTGATACAAAAGAAACTGAGAGTCTTGATACCAATCCTGACCCCCTCCCAGGGACCTCTCAGGTGCTATAGAAGAGACCATCCTAGATGATCTCTGTCCTGAGTAAATCTGGGCAGCACTAGGAAAAATCTCTTTATAACAAATTCCAGTAGGTGGAGCCAGTCTTGTCTGGACACCACCTGCCTACCATGAACCAAAGCTCTAGAACAGTGTTTTCAACTTTTTTTTTTTTTATCACAGCACACTTGAACCTATAGTTAAACTTTCACAGCAGATTTAAAGTATGTTGATCAAAACAAAAAGCAAAGAAAAAAAAAGAATAGACTTAACAGTACTTTGAACTTCTTTTGAAAATAATTTAATTAATGCTTTTCACAGCACACCAGGTGAAAATCACTGCTCTAGAAAGCTCTGGGGAGAGAAGATTCAGAGTCTCGACTGTTCTTGAAATTGCTGTGTAGAATTCTCATGCTTGAGAATTCTACTTACTAAAAACCTCTCTTCCTCCTCATGATTGTTTCTGGCTGATAAACTTCCTGGGCCTTCATGCCTCAGCTTTAACCACTGGCTGCCTGGTCGAAGCCCAGATCCTCCTCGGAAGAGATATCTAAAACAAGCAATTTATTTTACAATACTCAACAATCAAAAATAGTGTTCTCCAGACCTAAAGCTCAGGTGACCAGGTTGTAGTGCCATCGAGGATGCAGCCTTGTTAAAAACCAAATGATGGAGGGAAGATCAGCCACTACCTAAGAAAATTTCATTATCTCAGCATGGACAAACTGTCCAGAAATTTAGTAAAAAATAACAGCCCCAGGAGTGATTTTGATAGTGATTGAATGTCTCTTTACAAAAGGGAAATGGATTGCCCAGAAACTTACCAATATAATTTAATATTATACAGAGATAATGGATTAATTTTGTCTGGCTATTGGGGCACATATATTTCTATCTTACTTAAAGATTCTCAAAGGGTGGTCCAGGTACCAGCACCATCAGCAGTACCTTAAATGCAAAACCTCAGGCCCCACTATTAGAACTACTGAATCAGAAACACGAGATTCCTGGGATCCCAGAAATCTGTTTTAATAAGCCTTCAGGTGACTCTGATGCACCATAAAGGTAGAGAATATTTTTTTTTTTTTTTTTTTTTTTTTGTAGAGACAGAGTCTCACTTTATGGCCCTCGGTAGAGTGCCGTGGCCTCACACAGCTCACAGCAACCTCCAACTCCTGGGCTTAAGCAATTCTCTTGCCTCAGCCTCCCGAGTAGCTAGGACTATAGGTGCCCGTCACAACGCCCAGCTATTTTTTGGTTGCAGTTTGGCCGGGGCCGGGTTTGAACCTGTCACCCTCGGTATGTGGGGCTGGCGCCCTACTGACTGAGCCACAGGCGCGGCCCCAAGGTAGAGAATCTTTACAGTGCACTAAATGAATCTAAATCTTTGGTGGTGGCACCAGAGTGTTAATGTTTTTTAAAACTCACAAGTGATGCTGAGGCACAAGTGCTCTAAGATTTGAGTTCTGAGAACAGGCACCTTCTCAGCCTCTAAGCCCTGGGGATCAGGCCCATGGCCTTGCACACACTAGACTCCTGCGCAGCTGGTCATTTGAAATGGTTTTTGAGTCCAGAATGTTGAGGCACCTGAGGTGGCATCTTTGGGTGTTCAAGTTCACAGGGTTTGAAATGGACCTAAAGATATATAGCTCATAGGAAGGAAAATTCCAGACTGTTCCCCTTGGCTTGGAATGGAAAAGACATGACTCTTCTTCTCTGGACTTTGTGATTCCCTTAGGAATCCCAAATAACTGCAAGCAGACCAGACTGAGCTAGTTGCTCCAAAACGTCCTAGGGTCCAATAAAATGCAGATACCCTCACGCACATTAGATTAGCCATCTTATATGTGCCAGGCACTTACAGTGCATAGAGCTATGCATAGTTCTTTCAATCAACCTTCTTGCCTCAACCTCCTGAGTAGCTGGGACTACAGGCACCCACCACCATGCCTAAATAGTTTTTCTATTTTTAGTAGAGACAGGGTTCTTGCTCTTGCTCAGGCTGGTCTCAAACTGCTGAGTTCAAAGGAATTCAGCCTCCCAAAGTGCTAGGATTACAGGCACGAGCCACCACATCTGGCCAGAATGAATCTTATTTATGTATAACCCACTGATTCAAATACCAGTCTGTTGGAGAAGCACTCTCACAGATATACACAGAAATAATGCTTTACCAATGATTGGGTAGCCCTTAACTAAGTCAAGTTGACACCTTAATTAACCATCACATGTTGTTTCCTCTGAATTTTTATTTTTCTTTTTTTTTGCAGTTTTTGGCCAGGTCTGGGTTTGAACCCGCCACCTCCGGTATATGGGGCTGGCGCCCTACTCCTTTGAGCCACAGGCACCACCCTATTAATGGTGTTTTGCCATATGTTTGTCATTAAAGCTTTTTTGAGTCATTAATTTCAAGTTAATGTATAAACTTATTAATTATTCAATTTATATTCTTTGATTTAATTTGGGGGAAAGCTTATAAGAAATTAAGGACTTCCTTTTGATTGAATTTAAATCATAAACTAATCTAATGAGGAGTCATTTGCTCATAAAATGTGTAGAACAAATATATCTTGTGGGTAATTTTCATTACCCATGAGCCTCATCAGAGTATTTAGTAGTTTATTAGCCGTTGTTGGGGCAGCCTTAGAGCTGGTAACTATTTTTCCTAGAGCCAGAATATTTGATCAATTATTTTCTTCTCAGAATCTAAAGTTATGAAACTGATCCTTCATCTCCCCAGCTGTGTCTTTGATGCTGTGCTATTTAACATATGTGAACCATTGTCTTTGGCAAATTTAATTATTATAGCTTTCTGTTCATACGTGGGTATTATCAGTCATAACTAAATTTTTCCAGCTAGTACTAGTATCAAGGGTATATTTGTGGAGATTTCAAGAAAATTTAATTTTCTAGACCCTCATTTTCATGGGCCCTACGGGTGCTGACAGATGCTAGTGGTTGAGTGTTCAAGTTGGAAAGGGGAAAGCAAGTCACCACCAGAAGGCATTTCTAGGTAAACATTTCTGGGAACTTGTGAAAAGAGATCTCAGAAAAAAGGTACCTGAATCTTCAAGACTCATTTATGTTGAATCTCTTTAAATTCCAAATAAATATTCTCTTTAGTACCTAAATTTGAATTTGCAATTTTGTTTTTTGGTTTTTTTTCGAGACAGAGTCTCACTATGTTGCCCTTGGTAGAGTGCCGTGATGTCACAGCTCACTGCAACCTCCAGCTCTTGGGCTTCAGCGATTTTCTTGCCTCAGCCTCCCAAGTAGCTGGGACTACAGGCGCCCACCACAACGCCCGGCTATTTTTTGATTGTAGTTGTTATTGTTGTTTGGCAGGCCCAGGTTGGGTTCAAACTTGCCAGCTGTGGTGTATGTGGCTGGCTCCTTAGCCACTGAGCTACAGGTGCCAAGCCTGATTTTGTAATTTTGTACCTTTTTCCTTACCAAGAACCCCAAGAACAGTCTTAAATTCCAGTTCTCAAGAGCTTGCATATGCTTTGACCAGGATTGTTTTATCAGTATCAGATAGTTTTATCTATTTCTAAATTAAAATTTCATTATTTTTTAGATAATTTTTGAAGCCATTCGAGGAGTATCAGTAAGAAGTGATATTGCCATTGATGATGTTAAATTTCAAGGGGGACCGTGTGCAGGTAATAATATTTTCTCCAATTATATAAGCTTGATTGGAAGAATTTTGCAAAGCAGTCTCAAACTAAAAGAATTCAAATTAAATATTTTTTCTATAATAAAAATGCTATTATTGTGTATTTTTATTTCCTGACAGAAATAGAAGATATAACTCAACAATCGTCAGGGTATTCTGAAGACTTAAATGAAATTGAGTACTAAGGAATTATCTGAATTGGATTAACTACACAAAAACCATACCTCCAATCAAAATAAAACAAAACAAATGGATACTGGACTTTTTTAACTGTTTCATAAGTTTTACACCAACTTCAGAGCACCCTTCTTCATTACTTTTGCAGAAAATACTGACTCAGGGCTTTTTTTTTTCTTTTTGCGTATGACAACTGTTACTAGAAGTACAGGCTGGTAGTTTTGCATAGATCATTCATCTTAATTTTGGTACCAGTTAAAAACAAATGTACTACACTGTAGTCATTTTAAAGTACGCAAACAAAAGGCACAATCCAAATGAGATGTGCTCGTTTAAATCTGCATTCAGTGAATGTGTTGGGTGGAGAATAGGTCTTGTGGGTTTCCTTTTGAATTTCAAGTTATCATAAATATTTTTAAAGTAAATAATAAGGGATATCAATAATATCTGCAGAATGAATGCAGTTTATCATGGTAATCAGTTAGTCTGGGAAAATAAGTCTTAACTTTTTATGTTTTATTCATAGAAATGGAATATTAATGTTTAATATTTTCACCATATGTGATAACAAAGGCTCTTTCATGAATGTCCCAGGGTATGTCAGTATTAATTAATGCTGTATTACAAGGCAGTGCTACCTTCTTTTTTCCTCTTTGGAACTATCTTTGAAAGTTACTTTGTGCACATGGATAGAAATTGCACTCTTTTTTGTAAAGCAAGCTTGAAAATGTTTGTGTATACATACTTAGCAATTTTTATAAACTTGATAAATAATTTTACTGATTTTTATAATAAATGTTTTAAGGTTTTGAGTAAAGAATTCAAACAGACATACTAAACTGCTTTGTATTTCCTTGTTTAGAAAATTGTATATATGTTTGTGTGCTCAAACAGCTATTATGAAATTATAAAATTACCTAATAAAAGATCATTTGAAAATCTTTTCACTAGCATTAGCTCATTTCTACATCATTTGTATTTACCAGAGGATCTTCCCCTATGTAACTGCAGATTCTAATTTGAGTCTCCATTCTGCCACAACAGAAAGCTTCTTAAGCCTTTTTATTAGTGACATAGCCCTGCTTTCATTGATACAATATTTAATTTTTAAAGAGCACTTTATTTCACATAAAACAATCTCAACTTTCCCCCAAATTTTATCTCATTAGTATATAAAGCCTCCGAGGACAAGGATTCTTGCTGTTTGGTTTACTTTTACATTCAGTACTCAGAAAATATCTGGCGCTCAACAAAATAAAAACCTTGTTGTCTCAGTGCCCATAGCACAGTGGTTACCGCCTGGACCACATACACCAAGGCTGGTGGGTTCGAACCCAGCCCGGGCCAGCTAAGCAATAATGACAATTGCAACAGAAAAATAGCCAGGCGTTGTGGTGGGTGCCTGTAGTCCCAGCTACTTGGGAGGTTGAGGCAAGAGAATCTCTTAAGCCCAAAAGTTTGAGGTTGCTGTGAGCTGTGACACCATAGTACTGTACCTATGGCGACATCGTGAGATTTTGTCTAAAATAAAATAGAATAAAATATTTTAGACTCTGTCTAAAATAAAATAAAATAAAAACCTTGTTGCATGAATGAATGAATTTAATCTTTACAAATCCCCTGAGTTGTAAATAAGGAAAGCAAGTCTCAGAAGAGTGAATAAATGACTTAGATTCTGCAACTGTTAATTGTAAGAATTTACAAGTCAGGTCTCTCTGACCCAAGCCCTATACCTCTTAACTACTTGTATGTCCAAAAGTCCGTTGTTCTCATGGAGTTGGGAGGCTTTCCCACTCAAGAGTGTCAAAGCCCATAAATTAATCTGTTAAGAGCATTATACCTCTCTGAATTTGAGCTCACTTAGAAAACAAAAAATATTCAACTATAAAAATAAAATATCCTGAGGTTTTTGGAGAAAACAAAATGAAATGTTATAATAAAACAAAATTTTGTGAATCAAATCCTTTCTATTTATAATGATTAATTACCTACAGTGGAGGAAATCCCTAAACAGATTTGAAACATGGACGAAGGAAGACCTCAAGATGTTGACCAATTCAACTGCATACTAGGCCAAGCATCAAAATTCCCCCAAAGTATCCTTCCTATCCAGAGTTATATTTGCTGAACAAAGGAATGAAGATTGTGTCTTCAGAACCAAACATAAAAATATCTGGTGCATAGTAAGAGGGTTATAATATGTGATGAATAAATGAAGTCACTGGCCTCCTTTCTGGTGACATAAATCCCAATGGCAGCTAAAATTTGTTAAATACTATTTTCAGACATTGTTCAAAAATTCGCTTATTTAATCCTGACAATAGCCCATGAAGTAGATACTAGTGTTATTTCATTTTATAAATAGGGAAACTAAATCTGTCCAAAGTCAACAGACAGTATAGGGCCTGTGTTTGAACCCAAATCTGTTTCACTGCCAAACCTGTGTTCTGATCCTTACAAAATTGCCTCCTGAACCGCCAGACAGCTCTCCTACCAACTCATCCCCAATACTCATTTAAACCAGGGGTCCTCAAACTGTGGCCCGCAGGCCACATGAGGCGGTGTGATTGTATTTGTTCCCGTTTTGTTTTTTTACTTCAAAATAAGATATGTGCAGTGTGCATAGGAATGTGTTCATAGTTTGTTTTTTTTTTAAACTCTAGTCCGGCCCTCCAACGGTCTGAGGGACCGTGAACCGGCCCCCTGTTTAAAAAGTTTGAGGACGCCTGCTAGGCAAAGGTTCTAAGTATTCCTCTTTGAAGAGGGTTTATAAGCTACCAGCCTTGCCTCTAAGGTTGCTAAACCAGAAATACTCCTTGGGACACCACATTTGGAAATTGACCAAAAAAGAAGGAGAAAGAGAAGGAGGAGGAATGGGGGAGGAGGAGGAGGAAGAGAAGAAGGGGAAGAAGAAATGGTGTTGATGGCATCTTGCATACTGACTTGGGGCAGAAAGGAAGGAGGTGATAACTACCAAATGTTGTTAAGAAACTACCTGAAGCACAAAGTAGGGTGTATGGCACACCTTTTGGATGTGGGACATAACTACAAGAGGGACTCTACCTAACAAATTCAACTATTGTGACCTGGTTGTTTATACCCTCACCTTAAGCTGAAACAAAAAAAAAGTGGGGGGGAGGAGAGGAGGGGAAGGGAGAGGAGGGGACAGAGGATGGGAGTGGAGGGGAAGAGAAACCTGAAGTTTATAGAAGAGAAAAGAGGAGGTAGAAAGTGAATTGATTAACTTTTCCCTTATGCTCTTTTGCAGCATTCAATGGTTTGATCATTTTCTTCCCTTTCCAGGTTGCCCTTGGCATTCACTTTAAGTATATTTCATCTGGATGAAAATAAGGAACGAACATAAGCACGGTATAGTTTTCTCGTGTTTAGAAGTGCCCAGGGAGAAGGGCTTATAGGTACTGCTTAACAATTTAAGCTTAGAGCTTGTATTTATTCCAATTCTCAACAGCACCTAAATACACAACTGCTTTAGATAGAAATTATTTTCCCAGATTGTCTTCTGCCCTATAATTTGCTGTTTAGGATGGTGAATATTTGTGTACAGAAGAGAGTGAAAGAGAAAATAGTACCTCTGCTGCAGGGTCTGATTTAATATAGAAGAAGAAAAGATTCAAGAGAGATTTCTTGAGAAATCTATGCTCCAGGCATTGTACTGAGCATGGAGGATAAGGATGTTCACAAGTGAGGAACACAGAGATTCAAACTGGTCACCACAGTTGAGAGTACCAAGTATGGAGTGGTCATGTACCCAGGAGGTTATGGGCAGGCTTTGGAGAGGAATCTGACCCAGGAGGGCAGGGGCAGCCTCCTGACTGCAGTCTGGGGAGAGCAGTGAAAACCCTCCACACAGTGCCCCGGATAGACTGACGGCTTCTCTCTCTCTACGGCAAAGACCTATCCTCTCTGAAGTGCTTCTCTGTGCGATTTAACCAGAACCAGAGGGAGGGTTCCTAAGATTTCATAACTGATCATTCTAATGAGGCTGTGTTTTCAATATGTGCATTACCATAAAGAGGTCAAACAATACAGTGATTGAGTGCAGTGGTCTGTGAATCTAGACTGTTTACATTTAAATCCTGGCTCTGCCACTTACAAGCTAATGTTATAGAGGCTAGTCACAGTCTCCCCAGTTACTTTCCCTAGTCTACACAACAGGGCAAATACTTGTCCCTGCTTCCTAGGTAAGCTGTATAAAGATAAAATGGGAATAATACATACAAACACTTAGAACTGTCTCTGAATACAAAAAAGCCATTCTACTTTATAGCCATTCTAGGTTTCAGTGAAATTTGGGATAAATCTCAGTGATTGTTATGTAGTCTTTTTCTACAAAGAAATTGTGAGTTTATAGTGCCATCTTAAGGATAAAGCAACCATATGATCTTGTCTTTTTTTGGCTTTTTCTTTATTTACTGGCAGTACAAGACCATTTGGATCAGCAGCTGGGGGTTCCCTTTGTTCTTCTCACTCCAGCCTTTGTGAAGTTTTCCTCTGTTACATGCCCCTAGCAAAAATAATCATGCTAAACCCAATTGCTTCTTTACTTTGTCAAGAACGTCCACTTACTCAGTTTTGTACCCTCACTGCCTAGCATACTCAACAAATATTTCTAGATTAAACAAATGCTCAGTAAAAGCACTTAGTTTAGTGCAAGCATACATATGGGTTCCAAAAATCACGTGGGATAGAATGGTTCTCTTTGGTCCATCAACATTTCATTAGTCTTTTTTATGTATTTATCAAGACCTTACTCTCCCCAGATAATTCCATCCTCTAACATGTCATAAACCAATAGATGGCACAGTGAATAGTTGCATATTCTAAAATGTGTAGTGAATTTAAACCCAGACCCAAAGTCTCATAAATGGTTTTCAAAAAATGGCAAGAAAGGGTAGAGGGAGGAAAGGGATATGAGCACAGTGGATACCTATTGATGTCATATAGACAAACTGCTTATTAAAAATTAAATTTAAAAATATAGCAGGAAATATATACTTGAGAACATGAAAGTATTCTATGTGGCAGAATGGACAATCTGAACTCTCATGCACACACACAAAACAAACATTTAGAAATGGTTGGTGTAACGTGACAAACTTTGTTATAAATGAGTAAGCTGCTAAGAAAGAATGGGAAATGTCTAGCCACACTTTCTTTTTTTTGTTTGTTTTTGTTTTGGAGACAGAGTTTCAGTATGTTGCCCTCGGTAGAGTGCTGTGGCGTCACAGTTCACAGCAACCTCAAACTCTTGGGCTCAAGCAATTCTCTTGCTTGGGCCTCCCAAGTAGCTGGAAGTATAGGCGCATGCCACAACACCCGGCTATTTTTTTGTTGTAATTGTCATTGTTGTTTGGCAGGCCCAGGCTGGGTTCCAACCTCCCAGCTCCATTGTATGTGGCTGGCGCCCTAGCCGCTGAGCTATAGATGCCGAGCCTGGCCACACTTTCTATTAATCCCCAAAACAAGAGTCCTGAAAAGCACGGATGTAAGAAAATAAGCTGACACTATAGCTACCTGGAGGGGAGTTGCTAGTCTTAGTATCCTGGAAGCTTAGACTCTCACACCCATAAAGTGCTTAAAAGTAATAATAATAAAACGCCTACCAAAGGTTGGGAAGAGAGAACTAGACCTCCCCAAATTAAGCTAAGACTCTTAAAGGGCCACATTTTCACTATAAGGGTAAATCAGAAAAAATAAAAACAAAAATCTCTCCAGCACAGGAAGATGATAGGTAAAACAGGGCCTAGATAGAAACACACGAGACCAAATGTAACAACACACCAGGAAATTTATTTTTTGCTTGGGATACATCTCTAAAGAGATGTCAGCAGCATTAGGGAGGGAGGCAGTTCTTTCTATGGTAGGCGAAAGAATAGCTGGCTTTACAGATAACAGACAAATCTCTCTCTTATCAGGGTGCCAAGGCCATGCAGATCATTACTGGGACGCTCAGGGCCAGCTCATCTTATCAGGGTCTCAGAGGCTTGTGGTGTAAGCATATTTCTTATGGATTTGTAACCAGGCCAGTGCAAGTACGTGATAGTCTGCAACATGTCTCTCTCTTATCTGAGTTATGGCCACCTGTAAGAGAGTCTCCCAGAATGACTTTTCCATTCAAGACGGGGTTAGCTTGGCCAACCTAACAGAAGACAACCAGGATGCTTTCCTTTCTCCATCTATTCTCCATCTGTGGAGTAGGGATAAGGATTCTTCCTTGAGAATTCCTAATTATTTGCACAAGTTTGAGACGAAAACTTACCCTGCCCCCATGATCTGGGAATCCAAAAGCTCAAAATTTAACATGAAAATATGTCCGTGGCTAGTGATACCCTTGGAGCATCCAGTAAACACTAACATAAATCTTCTTTAAAAGATCATGAATTCCATGTAGGCTGCACAGAGTTCCCATGCATAAAAATGCACTAAAGGACTCACAATCCGAAATTAAAAAGCATTTAGCAAAACAATCCATTAGGAGTAAAAATCAGCTATCAACAAACAGCAGACATGGATAGATAAGACTTCATAAAATGGATAAATTTTGATACTTTATCTTTACAATGATTGGGGGGAAAGCACTGTAAATATAATAAAACCAATGCTCTAGGAAAAAGCAGGTATATTTTAAAGGAAACTCAATAGAACTTCTGTACATAAAAGATATAGTCATCAAAATTAGAAGTTAAGTGGAAAAGGCAAACCACCAATTAGAGATAGCTAATAAAGAGAACTGGTGAACTGGAATGTAAGACAATAAACCAGAGCACAGCACAGAGAGATAAAAAAAATGGGAAATATGAAGAAGCAAGAGAAAGAAAGTCCAATGTGTTAAAATAGAGTTCCAGAAAAAGAGAATGGGGGAGAGATAATATTCAAAGGGAGAATATTTGAGACTGTTTCAGAGTTGGTTATAAATGTTCCTGAGCAATGTAAGTAAAAATAAATCTACACACATCATTGTGCAATTATGGGACACTGACAATAAGGAGATTTTAAGTGCAACCAGAATGAAAAGCAGATAAGCTACAAAGGAATTAAAATTAAACAAAATCAAACTTATCAATGATGAAGGAAGTGAGAAGACAGTGGACTAAAACCTTTAAAATGTTGAGAGAAAATAATGTCAACTGGAAATTTTCTTATTCAAGAACAAGGACAAAATAATGCCATTTTCAGATAACAAGGAAGAAAATTATGTATTTTTCATATATATGTATATATAAAAGAAAATATGATTTGTGCTATATAGCTAAATCAATACGTGAAGAGAATTTTATCACCTTAAATAATTAACACAGAAAAAAATAAAGTTATTGACACAACCATTCAGCTCAAAACATAAAGAAAAGAACAGATAACATCTATGCAAAGTGAAAAGGAAAATATGAAGAACATAAATTAATAAAATAAAAAACAAACATCTAATAGGAAAAGAGTTAATGATCTATGTAAGCATCTCAAGAATTAGACTAGCAAATTAAAATGAGAAGATAGTAAGTAAAGGGGACCCCTACTCTGAGGGCCCATTATTGTGACTTTAAACGTTCCATGACCCCTCTCAGATTTTGCTGTGAGTTTAGAATATTAGGCTATTTTTTTCATATCTTGTTCTTTATTTACATTTTGTATGACAATTAGATGGTAGGCATGAAGGATCAGGGAAGGTGTTCCCAAGCAAGAGCTGTAGCTATGGGGAAAGTGCTGTGTGACAGAGACTGTGGCCGTAGGAAGAAGAACACAGCCAAAATTCTGCCTCCTTCTAGTGTCCCGCTAGGAGTCTTCCCCTGGTCAATCAGAAGTTACAGGGCAAGCAAGCCTAGGTGTTACAGATGATGCAGACAGGCTCCCAGGCCTCAGAGAAGGTTGAAGCAGCATAATCCAAGGAGACAGTGGGGCAAGCAGAGAAAACCCAGCACAGAATCTTCACTTTTAATAATTTTCCTCACCTGGCTTATTGTACCCTCAATGAATCCCCAACAACAACAAATAATAATAATAATAATAATTTTTCTCATCTTAGCACACTATCTAGGATCTTCAGTGGTGAGGACTGCAGCATCTTCCTTTTGATCTTAATGAGAATGGATCTGAAGAATCTCCATTAATTATGATGTGTGTTCTGGGTTTTTATGAAGTTAAGATTCAGTTTTCTAAGAATTTATTACAAATGACATTGAACTTTATCAGATTTTTTTTGCATCTGTTGAGATAATCATTTTTCTCTTTAATCCATGAATATGGTGAATTATATACATTATTGATGTTCTTCTTTCTTATTTAAAATGTTTTCACTTTTTATATGAAACAACTGTAAAAGCAAGTGGATAAAATTATGTTAATGTTAAGGAGAAATAATAAAATGAACACTCACATATTGATACAGAATGCAAAATGGAATATTATCAACAACTTATGAACATTCTGTGTACTACTCTCTAATCATATATCCTTTCAGACAGGTAATCGTTTTCTAAAAATTCATTTTCATCTTTTGGTTTGTACTTTTTCTTTCATAGTCCTAACTCCCGTATGTGCCCTCTAAGAACATATTGCTGGCTTTTAAAATTATATGAGTAGGGTGGTGCCTGTGGCTCAAAGGAGTAGGGCGCTGGCCCCATATACCAGAGGTGGTGGGTTCAAACCCAGCCCCGGCCAAATACTGCAAAAAAATAAAAAATAAAAAAATAAAATTATATGAGTAAACTCACCATGTATGTATTCAACTATAACTCATCCTTTTTGCTCAAAATGATGTTTCTGACATTTACCCATGTTGAATTTCTAGCTGTAGTTAATTCATTTTCACTATGGTATGGTATTTCTACAGATGATAATGCTGTGACTTATTAACTATTCTTTTCGTTATGAATATGTAAGCTGCTACTAGTGTTTGCTATTAGAAACCATGCTATTAAAATATTCTTTTACACGTACCCAAGTACCCAGATGAAAGAATTCCTTTTGGTTATACATCTAGTATATAAATTGTTGATTTGTAGGATATGTACACTTTACCAAGTGACAGAAACCATTTCCCAATCTGTACTACCCTCACCTGTATAGGGTGCCAAAGCTTGGTAGTGCCCAACTTTTTAATTTTTGTCAATATGATCATGGCAAAATTGTATTTCAATGAAGGTTAATTTCCATTTCTCTGATTATTAATGAAATTGAGAATCTTTTCACATGTTTCATGACCATTCATGTTATCACCTTGAGCTAAATGCCTGTTTATTTTACCTATTTGCCCATTGAATTATTTGGGTTTTTTCTTACAGATTCATAAGGAATTTTCTAGTATTTCTTATGCTAAGCTTCTGTTTGTTTTAAATGTTGCAAATTATTTTTAGCTTGTGGCTCCCCACCTTACTCATATTGTGGTGAATTTGGTAATTAAAGGCCTTACTTTTTCCATGTATAGGAATTAATTTTTATGGACTATATATAGATATATACACACACACATATATATGTATACTTTTTTTTTTTTTTTGTGGTTTTTGGCCGGGGCTAGGTTTGAACCCGCCACCTTTGGCAAATGGGACTGGTGCCCTACTCCTTGAGCCACAGGCGCCACCCTACATATTTTTTTATTTAAGAAATTATTCTCTATCATATAGTTTTAAAAATATTCCCAAATGGTTTCTTCTACAGACATTAAATTTTTGCTTATTACCTTTTAGGCTTTAATTCATCTAGAATCATAGTAAATTTGCTAAGGTCTCCATTACTTCTCAGAACAGACTCTACATTTTATTCAGTTCATTTGCTGCTATAATAAATTATTACAATCTTTGTGGCATGAAACCACACATATTCATTATCTTAAAGTTCTGGAAGTCAGAAGTCTAAAAATGAGTCTCATGGGACTCAAATCAAAGCTCCAGGAAGGCTGTGTTTGTTCACAAGGGATAATCCATTTCTTGTTTTTTCCAACTTCTTGCAGCTCCTTGAATTCCTTGCTCCATGGCTACTTTCCAGCTATGGCATTGTTTAGTCCACTTAGTATTGCTAAAACAGAATATCTGGGGTTTGGTAATTTATAAAGAAAAAAGGTTTATTTGGTTCACAATTCTAATGGCTGGAAAGTCCAAGATTGGGCAGCTACATCTGATAAGGGCCTCATGCTGCTTCCGCTCATGGCAGAAACCAGAAGGGGAGCAGGGGTGTAGTGAGAGAGGTAGCAAGAGAGAGAAACTGAGGAAATGAGATTCTTTTAAACAGTTGGTTGTCTTGGTCAGACACAGTGGCTCATGCCTATAATCCTAGCACTCTGAGAGGCCAAGGCTGGTGGATTGCATGAGCTCATGAGTTCGAGACCAGCCTGAGCAAAAAGTGAGACCTCGTCTCTATCAAACATAGAAAAAATTGCATTTCTCTGATGATTAAAGATGATGAGCATTTTTTCATATGTCTGTAGGCCATGCTCCTCTCTTCTTCAGAGAAGTTTCTCTTCAAGTCCCTTGCCCAGGCTGTGATGGGATCACTTGTTCTTTTCTTGCTTATACGTTTGAGTTCTCTATGGATTCTGGTTATCAAACCTTTGCGAGAGACATAACATGCAAATATCTTCTCCCATTCTGAGGGCTGTCTGCTTGCTTTACTTACTGTGTTCTTGGCTGTGCAGAAGCTTTTTAGTTTGATCAGGTCCCAGTAGTGCATTTTCGAAGCTGTTTCAATTGCCTGGGGAGGTGGGAGGTGTCCTCCTCATAAAATACTCACCCAGACGGATTTTTTCAAGGGTTTTCCCTGCACTCTCTTCTAGTATTTTTATAGTTTCATGTCTTAAGTTTAAATCTTTAATCCAGTGAGAGTCTATTTTAGTTAATGGTGAAAGGTGTGGGTCCAGTTTCCATCTTCTACAGGTTGCCAGCCAGTTCACCCAGCACCATTTGTTAAATAGGGAATCTTTTCCCCACTGAATGTTTTTAATTGGCTTGTCAAAGATCAGATAACAGTAAGTAGCTGGATTCATCTCTTGGTTCTCTATTCTGTTCCAGACATCTACTTCTCTGTTTTTGTGCCAGTACCTTGCTGTTTTGATCACTATCAATTTGTAGTATAGTCTGAGGTCTGGTAGCGTGATTCCTCCTGCTTTGTTTTTATTTCTGAGTCATGTTTTGGCTATTCGAGGTTTTTTTCTGATTCCATATAAAACAAAGTATTATTTTTTCAAGATCTTTAAAGTATGACAGTGGAGCTTTAATAGGGATTGCATTAAAATTGTATATTGCTTTGGGTAGCATGGACATTTTAACAATGTTGATTCTTCCCAGCCATGAGCATGGTATGCTTTTCCATTTGTTAATGTTTTCAGCTATTTCTTTTCTTAGAGTTTCACAGTTCTCTTTATAGAGATCTTTCACGTCCTTTGTTAGATAAACTCCCAAATATTTCATCTTCTTTGGCACTACTGTGAACGGAATAGAGTCCTTGATTGATTTTTTGGCTTGACTATTGTTGGTATATATAAAGGCTACCGATTTACGAATGTTGATTTTGTAACCTGAGACGCTGCTGTATTCCTTGATCACTTCTACTTTGAGATACCATCTAACTCCAGTAAGATTAGCCCATATCACAAAGTCCAAAGACCAGAGATGTTGGTGTGGATGTGGAGAAAAGGGAACACTTCTACACTGCTGGTGGGAATGCAAATTAATGCATTGCTTTTGGAAAGATGTTTGGAGAACACTTAGAGATGTAAAAATAGATCTGCCACTCAATCCTATAATTCCTCTACTAGGTATATACCCAGAAGACCAAAAATCACATTATAACAAAGATATTTGTACCAGTATGTTTATTGCAGCCCAATTCGTAATTTCTAAGTCATGGAAAAAGCCTAAGTGCCCATCAATCCACGAATGGATTAATAAACTGTGGTATATGTACACCATGGAATATTATGCAGCCTTAAAGAAAGATGGAGACTTTACCTTTTTCATGTTTACATGGATGGAGCTGGAACATATTCTTCTTAGTAAAGTATCTCAAGAATGGAAGAAAAGGTATCCAATGTACTCAGCCCTACTATGAAACTAATGTATGGCTTTCATATGAAAGCTATAACCCAGTTATAATCTAAGAATATGGGGAAGGGGGAAAGGGAGGGGAGGGAAGGGGGAGGATGGGCAGAGGGAGGGTGATTGGTGGGATTACACCTGCGGTGCATCTTACAAGGGTACATGTGAAACTTAGTAAATATAGAATATAATTGTCTTAACACAATAACTAGAAAATGCCAGGAAGGCTATGTTAACCAGTGTGATGAAAATGTGTCAAACTGTTTATAAAACGCAGTAATATACACAGCTATGATTTAATATTAATAAAAAAAGAGAGACAAACATAGAAAAAATTGAGGCAAGAGGATTGCTTGAGCCCAAGGATTGGAAGTTTCTGTGAGCTATCATGATACCACCACACTCTACCCAGGGCAACAGTTTGAGGCTCTGTCTCGAAAACAAAAAACAAACAAATAAACAAAACTGGTTATCTTGGGAACTACTTTAGGAGAATGAGAACTCACCCCTGCAAGAAGGCATTAATCTACTCATAAGGGTTCTACCCTGTGACTCGCACTTCCCACTAGGCCCCACTTCCCAACACTGCCACATTGGGGATCAAATTTCAACATGAGTTTTGGCAGGAACGCAAACCACATCCTAACCATAGCAGGTGTCTCTCTTGTGTCTGCTTCCATTGTCACATCTCCTTCTCTGATTGCAACCCTCTTTCTCCCTCTTATAAGGATTCTTGCAATTACACTGGCCCTACATGGATGACCCAGGATAATCACCAGATCCAGAATAATCACCCCATCTCAAGATCCCTGACTTAACAACTTGTGAAAATTCCCTTTTGCCACATAATATAGTCACAAATTTCAGGGATTAGGAGGTAAGCATCTTGGGGGAGCATTATTATTCTGCCTACCACAGTTTTCTTTTGCTAATAGGTCACATTTCTTAATACTGCCAATTCTGGATTTTCCTTTTCAAGTCTTCTATCTTCTCCATTTTCTTAACTTACTTGGCAAGCTAAAATAACCAATGCAGTGCTCAATAAAAGTAGTGATATTCTTATCTTTAACTTGTCCCTGAACTTAGGAGACAATTTCTAAAAATTGCATCATTGAATATGAATCTACTGAAGGTTTTTAAAGTTACCTTTCATATCTTTCATATTAACCTAGATTGAGGTGGAACACATTCTTCTTAGTAAAGCATCACAAGAATGGAGAAGCAAGAATCCAATGCACTCAATTCTAATATGAAGGCAGTAGATGACCTAATAGAAGGTGGGGGGTAGGGGAATAAGGGACGGGAGAGGGAAGAGGGAAGGAGGTGGAGGGATCACAGTGTATGGCATACCTCTTGGGGGTGGGACATAATTATAAAGAAAAAAATAAAAATAAAAGCATAAAAATTAAGCTACCTTTTATTGGTTAAAAGAAGTTTTCTTCTTTGCACAATTCTCTAAAAATTTTAACCATGAATATGTGTTGAAAGTTATTTAACAGGTGGCACCTGTGGCTCAAGGAGTGGGGCACCAGCCCCATATGCCAGAGGTGGCGGGTTCAAACCTGGCCCTGGCCAAAAAACTGCAAATAAACAAATAAATAAAGCATGAGATTGAAAAAAAAATTTAAAAAAAAGTTATTTAACGCTTTTTCTCCTTTGATCGTTCTTTAGTTTTTTAATACAAAGAATCACATTAATTGATTTGATTTGCTAAGTATTTAATCAACCTTGAATTAGTCCAATAAATTCAATTATATCATGATGTATTTCCTGGGGGTGGGAATTGCTAGTTTGGTTTTTTTGGAGTTTTTTTGTTTGTTTGAGACAGAGTTCACTCTGTCACCCTGGGTAGAGTGCTGTGGTGTCATCATAGCTCACAGCAACCTCGAACAAATGGGCTCAAGTGATCCTCTTGCTTTAGTCTACTGGGACTATAGCCACTTGCCATGACACCCAGTTAATTTTTCTATTTTATTTATTTATTTATTTATTAGTAAAGATGAGTTCTCAATCTTGCTCAGACTGTTCTCCAACTCCTGAGCTCAAAGGATCCACCTACCTTGGCCTCTGAGGCCACTGCACCTGCCTCTAGATATTTTATATCTTTATATTTTTATATACATTCATGAATAAGATTAACAGAAAATTTTCATTTCTTTTAATTTCCTTGTCATTGTAGACAAGGTTAGACTCATAAGAGGAGCCGGAGAGTGTTCCTTCTTTTTCTATACTCTGAAAGAATGGATACAATTAGAACAGCTGTTCTCAATTAGGGGCAATTTTGCCCCTTTATGGACATTTGGAAATATCTGGAACAGTTTTGATTTTTGAAACAAGGGAGGTGGTGCTGATATCTAATGAGCAGAGGATACCGCTAACAACCTACAGTGCATAGGACAATTGCTTTCCCTTGCCCCAAAAAGAGCTATCTCAAACTATCTCATCCAAAATATCAATAGTGCCAAGCTTGCAATTTCTTTTCTCATTCTGAATAATCACTATCCTAATTTTGTATTTGTAATTCTGTATGTTTTCGGAGGAGGCTTCAAAGTTATATAGGCTTCAGGCCCTACAGAAGCTATATCTGGTGGTTCTATGGCACTGCATGGGAGAGAGGGCCATGTTCATGTAAATACGCATGTGCAGGTGGATGGGTATGAGAGAGAAAGAAAGAGACAGAGAGAGAACCAAAGTCATTGCCAGAGAAAGGGGAAAAAAGATTCTTTCATAATTTTCAAATAATCACAGTTAACAAAAAATTTGCCATAGCAACAACATTCACAATACCAAGAAATTGATGGAGAGTAATAAGTGTGGTATATGGTCTAGCAGTTCTAATTCTTGGTATCTATTCTAGAGAAATGCTTGCACGTATGTATAAAGGCATATCTGGGGATGTTCTCTGAAGTACTGCTTGTAAAAAATGAAAAACTGGGCTCGGCGCCCATAGCATAGTGGTTACAGTGCCAGCCACATACACTGAGGCTGCCAGGTTCGAACCTGGCCCGGGCCAGCTAAACAACAATGACAATTGCAACAAAAAATAGCCAAGCATTTGAGGTGAGCACATGTAGTCCCAGCTACTTGGGAGGCTGAGGCAAAAGAATCGCTTAACCCCAAGATCTGAGGTTGCTGTGAGCTGTGATGAGACAGCACTCTACCAGGGTGACAAAGTGAGACTCTATCTCCAAAAAAGAGAAAGAAAGAAAAACTGGAAGCAATCCTTATGTTAAATTAGCAGAGTAATGAATAATGTGAGATATATTCACATGAAAATTTCACAACAATTAAAAGGGAACCAGATTTATATGAATCAACACGAATACATCTCAAAAATATATTTTTGAATGTAAAATTAAATTGCATTATCCATTCTTATTGTAGTATACATTAATAAATTTATATATGTATGTATATGATATGTTGTGCTTGTGTTATGCCTTCACACTCAAAATATTACTACATATTTTCAATAGGTAAAATGCATGTGAAATATAAAAATGGCCTGAGGGGATGTTACATTATACACTGAACAAGTACATAAAAGTAGTCAACTGTGGGGGATAAAGGATGCAGGAACAAGATCAAGGGAGAAAAAAGCCAAATGCATGCTGATTTTATCTGTATCATTCTCATTTTTATGAGAAGAATGTAGTCATGTGTTTCCTGTATAATTTTTTAAAAAGCAGATAATAGGAAAAGAAGACAGGAATAAATGTTAAATTGTCAACAGTGCTAATTCTTGATGGTAGGGATACAGGAGAATGGGGGTTGGTTTCTGTTTTGTGATTTTTGTATTTTCAAATTGCCTAAAATAATAACAAAAATACAATACAATCTTAATTCTAAAAAGAAATTGATGGTTACCAAGGAAAGGTGTGGAAGTGAGAACTTAACACCAGCACATTTCTGGGAGAGTTCAGCAGCATCCCAGCTCGGTGTCTGTGGCTCATTGAGTAGGGTGCCAGCCCCATATACCGAGGGTGGCAGGTTCAAACCCAGCCCCGGGCCAAATTGCAACAAAAAAATAGCTGGGCATTGTGGTGGGCGCCTGTTGTCCCCAGCTACTTGGGAGGCTGAGGCAAGAGAATCGCCTAAGCCCAAGAGCTGGAGGTTGCTGTGAGCTGTGATGCCATAGCACTCTACCAAGGGCAACAAAGTAAGACTCTGTCTCTAAAAAAAAAAGAAAAAAAGAATAATGCTGGGACGAAAGTGTGACTCTAGGAGACTGATACCCAAGAACTCATAATTTACGGAGCTGGTTTCTCCAGTGTTACCATAATTCTGACAACTATCACTTTCTTGGCTTTGGAAAGTAACAGGGTGGAAAGGGAAACACTCATTCTCCCCTGGGTTGCTCTGCTTATGCTCCAGACCTTGCGTGGGCCAGGAGGACTTTCAGTTCAATTTGTAAATACTGGCAGAAAAGGAGATTACACAATGCTTTAACACCTCATTTATGATCTTTCTGGAACCGAAAGTCAATTCCTCCAGAACAATCTAATGCTGTTTCCTTGTTTAGTATCCTTGAAAGATATGAAGGCCCATTCACCTTTAGGTGCTCTGTCACAACACATCGTAAAAACACTTCAAATCTTATATTAGTTCCTAATGACTTTTGAATCTTTCAGTTTGTTTTTGCATCCAAGAGATGGAAATTTTAGAATGAGTCTGGTCTGTTGAAACATTGATCCAGTATATAAAAATGGAATAAGAAAAAGTGCTGATGTGTGGTAAATGCTGTATTAGCTATTACTATCAAGTCTATAGCTACTACCACCACCAATTCCAATGCTAATACAACCACAGTAAGAAGAAACAGACATTTTGATTACTTTAAACTTTTATGTAATATTTAAAACAAACGTCTAAAAATAAAAACAGGGCGGTACTTACCCTACCTAAATTGCCTAAAATAATAATAAAAATACCTGTAGGTATTTATAATAACCAGGTAGGTACTTACCCTACCTCAGTGGGTAGGGTGCTGGCCCCATATACTGAGGGTGGCGGGTTCAAACCCCGGCCCCGGCCAGCTAAAACAGCAATGGCAACTGCAACCAAAATAGCCGGGTGTTGTGGGAGGTGCCTGTAGTTCCAGCTACTCGGGAGACTAAGGTAAGACAATCTCTTAAGCCCAAGAGTTGGAGGTTATTGTGACGCCACAGCACTCTACCAAGGGTGACATAGTGAGACGGTCTCAAAAATAAATAAATAAATAAAAATAAAAACAAAACTTCAGAATTGAACTATCCTTCTGTCCAGCAGAAGCCTGTTATATGGGGTTATAGTTCCCTGTAGGAGCGACACTGGTTTTCCTCAGAAGCTCTAATCCCTTCCTACGTCTTTCCCATTAGCTCTTTAAATAGGTTGACTAAAAAGTGTACGGGAGGTAGGGGTGGGGGGTGGGATGGGATTTGTTCTTGGGCACCAAGGACTTAGGTTTTAGCCTCTTTATGGTTTTCAGGTCATAATGGTTCACTTTTCAGGTGATAATGGTTCACTTTTCTATTTTATGAACTTGCCAAAAGCAAGAATAATTTTCCCTTACAAACCATTTCATACAAACCAGAAATGATTGTGTCTGAATTCGTGGATGGAGTTGCTTTGTTAGAAGAGGAATAGTACCCTGTCCCTGTCAGAAATGATCCTAATAGAGTTCTATCTTTCCTCACCTTCTTGCTATTGTGGCACCAGTATCAAGAACTTGAAGTGAAGCCAAGAAAGAGAATGCAGAAGATGGCTGCTATTGTCTGAATGTCTGTGTCCCCCTAAAACTTGTATGTTGAAGCCCAGTTCCCAATGTTATGCTATTAGGAGGTGAGGGATTTTGGAGGTGATTAGGTCATGAGGATGGAGCCTCATGAATGGGACTAGTGCCATTATAAGAGGCTAAAGAGACCAGATTTCTTCCTTTTCAGTCATGTGAGGACAAGATGGGAAGACACTGATATAAGGAAGTAGGCCTCCACCAGACACCAAATCTGCTGGTGCCTTGATCTTGGACTTCTCAGACTCTAAAACTGTGAGAAATAAATTTCTGTTGTTTATAAGCTACCCAGTCTATGGTATTTTCTTAGTGTAGCCTAGATTTAGACAATGGCATTCTGATTGTAAGGTGAAACATATTAATAATCTTTGACCTTGCCTATTTCTGCCAGCCTTTTATTTGTGTCCATTTTTTAAGTTCCTGCAGAATTGGAAGGTTATCACCCAAAATGGCCAAGTAGAAAGTTAATTACAATTGTTTTGCCACATCTATTACCTAGCAAGGAGGTGGGGGTGGTGGTGATGAAATTGGCTGAGGACTGACTTTAACCCTGGGAAGTGTTCAGGATAAGTTGTTGTAACTTAATCATTCATTAGCATCAGATTCTAGTTAACTGATACTCTATTCCAAAGACCTCTTTGCCTTTTTAACATTACCCCTTTAGAGATAGTTTTCACCAGTGGAATTAAATAATCCAGATGTGGCAAGATAAATATGCATACTTTCATGGGTATACAAAACTTTTAAGGAATGTTAGAAAGAACTGAGATGGGAAGAACTGAGTATAGTCTGCCAGAGTCTCCTTGGTTCATGTTAACTTCTACCCTGTTTCCCCGAAAATAAGACAGTGTCTTATTTTAAGGTGTGCTCCCAAAGATGCACTAGGTCTTATTTTCAGGGGACGTCTTATCTTTCCTGTAAGTAGGTCTTATTTTCGGGGAAACAGGGTAGTCAAGCAGAGTCCAACAAAAAAGAACTATTTAAATCAATAATGGTACATTTATGTAATGGAATACTGCGAGGCTACTTAAAACTATGTCACAGAAAAACATAGGCACTTTTCTAGTTATCTACCTATTTAATAACACAGAAAGTTATTCATAATATATTAAAAGGGGGGAAGAATGTTAAATAACAACATACATTTGTGCAGCATCATATATATATACACATATACATATATTTTTTTTTTTTTGCAGTTTTGCCTGTGGCTGGGCTTGAACCCACCACACCTGGTATATGGGGCTGGCGCCCTACTCCTTGAGCGACAGTTGCTGCCCCTATCATCTTATATTTTTAACAAAAAGAACATGCCATATATAAAATATGCAAGGAAAAAAGATGTCAAAATAGACATGAAAATTTTAACAATGATCAGTTTGAGTAGAGGAATTATGAGTAAATTTTCCCTTTCTGTATGTTTTTTTCTCTATTTTCCCAAATTCTGTGCACTTAATACTTGTTGCTTTTGTAATTAGAAGTAAAAACAATTACATCTTCCTTTTTAAAGAATGGTGTTACAGTGTGACCCGGCAACTGCTTAATCTGTGTGTCTGCATTTGTGGAATCATCACAAGTTCAGAGACTCATCCTCACTTTCAAGTTTAGAAACACAATTTGATTAATTCACTAAAGACTGATCATGGCACAAAAATGATAAGACTGGTTCCTTGCCCTCAATTCACATTACTAGTACTTATATTCTTATTTGTTTATTAGATTTCTCCTAATGTAATTACTTGTTCAGAGAATTTGGCTCTTCTAAGGCTCTTGAAGCGGAGTACCAAATTACTTTTTAAAAATTGTCCTATTAGCAATGCAGAAAAAGACAGTTTTGTGCCCTCCTAAGCATCAAGTTTTTCATTACTGACTGCCACTTGAACGTTTTAAAAATTATTCTTTATTTTAATTGGCATTTTTAGAAAATTTCTAGTAATTTCACATGATTTTTACTTATTCCATTTTCTTTGGTCACAGCTTTTAGAGACAGCTGATTCCATTTGTGTGAGAGGAGGAAGGACCCAGGAAAGGACCTTTGGGTTTAGAATCAGGAAATCTGGGTTCTACTACAATGGCTTTCTAAATGGCCTCCTATTTCCATTTTTGACCACTTCTAATCCATTGTCCACACAGCAACCAGAATGATCATTTTATTTATTTATTTTTATTAATATTAAATCATAGCTGTGTACATGAATGCAATCATGGGGCACCATACACTGGTTTTATAAATAGTCTGACACATTTTCATCACGCTGGTTAACATTGCCTTCCTGGCATTTTCTTAGTTATTGTGTTAAGACAATTATATTCTACATTTACTAAGTTTCACATGTACCCTTGTAAGATGCACCGCAGGTATAATCCCACCAATCACCCTCCCTCTGCCAATCCTCCCCCCTCCCTCCCCTCCCTCTCCCCCTTCCCCCTATTCTTAGGTTATAACTGGGTTATAGCTTTCATATGAAAGCCATACATTAGTTTCATAGTAGGGCTGAGTACATTGGATACTTTTTCTTCCATTCTTGAGATACTTTACTAAGAAGAATATGTTCCAGCTCCATCCATGTAAACACGAAAGAGGTAAAGTCTCCATCTTTCTTTAAGGCTGCATAATATTCCATGGTGTACATATACCACAAGTTATTAATCCATTCGTGGATTGATGGGCACTTGGGCTTTTTCCATGACTTAGCAATTGTGAATTGGGCTGCAATAAACATTCTGGTGCAAAAATCTTTGTTATAATCTTTGTGATTTTTGGTCTTCTGGGTATATACCTAGTAGAGGAATTATAGGATTGAATGGCAGATCTATTTTTAGATCTCTAAGTGTTCTCCAAACATCTTTCCAAAAGGAATGTATTAATTTGCATTCCCACCAGCAGTGTAGAAGTGTTCCATTTTCTCCACATCCACGCCAACATCTCTGGTCTTTGAATTTTGTGATATGGGCTAATCTTACTGGAGTTAGATGGTATCTCAAGGTAGTTTTGATTTGCATTTCTCTGATGATTAAAGATGATGAGCATTTTTTCATATGTCTGTAGGCCGTGCGCCTGTCTTCTTCAGAGAAGTTTCTCTTCAAGTTCCTTGCCCAGCCTGGGATAGGATCACTTGTTCTTTTCTTGCTTATACGTTTGAGTTCTCTGTGAATTCTGGTTATTAAACCTTTGTCGGAGACATAACCTGCAAATATCTTCTCCCATTCTGAGGGCTGTCTGCTTGCTTTACTTACTGTGTTCTTGGCTGTGCAGAAGCTTTTTAGTTTGATCAGGTCCCAGTAGTGTATTTTTGATACTGCTTCAATTGCCCGGAGGGGGCTGGAGGGGGGGTGTCCTCCTCATAAAATACTCCCCCAGACCGATTTCTGCAAGGGTTTTCCCTGCACTCTCTTCTAGTATTTTTATAGTTTCATGTCTTAAGTTTAAATCTTTAATCCAGTGAGAGTCTATCTTAGTTAATGGTGAAAGGTGTGGGTCCAGTTTCAGTCTTCTACAGGTTGCCAGCCAGTTCCAAAATGATCATTTTAAACCTTTAATCAATTCATGTCCCTCTCCTGCCTAAAATGACCCAGTGGCCTCCCACAACTTTAAAAATAAATTCAGACTTGGCGGTTCCTATGGCTCAAAGGGGTAGGGCACCGGCCCCATATGCCGGAGGTGGTGGGTTCAACCCCAGCCCCGGCCAAAAAACTGCTAATAAATAAATAAATAAATTCAGACTCTGCCATGAGACTCCGCTATGCAAGTTTGTTCACTACTTTGCTGCCACACTGGCCTTCTCACATTGTTTCCACTTCAGAGCTTTTTGTCTTTCCTGTTCCCTTTACCTAGAATGTTCTTGTCTTAAATTTTCAGACTTCTTGTCCTTCAGTGTTTAGCTCAAACCTTATCTCCTCAGACAGGCTTTCTGGGCATTCCTGCCATCACATTCACAAAACATTACATTCATAACAGTCTGATATTATCCTAATCATTTGTTGTGTCAACCTTAAATAAGGAGATTCAGGGGCAGCGCCTGTGCTCAAAGGAGTAGGGCATTGGCCCCACATGCCGGAGGTGGCGGGTTCAAATCCAGCCCCAGCCAAAAACTGCCAAAAAAAAAAAAAGGGAGATTCAGAAAATATGATTAAGTATAAAGTTTAATTCCAGAGCAAAGCTTGACGATAGCCATACCCAGAAAACACTGATTCCAAACGAATATGGTCAGCCTTCCAAAGTGAAGCTAAGATTTCATTTACACAGGCAGATTCCTGTTGTAACAGGATGACATTTTCCACGGCGATTACAGACTCTAATGAAGATTTTTTTTCTCTGTGAGAAAGGTTACTAATCTGAGGAGTTTTATTTCTAGCCCATTTCATCTTCCTTATTTTTTACAGGAGGGAAAAGAAAGCAAAAGTTGCAACTACATGCCGCTTGACTCAGACTGTACAGCCACATTCCTCTCAAGGCTCAGAAAAATTTAAAGTCCCAAGAGCTTTGAGTTTGAATTAATTTCACAGTTGTTTCATTTGTTCTTTTCCTGTCTCCCACGCTAGAAAGCTCAGAGGAAGGCAACCTTGGCAGGCTCCTGTGCTGAGCCCCAGCTTCTTGCAGTTTAGACATCGGAGACCAGCTGAGTGCATGAAGATCTGTGCAGGCCTGAGTATTCCTCCTCTTTAGAGAGAATTATGACTGAGCAGGTTGAAGCAGAGCCATCCTTTTAATAAGGCCAGCTCATTGTAGCTAGGGATTTCTAGAAACCTCTCCCCGGAGTAACTTTTACCTCTGTCGGAGAGATTGGGAAGACAAGCAATAAAGAATCTGTGTGGTATAGGTTTTCACAAGTTTGAAAGAACTTAGTTCGATGCCTTAAGGGAGGGAGACATAGGCAGAAAGCCGTTTGGAAGGGATTCCTTTCTCTCTCTCTCTCTCTCTCTCTTTTTTTTTAGACGAGTAAAACGAAAAGCCAAAATGCCCAAGCCAAGCACTCAGGAGGCATCGGGGCAACTAGAGTCTGAGGTTCCCCGCCTGGGGGGGCCTGGAGGCCCGTGCACCTTCCACTACGTGAGACTGAGGCTCGGACCACAATAAAGTGGCTTTCAAATTACCACGTGCAATTAATATCTTCTCCTGAGTTTAAAACAACAAAAAACCCTCTGAACAAACGCCAAAGTTGCGAAGAAGGCCTCGTCGCAGAACCCGCCCTGGTTCGCGCTCCTCCCCTCCAGGCCCCGGCGGCGGGGCAGGACCGAGCCGGGCGGGCCCGTTGACAACACCAGGTCGGGACTGCGCAGGCGCAGCGCGGGCTCGCGCGCTCTGTCGCGCGCCGGGCAGTTCGCGCGGGAGCCGGGTGCAGGGTCTCGGGTTCTGCGTGTCGGTAGGAACGGAAGCCGCCGGAAGGTGCGGAGAAAGCCAGGATGGCGACTCCGAGTAGGAAGACGTCAACCCCAACCCCCGGGGCTTCCAAGCGAGCTCTATCGAGAGACTCTTCGTCGGAGGTCCCGAGCAAAAGAAAGAATTCGGCCCCGCAGCCGGCGCTGCTGCCGTCGTCCGGGCCTTTCGTTGAAGGCTCTATCGTCCGCATCTCGATGGAGAACTTCCTGTGAGTGGCCCCGAGGCTGCGCCGCGGCTGAGGAGGCTCGGCCCACAGGCCCAGGGGCGCCAGCTGCGTGAGGGGGTGGGTGGGGGTGAGCGTGTGTACCCGGCTTGAGGGTCTGGCAGTGAATTCGTGCGGGCGTTCCGGTTAGGTTTTTCTACGTAGGCCGTGGAGATTGATGTGTGTTGGTGTAGTAAGTGTGTGTCTTGTGTGATATTTTAAAAAATTTATTCCGCCAACGTCTTTTGAAGGCGCCATATAGCAGGCAGTACTGGGGACGTTCTAGGGGCTAGAACCCTGCCCATAGCAGTTGCTGTCTATAGGGGACCTCATCTGTAATCGCATAAGTATTGGCTCTGGGAACTCAGAGGAGGCAACAGCTAATTTGGAGTGGCAGTGATGCTGTCGCAGATTCTTAAAGAGCAGGCACTTAAAGAGTAGGACCGACAGTGGTAGAAAAGATGGTAGGTTGTTCCTGGCGGGGGTTAGAATATACGAAACAAAATAATAATAATTAAACATTATCTCAGCAGTTGTACCTCCCTACAAACCCTTTATCCCCTCCAAATTCACCTTTCTTCCCTTGTTCCTCTTTCTCTTCAGACATCTGATTATCACTTCAGAATTTAGTATGTTTTAACAAAAATATTTGGCAACTTAAAGTTCATTTGTTCAAGGTCTTTGTTTTTTAAGCTTGTGCATAGTGGCATAAGGGTAACAGAATCGTAATAATGGTACTGCCTTTTGTTTCAGGCACCTATCATGTGCTAGGTACAAACTTCATGTTATATTTACACAGTGCTCTCTTTCTTCCTAACACCTCTATTTGTCTGCATTGATGAGGTAAGTCCAGGTTTATACAATTAGTAAGTAGCTGAATTGCTGTTTGAATCCAGATCAGGAAAGATAAATGTAATCAAATGTAGTTGCCCTAGCTCCATACATGTTAGGATGCCATTGGGGCACAGAGGATGAAGGGGTTCATTTTATCCACAACTGTGAAAAAGGGTTTTGTAAAGAAGACATGGAAGTCTTAAAAGAAGGGAAGAACATTGCAGACAGAAGGAACTACCCGCAAGAAATAGTTGGTATATTTAGGAAGTGTCAGGTATTTCATTATGGCTACATCTATGTCCTATGAGATCTGAGTGAAAACTTAAAGGTAGGCCATCATTGAGCTGTCTGTATGATTGATATGCTAAAAATTTGCAGTTTCATGCTGTAAGCATCCAGGATGTCAGAGAAATGATATGTGACTTACACGGAAGCATTGTGTGGAGGATAATTCAGAAAGGGTGCAAAATGGGAGGCAAGAAGACTTTCACAAGATGAAGGCAAGAGGTGATCAGTTTCAATTCAGTAGGAGTTTAAGGGAAAGAGATTTGACTACAGGTTAAAGGTTCTGGCTATAGGTTAATTGTGAGGCATGAAAGCAAAGGAGGAATGAATGCAGCATTTTCCCTAAGTTTGCCTTAAGTAATGGGTCAGGTTGCTATTCAGAAGAGGGAGCAGTTTGGGGAAAATAATATACACTTCTTGGATGTGTGACTTGCACTATGGAACATCTAAGAGAGATGATATTCTGTAGGCAGAATTTATAAGGAGCTTAGAGGAAAATGTGAACGGATGAGCGATTTTGGAGTCATGCAGACAAGTAATTGTTGAAGTTGCAGAACTGGTTGAGATTGCCCAAAAGGAATTATTGAAGGAATAGAGGTGCTGTACAGAGTCTTGGGGGCATGCCAACATTTAAGGGTGAGCAGAAGAGGAACTCACAGATTGAGAAGGTACTGTTCAGGGAGGTAAGATGAGAACCTTGAGAGACTATTATCAAAGAAGCCAAAGAAAAAGAATGTTTGAAAAATTTCATTTGCTACATTGAAGTGAGATAACAGGACTAGAAAAGAGCCTGCTGCATTTAGCAATTAAGAAATTTTTGACTGATGAAGCAGTGGAAGCAGAAAACTTTTCAGGCCTTAGAAGACTGAGGAGTGAAGAAGTAAAGTTTGGATGTAAAGAGGAGAAAGAAAGGTGGCTGAAAAGTGGTGAGGTAGGTGAGATTTTGTTTTAACGATGAGAGCATTTTAAGTTTTAGGAGTGAGGTAGGGTAGTGGTAGGCGTAGAGAATTAGCAATGAAGCAGGAGGGGTGGCTAGGCTTAGAGAACACAAATGGCGTAAAAATAGTCACAGAAGGGCTCCTACAAATGAACCAGATCAAGTGGAGCTGAGAGTGGAGGGAAAGATTTCTTGAGCTTAAGGAATAGCATATGCAAAGGAACCAAAAGAGTCAAGAAACTGAAAGAAGTACATTATAGGTAGAATTTAGAGGTCTGAACAGAATAGGGAAAGGAAATAAAAAGTAGAAAAAGATGAATCTGGGGCTAAATTGTGAAAAGTTCTTTCTTTACCCTTTTAGTTTTTCATTTTTAACAAGTGAGATCAGATTTGCCAATTTACCACCACGACTTGGTAATTAATTAGATGGTTTGGGTAGAGTCAAAAGAGATGAAAGAGTCAAAGAAGATGCAAAACTAATGCCTATGCTTCTAATTTGGGTAATGAGATGAATGATGATACCATTCACTATGAGACTGAAAGAGTGGTTTTGGATGGGAAGATGGTGGATTTAGATTTGAATGTGTTAAATTTAAGCTGACTATTAGGGGACATCCAAATAGAGTTAATTGAGGTGGTAGTGGTATACATCATCCGGACTGACTTTCAGCAAGTAGATGCTATCTGAGGAGAATACATGAGATACTTCATAAAGTATATAGAATGAGGAGAGAATGGACTTTTTACCATAGCTCTTTCCAAGGGTGCTCAGAGAAAAGAGAACTCAAAGGTAGGAAATTACCAACATATTAACATATTATAGAGTCAGAAGAATGATTTTAAAATGATGCAGAGGTTTGGGTTTGGCTTTGGCTTTGGCAACTCTATTTGTAATAGTATACTCTTTAGGCCAGATACTATCATGCTTTTCCCTGTTGTTTTTAATATTTTCTTTTGTTTTGTTTTTATTTTTAATGTTTTCTTAAGTACTGATTCCCGTCACGGTTTTAGTGTGACATTTGTGTAGAGATTTCAAAATAGGAAATCAAGCATTAAAAAAGTGGGGCTTCATATGTTGAGATTAGGAAGTTCCATGTCAGGTAATCTCCCAGATGTCTAAAGTTCCCAAACTATTTTATTTGAACCATTATAAAGGGTTCTTTTAAGACTGTAGTAACAAAACAAAATATCTGAAAAGGCAAAGTAGATGCTGTGTTAGAGGTGTGGGGTTGTCAAACCTGCCAGAAAATACTTTTCCTTTGCCACCTACATTTCTTTTTCTTTTTTTCTTTCTTTTTTTTTTTTTTTTTGTGGTTTTTGGCCCGGGCTGGGTTTGAACCCACCACCTCCGTCATATGGGACCAGCGCCCTACTCCTTGAGCCACAGGCGCCGCCCTACATTTATTTTTCTTAACCACCTGGCATTTTGAAGTCATTAATTTCTTTAAGTATTAAAGTTTAAATGTGTTCAGTTAATTTATTTATATATTTGGCATGTTAGTAGCAGACCACACTTTTATTCTTGGGGAATTAGTTGGCAGCTACTGGAGAGCTAACTGAAATGCTATGGTCAAAGGACATTATTTGTGGGTTTCCATTCAAAGATGTGTTAGAAGAATTTCTAAGTCAGAGTTTATGTCCCACTCTACCTAGTAATTGTTTCTTGCAAGTAAATAAAGATAAGATGCTAACAGTGGAGGTAGTTAAAAATGCTGGATAGCATGTAGCTTCCTCCCCCCCCTCCCTTTTTAGATATAGGGTCTCACTGTGGTGTTCTGGCTGGCCTCCCAACTCCTGGACTCAAGTGATTTTCCCACCTCAACCTCCCAAGTAGATAGGACTACAGCCATGTGTCACTATGCCCAGGTTAAAAAATAATTTAAAATATTAATAAAATGAAGTCATTGAGTTAATATATAGGTTCAGTTTTCTAATTAAAATAAAATTTGGGGCTGGGTGCAGTGATTTGTGTTTGTAATCCTAGTACTGTGGGAAGCCAAGGCAGAAAGATAGTTGGAGCTCAGGAGTTTGAGACCAGGCTGAGCAAGAGCGAGACCCCATCTCTACTTAAAATAGAAAATAAAAATAAAAACAAAAGCAAAACCTAGCGGGGTTGGGTCAGGTGCTTCTAGTCCCAGCTACTTGGGAGGCTGAGGCAGGAGGACTGTTTGAACCTAAGAGTTTGACATTGCTATGAACTAGGCTGACACAATGGTACTCTAACCTAGGTAACAGAGTAAGACTCTGTCTCAAAAAAAAAAAAAAAATTTGTTTT
The DNA here is from genome assembly GCF_027406575.1 of Nycticebus coucang. Taxonomy (NCBI): domain Eukaryota; kingdom Metazoa; phylum Chordata; class Mammalia; order Primates; family Lorisidae; genus Nycticebus; species Nycticebus coucang. Next base: position 80,844,464 of record NC_069781.1, read on the forward strand.
TGTTAGATTATTTCAAATATTAAAATATGAGAAGAAGCCCTGAAGCATTTTAATTTAAAAGAAATATAAACAAATAAATTGACAGATTTAAGGGTAAGCATGGCCTTTCCTAATAAAATTTGTTTTAAAATAATATAGTAGCTTTAATAATGTTATAATTCTTTTTAAAAAGTAGAATATACCAAACTTTTGCTTTTTTTAACAGACTTTTGAACTTGCAAGGTTAGCTGGTTTTTAAAGGAATTGGAGGAGGCTTATAGATAATATAAAGCAAGAAAAAGTGCTTTATGAAAGAAAACAATCTTCTTCTCATTTCTTAATAATTTCACCTCTTTATAATACAGAACATATGATATTTGTGAAGTATCTCCTGGACCCCACTTGAATATGATCATTGGAGCTAATGGAACAGGGAAATCAAGCATCGTCTGTGCCATTTGCCTTGGATTAGCAGGCAAGCCTGCTTTTATGGGACGAGCAGATAAGGTAAGTTGACATAAATACTTAAGAAAATTCAAAGCTGTTAATTCCTTTTAGTTACCCATCAATTTCAGTTTCTTGGATATAGCAAACTTGTAGTGCTTGAATATCAGGAATGAATTTGGCAGGTAGAGAATCTGGAAACAGAGTTTTCATTTCTAGAAGTAATGGACTATATACCTAGGGAATTTTCTAAGTAACTTACATCCAAAATGCTAAAAATAATGTAATATATCTTTTTAAAAATGCATTTCTGGGCTTATAGAATGACAGTAAATTTACGAAGGGCAGAAATAGTCATATGTCACTTAATGGTGGTGATAAGTTCTGTGAGATTAGTCTTTAGGTGATTTTGTTGTTTTGTGAACATCATAGAGTATACTTACACAAACCTATATGGTATACCCTGCTGAACACCTAGACTATATGTTACAGCCCCGGGGTGTCCAACCTGTGGCCCACACAAGCAGATTATTTGAGAATTATTTTGCTTATCTGTGGTGCTGTATATTGCAAAAAGTATACATGGACTTTTTTTAATTGTTTGGGATTCCTTGAGGGCACAAAGAATTAGGTTACACTGATTGTATTTGTTATTGCAAAGTCCCTCTTATAATTGTGTCCTGCCCCCAAGAGGCATGCCATGCTCCCCCTCCCCTCTCCTGGCTCCCTTATTCCCCTGCCCCACACCTTGTATTAGTTCATCTACTGCCTTCATATTAGAATTGAGTGAATTGGATTCTTGCTTCTCCATTCTTGTGAGGCTTTACTATGAAGAATGTGTTCCAACTCAGTCCAGGTTAATTCAAAAGATGTAAAGTCTCCATCTTTTTTAATGGCAGAATAATATAACATAGTATACGTACATCACAGCTTGTTAGTCCATTCCTGGGTTGGTGGGCATTTAGATCGTTTTCCGCCTGCCTCGCCCTCCCACAGTACTAGGATTATAGGCATGCCTGGCTATATATCTTCTTTTAACAAATGTCTGTTAACGGACGCTGGCCACATGCAGCCAGGCTGGTGGGTTTGAATCCATCCCAGGCCAGCTAAACAACAGCGACAACTGCAACAAAAAAATAGCCGGGCTGAGGCAAGAGAATCGCTTAAGCCCAAGAGTTTGAGGTTGCTGTGAGCTGTAATGCCATGGCACTCTACCAAGGGCAACATAGTGAGACTGTCTCAGAAACAAACACACAAACAAAAAACAAATGTCTGTTTAGATACTTTGACCGTTTTTAAATGGGATTATTTGATTTTTTTCCTACTGTTGTTGAAGTTCCTTTTATATTCTAGTTATTAATCCCTTGTCAGATGAGTGGTTTGCACATATTGTCTCCCATTCTGTGGGTTGTCTCTTGACTTTGTTGATTATTTTCTTTGCTGTGCAGAAACATTTTAGCTTGATGTTATCCCATTTGTCTAATTTTGCTTTGATTGCCTGTGCTTTGGGATATTACTCAAGAAGTCCTTGCCCAGACCAATGTCCTGCTTCATTTTTTTCTTATTCTCTTTTTTCTCTCTGCTTTCTGTATATTTTCAAAAAGCCTATCTTCAAAGCTATTTGAAAATTCTTCCTTTCCTTGTTCTGCTGATTAGCTCTGCTCTTGAAATACTCATTCATCAGTTTGTCAGTTGAATGTTTTAGTTATAGAATTTCTGCTGATTTTCTTTTCTTTTTCTTTTTTGTAATTTTAGTCTCTTTTTAAAATTTCTGTGATAGGCTTCTGAATTCCTTTTGTGTGTTATCTTTAAGTTCATTGAGCTTCTTGGGAAAGGTGTTTTGAATTCTTTGTCTGAAAGGTTCATATCTCTGTCACTCCAGGATTGGTCACTAGTACCTTACTTTGTTTTATGAGATCATAGTTTCCTAGATGTTCTTGATGCTTGTGGACATTCATTAATTTATAATCTTTGTAGTTTGGACTTGTTTGAACCTGTTCTTCTTGAAAAGGCTTTCCAGATTTTCAAAGGTAATTGAGTGTTGTGATCTAAGTCTTTGGTCACTTACAGCTGTTTAAGCACAGTAGGTACTCCAAGCACAGTTATGCTGTGACTGTTAGAGGCTCTCAGTGGTATCATCTTGGTGGACTTGGGTAAGAAAAATTCCCTGGATTACCGGGCAGTGTCTCTCATTTTCTTCTCTTAATCTCTGTTCTGGGCTGATGGAGTTGTGGGAGGAGTGACATACACAGTGCAAGTGAGACTTTGCCAGATTACACCTAAAGCCAGCCCATTCTCACCCCGTGCTGGTAGTGTGACTACCTCTGATATTTATGCAAAACACAAGGGCTCTTTAATCAACAGGTTGTGAATCCTACAAGGACTGGGTCCTTTCCTTCAGAGCAGGATGTTTCCTTTGGGCCCCGTGTGTGTCTAGAAATGCCTTCTAGGAACTAAGGCCTGGACAGCAGCTTCAGGAATATACTTGGTGCTTTATTTTACTATTGGCTGAGGTGGTACCCAGGGTGAAAAACAAAGTCCTGTGAATCCTTCCCTTGCCTTTCCTCCAAGTATAAAAAGACTCTCCCTAAGCTCTACTGTCTGGAATTAGGGAAAGGGTGATCTAGGCACTGGTTTGGCCACTGCTGCTGTCTCACTGGGTTGCATACCCCCTAGGACCATTGGCTGCATGCCAGCACAACCATAGGAATTGCACAAGGACTGCAGCCTTTGTGGCCTCACTGCCTTATGAATTTATTCCAAAGTCTAGACTGCTTTTTGTCAGCTGGTGGTGGAGCTAGCCGGAATTTGAGTGTTTAGGTGGAGGATTTCCCCTGAGCCAGGCTGATTGAAATTCTCCCTTTGTGGACTCAGAATTCTCCTCTGCGCTGTGTTCTTTGACAGGGTAAGCCTGAATTCCAGTGCAAAGTCCCACAGTTACTTCACTCTTTCTCCCCTACGCATTGATTCTTTCTTGTGATAGTGGCATGGAGGCATGGCATTGGGGGGTGGTGGTTGCATGGGATAGTATAGTCAATGTAAGATTATATTTTCTGTCTTCTCCGGTGCTTCTTCTCTTGAAACAATGTTACTGTGATTTGCTGACCTGATTTTTGGTTCTTCTGAAGGTGCCTACTTACCTGGGTAGTGGTTGAATTTCATGTTCATGTGGAGGGTCAATCACTAGTTGTGTAGTTTTTTGTTTTTCTTATTTTCTCTATACATGTACATGTGTTTATTTGGTTTCCATTTTTTGCCTTCACAAAATTAAAGAGGCTTAAAATTTAATAACAATAACAATGTTTAAGATAAGGACTAGAAATAAAAACCTTGTAAAAAACTAATGGAGATAAATACATTTGGAAAAGCAATCAGATTGCTGCAGTGAAATATTGAGCAATAATAATAATGCAAAAAAAGTAACATTCACATTGTCAAATAAAAGTATGTCTATGATAGAATGCTTTGACTCTTGAGGTTCAGTATGGAGTCATCAGTTAACTTCTTAGTTGTGTAGTTCTTAAGTTAAGTAGTTTCTGTTCTGTAGTTTTTAAGTTGTCAGATAATTAAATCCCCGTGTCTGTGTAATGATCTCTTGGATTGTATTCCAAAGGCCATACAATTGGAGTGAATTAGGTTGATTATATTCCAAGGGCTGTATAATTGGAATAAGTTAGGTAATTAGGAATTACCAATCTTCCCATGTTTATTTTTGTGATAAAGCAAACACATCTCTTATTCTTGAGTGGTGGTGTTTTTAAGGGAGGCTATGGAGCGCAGTGAGTTTCCTAGATGACAGATTGCAGCCCTTGCTGTATACACAGATATATTTAGGGGAGGCTGCCCGGGTTTTCAGCAAGATTATTTTAGCATCGTATTTTTACTTAAATGTTAATATAAAAATTTAACAAAAACATTCTGCACCATCTGTACTGATACTTTATATGTGTAATTAGAACTGTTTCCTAATTGTTTTCCCTTCTCATTGGTACCAAGTATTTTAGTTGTTGTAAGCTAATAAGCAGACAGCACTCCTACAAAGAAGTCATTGGTTTCCCTATTTATGACCTAACAGAGATTAAGTAACCTGGCCAACATCAAATAACTTGCATATACAGAGTTGAGATTGTACCTAATTAGATGTTAAAACTTAGGCTCTTAATTTTTAAGCTGTACATTCTGGTTATAAGATGAGGCTTTTTTTTTTTTTTTCATCTTTCTAGGATTCCATTTCATCATCTATAAAATGGAAATGATATGTATACTTCAAGGTTGCTCATGAGTATTGAAAAAGAAAATTTATGTGTAATGCTTAGCACAGCAACATATAGTAGATGATTAATAAATGTTAGCATTGTGGCTGTAATTGTCATCACTATCATTACGACTGTTAAAAAGATTATTATTTGTAAGGTATATTTTCTGCTTTTTCCAGTATTCATTATTTATAGCCTAATTTAAGATCTGGTCTGGTTTTTTAGGCCCAGGGTTTGTGGGCTCATAGACATATAGAAAATATTTTAAATATATTTACCATGTAAATTATAACTATATTTTTCTTTTTAAAAATATGGTAACTTTTAAATCTTAATTAATAACAGAATAGATACTATTGTCCTGGTTGTTAATATTTAATCTGTGTGACTACAGAAGTCTTCAGTGATAGTAGGGAGGTGAAAATGTTTAGTATAGTGGCTAAGTACACCAGCTCTGGAGCCAAATTTTCTGGGTTCATACCCTTTTTCTTTGTCTTACTGGCTTTATCATGAGACTTGTTAAGAGGCTAGCTACCTAGCTTATAGGAATTAGGTAAATTTTAAATATTGTTATTTGTGGGAGGGAATAATAGAGCGATTCAAATCTAGGAAGGATACCTTTAGAAAGTGATGAGAATGAACATGCAGATAGTTACTGAAAAGTTTTTTTTTTTTTAAGTAAAATATATATAAAAATATAGATACAAAAAAATAAAAAATTCTTTGACTTTATAAATAATAATGACAGTTACATCTCTGATTTTTTAACCTGGGGATAGTATCACAAGGCTCACTTTTTCTTTTTTATGTTTCAGGTTGGGTTTTTTGTGAAGAGAGGATGTTCCAAAGGCATGGTTGAAATTGAATTGTAAGTTTTAAAAGTGCTGTAACCCCACTTTCCTGTATAATTTCTTAGTTTATAGTTAAGTTTTCCTGGTGATTCTAGAAAAGAGTATCAATAGAGGATTATGGCATAAATATTGGAAATATTTAAAGAGTATCCAGATAAGTACATTTTTTAATGCATTCTTAAAAAAACTTAAATTTTAGGAATTTTATTTTGAAAAAACTTCCAAGGAAACTAAAAGTTTATTGGAGGTAATAAAATAGAACTATATCACCATTAAATATTCATTAATAAGCAGAAATATTTTTCATAAGTTTAAAGTATCAAGTACTTTTCTTGAAAGTAATTTTTTTTTTTTTTTTTTTTCAAAAAATGCAAACAATTTAGAAGCATGTAAAGTAGAAAATAATTCTTCTAGAAATAACCACTGTTAATAGTTTGGTGAACCTCATGGATGACAGATACTTGGTACTTCCATCACCATTTTTTATTACTATTTCCTGTTTTGTGATCCCAGTAATTCATCATGGTATTCTTAGCATTGAACATGGATATTCTCAACTGACTGCTTTTAGCAGAGTTGATATTTATGATGAAATCAGTTGACCATCCTCAGTGTATTTACTTTTAGACTTTTATACATAAATATGCACATTGTTTAGATGATTTTTACAGACCATTGTTTTTGGCCTAATTGTGGAAAATTGTGGCATGTTTGAGGTGAAAAGCTCTTAAAGATTATCTGACTGCCCTTTCATTTTATATGATATGAGGAAATGATCTTTCACTTAAAAATTATTGGAAATTTTTTTAGTTATATAAAAGTGAGAAATAGGCACATGGAAGTAAAAAGAAAATAAATTGAAAAAAAAAAAAAAGATGAGAGGAGCAAGATGGAAAAACTAGGAGCAGATCTAAATGTGAGAATGTAATTTATTGTGAAAGTGACAGTTTGATTAATCATGGAGTATCATAAGAGATAGGAAAACCAAACTGTTTTTGCTGCTCTTAAACCAAGCACTACATAGAACACTTGTGATACCAGATCTGTGGATTTTTTTCCCCAACATCCTGCAATTCATTTCCATTCTGACATTAGTCGGAGTTACTGGAGAGCCCACATGTTATGGGCTTATCCCACATGACTGCCCCGACCTCAGATGCCATTTGCCAGTCTCAAGTTGCAACCTGTACTTTTGACCAACTAGCTATGAATCGGGGTTCCCAGGAGGCCCCTTCCTTAAGATTGACTGTTTGCTAGGGTGGCTCATAAAACTTAGGGAAACACTTAGTTTACCCATTTGTTATAAAGGAAGCTGCAGAAGATACAGACGAATAGTCACATACAGAGCAAGGTTTGGAAGGGTCTAAATGCAGGAGCCTCTGTCCTCATGGAGTTTGGAGTGCATCACTCTTGGCATATGAATGTGACCCCCAACTTGGGAGCTCTCCGAGCCCTGTAGTTCATGGATTTTTGTGGAAGCTTCATCATGTGATGGGTGTGATTGATTACTAATGCAATCACCTCTCTAGTTCCCAGGAGAGAATTGGGTGGGCTGAAAGTTCTAAGCTTCTAATCATCCCTGTGTCTTTTCGGTGATCAGCCTCTATCCAGGAGCCTATCAAGCAAGAGTTGCCTTATTAGAGTAAAACCTTCCTTTCACACAGGAAATTGCAAGGGATTAGGAGTTCTGTGTTGGGGGGTGGGGAGGCACTAAATATTTAACTCTTTTTTAGTTGAATAGTCCTTACCAAAGTGCTTAGTACCAAAACTATTTTGGATTTTGGAATATTTGTATTATACTTATAAGTTTAGCATCCTTTATCCCAAGATTCAAAATCTGAAAAAAGTTCCATTGACCATTTCTGTTGAGCATCCTCATGTTGGCATTCAAGAAGTTTTGGATATTGGAACATTCTGGATTTGGATTTTTGTATTAGGGATACTCTACCACATGTCATGCTATCACAGGTGTAAATTACTACAATTGAATTGAGACAATTGGCTGTTAATATTTTTAGAAAGCATAAATTTAGCACTTTAACACCATATACCTAAATAAAATTTACATGTATTGAAGGCCAAGTGAAAAAGTATGTAACTTTGAAATAGTAGGGGAAAATGTAGAATATTTTTAAAATCTTGGGGATGAGATAGGCCTTTCTAAGCAGAACAAAAATCTAAATAAACATAAAATGTAAGAGGAAATTTAGATACCACAGATTCAGCTAAAAACAATGATAACCTAGTTAAAATATATAATAAGTAAAACATTTTCAACACAAAAATATATTTTACTCTTAAAATTAGCAAAATACCAATTTTTCATGCAAATCACTAACAATTATAAATAACCTAATAGAAAAATTAGCTAGGAAATATAATGCAAAAATAATTGGCCAGAAAAGAATAAAATAGAGGTTTTGCTTTACTAATTGTCATGAAACTAAAGATAATTAAGAGTTTTTTCCCTCTCAGTTAAAAAGAAAAAAATAAAATTCAGTAATATGAAAGCTTAAGGACATGCACTGCTCACGGAAGTGTTACCAGTATATTCTTTTTGGCAGTATCTATCAATATTTAGAATATACATACTCTCTTACCCATTTATTCTGTTTACCAGATAGGTATTATAGGGAATATTTACTCATTAACACAAAATTACCTTTCCCTGATTTTAATAGTTAACAATTATAAATGGTCATCAGTGTAACCTGGCTTATTGTACCCTCAGTGAATCCCCACAATAAAAAAAAAATAAATTAATTAAAAAAGAACAATTATAAATGGTCCAAATGTCCATCAATTGAGGAATGGCATATCTGTACAATGCTGTTATTCAACAATAAAGAGGAATGAAATATTGATACATGCTGCAGTACGGATCAACCTTGAAAACATTGTGTGCTCAGAAAAAGAAGCCAGACACAAAAGACCACATTATATGATTCTATTTATATGAAATGTCCAAAATAGGTAAATCCATAGACATAAAGGCTAGATTAGTGGGTACTGGGGCATGAGGGGAAGAAGGAAGGTAGGGTGACTGCTTAATGGGTATTGTAAGGGGTTTTGGGGGGGGGTGGAGGGTGAAATTAGATAATGGTAATGGTTGCATAGATATATGAATATAGTAAAAACCATTGTTGAACTGTATGGCTGAAAATGGTTAAAATGGTAAACTCTATGCTAATGTGTATTTTACTACAATAAAAAAATCGAATTGTATACTTTAAAATAGTGAGTCACATGATATGGGAATTATATGTTTATATTATATTATTAACTGTTTTTAAAAAGCAGTTACCAAAGATACTCTTGGGTAAGACTTAGTACCACTGAACAGTGGCTTCTCAGATGTTGAAAACTGAAAGAAGTATACCAAGCTGGGTATGTTTATAAAAGACAAAGGGAGTATTAGCATTTAAATTTTAAAAGTCCAGTATGGATGGTTCCAAGTCTTAAGCATTCCTGACTTGTACTCTCAGTTGCCAAGGCCCAGTTGTTTTCTTAGTTATCTAAAGAGTAAAACTGCCTGCTAGTAACTGCTGGCTCTAATAACTAGAGGTCTTTTTACCAAATTAGGCACAGAGGGAGGTTTCCTTTTCCCAAATCCAAGTGGTTACATTATAGTCACCTATTTGTTCTGCTAGGATCCATGTGGCCTTGAGAGTACCAAAAGTAAAACTGTTCACTAGTTGTTAAAATTGTAATTGGTGTTAAACAAATGTATTAACTGGCCTTTACTTACTGAGTTGTAATGGTGGCTAGAATAATCTCAAGCATGTAGTCACTTTTCATATATTTATTGGGTACCTATACATTGCAAATACATCACTCTGCCCTCAAGGGATTTATAGTTAGAGGTATGATGAGAGACCAGTAGGTAAGTAGAATATATATTTTATTAGGTGGTGATAAGTGCTATGTAGAAAAATAAAACAGCAAAGTGGGATAGGAATGCTAGAGTGGAGTTTTATATTTATTTTTTAAATAGGGTTATCAGGAAAGTTCTCACTGAGAAGATAGCATTTGAGCCAAAGACCTGAAGGAGAGAAGATAATCAGCATGGACATACTTTGGGGGGGAAGAACATTTCAGGTAGCAGGATCTGCAAATTCTAAGGCCCGAAGTGGTACCTAGTGTGACTGGATGACATTGAAGGAAGACGGGGAATAGTGAAAGATAGGGTGTGAAAAGAACAGCTCCTACAGCCTATAACTATGTAAGGACTTGACAATTGTGTTACATAAAATGTGAAACCACCAGGTTTTGGAGCAGAGGAATGATGATGTTGATCTAACTTAAATTTTTTTTTAGAGTTATATGGAAAATAGCAAAGGCAGAAGCAAGAATATCTGTTAAGTGACTAATATAACAATCCTATGAGAAATGTAGCCTAAGATTTTCTCATGAATTAGATATCAGTTATGGCAGAAGGGGAATGGGATCAAGAAGAACACCAAAGTATGTGGCATGCTTAAGGGTAGGGTTTCCATTTAACTGAGGTAGAGAAAGTTGCTACAGGACATTTGGGAAGTAAGATCAGAAATTCGTTTGGAATAGATCATATTTCATTGAACTAAGGTTCCACCATTTGTAAGATGGCAGCTTCCAGTTAAACTGGCACAATGAATAGTAATGTTGAGATGCTTAGAGATGCTTAGTAGAAAATGCAACTGTTGTAGTCACACAAGAATGGGATTATAGTCAGAGTGTCAGCACACTGAGATTGAATCAGATTTGAGTTGTTTATTGCTGGCGGTGGAGAGTAGGCTCCTGCCTAAAGAACTATTGACCCCAAGGTTAGGTTTTTTGGGGGGTTTAGTTTTCTTTTTAGCTGGGGAGGGTTCAGGGCGAGCGAAGCGGAATTTTCCAAAAGCAGAATTTTGCCCAGTTAACAGAATGGCTTGCAGGGGAAGGAGGCTTATGCTCTTTCTGGTGTTTCAGCTGTTTTTGTCCCCCAGATGTTCTGCAACACAGGATGCAGTTTGACTTGCACCAGGCAAGCTGGGTGTAGGGGAACGGGGTGTGGCGCAAGTTAGGGACCTGTCACAAAATGGAGTTACCAAATAGAGTTAGTCTGGCCTTTTAGGCACCTTATAATATTCAGGTAGAAATGTTGAATGGGCAGTTAGATTTATAAACCTGTCATTCAGGGAGAAATTTGGGCTAAAGATAACTGGGAAGTTTTCAGTATTATGATGGATGAAGTAACCAATGAAGAGATTTAAGAATATACTCAGATGCACTGTAGCATTCAAAGACTAAACATAGGAAAGGAAACAATTGGCTAGAGAGTCAGAAGAATACAGAACCTGGAAACCATTGCTTCAGATGACTTGAGGAGGGAGTTGTTCATCACCTGTCTTACACTGCTGGTAGGTCAAGTAAATCTAGGCCAAAGAATTCATAATTAGATTTAGTTTGTCATTGGCCTTGACAAGGTTTGGGAAAGGTAGTGCTTTTTAAAATTTCTATTGGGTGGCACCTGTGGCTCAGTGAGTAGGGCGCCGGCCCCATATACCGAGGGTAGCGGGTTCAAACCAGGCCTCGGCCAAATTGCAACCAAAAAATAGCTGGGTGTTGTGGTGGGCGCCTGTAGTCCCAGCTGCTCGGGAGGCTGAGGCAAGAGAATCGCATAAGCCCAAAAGCTGGAGGTTGCTGTGAGCCGTGTGACCTCATGGCACTCTACCGAGGGCGGTAAAAGTGAGACTGTGTCTCTACAAAAAAAAAAAAAAATTTCTATTAAGTGTTTCTGAACAAAGAAGTGAATGATACAGAAAGAGTAAATCATAAGATCTGGGAGTATATTCTAGTGAGAGAGACCATTTTATTCAAAAGATCTAAAATGGAATTAAGTTTGTTGTTTCTGAGTAACAGAAGAATGACAGTGTGATTGGAGTAAAATGAGATGCTTGCTGTCGGACTTTAGAAGATATACTTTCTTAAAGACTCCCTTCTGTTCCTGATTTGATGTGCTCTTAATTGTGAATAGCTAATAAGTTTTATCAGCATATATTAAGTTGATCCTATCATTTTAGGTTATTGAATTATTTCCTTCTGTTTGCTCAATTTTGCATTCTTAAACATAGGATGGTCATAATTTTTTTTAATGAATTTCTAGATTTGGTTTTGTTATATTTTGTTTAGGACGTTTATACCTATATTTTGTGAAAGATACTTATGGCTTGAATGTTTCGTTAATCTTACTGGCCTAACTACTGATTTGATTTTTTTTCCCTCTAACTACTGATTTAACTTATTTAGTAGGAACAGGATTATTTATAGTCTTTTTTTTTCCCTTGGGTTATGTGGTTATTTATGCTTTTTAAAGGATTTCCCGGTTTGGCACCTGTAGCACAGCAGTTACAGTGCCAGCCACATACACTGAGGCTGGCAGGTTTGAAACCAACCTGGGCCAGCTAAACAATAATGACAACTGCAACAAAGAATAACCGGGTGTTGTGGGCACCTGTAGTCCCAGCCCCTTGGGAGGCTGAGGCAAGAGAATAGCCACAGCACTTTACTAAGGGCAACATAGTGAAACTCACTCTCTCTCAAAAAAAAAAAAAAAAAAAAGATTTCCCATTTTTCTTAGTTTTAAATTTTATTGGCATGAATAATATTCTCTTATGAGTTTATTATGTATGATTATTATCTTACATATAACATACTTGTCATCTGTAGTTGTATGGCGTATTCCCCTTTATTCACTTCCTTTTTTCCTTAGATTTGAAAACAAACAATTTGTTGATTCTGTTGGTCTTTTTTAGTGAACTATTTTGCATCATTGTTTTGTTTTACATCACTGTTTACTATTTCATTAATTTCTATTTTTACTGATTTCTTTTTCAAACTTATCTTTCAGTTTTCTTTTGTTCTTCATTTAATTTCTTGAAATGGATGTTCATTGTATTAATTTTCAGTTTTCTGTTTTCCTTACTATTTTAATAACTATAACCGGAAAGGTTAAAAATTACCCTCTTAGTATTGCTTTTGCTCCGCCTTCCAGATTTTGGTGTACAGTATTTTCCTTTTGAGATAGTCTTGCTCCATCACACTGGCTAGAGTACAGTAGTGTCTTTATAGCTCCTTTGACCTCAAACTCCTGGGCTAAAGCAATTGTGCCTCATCCTCCTAAGTAGCTAGGACTACAAGCCCATGCCACCATGTCCAGCTAAGTTTTTCTATTTTTAGTAGAGATGGAGTCTCACTTCGCTCAGGCTGGTCCTGAACTCCTGACCTCAAACAGTTCTTCCACCTGGGCTTCCCAGGGGGGTAGGATTTCAGGTGTGAGCTCCAATGGCAGGCCTCACAGTTTTCTTGTACAATAGTTTTAGTATTGATTTCCACTTTTGGTTGTAGTATAGTGACGTATAGAGATGTTTGTATGTTACTAATCCTTTGAAATTTGTTGAGGTTCACTTTTTATAGTTGGCTTTTATTGTTGTTCATTTGGCTGAATGAGTATTCTGTTAATACTCTCAGTGTTTGTATTTGTCCATTAGTTCAAGCTTATTAATGTTAAATCATCTAAATTTTTACTGACTTCAGTTGTTAGATGGATTCCTTAATAATGGACAAGGGTATATTAAACTATCCCTTTTTGTCCTTTACCCTTGCCCTGTAAATTTTTGCCTTGTATATTTCCAGGACATTATTAGTTGTAGCTAAAATTCAAATTGTTAATCTTCCTGGTGAATTGAACTTTTCATTATTAAGGTACTTCTATCATTTGATGTTTTTAACCTTAAAATCTATTTAATCTGCCATTATGTAGTTAGCAACTTTTAAAAAAGTATTTCCTGATTATCTTTTCTCATTCATTTCGTTTATTTTTTTAAGTCTTTTGTGCCTCTTGTAAACAAATAAAGCTGGTGTTTTTTTTCCTATAGTCTTTTAAATAAAAGTGTATGATTCACTTAAAAATAGTGGTTATTTAATATGCTTGAATTTACTTTTGTTGTCTTATTTCTTTGCTTTTTATTTTTCCCACCATTCAGCATTTTCTTTCTTGCTTTTGGATTTTTTTGTTTCAGTTTTTCTTTTTCTTGTCTTGGAAATTATGCGTTCTTTTGTTTTAATGGTTACAAGCGTTTTAAACACAGATTCTAGAGTTAATATCTTTATCTTCCCAATGAATAAAAGGCCTTAGAGTACTTCATTCTTAATTTCTTTAAACATGCTTTTTAAATTCTCTTGTTTAAATTCCTCAAGATGTTATTAATATATTAATTATAACTTCAGTGTTTGTTTAGAATTACCCCAGATATTTCTATTTGTCTTGCTTTTCATTCCTTCTTGCATTTCTGATCTTCCCTCTGGGATTACTTTCTTTCTGCTAGAAGGATATTCTTTAAAGTTTCCCTTATTTAGGGTCTTCTATTGGAACACTCAGTTTTTATCTGAAAATGATATTATTTTGCTCTAAATCTTGAAAGATTTGCTTTCTAGACACAAAGTTCTACATTAACAGGTCTTTTCTCAGCATTTTTATTTATTTCCCTGCGTATGTAATAAGCTTCTTTAATCTATGGTTTTGAGTTTGGGAAGGTTCTTGTCCTTTTATCTTCAAATATTACCACTGGCCCATTTTCTCTCTCGTTCTTCTAGAGTAGACATATTGGGCTTTCAGTCGTCTGTGCCTCTTTCATATTTTTTGTCTTTATGATTCTGCTGTTATTTGTATTTGTTCTCGAGGCTTTGTTTTCTATGTATATATGTGTGTGTGTGTTCGTTTCCACTAAGCTGCTCCTTTCTTCTTGAACTTTATCTGAGCCAGATCTTTGAAGATAAGGTAAATTCCTACAGAGAGAATTATAATGAACACCTATCCAAAACCATTGAATACTTTCAATTCAGTATCACAGTACTAGTGATTCTCAGCTTGTGGTGATAACGATGACATATTTCTTAGTTTATCCTTACATTGAGTGGATAGCCCTGGGTGTGCTTTTCTCTTAGACTGTCTATACTGGATAGCTATGGAAGCTGTCTTTGTCCTTCATCAGCAGGTGTTGAAAATGAATCCTCAAGGTCATCTGATTGGATAAATGCCCTTAAAGGTGAAAGCCTATGTCATTTTTCCATTCTGGGTTCCCATATGCACTAGGATTTTGGTCAGAATTCCTTTCATGGTAACTTAAAAATTCATTTATGAAGATAAACATCTATTATTTTTAGTTGTTTAAGGCAGGAGGATCAATAAGGGTACTTTATTTTTCATTCTGCTGAAAATGAAAGTTTAAAACTACTTCTTTTAAAGCCCTAAAAGCTTACTGTGTTTGAAGTATTTTGATTACAATATAATCTGTATATACAACATTTACAAATTATTGTTATTTAGTGATTGGATACCAGTAATTTATCTTTCTACCACATGCTGCTGATTGCCAGTGAAGAAGATGGATGAATAGATGGGAGGTGTGGAGCAGTAGTACTTCTAAAAGCAAGAAATAAGTAAATACCTTTCTTTCAGATTCTGTATTGCTTAATTCCTTTATATCCATGTGATAGTTCCCTCTGAATTCAGAGTGGTTGGAGTACACAGTGAGAAATGCTGTGGCTACCTGTCAAATTGGCTAGTTTTGATTTCTGGAAATGCCTGTGCAAGAATTAATTTTCATTTATGCATTGTCCTAGTAGGGGGAGTTTCGAGGTTTTAAACTGTCATATGCTTTAATCCCATTTTGACTTGCAGTCAACGCATGTGCTTGAAGAATAGCATAATAATTAAAAGATAAGTAACTCCAGATATGCAACTCAACTTGTAGTGCTTGGGAATTGGTCTGGGCATTCGCTTTAATTTTATCTTAACAGTTTAAATAATTTTGAATGTTGAGTAAGTAGTACTTGGCATGTGGTCAATTAAGGTGTTATTAATAAAATGTCAAAGTTTCCTTAGGGGTCAAAATACCAAAAGGAATAAAAATTACAATAATAATCATTTTGAGCACATTCAATGCAAGAGAATTTTTAAATTTTATTTCTGAACTAAAGTAAATATTTGGAATATAAAGATTTTTAAATTATTTTTTAATTAGATTCAGGGCTTCTGGAAATCTCATAATCACCCGTGAGATTGATGTGGCAAAAAATCAATCCTTTTGGTTCATCAACAAAAAATCCACAACCCAGAAAGTAGTGGAAGAGCAAGTTGCAGCCTTAAATATTCAAGTGGGCAATCTTTGCCAGTTTCTACCTCAGGTATGAAAGAAAGAAATATAAAGCTGTAAAAATATTATTTATGGTGTTTCATTTTTTATACCCTGTGAATGTAAATCCTTTTCAAGGACTATTATAATGGCTACTATTTAAATTGAACATAGCACTCCTATTTCTTTTCTTTTTTTTTTTTTTTTTGCTTTGTTTTTGTTTTTGAGACAACCACTATTGCCCAGGCAGGAGTGCAAAGGCTGATTCTACCTCACTGCAATCTTGAACTCCTGGGTTTTAAGTGATCTTCCTGCCTCAGCTTCCTAAGTAGCCAGGACTATAGGTGTGTACCATCATGCCTGGCTAATTTTTTTTTTTATTTTTATAGAGACAGGGGTCTGGTCTCAAACTCCTAGCTTCAAGCAATCCTCCTGCCTTGGTCTCCCAAAGTGCTGGGATTACAGGCATGAGCCAGAGCCACCACACTCAACTGTGCATTCTTATTACTTACTAAAAGTTCTTTGTAAAACAGTTCTCATCACTTCGGTATATTTGTAGTAATTTAGAAAATTTCAATTAATAGGGTGGTGCCTGTGGCTCAAGGAGTAGGGCGCCGGTCCCATATGCCAGAGGTGGCGGGTTCAAACCTAGCCCTGGCCAAAAACCAAAAAAAAAGAAAATTTCAATTAATAAAAAGCCTGTATTACAGAGCAGTTTGAAAAAAAAAAATAAAAAATAGCTTGTGCTTCCATTTGTAGACCCTTTAAATTTTGTTAATACACTGTTTTTTAGCCAGTGTATTTGTATAGATATTTGACATACTAAAACTCCTGTATCTATAGGTATGCCTTCTAAAATCTTAACATTTTAAATTTATTAGAAATAAAAAATCCTGACAATGTATGGTAAATGTACCTTTTAAATTTGGCTTTCAGTTCTGTCCAGTGACTCAATTATAATTCTTTTTTTCATTGGAAACACAATAATTATTTGATTATGTCCAAATTAAATAAAAATGTTAAAGTTTCTCTATTTTATCAGCTTACTGTCAGATTATCTCCAGAAGTAAATATTTGAAATTGCCTTTTTTTTTTGAGACAGAGTCTCACTTTGTTTCTCCCAGAGAGTGCAATGGGTGTCATAGCTCACAGCAACCTCAGACTCTTGGGCTTAAGCAATTATCTTGCCTCAGGCTCCTGAGTAGCTCGGACTACAGGGAGCCTACCACAGTGCCTGGCTATTTTTTTTCAGAGACGGGGGTCTCGCTGTTGCTTAGGCTGGTCTCGAACTCATGAGCTCAGGCGATCTGTTCGCTTCGGCGTCCTAGAGTGCTGGGATTATAGGTGTGAGCCACTGTGCCCAGCTGAAATCGCCTTTTTTAAAAACCTTATAACACTCCAACTGATATGTGATAGTGATCATTTCAATTGAGGGGACTAAGTTTTTCTTTTATTTCTAAACCTCGACCTGGAAATACTGATGTTGAAATTGTTTAAAGGTTATCAAAAAGGTGACGATTTGTACCTTAAGTTTGTCTTTAATATTTTAATAATAATACGTAGCATATGTGTAATATATGTGTAGTTTATATGAAGATTTAGATTTCAAAGTTTTTTTTAGAAAATAAACTTTATCTTGCTAGGTATAACCTTTGAGAAGTAGAAGTACATTTTGAAGATATACTTTATAACTGATAGTTGTTGCTGATATTAATTTTGTACTCTAGGACAAAGTTGGAGAATTTGCTAAACTCAGTAAAATTGAGCTCCTCGAAGCTACTGAGAAGTCAGTTGGTCCTCCAGAAATGCATAGGTATCACTGTGAACTCAAAAACTACAGGGAGAAAGAAAAGCAACTAGAGGTATTTATAAATAGATAACTCACTTGTTTCTTATTGATTTCTATGTCTCAAAATGTGGGAGAGTGAGTAGTAGTTCTCACTCATTGAGTAAATACATATTTGTGATTTTTTTTCCACCCAGGATTGTACCGCTAATGTCAGTTAAAGTGCGAATGGATTTGTTAATGTAAACATTGAAAAATTTGACAGTTTTAGCACATACATTTAATTGAATTTTTAAGGAACCAATAACAGTATTATGAAATACTGTTATTTTTTTTTCCTTAGGAAGTTACAATATTATTTTCATTCAGGTTCAGAGAAGGCCTGCTATGTAACAGGTACCATGTAAAGCTTTGGGTAATACAACAGATACATGTACCATTTAAAGTGGCATTTAGGGGCTCAGTGACTAGGGCTCTGGCCCCATATACCGAGGGTGGCGGGTTTGAACCTGGCTCCCGGCCAAACTGCAGCAAAAAAATAGCCCAGCGTTGTGGCATGTGCCTATAGTCCCAGATACTCGGGATGCTGAGGCAAAAGAATCACCTAAGCCCTGGAGCTAGAGCTTGCTGTGAGCTGTGACGCCACGGCACTCTATGGAGGGAGATAAAGTGAGACTGTCTCTTAAAAAAAAAAATGTGGCATTTAATAATAGCATTTCTGTTGAACCAGTTCTTGCCTATATTTTTTTCAGCTATATGAGGGTGGGCTTTGTGAGAGAGCTGTATGTTTAGTTGCAGTGTTAAATTTGTTATTTTCACCTTTAATAAACATATAAACAAAAAATATCCTGTTGTTTATACTGTTTATAAAGGTCTTTTTATTTCATGGGTCTTTTCCCACAACCCAGCAACCAAAATAAATCGTAAATTTTCATAAGAAATCTTGTAAACAAATATTTTCTCTTAAAATGTATACTGTCTATATTTGACAACATACAATTTATTGTAATTAATTATTATTTTTATTATTATTGTTATTCAGTGTGAATGACCAAAAGAATTTGAAATTGCCTTTTTTTTTTTTTTTTTTTTTTTTTTTGAGACAGAGTCTCATTTCCCCTAGTAGAGTGCTGTGGCATCATAGCTACAGCACTTTTCTTTTATAGCATTCTACTTTTTTTACTTTATTGAGATAGGGTCTCATTCTGTCACCTGGGCTAGAGTACAGAGGCATCATTGTAGGCACTACAACCTCAGCCTCCTAGGCTCAGTCAGTCTGCCTCAGTCTTCCAAGTGGCTCGGACAACAGGCATATACCACCCATGCCCAGCTAATTTTTTTGTAGAGACAAGGTCTCACTCTTGCTCAGGGTGGTCTTGAATTCCTGGCCTCAAGCAATCCTCCTGTCTCAGCCTCCCAAAGTGCTAGGATTATAGATGTGAGCCACCACACCTGGCCTGTTCTGAGCTTTTTATAATTATTTTATCCTACTTCAGATATTCCCTTCAATCCTATTATCATTCCTACATCAATCTAATACTCCCACCTGAAATGCTCACCTATACTACCTGTCATCCTCTGGGGGAAGAAAACAAAACAAGCATATACAGTATTCTACTGGGTTCAGAATACATTATTCATTAATTTGCAATTTAAAGATTGGATTTTAGTTTGCTTCTTATTTCTAAGACCTTTAAGTCACAAGTGTTTGTAACTTACTAATCATGATAATACTACTTTTCATTTAAATACCACTTTTACAGCTTTGTTGAGTTTTCACCTATATTAAGTGAATTGCTTCTATCCTTGAGGTAGATGGAGCAAATGTCTCTCTTTAGACAAGAAGAATCCAGGCTCAGAGATGTAGCAGGACTTCCTCACAGTCACATGACTAATAAATTGTAGAGCCTAGACCAGAACTTAGGTATGAACATTAACTTACACACAATTCTTAGCAATCTTAAAGAATTTTTGTGAAATTTTGCTAGCATTGTTTGTTTTGCATTGTTAAAAGATTTGACCTGTTGCCTTTTCAAACTAATATTTTTTCTAGACCTCATGCAAAGAGAAAACTGAGTATCTAGAGAAAATGGTTCAGAGAAATGAAAGGTACAAACAAGATGTGGAGAGATTCTATGAACGTAAGCGACATTTAGATTTAATTGAGATGCTTGAAGCAAAAAGGCCATGGGTGGTAAGTTTAATTATAAGAGGCAAAATTAGGTGATTTCTTTAAGTAGTAGAAGAGTGCACTAATTTCTGTGTATTTGAATTAGGTGCTGATTTTTCATTTTTTCTTTATATATTATAAAATTTATGTGTCTCATTATATAGCTGTGTGTGTTATTATATAACAAATAATGATTGTTAGTGCTGTTAATTCTTCCATATTTTGGTCCTCAATATAGTTCTTTATTGTGTTTTAAAATGTTAACTGATCTAAAATTACTCACACATGTAAAAACTAAATTTTTAAGTCTCCTCAGTCAAATTGTTAAGAATTTACTTGGAATGTGTCACTAATAATCAGCTTCAGCTGCAGATGTAGCTGATCTATTTTATCAATATATTAATTTTCCAGAGGTTACTATATATTTCTGTGATGTATATTTTATTTAGGACCACAGTTTAGGTTAAAAATTCAGTTCCTCCAATGCATTGCTTTATAATAGGTAGAACAAAATACCTAAGAAAGTTTTGAGGTGTTTGTTCCAAAGTTAGAATGGAAATAGTTGTTACCAGATTTAGAAAAATATATTGACTATATTTGTGGGATTTTTTTTTTCACCACCACCCTCACTCTACCCTAGTCCATAATTTTATTATTTTTAAACTTTTTCCTTTCTTCAGCTTTTTTTAATTTCATTTTTCCTGTGTCCATTATTATTACTTCACCCTTTTTGTCTTTTGACATCTTTTGGTTTTCTATTTCAAAAGATTGCCTTTATTGTTTTTCACTTTTCTTTTTTTTAATTTTATTCTTACATTTATTGATGTTTTTTTCTTTTCTTACCTTTCTTCCTCCCATTCACTCATGAGTTGTCTTAATGTTCCATTTATTTTTGTTTAGCAGATACTTATTAATTCCTGTGACATGAACAAGGATCACTTTTATCTAGCGAGCCATATACTTTTGGTTTTCCCTTTGACCTATTATCCATTTGTTCTGGGGTTTTTGTTTTTGTTTTTTTCCTTTTTACCTTTTATAACTGAGTTGCTTCTTCATACATCCTTGTATCCTTTTTTATTGAGAGGTAATAGTCATTAGGACATAGTTTCAGAAACAGGAAAGAATAGAAGTCAGAGTCTAGCCTAGTGATAGAAATCAATGCTCAGTAAATATCAAGGCTCTTAATAAATTATATTAGTATTTACTATTTTAGAAGTTTTTTTCAGAAAGCAAATTTTACATTAATATACCTGCCAAAGGGATATCAAAACAGACTTTTCTTAGATTGCGTTTCTGTCTGTACCTTGATTTTGGTGTGTATGTTAACTTAAGCTAGTAGTTCATTAACTTTTTCGATTATTTGCAAGGAATATGAAAATGTTCGTCAGGAGTATGAAGAAGTAAAACTAGCCCGTGACCGAGCGAAGGAAGAGGTGAGAAAACTTAAAGAAGGGCAGATTCCTGTGACTCGTCGAATTGAAGAAATTGAAGACCAGCGTCACAGTTTGGAGGCTCAAATAAAAGAAAAGGTACTTTGGGGGTTCAGTTTTGGATTATTCAAATTTTATTTTAGCAAATATAAAAAATACTTTGCAAGTTTTTCAGAATATTTTCTAGAGTTAATTCGTAGCTTTCATTCCTTCAGTTCTTTAACCAGGAATTTTACCACTATAGGGCTTTCAAGGGTTTTAGTTATTAAGACTGATACTATATAGAAATTCTAAGATATAAAGAGAGAAAATCAGAATTGTGATTGTTTTAATTACAAGAGGATTTATAGTAGTATTCCTAGAAACAATGAAAAGAAACTCAATTGTATGTGCTTTGTAATTACACACCTGTTTGAAGGAGGGCAATATAGAAAATATGTTTCATAGAATAAGCAATACAGTATAAGTATCCCAAAAGTTGCCATACACAGTTGGAAAATAGGAAAGTGTAGCTAAAATCACTTTATTTATAAAATATTCATTATACAATTTTACAAAGAGGTGAGCAACATGTAGAGAATATTTTGTAAATATTTTGTGAATAATGAGACATTAGCTACAATTTTCTATTTCCCTATATGTGGTGACTTGGGGCAGTTTTGGGGACACCCCGTAGAATACCCTGTATTTTGAAAGTATAACTTAAAAATTTTTATAGTCACGGCTTTTAACTCTTTAGGAGGATTTTGGAATCAGAGATCATTTTGAGAATGGTTTAAATTCATGCTTCCAGAATAACCCAAAATAAGCAAATCCAAAAGTTGGCATAGATGCACTGAAGTCAAGACCTTGACCCCTACTTTAAAACCTCTGGCATAAATTGGTTAGCTCAAGTAAGTAGAATGCTTTGTAATTAGACCACTGTATGAAGGTTAATTTTGTGAAATCAGAAAACCATTTGCAGTGTGTTTGGACTGTAGGTAGTATATACCCCAATTTTGGCTATTGTGCTTAAAGATGAGTGTCAGTGTTCATAAAAGGAAGATTTCAACCTTAAACTATACTGGAAGAAAATAGTGTAAAAACATGACCTCTGCTATGAAAGATTATTTCATAGACAGTGCATTACAAGTTTGGCAGAAAAGTTTGTTTTCTTTATAGTCATCTTTTTATTTTTAAAATTTTATATAAATTTGAATGTGCTGCTCCAAGTTCTTTCAGTTGATAAAGATCCATTCAGTATACAATCTTGATTCAAATAAGTTTTAACTTTTGTTTTTGAAAAAGCAATTATGTGGAGTTCTTTCATTTAAGGATGCAATTGTACTTTCTCTTCTTTAGCTAGTCTGTAAATTAGAAAAATAATTTCTTGAGCTAGCTGATACCAGACATTTACCCTATATGCATGTGGAGCAATGCTTGCTGAGCAAGAAAGGCCATATGTAGGAATATAAAGTCTATAACAGAGCAGAGGAGTCTGTGGTTTAGAATTTGCTACTATCATGTCAGACAAGCTCTACAATGTCTTAGTTCTAATGTGGATTAATGAATTGAAATTATTGTGCTCACGTCTAGAAAAGTAAACCGTTTTTAAGAACACTTAAGGATTTTAAGACTTGATTTTAAAAGAGAATTACTATTGATCATTTTAAATTTTAGAGCAAAAAGGGATTATACATACTACTATAGACAAATGCCCCCATTTTACAGTTATGGATACTGAATCCAAGAGATAACAAGACTTCCCAAAGATAACAGAATAGTTGACCATCATTGTTATGTCAGTGGTGGTTGTAGTTAGGTTGTGGATATGTGATTGCCTTTTTTTTTCCCCTTAATTTTTTGTTACTGCAGAATTACTTTTATATGTAAGTAGTGGGGAAAATGTAGATAATAAATTCCAAATCTCTTAATTAGAGAACACATTTAAAACTCTTTATTTTACTTGCCTGTTAGTAACAAAAGCCCGGCTATTGTCAAACATTGGCATTGTCAAATATCCAAGAGCCTAATTTGTTTATTTGATAATCTACATAGCCTAAGATATTTTACAATTGTTTTTCTAAAGAAATGAACTGTCCAGGATTCTGAAGTAGCACATTATATCAGTCTGTATTTTGTAAAAAGTATTAGCACCCACATCTGTGTAGCTGGAAGAAAATGGTTAGTTTTTTTGAGTATTCATGCTATGCTTGTTCCTTCTCCTTCTGTTCCAGAAGAAAAAGTTTTCTAATACTTGTAATTTTTTTTTTAACATTCGGGGGTGGGTGGGTAATACAGTCTTATGGGTAGGGCATAGGCTTTAGATTTGACACAGATATGATTTGAAGTCCTCACTTTGCCATTTACTGAGTGCCTGAGCAAGTTACTTAGTCTCACTGAGTTTTACTCTTCTCATTCAGGTGAAGACAGTAATACTAAATTTTATCTTACATGATTAACATGTATGATGTAAACATACATCAATGTTACTAGTGTCAGTAAGTTAATTTTCCTATCTAGGAAGAAACTGTTAATACTTTCTCCTTAGCATTGGGAACCTACTGCTGTTTTAGTGTTAATGCTAGGAGGACTCACAGCTAAGATTTATTATGGAATAGTAACAGGGAAAGTATAAAAAACAGTCACTAAAGGGAAAATGCACATAAGGGCAAAGTCCTGGGAAAACCAAGCACAGGCTTCCTTCCAAAGGTCCTCTCCTAGTGAAGTCATGCAAACCATGCTAAATTCCTCCATCATCAAACTGTGACAAAGCCTGCGAAGCGCTAACTGGGGAAGCACTCATTGAAAAATAAAGAGGAGCCAAGAAAGAAAGCAAGACTTCAGCTTCACTAACATTGTTTGTATGAACAAGCACAGTGAGCCACTCTTATCAATTAGGAAGTGGTGAATACACTCCCAGCATCCACCCAGATGGTAGCTAAGGGCCAGCCTTGCAAGTAAGCCTTTCTAAGAGTAGTCTTCTTCGACCTGCAGTGTTAATTCTTTTTTGTAAGCCCTATTCTTCATTGGCCGTATTTTTATGTATTTTACATGTTTTTTTTTTTTTTTTAATTTATTATTTATTTATTTTTTTTGTAGAGACAGAGTCTCACTTTATGGCCCTCGGTAGAGTGCCATGGCGTCACCCGGCTCACAGCAACCTCCAACTCCTGGGCTTAAGCAATTCTCTTGCCTCAGCCTCCCGAGTAGCTGGGACTACAGGCGCCCGCCACAACGCCCAGCTATTCTCTTGATTGCAGTTCAGCCGGGGCCGGGTTTGAACCCGCCACCCTCGGTATATGGGACCGGCGCCCTACCAACTGAGCCACAGGCGCCGCCCTACATGTTTTATATGTTAATGAAAAATCAAGGCTGTAACATACTGGATGATAGGAAAGCCCTATATTTGAAAGTAGACCTGGTTTTGGATGTTAGTCACCATTTTTTAGCTATGTACATAGGTTACTTGGGCTTCTTTGAGCCTTATTTTCTTGATGTGTTTCTTCTTTCTGTCCTGTCTTACAGGATTGTTTTTAGGATCAGATAAAATAATACAGGAAAATAAATGTGAAGAGATAAAGCATGTACATGCATATTGGTGAACTTTTTAATATAAATAGGAATAATCTTTTATAGATTTACAAATAAGTTGGTATTTTTGGTGATAATTATGAATTTAGTTTGAAGTAAGTTGTGAAAAATTGTTATGGGTTGCCTCACATAACAATGTTGGAACGGGCAGGGTCGTATAATTGGCTTGCATGAGTTTTCAACTAACTTCTTCCTCCCTCTCCTTTATAGGCAGCAGATATTAAGGAGACATCTCAGAAATGCAAACAAAAGCAAGATGTTATAGAAAGGAAAGATAAACATGTAAGATTTCATACTGAAATTTTCATTATGTTAATTTGCTCTAACTTGTTTGTAAGTATGGATCATGCAATAAATTCTTATTCTCAGTTTGTTTTGTCTGTGAAGGGAACTAGAATGTGGAAGTTGTAGTAGTTGCCCAGAGGACAAAAAATTCTTCAGAACTACTCTTCTGTGCATAACAATCTTTAAGTTGAGTGTCTCTAAGTTTTTTAATAGGTTAATGGTGGATTTAACTATCTTTAATAGCAGAAATTAAATTCTGAAGGGTATATTCTGGTGTTCTTTTGTTTTTGTTTTTATTACACTGAATAGATCTTTCATTTCAAGTCATTTCAAGCCATGACCTTTTTGTAGCAAAATGCATATATACCTTTACTCGTGATTAGGATTAATAGGATATGGGCTTAAATACAGAACTTTTCTTTTAATGATATTGTTATCATTAAATTTTGATCTGCTTTGATGTAATATCGGTTTACAGTTCTGATTTCTAGAAATGAAGACAGTTAAATTATAAACTTCAGCTTATTGCAGGCAATTTTTTGCTAAGGAAAATTCTGTTTTATTTTAGTTTTTACTTTAATGTAGCAAATTTTAAAACTTAAGGGAGGGGGACTTTTCTTCTTCTTACAAAACGATAAACTTCAGAAAATCCCATCAAGGAGATTTTATGATGAACATGTCTTTGTGTCTGTTGCCTTTGATATTTCCTCAAGTTTATTTTGTACCCCTGAATTAAATTTTGTCATTCCAAAGACATTTGTTAATTTCCAGGAAAACAAATCATAGTATCCTGTTGTTTTTGGTGTATGCAATACCTTCACAAATCTTCTTTTCTTTCTATTTTCTTTTTTTGTGGGGTGGGGGGTGTATTTGTTTTGGTTTTTTATTTTGGTTTCTTGCTTTTTTTTTCAAATTCAGAATATTTTATTACTGTAATGGTGATGCATAAATCACTCAATAACTCTAAAGTTTATTTTTTTATTAAATCATAGCTGTATACATTAATGTATATAAAGCCAGTACAATGTGCTGGCTTTATATACAATTTGGAATGCTTAAATCAAGCTGGTTAACATAGCCTTCACTCCACTTTCTTAATTATTGTGTTGAGACACTTATACTCTACACTTAATAGATTTGACATGTACCCTTGCAAAATGCACCATAGGTGTGGGCTCAGCGGCTAACGCACCAGCCACATACACCAGAGTTGGCGGGTTTGAATCCAGGCTAGGCCTGCCAACCAATAGTGAGAACCGGTTTCTTGCTTTCTTAATGGAGTGTTTGGGGATCTTTGGTGGTTTGATTATGGTTAACAGGCTGATTAAAAATTCTTTGTGCATGGATGAGCCTTATTGCAAAATTATTTTAGGATGACTAGGTAAAGATTTTCATTTATTTAAGGTTACTTAGAAGTTCTTACTGTTTTAATTTCTACAGAGACAGAATTTTTAAACTTTTTTTAAAATATAGAGTTTTAGTTATTTTATGGCCAATAAATGTGGCATTTATGACTTCTTACAGAGTTTTTGAGATATCTTTTGGACTTTTCCTTTTAAGAACTCTTTCAAGATTCAGGGATTAAGACCAAATACATATTTTTTTATTATATCACAGCAATTGTTTTTTATATCAGAATAGTGGAAAAAAGCGTTAGAAACAACAAAACACATTTATGTTACCTTTTGTATTTGTCTATATAATTACATTTGTGGGGGCTTTGGAGTTCTCTGTATAGATTCAGGTTATTGTCTAATATCCTTTCACTTCTGCCTAAAAGATACCCTTTAGTATTTCTTTTTTTTTCTTTTTTGAGAGAGAGTCTTAGTATGTCACCCTCGGAAGAGTGCCGTGGTGTCACAGCTCACAGCAACCTCAAACTCTAAGGCTTAAGCGATTTTCTTGCCTCAGCCTCCCAGTAGCTGGGACTATACAGGAGCCCACCACAACGCCCGGCTATTTTTTGTTGCAATTGTCATTGTCGTTTAGCTGGCCCTGGCTGGGTTCGAACCTGCCAACCTTGGTGTATGTGGCTGGCGCTGTAAGCACTGTGCTACTACGGGAGCCTTTAGTATTTCTTGTAGGGGATGTGTGCTAGTCACAAATTCTCTTTTGTTTTTGTTTATCTGGGAATGTCTTAAATTCTTTTTTGTTTTTGAAGGATAGTTTTGCTGGATATAGAATTCTTGGTTTTTCTTTTAGCACTTTGAATGTGATGTCCCACTGTCTTCTGGTGTCTGTGGTTTCTGAAGAGGAGTTATCTGTTAATATTATTGAGGGATGAGTATATGATGAGTGAGTGTTTTCTTGTTTTCAAAGTTTTCTCTTTGCTTTAGTTTTCAGCAATTAACTGATATTTCTAGATGGAAATTTCCTTGCTTTTATACTTGGAACTCATTGAGCTTCTAAATGTTCAGATTAATGTTTTTCATCAAAGTTGAAAGGTGTTGACCACTATTTTTTCAAATAGTCTTTCTGCCTCTTTCTCTTCTCTTCCAAGATTCCTATTATGCATATTTTGAGATGCTTGATGGTACCCCACAGATCTCAGAGTTTGCTGATTTTTTTCCTTATTCTTTTTTCTTTCTTTTCCTCAGTCTGGATAGTCTCAATTGATCTGTCTTCATGTTCACTTATGCTTTGTTCTGCCTGTCTAGATCTGCTATTGAGTCTTTAACCTTTCTTTTTAGTTACTGTGCTTTTCAACTCCAGATTTTTCTAGTTGTCTCCATTTTTATATAATTTTTATGTCTTTATTGATCATCTCTGTTCAGAGAGACATTGTTCTTTTATTTTCCTTCAGTCTTTTAGACATAGTTTCCTTTAGTTCATTGAGTATTTTGAAGTCTTTATCTTGTAAGTCAATTTCTGAACTTCCTTGGGACTTTTTCTCTAGACTGCTTTTTTTTTTCTGTGTATGGGTCATACTTTTTTGTTTCTTTCAGTGTGCTGTAATTTTTTTGTTGTTGAAATTGGACAGTTTAACATAATGTGGCAACTCCAAAAGTCAGTTCCCTTCTCCTGTGTAAGGCTTGGTGGTGTTGCTGTTCATTGATGAAGTTTTTGCTGTTCTTTTGTTCATATCTCTTCAGTGTCTGGTAGGGTAATGCTTTTCACTATGATTGTGAGCTCTTGTTTTCAGGGCTACCATAGAAAAAGGGAAAGGGTTTTAGAATATAACATGTTCACAATTCCACAAAGCTTGCTGTTTTTAATGAGATTCAGTGACTTTTCTTGAATAGAGCCTTCCCAGAATGTTGTGAGCATTTGGTTAAATTCCAGAGGTCTGAAGAGTTAATTTTGACAGATTTTATCTGTGTTCTCCTTGCATTTTTGGAGAAAAGGATTTGCAGAGTTCTTTCCTTCACCATTCTTGATGACATACAAATCTTAGTATATCACAGGAAAATGTTGCTGGGATTTTAATAAGATTTACATTAAACTTTTGAGGAGAATTGAGATCTTTACTTTGTTGAGGCTGATTTATGGACACACTGTGTCTCCATTTATTTAAATGTTTGATTTCTTTCATCAACATTGTGTAATTTTCAGCATACAAGTCCTCCATGTGTTTCGTTGGATTTATACCTCAGTCCGCCTTTCTTTTCCTTTCTCTTTCTTACTTTCTTTTTTGGTAGATGCCTTGAGATTTTCTTTCTTTTTTTTTAGCCTAAGTCTCACTCTATTGCTGTGGGTAGAGTGCCCTGGTGTCATCATAGCTCACAGCAACCTCAAACTCCGGGGTTTAAGTAATCTTCTTGCCTCAGCCTCCCAGGTAGCTGAGACTACAGATGCCCACCACAACACCCAACTAGCTTTTGTATTTTTTTTTTTTTTTTAGTAGAGACAGTGTATCGCTCTTGCTCAGGCATGTCTCTTAACTCCTGAGCTCAAGTGATCCACCTGCCTGGGCCTCCCAGAGTGCTAGGATTATAAGTGTGAGGCACTGTGCCAGGCCCACCTTGGGATTTTCTATATAGACAGTCAATCATGTTACCTACAAATATGGACAACTTTATTTCTACCTTTCTGATTCATATGCATTTAGTTTCCTTTTCTTGCCTTATTGAATTGGCTTGAGAACTTACAACATGGTGTTGAATTGAAGTGGTGAGCCCCGACATCCTTGCCTTGTTCCTAATCTCAGGAGGAAAGCATTCAGGTTTTCATCATTAAGTATGCTAGCTATAGGGGTTTTGATTGTAGATTCTCTTTATCAGATTCAGGAAGTTACTGTATATATTTATATGTTTCTAAGAATTTTTATCATGAATGGGTATTCTGTTTTGTCATATGCTTTTTCTGCATCTATTGATATGATTATATAATTTTTTTTCTTTAAGTTTGTTAATATGATGGATTGTTGGGTTTTTTTAAACTTTTCAATATTTTATTAGGCAACTTTTCAAACATACAGCACAGTTGAAAGAATTACACGGTGATCACCTATATACCTACCACATAAATTTTATAATTTTTTTCTTCTTCACGTGTAGGGTATGTGTTTGTAGGGAGGCCACAGTTTTGTGCTCCTCATCACAGTGACCCTAGATTCCTGTTGGGTATGTTACAAACTTATGGATTGTTTTTTGAATATCAAATCAACCTTGCATCCCTGAAACAAACCACACTTGATTGCATTGTATAAGCATACAGGCATATAATCCTTTTTATACATTGCTAAATTCTATGTTAATGAATTTTTGCATCTATATTCATGAGAAATATAGTTCTGTCATTTTCTTTTGGTACTTTCTAATTTTGGTATTAGAAAAACTAGCTTCATAAAATGAGAAGTGATCTCTTCTGTTTTCTGAAATAAATTGTGTAGAATTGGTATTCTTTAAACATTTTATATAATTCTCAAGTGAAACTAGACCTAGAGATTTGTCTTTGTAGGAATTTTAAAACTATGAATTCAATAATATTTATAGGCCTGTTCAAAGAATCTGTTTCCTATTAGGTGAGTTGTGGTGTTTGTGTCTTTTGAGGAATTGGTCTTTTTAACTTGCCAAATTTTTGTGTGCCACAATTCTGTTAATTTTTGGTATCTGTAGAATCTGTAGTCATACCCCTGTTTCATTCCTGATACAGACAACTGGGTTTTTGATTGTTTTGTTCTATTTTTTTGGTCAGTCTTACCAGAATTTTGTTAATTATGGTAATCTTTTCAAGGAAGCAGCTCTTTGTTTCATTCATTTTCTCTGTTTTCAATTTCATTGATGTTTATTCTTACCTTTCTTATTTCCTTTCTTCTACTTTGATAGAGAGTTGCTCTTTTTTCCCCCTAGATTTTTGGGGTAACAGCTTAGATTATTAACTTGAGACTTTTCCTCTTTGTGTATACACTTTTGATATAGATTTTCTTCTCATCACTGCTTTACCTGTGTCCCACAAATTTTGATAGTTTGTATTTTTATTGCAATTCAATTAGTGTATTTTTAAAATTTTTTCTTAAGATTATAATTTGTTTATCCACTCATCTGTTAGGAGACATTTACATTGTTTCTAGTTTGAGGGTATTACCAATAAAGCTGCCTTGAATATTATACACCATTTTGTGTGGTAATAAGCTTTTGTTTCTCTTTGATAATTTCTTGGGAGTAGAATAGCATAGGTATATATTTAACATTTTGAGGAATTGCCAAAATGATTATTGGTAATTTAATTTTAATTGATAAAAGTTGACTTGTGATAGCTTGGAATTATTTTTTTAGGTGGTGCATCATAGATAATTTGATAAATACTGCTGTGGAGTAGCCTTGGAGGGGTTAGATTTAGGTAGCTGCAGGGAGTCTTTACATTGTACAAGATAAAGCAGAGCGAACACAGATGTAAGTAGAATGATAGATTTGAAAGCAGGAAAAGGGGGGAGTACTTGTAACTATTAATGAAGCATGAGGTAAGGTCATGAGCTGAATAGAGGGAAGTCAGCTATAAAGGATTGAAGGAGGAGGCCTTAAATAAAATCCTAACTCTGTCTTAGACAGACAATGAATTTGATAAAAATTTCACTCCCATCAGATGGTGACTTACATATCTGGTTTTTAAAATATAATTAACCCTGAATATGAGTCAAGAACTCTAAGCATATAGATTGTGGTTAAAATCTCACAGAAGTTTATGCTTTTGGTAGAAAACAATTCTTTTGAAAGAAAAATAGTTTATTTCAGTTTAAAATGATAAATTGTGTATTTTTTACACAAACTACTTGAGACCAGAAGTATCGGAGATTTCATCAGGTTTTTTGAATTTTGGAATATTTACATATATATTGAGGTAACTTGAGGATGGGCTCCAAGTCTAATCATGAAATTCATTTCTGTTTCAAATATTTTTTCTATACATAGCCTGTGGTAATTTTATCCTTTTTTCCCCCCCTAAAGACATGTGGTCTTTCTCTCTATCACCCAGACTGAAGTGCAGTGGCCTGATCATAGCTCACTGTAGCCTCGAACTTCTGGGCTCAAGTGACCCTCCTGACGCAGCCTTCCAGACCACCATGCCCAGCTAACTTTTTTTTTTTTTTTCTTTTGGACAGGGTCTCACTATGTTTTCTAGGCTAGTCTCAAAGTCCCGTCCTTAAGCAGCACTCCCACCTCAGCCTCTTGTAAGTGTTGAGTATAAGCACGAGCCGCTGCAGCCAGCCACATGCAGTTTTATGCATGAAACAAAAGTTGTGTACATTGAATCATCAGAAACCAAAACTGTTTCTATCTCAGCCACTCATATGAGTAATCTGTGGTTGTTTGCAATCACCATCACTCCTGTGTCTGAATGTATATGCTACTGATAAGCAATCATTTTCTTATACATACTCACATAAAGTACTTAACAATAAAAAATATGATATACCATCCATATGTGAAAAATAATGTGTTCAGAGTAACTTATGTTATATGGACACTGAAAAAGTTTCAGGTTTGGACATGTCAGATTTCACATTTTTGGATTAGGGATGTTCAGTCTGTAATAGAGTAACTTAGAATTTTTATCATTATTTCTACTACTTATTGAAACTATCATGTGTTATCCCACATGACTATTTTAATTTTGGTCTTAAGATGTGTGGTATGTATTTACTGCCTATAAATATTTGGAAATCTGTTTGGTTTTACAAACATTACATATTTTATTTATTCAGCAGTTGTTTAATGAGTACTAATGATATGCTAAGCTGTACTTTCAGGTATTGGGGATTTATTAGCGAATGTACAAAACAAAGATACAGGTATGGCAGAGTTGGTAATCTGCTAATCTAATTATAGCAGGATGCCTTTTAAGAAAACACTGGTATGTTTTCAGATTATTTGCATTCCTAAAATTAGTAATTACTGTGAAAGCCTTATAAACCCGAAGCACAATCTCACGTACTAACCTTCTTTTGTTCTATTAGATTGAGGAACTTCAGCAGGCTTTAATAGTAAAGCAAAATGAAGAGCATGACCGACAGAGGAGAATAAGTAATACCCGCAAAATGATAGAGTATTTACAAAATGAACTAAAGACAGCAGAAAACTGTGAGAATCTTCAGCCCCAGATTGATGCCATTACAAATGATCTGAGACGAGTTCAAGATGAAAAGGCATTATGTGAAGGCGAGATAATCGATAAACGAAGAGAGAGGGAGACTCTAGAGAAGGAGAAAAAGAGTAAGTTTTCTTAAAGTCAGGTTAAAATGTTTATAAAATGGAGATGTAGCTAAGTTTCCTCCTTGCTGAGGAAGCTTAGCTTATGGCTTAATTACTTCACCTTCATGCCTTAATTACATGTATCTTTTCGTGTATTATGATGTGCCACTAGCAGCTGGTTTAATTCTCTAAAAGTATTTAGCTAGCTTTATTTTCTTCACAGAGTCACTCATTGTTACTCAGATCAAATTTAAGCTGTTTATTGTAGCCTTCATTACTTCCATTAGCCTAGTTCTTTGAAATCTTTCCAGTTTCATATTTGGTTTTCTTTCTTGTAGACCATGTGAATAGATTTGTAGCATTATTTGAATAGAGGAGATAATATATTCTGTCTGCTCAGTGCAAATATCTAAGATCAGCTAAAGAAAAAACTAATTTTTGTGTTTATCAAAGTGCTAGATGTGTGTGGCTTAAAAAAAAACAAAAAACTAGAGGATAAAGGGGTGCAACCCCTTCCCCACCTCCAGATTCACTCAAAAGTAAACATTTTTAACTCCTTCAGCAGTTTTTCTAATAGTCTTTCCATGTAGATATATATTTTCTTATTTTACTATTGCTTGATAATCAGTTTTAGACCTTACCCTTTTATATTTACTTCAGATGTTAATTTTACCTCATAATACTGCCTTTTCTGTTATTTTAATCTTCAAATGGGAGTATTATGTTAATAATAATGATTTTTATTATAGTTAATATACTTTTTTGTCATTTAATGATTGTCATTATTGCTTGAATACACTGTTCATAAGCTAAAATACTAGTATTCCCTTCATGCTTGCATTTTACTCACTTCCATTTTTACATTCTAAATTCCCTCATCTTTACTCTGCTTTTGATATTTTCAAGGCTGAAATCATTTATATTTATTGAGAACTATACTTAAATTAATGTGCTGTATTTATGGGTTAATTCTAGAAGTGTAGAAATACTAAGTATTGTTAATTGGAACAGTTAAACTTGTTCATAGCTGAGCCAAGTAGTACATTAAGATTAAATTTCCTATTGTTGATAGCTCTTTAAAAGGTTTTAATTTATCTTTAAAAAAAAAACCCACCATTTACTTTATAATTTCCCTAAATTAAAGAGAAGATAAAAAGGTATCTTATCAGGCATTCTCTTATGTTTTGTAGCCTTCTGTTCTCCTTCCCTCTAAACTGGTTGTTTTCGAGGCTTCTTGCATGGTTGTCATCTGGCACACTTGTGCTTTTTCTACATTATAGACCTATTCCTGAATCCCATGTTTTTGTTTTTCTTACATTATGCCCTTATTTTGTTAGAGAACGTCTTCAGGTAACCTCATAAGAAGAGTTATTTGGGCATTAATTTCAGAGTCTTTGTACCCTGAATACAAATACCTTTATTGTATTATCCCCTTTTCTCAGTTTTGTTAAATATATAATTCTAGTATGAAAATACTTTTTCTCTTAGAATTTTGAAGGCTTGTTGTCTTCTGATAGGAAGACTAGTGTGTTTCTCTCTTTTTTTTTTTTTTTTGGCTGGGGCTGGGTTTGAACCCACAACCTCTGGCATGTGGGGCAGGCGCCCTACTCCTTTGAGCCACAGGCACTGCCCTGTTTCTCTCTTTTTTTTTTTTAGATGACCTGTTTTCATTTTTGATAGTTTCAAGATCATGTTTTATCCCAAATGTTTGGAAATTTTAGAATGATTTGTCCAGGCCAGTTCTTTGCACTATGTGGCTATGTGGCATACTTGCTGAGTAGTGTTTATAACCTGTAGAGCTAGGATATTCTTTTGTATTATTAATAAATTATTTTATTAATTAAACTTTTCAGAGAAATAATATTTTCTTTTCTTTTCCAATTTTAGGTGTGGATGATCATATTATACGTTTTGACAGTCTGATGAATCAAAAGGAAGATAAGTTGAGACAGAGATTCCGTGACACATATGATGCTGTTTTATGGCTGAGAAATAACAGAGACAAGTTTAAGCGAAGAGTCTGTGAGCCTATAATGCTCACGGTAAAAACTTTTGTTCATCTTGGTAGTATTTGTTAGTTTTATTATTGTAAATATTATAGATTTTTGTTTTAAGAAATTTTAGTCCAGGGTGGGGCCTGTGGCTCAGTGAGTAGGGTGAGTAGGGCTCCATATACCGAGGGTAGCAGGTTCAAACCCAGCCCTAGCCAAACTGCAGCAACAACAACAACAAAAAAATAGCTGGGTGTTGTGGCAGGCGCCTGTAGTCCCAGTTACTCAGGAGACTTAGGCAAGAGAATCGCCTAAGCCCAAGAGCTGGAGTTTGCTGTGAGCTGTGATGCCACAGCACTCTACTAAGAATGACAAAGTGAGACCCTGTCTCTTTAAAAAAAAAGAATTTTTAGTCCTGTTAACACCCTGATTTTCTATTATCAGACTTGTAGTGTCTAACATACTACAGAATCCATACATGAGCTTTTTCTTCTTTTTTTTAAAGGGCCTTTGATCAGTGAGGGTAATAGCTGTGAACTGTGGACTTTTTGGAGGTATAGGAAACTAGCAACTTATTGACCAAGAACCATGTGGGAAATTAGCTTGGTTAGCCGGTTTCTTCTGGAACTGGCTATTCTTAGGTTATAGCAGGTATTAGATTAAAACCTGCTTAAGAGGTAGAAAATTGCTATTAATAAATACGTTGATAAGGAACACATGACGAGATAGGCAAGAAAATCACTTGCCTAGGAGAAGGGCATGCTAAGGATTTTGAGAATGAAGCCCATAGTTTTATTTTACTTTACTTCATTTTATTTATTTTATTTCAGGTTGATGTGAGGGTATAAACAAGTAGGTTACAATATTTGTATTTGTTATATAGGGTCCCTCTTGTAATTATGTCCCACACCTAAGAGGTGTGCCCTATAACCTGCTATTGTGCCCATTGAATAGAAGCACACCAATCCCTTCCCCTTCTCTCTTCCCTTTGTGCCCCTCCCCCTCATGAATTGAGTTTTTCTCTTAGGTGTGAAGCCAATAGTTTATTGATATCATAAAATATTTGATAGCTCTTATTGATGATTGTGGGTCATCAAGAATAGGTGAATCATTAATGTAGCCATGGATTTACTAGGATGGTGGCCACCTAAACTATTTAAAATAAATTTGGTGATGTAAAGAGATGAAAAATGGAAAACCACATCTTTAATAATGATATATTAGATATAAAATATAGACTTAAAACTTAACACAGAATTACTCAAGGATTATTTTTGCTAGATGATTTTTTTTTGTTAGAAAAGAACTCACCATAGATCCTTGCAGGATTTATGAAAGGTTTTATTTCCTGAAACTTATGTTTGTGTTACACTTAATTAAAAATCATTTAATACAGTTTTTCATCTAATATCTTAACATTAGCAAAATTAATATGCATTCATATGTATATCCTCTTATTCAGGAATGTGCTATTAGGAAGATAATGATTTCCATTTTGTATGCATATGTTGTATTGATTAATAAGGATTAAAAAAAGTAAGCATGGGCGGCGCCTGTGGCTCAGTGAGTAGGGCGCCGGCCCCATATGCCGAGGGTGGCGGGTTCAAACCCAGCCCCGGCCAAACTGCAACAAAAAAAAATAGCCGGGCGTTGTGGCGGGGCGCCTGTAGTCCCAGCTGCTCGGGAGGCTGAGGCAAGAGAATCACTCTAAGCCCAAGAGTTAGAGGTTGCTGTGAGCCGTGTGACGCCACGGCACTCTACCGAGGGTGGTACAGTGAGACTCTGTCTCTACAAAAAAAAAAAAAAAAAAGTAAGCAAAAATATTATAACCCTTAGTATAAGATATAATACAGGTATAATTGTTAACAGATTTTAATTTAACTGCCAGCTTCAAAATGGTACATCAGGCCTTTATTATATTTGTCATCCTCTTATCATTTGATTTTCTAATAGTAGCCTGTTGCTAAGATTAATAGCAACATGGTAGCATGTACTTTTACTTTAAATTACATTTGAATCTTGGAGATAATGAAGTACACTTTGCTCTTTTACTCTTCATAGAATAAACTTTCACCTTTCCTGCCACCTCCTCCCTTCAGCCACATCATCCCCCTTCACTCCTCACCCTTCAAGGTGTAATTAAAATGGTACCACCTTCACAGACAAAGTAATATGCAGACTTAAAATTTTGGTTATGTATTATGTTAATTAGCAATCTGTT
The DNA here is from genome assembly GCF_027406575.1 of Nycticebus coucang. Taxonomy (NCBI): domain Eukaryota; kingdom Metazoa; phylum Chordata; class Mammalia; order Primates; family Lorisidae; genus Nycticebus; species Nycticebus coucang. The sequence continues at coordinate 80,881,235 of NC_069781.1, forward strand.
TCCATGATTTACTTCTACCAATTGCAATCAAGAATTGAAAAATTGTGCAAAGATTTATATACAGATATACTCTCAGTAGTGTTTATAATAGAATGATAGGGCAACAGAAGAAAGTTTACAAAGATTCTAATTCATTAAATTACTCTATATCTTTGCAATGGAATAATATGCAGCCATTAAAATGTTGCTGTAGATCTCTTTTAACTAATATATAAGGACATTTATGACATCTTAATCATGAAACAGGTTACAGAATAGGATGTATAGAAAAATTTCATTGAAGAATCCAATGTACTCAATACTAATATGAAGCAAGTAGACACTCTAATACATGCCCACATAAGAAAAAAACTGAAATCAACTTAAGGAGGGGGCCAGGGAACAAGGGAGTGGGGAGAGGGAAGGAGTGGGATAGGTGTGCTCCTACTTAATGGGCACAGTATTAGGGTGTATGGCACACCTCTTGGGGGCAAGACACAATTGTAAGGGGGACTCTACCTAACCAATGCAAACATTGTAACCTAATTCTTTGTACTCTCAAATTAACCTAAAACAATAACCAAACAAAAAAATACAAAGAAAATTTTCATTGAAAAAATTGTGAAACAGGAGGCTGCCATCAAGTACCAGATCATCTTGGAGTGCTTTGTCTCTTGTATCTGCCTGTCTTATTTCTTACTACTTTGACAGTGAAGTTGTGACTGCAAAGTTCTTTAAAGAACTTTGGCAAATATTTTCTTCATCAATCTCGTGAGAAGAGCGAGCATCCTCAGAAACCAGAAGCCGAAGAACCAACAAGGTGGCTAAATCTTCCATGAGTATATCAGAAAACCTCCCGACTGTAAATGCCATAGCTTACACTTGGGAAAAAAACATGTGAATCAGTCACGGCTGAACCATACGAACTGGTAACCAGATAATCCATATTTGTGTGACTTCCTTGAAACTCATTACCTGAATTAGCAGGTGAAATCTATTTAAAGAATTGAATGGCCATGTAACCAATTTACACAAGATTGGAGGCCTTGGAATCTTATATGGCAAAATATTTCTAATTAGTACACCCTGGGAGAATGTGGTAATGGAGAGCTAAATCCTAGGCTCGCTTAATAATAGCTATATTTAAAAAAATTAGCTAGTGAGGTAGCGTGTACCTGTAGTTAGATCCCCCTTCTTGAGAGGCTGAAGCAGGAAGATTTCATGAGCCCAGGAATTCAAGGCTTCAGTGAACCTACAGTGATCACACCACTGCACTCCAACTAGACAAGAGAGTGATACCTGGCTCTGTGCCATAGTTCAGCTTTTAGGACGCCAGCCACATGCACCAGAGCTGGTGGGTTCAAACCCGGTCTGAGCCTGCTAAACAGACAAACAAAAAACTAACCAGGTGTTGTAGCAGGCGCCTGTAGTCCCAGCTACAAGGGAGGCTGAGGCAAGAGAATCACTTGAGCCCAAGTTTTGAGGTTGCTGTGAGCTGTGACACCATGACACTTTACCAAAGAGGACATAGTGAGACTCTGTCTCAAAAAGAAAAAAAAGGAGTGAGACCCCCGTTTTTAAAAGAATAAAATAGATTTTTCAAAAGGTGACTTTCTGTGGTCCTACTAGGGTTATTTTTACCCTTTCTGTAAATTGTAGTAAATACCCACTTTAATTTGCATCATTTTTTCCAGTGTGATAATTTAGTACCAAAGACACTAGGAAACAATAGACAGTAAATGTTTATAGTATTGGGTAATCTTGGGGGTTTTTTTTTGTGGGGGGGGGTTAATGTTTTTTTTTTTTGGTTTGCTTCTATTTCTGTTTTCTCATTTTTCTACACTGATTGATACTCTATAATTGAAATAGAGTAGTGTCGGCCAACATTTATGTGACAAGCACTGTATTTTTTTATTGTATTATCTCTTTTAATCCACATTTAGTCCTGTGAGGTATGATTATATCCATTCTAACAGATATGATAACTAGAGCTTTCTGAGATTTCAGTAGTATTTGAGCAAGATTGTACATAGGATTTGAAAGAACATCATCTCTCTGACCCCAGAGTTCTAGCTCTTAGCTAGTGTGCTTCACAATGTATTACAGTACATAAATACTTCTCTCATTTTTTCATTTCCATCTATTGGAAGTAATCATTCTCTTCTCCAAAATTCCACAAATAGCGCTTTCTATGTACCTCTTTTAATGGGAGCTTTGTTTATGCTCTGCTTTTCAACATAACTTATGTGCAATAAATAATAGATTGTATTCTCCTTGAAATAGTTTTTTTCTAACCTATTTTAATGTCTTTCACAGAACTGAACCTCTCACATGCAGCAGTGCCTAATTAGTTAATAATTTTAAAATAAGTCAGTAAGTTTTTACACTTTGATGGCACAAACCTACAATATTTTCTCGAAGGCACTAATAGTTACAGTTAAGCTATAGAAAGGTTTTTTTAATTAGTTTTCTTCAGTTCTTTGTATTTTTCTACCTATCAGTTATTTTCATCTGTAGTTCTTTTGAAAATTAAGAAAAATACAAAAAGGTTGGGAGAAGATGTAAAGAATTTATATGTCACAACCAAAGACTTTCAAATGTTTTCAGTGAGTTGACTGGAAAAGCACTTGTTATTTCTTAGATAATATGTAAATCAGTATGCATCAGGTATTATTCACATCTTGGCTTTTAAGTTTAAGTATGGACTCTATTGATTGTTTCTGTAAAATAAATTAGATGTTTTAAAATGACCCTTTCATAATACATTGTTCTTTTTAGTCTTCCCTTAAAATTAGATTAAAATTTAACTGAAAGTCTTAAGTTGTATATAAATGTATTTTAATAATCAGTTTAGGTTTCATGAAAAAACATATTTTTTCTTTTTGTTCAGATCAATATGAAAGATAATAAAAATGCCAAATACATTGAAAATCATATTCCATCAAATGACTTGAGAGCCTTTGTATTTGAAAGTAAAGAAGATATGGAAGTTTTCCTCAAAGAGGCAAGTATTGACCAACATAGCAAACACTTTGATGCACTTGGACCATGTCTTTTAGTGCTTAAATTTTTGACTTCACTACAGCAAAAGTTGGTAACTGATTTTACTACCAGTAACTCTTGTGCAAAGTCACTCTGCTTTGTTAATTTCTTTCCGGTCTATGTCAATATAAGGCAATGAATTTGTTTTATAAAGGGAAAACAGCCTATAATATTCCATCTATACCATATTTTAAAATTATCATTTGAAAGTAATGTCATATTTGAAGAGGAAGAAACACATGATGATGGCTTTGGGTATGAGACATCCTCTTTGGAAAATGTATTGGAATGAACTCAGTTTTTCTTTGAAAAAAAATCAGTATGTTTTGGTTATTAATATAAATATAACTTCTTTAAAAATAATAGGAATCCTGTATCTGACTATTGAGAAACACCACTGACCAAGAATTTACTGAAATACAGCGTTGCTTAGTAATTAAGAATATACATTCTTTAGTTAAGCTGACAGGATTTGAATTCTGGCTTTGCTTCTAACTTGGGCAAGTTACCTGAATGGTTTTTGCCTCAGTTTTCCTCATCTATAAAATGGAGGTGATGGTGGTAATATTATCTGTTTGAAAAGATAGTTGCGAGGATTAAGTATTAAAATATGAAAGTGTAACAACAATGCTTATTAGCTACTATTATACCTGTATACTTACATAACATATACACTGTTTACTATACAGGTAACAGGCTTTGCTCAGAAAAGTTAGACATTTGTATGTGTTAGAACTATGTAAGCCTGACCAAGGAGTTATTGATCTGATGTCAGAGCTCACTGAAGAAGTCAGTTGCTTGGTTATGTGTGTTTGAGACATGCTACACTGTGAAGTGTGGGCAATCAAGGTGTAATTAGATGATTTCTGTTTTGCAAATGGCCATGGTAGTTCATACATAATATTTTGTCTGTGTCAGAAACTCATTCTGCCTTTCTGCCAAGGATTTGAACCATATTGACACAGAAAGACAGACCCCAAAACTGGATTCTGGCCTGAAGGCCAAGTAAATTCTTGGCTTTTTGCAGGAAAGAATTTAAGAGTAAGTTGACAGAGTAAGGCAAAAGCAAGTCTTTTGAGGTAAGAAAAGAAAAAAAGAAAAGTGGCTGTCCTATAGAACAGTGGCTATCTCTCAGAGTAATAGAGGAGTAGCCCTGTGTGAGTTTTGGGGTCTTATTTTATATCTTCTGTTCAATTTCATGTTAAGTGGAAGAAGGATTATTCACAAGATTTCAGGGAAGGGATGGGGATTTTTCAGAACCAAGAGTCCCTCCCCTTTCTAAACCACATAGGATAACTTTCCAGAGTTATCAAGGAATTTGTAAACTTGGTGCTGGTAGCAGTTTCTTTTAGTATGCTAATACATCATAAGCAGGGTATAATGGCAGCGAGGATAACCTGAGGTTAATTTTTTATGGCCATCTTGATTTTAACTGATTTTGGCTGGTTTCTCTGCCATCTCTTGTTATCAGAGACTTTGGTTTGGGGCTTGTAACTCTTTATTGAGCAACACCTGCTGGTTCCTTGTGTTAATATGTTAATAATGGTACAGATTTCTGATAATTGATCTTTATTCTGTTGGGGTGGGGGGCTGTAACAATTAACATTCCATAGCTACTCATCAGATGGTACCAGAACTTTCTCTTACATCTCTCTGACTTTTTGTGTGTGTATTATAAATTGTGAAATTTATTCTATGTAACTTTCCCCAGTAGGGTGCCATTTCTCACCTGTCAGTAACTTACAAACCATCTTTACAATTTTTGCCATTTCTATATACTGCAGTGTACAATCATCACAATTGTTGTTGCCGTACCTGAGTACTACCTATAGTATTATTTAATATTTTTCTTTCAGTCACCTCACTTTTTGTTACTTAAACATAATTTTCTGGAAGGAAATGTACTATCACTACCAAATTAGAAAACCAATAATTAATATAATAAACACAATGTCAATAAATTCTAGATCTGCATTGTTGTTTTCTGAAAAACAGATAATGCGTTAAAAAAAGAGGTAACAAGGATAAGGATGTGCTGATGCCATACTGCAACTATCTCCTTGGTATAATTAGAAATACTGAAAGGGAATTAAAAAGGAGATTACTTTCTTTTTTTTTTTTTTTTTTTTTTTTTTATCTAAAAGCATCATCATTCTTTTTTTTTTTTTTTATCTTTTTTTTTTTTTTATTGTTGGGGATTCATTGAGGGTACAATAAGCCAGTTACACTGATTGCAATTGTTAGGTAAAGTCCCTCTTGCAATCATGTCTTGCCCCCATAAAGTGTGACACACACTAAGGCCCCACCCCCCTCCCTCCATCCCTCTTTCTGCACCCCCCCATAACCTTAATTCTCATTAATTGTCCTCATATCAAGATTGAGTACATAGGATTCATGCTTCTCCATTCTTGTGATGCTTTACTAAGAATAATGTCTTCCACTTCCATCCACGTTAATACGAAGGATGTAAAGTCTCCATTTTTTTTAGTGGCTGAATAGTATTCCATGGTATACATATACCACAGCTTGTTAATCCATTCCTGGGTTGGTGGGCATTTAGGCTGTTTCCACATTTTGGCGATTGTAAATTGAGCTGCAATAAACAGTCTAGTACAAGTGTCCTTATGATAAAAGGATTTTTTTCCTTCTGGGTAGATGCCCAGTAATGGGATTGCAGGATCGAATGGGAGGTCTAGGTTGAGTGCTTTGAGGTTTCTCCATACTTCCTTCCAGAAAGGTTGTACTAGTTTGCAGTCCCACCAGCAGTGTAAAAGTGTTCCCTTCTCTCCACATCCACGCCAGCATCTGCAGTTTTGAGATTTTGTGATGTGGGCCATTCTCTCTGGGGTTAGATGGTATCTCAGGGATGTTTTGATTTGCATTTCTCTAATATATAGAGATGATGAACATTTTTTCATGTGTTTGTTAGCCATTCGTCTGTCGTCTTTAGAGAAAGTTCTATTCATGTCTCTTGCCCATTGATACAAGGGATTGTTGGCTTTTTTCATGTGGATTAATTTGAGTTCTCTATAGATCCTGGTTATCAAGCTTTTGTCTGATTGAAAATATGCAAATATCCTTTCCCATTGTGTGGGTTGTCTCATTGCTTTGGTTAAGGATATTAACAAATGGAAGAACATACCATGCTCATGGCTTGGAAGAATCAACATTGTTAAAATGTCTATACTTCCCAAAGCAATCTACCTATTCAATGCCATTCCTATCAAAGTACCTACATCGTACTTTCAAGATTTGGAAAAAATGATTCTGCGTTTTGTATGGAACCGGAAAAAACCCCGTATAGCTAAGGCAGTTCTTAGTAACAAAAATAAAGCTGGGGGCATCAGCATACCAGATTTTAGTCTGTACTACAAAGCCATAGTGCTCAAGACAGCATGGTACTGGCACAAAAACAGAGACATAGACACTTGGAATCGAATTGAACACCAAGAAATGAAACTAACATCTTACAACCACCTAATCTTCGATAAACCAAACAAGAACTTACCTTGGGGGAAAGACTCCCTATTCAATAAATGGTGTTGGGAGAACTGGATGTCTGCGTGTAAAAGACTGAAACTGGACCCACACCTTTCCCCACTCACAAAAATTGATTCAAGATGGATAAAGGACTTAAATTTAAGGCACGAAACAATAAAAATCCTCAAAGAAAGCATAGGAAAAACACTGGAAGATATTGGCCTGGGGGAAGACTTCATGAAGAAGACTGCCATGGCAATTGCAACAACAACAAAAATAAACAAATGGGACTTCATTAAACTGAAAAGCTTCTGTACAGCTAAGGTGACGATAACCAAAGCAAGGAGATTACTTTCTTAATGTATAATTCAGTTTTATTTAATGTAACCACGACAACAATAGATTTTAATGACAACTCACCCCGTATGATATGTTGACTCATGACTGATATTATTTCATTTATACCTCTACTTCTTTGTTGGTTTTTTTTTTTTTACCTTCTTTTTTTTGTTTGTTTTTTTGAGATAGTCTCACTTTGTTGCCCCTCAGTTGAGTGCTATGATATCATAGCTCACAGCAACCTCAAACTCCTGGGCTCAAGCATTCCTCTTGCCTCAGCCTCCCAAGTAGCTGGGACTATAGGCACCTGCCACAATGCCCGGCTATTTTTTAGAGGCGGGGTCTCCCTCTTGCTCAGACTGATCTTAAACTCCGGCCTCGGCTTCCCAGAGTGCTGGAATTTAGGCATGAACCACCATGCCCAGCTGTTTTTTTCTTGATAGCTTCTTATTTTTGTATCATTTCAAACTAGCAGAAAGTTTGTGAGAATAGTACATGGAACTTCTTTATTCTCATAAAGCCCACAAATCAGATTCACTGATTATTTACACTTAACCCTACTTACTTTATTATTTCTCCATTATAAAGTACAATAAATTGTGCTATAACACATGTATTTCAACCATGTTCACAGCATCCTCACAGGAGTAAATTCCATATCAAGAAACTACTTTCTGTTCATAAGAAGTAACTCAGGCAAGGGAGGAGGGGATGGATAAATTCATAACTGTTGGATATAATGCACACTGTCTGGGTCAAAGGTCACAGAACTGAGTCTGTATAAAAAACAATGTATAAGGTCTGTCAGTAAGTTCATGAACTCATCCTAGAAAAAGTGGTACATACCCCATTGCTGAATATCACTATAGTCACCTTCGAAGTACTCTTTGAGAAGCTATGCAGCAATGCCAGTGCCTAGTTCACCCTTCAAAGCAGTTTGGATTCTTTTTCTGGAATGGCTATCAGAAATGTGATTGTATTATCCTTTATGTCCTGAATGTCGTCAGAATGTCTTCTTTTCAATATTTTCTTTATCTTGGAAAGAAAAAGTCCTTGGGGGCCAGCCAGATCAGGTGAGTAGGGAGGGTGTCCCAATGCACCTATTTGTTTACTGACTAAAAACTCCAACAAAGACAGAGCCGTGTGAGCCGGTGCATTGTGATTCCAGGGCCACACCTTTCTTATGCCAAGATTTTAAATTAAGATTTTTCTTTTTCTAAAAAAAAAAAAAGAATTTTCTCTTTCTCCATTGATAACTTACTTTGTCTGCTGTGCTTCTCAATCATTTTTATGCATAATTTGACAAATTTATGCAATGTTTTCATGAGTTCTGCTCATTACTGGCAGCCCTGACCTCTCTTCATCAGTCTCTCTCTCTCTCTCTCTCTCTCTCTCTCTCTCAAAACCTGTTAATCTGCTTGTACACTGCTATTTTCTTCATGCATTAGCCCTATAAACTTGGACTAACCCATCCTTGATTTCACTTCCACTCTTGCCAAATTTAACAAGAAATGTGAATATTTATTCGTTGCTCTAATTCAAGCTCTGAAGATTTGTGATAGCACAAGAAAGCATGCAGCAGTAATGAACACTCTTCAAGATGCCACCTCATGTTGATGTGAATATAACTGTGAGATACTGATACACCAAGGCTATGAAACCTTTCTGAGTTGTTTGTATGGTGCTGTCAGCATAAGTACGTAGTGGCAAATCACAAACTTTTAAGTTTCAGATCTTGAATGTAAAAAAACGTGTATTCTCTAATGTTCTGAAATTTTTAAAAATGCGACATAGCAAAGGAAAATGTAACTATTGAAATTTTATCATGAGACTGCAGTAATTCACATGTGCAGCCTCCACTTTTAATTCTAGTTCTCTTGGTATTTTTGTTACGTCTTTAGTGACTTCCTCCACTGGTGTTAAACCCCTCAAAATCATACACGAAGGTTGGAATCAGCTTCTTCCAAACTCCTGTTAATGTTGTTATCTTGTCCTTCTCCCTTAAATCATAAATGTTCTTAATCATGTAAAGTGGTGAATCTTTTCCAGAACATTTTCAATTTATTTTGCCTAGATCCATCAAAGAAATCACTATCTATGATAGCTATAGCTTTATGAAATGTATTGTAGCTATAACTTTGTAATATTGTAATGTAGCTATAACTTTATGAAAAAATAACACTTGAAAGTCAAGATTACTCCGTGATCCATGAGCTAAAGAATGAATGTTGTATTAGCAGGCATGAAAACCACATTAGTCTTGTACATCTGCATCAAAGCTGTTGGGTGGCCAGGGTCATTGTCAATGAGCAGCTGTAGTTTGAAAGGAATCTTTTTTTCTGAGCAATTGTTCTTAACGATATGCTTTAAATATTCAGTAAACTGTGCTCCAAACATCCAAGCTTTGTTCCATTTCTATTGGCAGAGTAGATTTATCACAATTTTTGAGGGCCCTAGGAGTTTTGGAATGGTAAATGATTATTGACTTCAACTTATAATTGATCACTAGCTGCATTAGTTCCTTACAAAAGACTTATCATGTCCTTTGAAGCTTTGAAGCCAGATATTGACTCTAGCTGTGAAAGTTGTAGATGGCATCTTCTTCTGATAGAAGGCCATTTTGTTTACCCTGAAAATCTGTTGTTTAGTGTAGCCACCTTCCTTAATGATTTTAGCTAGATCTTCTGGATAACCTGCTGCGTCTGCATCAGCACTTACAGCTTCACCTTGCACTTACATGTTGTAGAGATGGCTTCTTTAAACCTCATGAACAAATCTCTGCTAGCTTCAAACTTTTCTTCTACAATTTCCTCATCTCTCTCAGCTTTCAAAGAATTGAAGAAGGTTAGGGCTTGCTCCAGATTATGCTTTGGCCTTAATTGGTTTAATCTTTTGTCCGGATCACTAAAACTTCTGTTATTAGCAAAAAGGCTTTTTTATTTTATCATTTGTGAGTTCACTGGAGTAGCACTTTTAATTTTATTCAAGAACTTTTCCTTTGCATTCACAACTTGGTTAATCATTTGGTCCAAGAAAGTTGGCTTTCTTCCTGTCTCCGCTTTGGACTTGCTCACTAAGCTTGATCATTTTCAGCTTTTGATTCAAAGTAAGAGTTTTGCAACTCTTCCTTTTACTTGAACATGTAGAGGTCATTGTAAGGTTATTAATCAGCCTAATTTCTTTTTTTTTTTTTTTTTAATTGTTGGGGATTCATTGAGGGTACAATAAGCCAGTTACACTGATTGCAATTGTTAGGTAAAGTCCCTCTTGCAATCATGTCTTGCCCCCATAAAGTGTGACACACACTAAGGCCCCACCCTCCTCCCTCCATCCCTCTTTCTGCTTCCCCCCCCCCATAAACTTAATTGTCATTAATTGTCCTCATATCAAGATTGAGTACATAGGATTCATGCTTCTCCATTCTTGTGATGCTTTACTAAGAATAATGTCTTCCACTTCCATCCAGGTTAATACGAAGGATGTAAAGTCTCCATTTTTTTTAATAGCTGAATAGTATTCCATGGTATACATATACCACAGCTTGTTAATCCATTCCTGGGTTGGTGGGCATTTAGGCTGTTTCCACATTTTGGCAATGGTAAATTGAGCTGCCATAAACAGTCTAGTACAAGTGTCCTGATGATAAAAGGATTTTTTTCCTTCTGGGTAGATGCCCAGTAATGGGATTGCAGGATCGAATGGGAGGTCTAGGTTGAGTGCTTTGAGGTTTCTCCATACTTCCTTCCAGAAAGGTTGTACTAGTTTGCAGTCCCACCAGCAGTGTAAAAGTGTTCCCTTCTCTCCACATCCACGCCAGCATCTGCAGTTTTGAGATTTTGTGATGTGGGCCATTCTCACGGGGGTTAGATGATATCTCAGGGTTGTTTTGATTTGCATTTCTCTAATATATAGAGATGATGAACATTTTTTCATGTGTTTGTTAGCCATTCGTCTGTCATCTTTAGAGAAAGTTCTATTCATGTCTCTTGCCCATTGATACATGGGATTGTTGGCTTTTTTCATGTGGATTAATTTGAGTTCTCTATAGATCCTGGTTATCAAGCTTTTGTCTGATTGAAAATATGCAAATATCCTTTCCCATTGTGTAGGTTGTCTCTTTGCTTTGGTTATTGTCTCCTTAGCTGTACAGAAGCTTTTCAGTTTAATGAAGTCCCATTTGTTTATTTTTGTTGTTGCAATTGCCATGGCAGTCTTCTTCATGAAGTCTTCCCCCAGGCCAATATCTTTCAGTGTTTTTCCTATGCTTTCTTGGAGGATTTTTATTGTTTCATGCCTTAAATTTAAGTCCTTTATCCATCTTGAATCAATTTTTGTGAGTGGGGAAAGGTGTGGGTCCAGTTTCAGTCTTTTACATGTAGACATCCAGTTCTCCCAACACCATTTATTAAATAGGGAGTCTTTCCCCCAAGGTATGTTCTTGTTTGGTTTATCAAAGATTAGGTGGTTGTAAAATGTTAGTTTCATTTCTTGGTGTTCAATTCGATTCCAAGTGTCTATGTCTCTGTTTTTGTGCCAGTACCATGCTGTCTTGAGCACTATGGCTTTGTAGTACAGACTAAAATCTGGTATGCTGATGCCCCCAGCTTTATTTTTGTTACTAAGAACTGCCTTAGCTATACAGGGTTTTTTCCGGTTCCATACAAAACGCAGAATCATTTTTTCCAAATCTTGAAAGTACGATGTAGATACTTTGATAGGAATGGCATTGAATAGGTAGATTGCTTTGGGAAGTATAGACATTTTAACAATGTTGATTCTTCTCATCCATGAGCATGGTATGTTCTTCCATTTGTTAATATCCTCTGCTATTTCCTTTCTGAGGATTTCATAGTTTTCTTTATAGAGGTCCTTCACCTCCTTCGTTAGGTATATTCCTAGGTATTTCATTTTCTTTGAAACTATGGTGAAGGGAGTTGTGTCCTTAATTAGCTTCTCATCTTGACTGTTATTGGTGTATACAAAGGCTACTGACTAGTGGACATTGATTTTATATCCTGAAACACTACTGTATTTTTTGATGACTTCTAGGAGTCTTGTGGTTGAGTCTTTGGGGTTCTCTAAGTATAAGATCATGTCATCAGCAAAGAGGGAGAGTTTGACCTCCTCTGCTCCCATTTGGATTCCCTTTATTTCCTTGTCTTGCCTAATTGTATTGGCTAGAACTTCCAGCACTATGTTGAATAGTAAAGGTGACAGAGGACAACCTTGTCTGGTTCCAGTTCTAAGAGGAAAAGCTTTCAGTTTTACTCCATTCAGTAAAATATTGGCTGTGGGTTTGTCATAGATAGCTTCAATCAGTTTTAGAAATGTGCCACCTATGCCTATATTCTTCAGTGTTCTAATTAGAAAAGGATGCTGGATTTTATCAAATGCTTTTTCTGCATCTATTGAGAGGATCATATGATCTTTATTTTTGCCTCTGTTAATATGGTGGATAACGTTTATGGACTTGCGTATGTTAAACCATCCTTGCATCCCTGGGATGAAGCCTACTTGATCATGATGAATGACTTTTTTGATGATAAGCTGTAATCTATTGGCTAGGATTTTGTTGAGAATTTTTCCATCTATATTCATGAGTGAGATTGGTCTGAAATTCTCCTTTTTGTTTGGGTCTTTTCCTGGTTTTGGTATCAGGTTGATGTTTGCTTCATAGAATGTGTTGGGGAAGATTCCTTCTTCCTCAGTTTTTTGGAATAATTTCTGCAGTACAGGAATAAGCTCTTCCTTGAAGGTTTGATAGAATTCTGGAGTGAAGCCATCTGGACCAGGGCATTTTTTAGTTGGAAGCTTTTTTATTGTTTCTTTGATCTCAGTGCTTGAAATTGGTCTGTTCAGGAGGTCTATTTCATCCTGGCTAAGTCTAGGGAGAGGGTGTGATTCCAAATATTGATCCATTTCCTTCACATTGTCAAATTTCTGGGCATAGAGTTTCTGGTAGTATTCAGAGATGATCTCTTGTATCTCTGTGGGATCAGTTGTTATTTCCCCTTTATCGTTTCTGATTGAGGTTATTAGAGATTTTACTTTTCTATTTCTAGTTAGTCTGGCCAATGGTTTATCTATTTTATTTATTTTTTCAAAAAACCAACTCCTTGTTTCATTAATTTTCTGAATGATTCTTTTGTTTTCAATTTCATTGATCTCTGATTTGATTTTGGATATTTCTTTTCTTCTACCGAGTTTAGGCTTAGATTGTTCTTCTTTTTCCAATTCCATAAGATCTCTTGTGAGATTGTTGATGTGCTCTCTTTCTGTTTTTCGAATGTAGGCATCTAAAGCGATGAATTTTCCTCTCAAAACTGCTTTTGCAGTATCCCACAGGTTTTGGTAGCTTGTGTCTTCATTGTTGTTATGCTCAAGGAAGTTAATGATTTCCTGTTTTATTTCTTCCTTCACCCATCTGTTATTCAACAGAAGATTGTTTAATTTCCATGCCTTTGGGTGGGGTCGAGCATTTTTGTTAGAGTTGAGTTCCACCTTTCATGCCTTATGGTCTGAAAAGATACAAGGTAAAGTTTCAATTCTTTTGATTCTGTTGATATTTGTTTTGTGTCCCAGGATATGATCAATTTTGGAGAATGTTCCATGGGGTGATGAGAAGAATGTATATTCTTTATCTTTGGGGTGGAGTGTTCTATATGCGTCTATCAAGCATAGTTGTTCTAGGGTCTCATTTAAATCTCTTACATCTTTGTTTAATTTCTGTTTAGAGGATCTGTCCAGCTCTGTAAGAGGTGTGCTAAAGTCCCCTGTTATGATGGTATTATCAGATATCATATTGCTCAGACTGAGTAAGGTCTGCTTCAAGAATCTGGGAGCATTTAAATTGGGTGCATAAATATTTAGAATTGAAATGTCTTCTTGTTGTAGTTTTCCCTTGACCAATATAAAGTGACCATCTTTGTGTTTTTTGACTTTAGTTGCTTTAAATCCACATGTATCTGAAAATAAGATTGCAACTCCTCTTTTCTTCTGAATTCCATTTGCCTGAAAAATTGTCTTCCAACCCTTGACTCGGAGCTTTAATTTGTCTTTTGAAGCCAGGTGTGTTTCTTGCAGACAGCAAATGGATGGCTTGTGTTTTTTAATCCAATCAGCCAATCTATGTCTCTTCAGTGGGGAATTCAAGCCATTAACATTTATTGAGATAATTGATAAGTGTGGTAGTATTCTATTCATCTTATTTGGTGAGAGTCCATTGCTTAATTTTATCTTTTGCATCAGTGTGGAGGTTAGGTTCTGTCCTTTAATTTCTGAGTTCTTACTTTGCTGCTGATCCATTGTGGTGGTCAGTGTGCAGAACAGGTTGAAGTATTTCCTGTAGAGCTGGTCTTGTTGTGGCGAATTTCCTCAATGTTTGTATATCCGTAAATGATTTGATTTCTCCGTCAATTTTGAAGCTTAGCTTAGCAGGGTACAGAATTCTGGGCTGAAAATTGTTCTGTTTAAGTAGATTAAAGGTAGATGACCATTGTCTTCTTGCTTGGAAAGTTTCATTAGAGAAGTCTGCGGTAACTCTGATGGATTTGCCCCTGTAGGTCAACTGGCGCTTACTCCTGGCAGCTTGCAGAATCTTTTCTTTTGTCTTGACTTTGGACAGGTTCATCACAATGTGTCTTGGAGAAGCTCGGTTAGAGTTGAGGTGACCCGGGGTCCGATATCCCTCTGAAAGCAGTGTGTCAGAATCTTTGGTGATGTTTGGGAAATTTTCTTTTATAATATTCTCTAGTATGGCTTCCATTCCTCTGGGGCATTCTTCTTCCCCTTCTGGAATTCCTATAACTCGTATGTTGGAACGCTTCATAAAGTCCCATAATTCTGACAGTGAACGTTCTGCTTTCTCTCTCTTCTTTTCTGCCTCTTTTACTGTCTGAGTTATCTCAAGAACTTTGTCTTCTACCTCTGAAATTCTTTCTTCTGCGTGGTCTAACCTGTTGCTGATACTTTCCATTGTATCTTTAAGTTCCCTAATTGACTGTTTCAGTTCCTTCAGGTCTGCTATATCCTTTTTATATTCTTCATATCGTTCATCTCTTATTTGATTCTGTTTTTGGATTTCCTTTTGGTTATTTTCCACTTTATTAGCAATTTCCTTCATTGTTTCCATCATTTCTTTCATTGTTTTCAACATGTGTATTCTAAATTCCCTTTCTGTCATTCCTAACATTTCTATACTGGTGGAATCATCTGCAGTAGCTACCTCATGGTCCCTTGGCGGGGTTGTTCTAGACTGGTTCTTCATGTTGCCTGGAGTTTTCTGCTGATTCTTCCTCATGAGTGATTTCTTTTATCTGTTTCCTTGCCCTAATTTTCCTTTCACTTCCTCTTGCTCTTTAAGTTCTTGTGCCTGTGGAAGTTGTGGGCGGGTTTAGACGGATTGAACACACGCGACAGTTTTCCACTGTGTTAGTCCTCCTCTTGGGGTCCAGAAGTCTCTCGCTGACTCCCTGTATCTTCGTAGGAGTGATGATAGGCAGTTCCCACCAGCCAGAGATGCCTGGAGTCCTATCTCCCCAGACTCACGGTGCCCAGATGCAAGGAAGCTGTTACTCGGCTGCCATCTTGCTCCGCCTCCTAATCAGCCTAATTTCAATATTGTGTCTTAGCAAATTGAGAAGCCTGGGGAGAGGGAAAGAGACCAGGAACTTGTGGTTGGTAGAAGAGTCAGAACAACGTTTATTGATTAAGTTTGTCCCTTATGTGGTTGTGATTGTGGCTTCCCGAAACAATTGCAGTAGTAACATCAAAGATCACTGTTCATAGTGCAGCATCCTAACAGATAAAATAATAATGAAAAAGTTTGAAATATTGGGAGAATTACCAGAATGTGGCAGAGACATGAAGTGAGCATATGCTGTTGGAAAAATGACACCAATAGATTAGTTGGATGTTGGGTTGCCACAAACCTTTAGTTTGTTAAAAAAACAAAAAAAAAAAAAGAGAGAGACCTACAAATCTTAGGAAAAGCAAAGTGCAGTGAAGTATGCTTGTAGTTGCTTTGTAGATTCCATAGGATTTTTAGTGTAGAAAGACCTATCTTTTGCAAATAGATGGTTTTACTTCCTTTTAGTCTTTTATCTCTTTATTGTGCTTCATTACATTGACTCGTACTTCCAGGGACAGTATGGAAGAGAAATGGTAAAATCAGACGTCTTTGCGCGTTTCTAAAGCACTTAGTATTTTATCATTAAGCATGGTATTTGCTATAGAGTTTTTATAGATTCCCTTTATCAGGTTGAAGAAATTTTCCTCTGTTCCTATTTTGCTGAAAATTTTTATCGTGAGTGGCTTTTGAATTTTGTCAGGTGTTTTCCTACATCTAGTGAGATGATCATATTTTTTTTGTACTTTATTTTGTTAATATGGTAAATCAGATTAGTTGACCTTTTTTTAGTATTACATCAATCTGACATTCCTGAGATAAACTGGCTTGGTCATGTATCATGTTCATATGTTGTTGGGTTCTGTTTGCTAATATTTATGTATGTGTATTCATGAGCGATACTGGTTTCTAGTCTTTTTCTAGTGTTTTTGTTGAATTTTGTCAGATTTAGGATTATGCTGGTATCATAAAATGATGTGGGAAGTATTCTTTCCTTCTGTTTTCTTCAGAGTTTAGGTATTGTTGCTTCCTTAACTATTTCATCAAATTTATCAATGAAAACATCTGGGTCTAGAGTTTTCATCATTGGAATATTTTTATATAACAAATATAATTTTTCTAATAAGCATAAAAGCTATTTAAGTTTTTCCTTCTTGTTTCAAATTTGGCACATTGTGTTTTTAAGGATTTTTTTCCAGTTCTTTTATGTTTTTGGCATGAAATTTTTCATAATATTTTGTTTTTAATGTTTCTAGGCTCTTTTCACCTCTAAAATTCCATCAAAGAATTTTTAATTTCAAATTACTACATGTTTTAGTTTTAGAATTTCCATTTAATTCTCTTTTATTTTTGTCTGCCAAAGTTCTCTTCATTCATTATGACCATAGTTTTCTTGAATATATGTATATAATGCTTCCAAATTATCTGCTAATGTTAACATCCAGGTCTTGTGGGGTCAGTTCCTCATTTTCTCATTATTGTGATAACAGTTTATTCTTCTCATGCATAGTATAGGTTTTTTTTATTGTGTACTGGAATTGTGGATGATGCATTGTAGAGACTAGGTTCAGTTTTCTTTCTTCTAAAGAGATAGTAGGCAATTAACTTAGCTAGACTCAAACTCCGAACTGTGTCTCCTAAGCAATGGACAGCAGCTAAAATAAAATCTCCATTCAGTTGTTTTTCTTTCCT
Source organism: Nycticebus coucang (assembly GCF_027406575.1). Classification (NCBI taxonomy): domain Eukaryota; kingdom Metazoa; phylum Chordata; class Mammalia; order Primates; family Lorisidae; genus Nycticebus; species Nycticebus coucang. The sequence continues at coordinate 80,898,393 of NC_069781.1, forward strand.
TCTTCCCCTCCTCCCCCCCAGCTTTCTGCTTATTGCTTTCCTCTAGCTTTCTGGAGTTTTCCTATGCATTCATAGTTCAAGAGGCAGCCAAGGGTTAAAATCAGAATTTAAATAGAGATTTTGAGGCTTCTCACTTTTCGACACTCTTCTTCTAAGGGCTTACCTTCTTACTTTACAGTCATTTTAGTCACTCAAAACTTCATCCTGTGATTCCTCCAGCCAGAAAAACTTCAGCTTTCTACCTGAGTTTCATCCCCTCTCCTCATGCTCCAGATTGAGGAATGTCGTCAAGCCACAACCACATGAATGCAAATCTCTCCTAGTGCTGCTATTCTTATCTTTCAAACGTCAACTCCTTTTCTCCTGTTAGTGCCTTAAAATAATTATTTTTTAAATTTTGACCTGGGTTTATGATCTTTAGCCCAATACCATGTAATTTGTAAGTATTAGAAGCATAACTATCCACCTTCTGCATTATTTTTCCCCCTTTTCCCCGTATTATTTTAAAGCAAATCTTAGACATTGTTTCATATGAATATATGTCAGTATTTTTCAAAGAAATGGACTCTTTTTGTAAAATCACATAACTGTGGTATCATTTTCACAGTAAAATTTTCTTCTAAGTAGTATCAGATATCCAGTGTTTAAATTTCTCATCCATTCCATGAAAGCCAGTAGGAATATGGTTAAAGGTCATTTTAGTTGACAATGTATGGTTAATTTTCATTTCCCTATATTCAGGTTCGTGACAATAAAAAATTGAGAGTAAATGCTGTTACTGCTCCACAGAGTTCATATGCAGACAAAGCACCTTCAAGATCTCTGAATGAGCTAAAGTAAGTCTGAAAATTATTACTAAGACTATTTTTAGTATCGAGTAATTACATATGTTTTAAATTATCTCTTTTACACATAAATGTTTGTCATAAGCCGGGTTATTTTCTTTTAGGATCTCCACATAAGTCTAAAACAAGAAAGCATTTAGGCCCAGGAACAAAGCATGATATAGTTAGTATACAATGAAGATGATGTTTCAGAAAAGACCAATATTGGACTACTTAATAAAAGCTACCAAAATGGTTAGTTATTGGGAAAGTGAAATGACAAACCATCACTTCATAATGCAAAAATAATTCCAGAAGGTCTAAATGTAAAAATTACATAACTCTAGGTATAAGCAGACATCCTCTGGATATAAAAACAAAAAGTTAAATTTTTGTGGAAAGTAAATAGTAATACCATTTAGTGATTTTTAAAATCTATCAAAAAAAGACTTAGGATTCCTGTATCATTGTTGAAATAATTTATAATTTATTTACTGCTTATTGGCTACAAATTTACTCTGATTTTTTTGAATGATGGCTTAAGAAAATCTAATCAGTACTTTTCCTTTCAGAAAATATGGATTTTTCTCTTATTTGAGAGAATTATTCGATGCACCCGATCCTGTAATGAGTTACCTTTGCTCTCAGTATCATATTCATGAAGTTCCTGTAGGAACTGAAAGAACCAGAGAAAGAATTGAACGAGTAAGAAATTATTGCATCATTATCACAAACTTAGTTCTATTAAAACTTTTTAGCTAAAAGCAAGGAAAAAGTGTCAGAAGTTTGAATAAGTGTATCATTCTGTTGTTTCTTTTAATATTTTTGATATAAAGTAGTGACTGTTGACTATTAATTTTATGACAGGAGTGATGTGAAGTTAATAAACAAATACCTTCAGACCTTTAAAACCTGAAAAGAGAAACCCAGTACTCTTACCTGATTCTTCCTTGGCTTGACAAATCTATGTTCAGACATTATATTAATGGTCATTTAAATTCTTGTGTTCAAGATTTATCTTTCAGACAATTTAGAAGTGTAATCAGGAGTATGGAACTGTTTTGGAAAGCCTTCCCCTTCTTAAAGCTTTACTTAAGATTTTGATCTTTTACTTAAGATATATGAATGACCATGCCTCATAGGATCTCATTTATTTGGCCAGTATGTATAAGCACAGAAACTCTTCGTTCTTATATTCTGCTAATGCTGTTTGGAATTTTCTTCTTACAAATGATCTCCCTGACTCCCAATCATGTGCACTTTTATCACAGGCAGAAAGAGGTTTTTCCACAAAATCAAGTTGCTGTATTAATACTGTTCATAAGTATCTGGAATCCAATTATAGACCTACCTGCTATATAACATTTAGTTTATTAGAAAATATGTTTTATATTTTTAATTTAGTAGAAAATATGTTTTAAATTCTTAGCAATCAGTGTACTGTATTCCTAAGATAATTCATTTGTGGGCTCTCTTCACTTCATTGACAGATAAGAGAAATGAGGGTTGGTTACCAAGCCATTTTGCAAAAACATGTTACTTTTATTAAGTTGCCTGTCTTTTGATTAGAAATTACTTTGTATTATGATAATCATTTGCAGAACCCCAAATTAGGACTCCCCATGTGGATGTACCTCTCTTGTGTCTTAATTCACTGGCTTTAGAAAGGATGACAGGACCGTGTGTATATACACACCAAACCAATTCTGATCATAATTTCAGGGCTATGTCTGAAAGAAGATACTTAAGTACTAAGAAATTTTTACTAATGCAGAAGACAGAAGAAAGTTTAATAAGGACTTTTATAGCTACACTTTCTGATAGAAAAGAGTAGTTACTTAATTTGGAGAAATTCCTTTACATTTTGACTGGTGCTTGAATTATTTTTATGCATTTTTACTTTTAACATTTTAAGTTACCTGGGGAGCTTTAACAGTGCTATTTGTATAAGAGAAATAAATTTGGAATTCATGTAATTTACTGTGAAAATGAAATGAATTCTTTCCTTCCTCTTTATTTCTTTTCCAGGAATTTTTCATTAATCTTAATCTCTGTTTTATATAAATGATATTTTTAAAATTCTTGGAAACATTAAATGTTTCTTATACCTTATTGCTCCAATGCTAAATTTATATACATTGTATATAAACACACTTTTCAGACATTATAAATGGTAAAGCTAAGTCAGGAAGTATTTCAAGTACCTGGTGAAGCCCCTAGCATTATCTTGGCCATCTTTATACTTGAAGAAACTTTCTACCTTTTTATCCTCAGTCCTTCTGTTTATTTCATGTCTGGATAATGGCAATAATGGCTATCTTTCTTTTTTACAATAAAAATATATTTTTTAGTATGTATTTTTCTTACCAAGTTTTAACATTTTGGGTTCTATAACATTGATTATATCCTGCTTTTGTTCTCTCATTAATTTCTGAGTCTCTTCCCTTTGGTTAAATTGTCAACTGACCTTAGGATGAGACGTCCTCCTTGCTGGAAGTATCCTTCCCTTACTATCTCTGTCAGTGCAAGCCCAGTTGGAAGCTCATTTTTATGAAATTTGGGTAGACTAACCTCATCCAGTCTGTCTCTTTATTCCAGATGTCTCAGGATTTAGGATGCCAGTCTATACACTCTTGACTAAATGTGTTTAAATACATCTTCCCTGTTTGGTTAAACTATAAACTTCTGGGGGTGGGGGAAATAAGGTTTAAGAGTATTGGTTATCAACCTTTAAAGATAGGGAAAAAACTGGGCGGCACCTGTGGCTCAGTGAGTAGGGCGCCAGCCCCATATGCCGAGGGTGGCGGGTTCAAGCCCATTCCCGGCCAAACTGCAACAAAAAAATAGCCGGGCATTGTGGCGGGCGCCCGTAGTCCCAGCTACTCGGGAGGTTGAGGCAAGAGAATCACGTAAGCCCAAGAGCTGGAGGTTGCTGTGAGCCGTGTGATGCCACAGCACTCTACCGAGGGCAGTAAAATGAGACTCTGTCTCTACAAAAAAAAAAAAAAAAAAAAAAAAGATAGGAAAAAAACTACAATGCAGCAGCTTAATCTTCATAAATATATAGAAAATAATATCTAATAATAATATAGTGTTTAGAATATGTTTTAGTTTATGAAATCTGTGTATAAATTCTTGAGACAAAAATATAAGACAGTATTTTGAAAGTCATGAAAATGACTCACTTGAGTATTCTCCAAAATATATAGGAACTAAATATAAACAATAAAACTAGGGGTAAGGGAAAGTAACTGACTTCCCCATGATAATGTAGTTCAGTTTTCTGGGCAGCACCTGGCTTCTAATATCTCCTCTTTTTTTTTTTCCTTTTCTTTCTTTTTTCTTTTTTTAAAGACAGAGTTTCTAAAAACACTCACTTTGTCACCCTTGGTGCCATGGTGTCATATCTCATAGCAACCTCAAAGTCTTGGGCTCAAGTGATCCTCTTGCCTCAGCCTCCTGAGTAGCTAGGACTACAGGCCCTCACCAGAACGTCTGGCTATTTTTAGAGACAGGATCTTGCTGTTGCTCAGGCTGGTCTTAAACTCCTGAGCTCAGGCAGTCCATTCACCTCAGCTTCCCAGTGTTAGAATGACAGGTGTGAGCCACCGTGCCCAGCTTCTTCTTTAGGTATAACAAAACTCCACAAGTATACTTTCTTGGGAGATGTTGTATAGTGAAGTAAAAGTATAGTTGACTTTGCTAGTTGTTTTAGTTTTATCCTAATTCTCTCTTCCTTAGTATTGTTTTCCAAAATATTGACCTGAAATAGATCAATCGCCTTTTCTTGGACAGGTTAAAAAATGAAAGTATCCAATACTTTTATATAATATTTTGATCTTCCAAGTTTTACTTGGTCTGCATTTTTTACATCTTTAGTCCTTTAAAACATGTAATTGTTATTAGATGTGTGCTGATACTTTTGTTTTACATTATAGGTAATACAAGAAACCCGATTAAAACAGATTTATACAGCAGAAGAAAAGTATGTGGTAAAAACTTCTTTTTATTCAAACAAAGTTATTTCTAGTAACACCTCTCTAAAAGTTGCCCAGTTTCTCACAGTTACTGTGGACCTAGAGCAAAGAAGACACTTGGAAGAACAGCTAAAGGTCCGTTAATTTGATTTGAATGTTAGAGAAGAATATCAACTGGATTTCTATACTTTAACTGTTTTTAAAATATGTTGTCAATTTTGACTATTCCATAGGAAATAAACAGAAAATTGCAAGCAGTGGAATCAGGGTTGATTGCCTTACGTGAGACAAGCAAACATCTAGAACACAAAGACAATGAACTTAGACAAAGGAAGAAGGAGCTTCTTGAGAGAAAAACCAAGAAACGACAATTGGAACAAAAAATTAGTTCCAAACTAGGAAGGTATTTCTTAACCTGTTTGAGGGGGAGGGAGGAGCATAAAGGGCTATGTGGGAGATTATTATATCCTGTGGTGACAACACAGTTTTGTTTATATAGACTATATCTGTTAATATTTACCTCACTAGAAATTAAAACTGAAGATGTTCAAAATATTTATCAATTCGTTTAAAAAAAAAAAAACAACAAACCCATCTCATCTTAAAAAAATTTTATTAAAAATAGCCAGATATGGGGTGGCACCTGTGGCTCAGTGAGTGGGGCGCCGGCCCCATATGCCGAGGGTGGTGGGTTCAAACCCAGCCCCGGCCAAACTGCAACAACAAAAAAAAAAATAGCCGGGCGTTGTGGCAGGCGCCTGTAGTCCCAGCTGCTCGGGAGGCTGAGGCAAGAGAATCGCGTAAGCCCAAGAGTTAGAGGTTGCTGTGAGCCGTGTGACGCCACGGCACTCTACCCGAGGGCAGTACAGTGAGACTCTGTCTCTACAAAAAAAAAAAAAGAAAAAAAAAAAAATAGCCAGATATGGTGGTTCATGCCTGCAGACCCAGAAGACAAAATAACATTTAATGAGAAGAGAGTGGTGTTTTATGTTTTTTGCAAATCTCCTTTTAGTTGAAGTTAGTACTACTTCTGTATTCATTCTTTTGTGAGATGTTTCGCTAACGTGAAGAAAATCTGGCTTCACATAGATATGTAGTTGACAGCTGAGTACAGTGGCTCGTGCCTGTAATCCTAACACTCTGGGAGGCCGAGGTGAGAGGATTTCATGAGCTCAAGAGTTTGAAGCCAGTCTGAGCAAGAGCAAGACCCTATTTCTACTAAAAATAGAAAAATTAGCCTAATACAGTGGCATGTACCTGTAATTCCAGCTACTCAAGAGACTGAGGCAGGAAGATGACTTGAGCTTAGGTCTTCGAAACTGCAGTGACCTATGATGACACAATTACACTCTAGCCAGGGTGGTAGGGCAAGACCGTGTCTCAAAAGAAATGTGCAGGTGAAAGTGAGAAGAGTATTTTAATAGATGTTTCAGATAATTGTGGGTACTTTAATACAGATCAAAACTTGCCAACCTGTAGTTTATTCGCTTGCAATGTAGAATCTAATCTGTTGTATTTTAGATAGTTGTTTTACTCGTGAATTTGTTACATCATGCATTGGTCATTTGGAAGATACTGGTTCAGCAAGTTGCATATTTTTCAACTGTTGACACATTTTATGAAAAAAAAAAATCACATTCATCAGTGATCCCATCAGAAGAGCCTTTAAAAATTGGGAAGCTGCCAAGCTCAGTAGTGGATACAAATTGTCTAAAATATTAATTTTAATTTTAAAACTTGAATTTTGTCAAAGTAACTAATAAATATGGTCAATTATTTTCCTTGAAATGACAGGCTCACTTTATTCTTTCTTGGAAAAAGAAAAATGGCCAATTACCCAAATCTAAATAATATTTTTTTATCATTCTTTCAAGTAAAAATTGTATTCCATGAAAAAAGTGTCCAGCCCCAGGCTTAAATAAATAATCACAGAAATACTTTTCCTGAGATTACCATTGTAGTTTTGTATACAGCACAAGTGTTTTATAAGTACAATCAAGTCCTCCTTATCCATGGGTCTACATCCATGGATTCACCAAGTATTTGGGGGGGAAAAAAGATGATTGCATCTGTATGTGTATGTATTTTTTTCTTCCAATCATTCCTTAAAGAATACTTGGTAACAACTATTTTACTTAACATTTACATTGTATTAAGTATTATAAATAATCTGGTGGTGAAAGCATATAGGAGGACGTGTGTAGGCTACACTTAAATACTACACCATTTTATGTAAGGGATTTGAGCATCCATGGATTTTGGTATCCCCATGGATCCTGGAACCAGTCGCCCATGGATATCAAAGGATGACTGAACTATATACTTCCTGTTCTGTCACATAGAATATTAAAATATACATAAGATACTGAGATTTAATAAAATTTATTTATTTTGAGATATTCTCACTTTGTTGAAGTGAGATATTCTTCACCTTGGTGAAGTGCGTTACAGCTCACAGCAACCTCAATCCTGTGGGCTCAAGTGATTCTCTGGCTTCAGCTTCCCAAATAGCTGGGACTATAGGTACCCACCATAACACCCAGCTCACGCTGGTCTTGAAAAATTTTTATTGCCTTGGGACATTCTTAGGTGAATTTGGCATTTCTGTAAATTTCATTGCGTGGCAGTGAAGAATCTAGTGATACTTTGGTGCCCACTACCTTAATTAATTCTAAAGCACTGGCATTTTTACTTACCATTGCTTTTATACCATCATTGCAAATGTCCCTGTAATGAGAAGAGCAAATGATATCTTAGTATAGTGAAAATAATTTTTATGTCATAGACCCCTTGAAATGATTGCAGGGATCCCTGAGGGTTTGTGGACCACATTTGAAGAACTACTACCCTAAGTTCAGGTGTCATGTCTCAAGCCTTTTATCCCAGTGCTTTGGGAGGCCAAGGCAGGAGGATTGCTCAAGGCTAGGAGTTTGAAGCCAGACTAAGCAACATAGTGAGGTTCTGTGTTTATAAAAAAATAAAAAAGTTAAAGCCTAGCCAGGTGTGCTGACATGCACCTGAACTCCCAGTGACTCAGGAAGCTGAGGCAAGAGGATCGCTTGAGCTCAGGACTTTGAAGTTACAGGGAGCTATGATTGTGCTGCTGTACTCCAACTTAGGTGATAAAACAAGTCCCTGTCTCAAAAAATAAAAGAAAGAAAGAGAGAGGTAAAGAAAGAAAGGGCCTAGATGAATATCCCAAATAATATGTCCATTGAATTCAGAATGGCAGGATAGGGTGGAAGAGAGGCATTGGAAGAAAAGAAATTTGGCTTGTTTTCTCTCCAGTTCTGAGAGAGAACAGGGAGCCAGGGGTTTGTGATGATTTACAAAGAAGAGATTGAGCACCTGAGGGTTTATCTCACTCATTCAGTTGTAGTCTCTCTTCTTGTAATTAGGATTATGCCTACCTGGCCTTAAGGTCACATATTCCACAGAATTTTACACAAAATATAAATGTTGTCAGAAGTCTTTTTCTAAAAGGAAAACTAGCTTCCTTTCGGTGCCCAGGCAGCCATTCTAAGAGCAAGACTATAACTTTATTTTGAATGTAGATATTTTGTAGAAACTGGAATATATAAGACAAAAACTTTAGGGTGTCAAATCTTGGGGAAAGGAAGGAACGTGGTTCTAATTTTAAGATTTTTTACTGTAACCTACCAGTGACACAGCCCAAACCTTTTTGTTATTGTTCCTTTAACTCTTTTTGTTAAAGAGTTTTGATAGTGATACAGAGGTTAGTGACATAATCAATCCTCAGTAATAAATAAGCACACTGTTGAGTAAGGTAGAAGTTTACTTAGATAGCATGTAATCCTAAACACATTTATAAGTGGAGTCATATTTGAAACATATTAGGAAAATGTGTTCTTTCTTAATCTTTTTTTAAAGCAAACCATTGCCTATCAACTTTTATTTTAAAAATAATGTACCTTGGTTGCATAAAGCAAAATCTACTTAACCTAGGTTCCTAGAATTTTTTTTAACTTTAAACCTTTTAAACTTTAAATCTTAACTTCATTGCTATCTTTACTCATCTACAAAACCCTTCACTTTTACTGTGCAACTGCTGCGTTGGACCCTTTGTCTAAAAGTAAACTTTATCCTCTTAAAGTAATGTTGATTTTTGCAATAGAAGGACTTTTTATACCCATTACCGTCCTATTCTCTCATACCTGCTTTTATTTACTTCTGACTGCTGCAGTGGTGACTTGGCTAGTGGTCTCTCCCTGACTCATCCTCTCTTCATTCAGTTCATCCAGAAGACCTGCAAAATTTATCTTCTTTGGGTATTCCTACCCCATTCAGTAATGTCTGCTATGGCTTCCTATCATTGCTACACAAAATTTAATTAAACACTACTCTCCTTTAGACTGGCCTTTACAATTACTTAAATCTTGTTTCACCCTATCCATTCCAACTTACATCCCTTCCTTCCCTCCCTAACATACTCTTTCTGTACCATTCAGGCCACTGTGTATATCTACTGAATTTCTTTTTTTCTTTTTTTTTTTTTTTTTTATTGCTTCTATCCTTTTTCCTTGGAGGCAGCATGGTGTGGTGGAAAAAAACATGAACTCTGATGTTAAACCCATGTTACTACTTAACATCTGTAATCTTAGAACCTATTGAACTTCTTTAAGGCTTAGTTTCTTCATCTTTGAGGTAGCATATCTTTTAGGGTTGTTGTGTTGTCTTTTCATTGTGTTTGTTTTTTTTTTTTTTTTTGTAGAGACAGAGTCTCACTGTACCGCCCTCGGGTAGAGTGCCGTGGCGTCACACGGCTCACAGCAACCTCTAACTCTTGGGCTTACGCGATTCTCTTGCCTCAGCCTCCCGAGCAGCTGGGACTACAGGCGCCTGCCACAACGCCCGGCCATTTTTTGGTTGCAGTTTGGCCGGGGCTGGGCTTGAACCCGCCACCCTCTGCATATGGGGCTGGCGCCCTACTCACTGAGCCACAGGCGCCGCCCTTCATTGTGTTTTTTACCTATTAATCAACTCTCCTCACTTTTAATTCCTTAAAGGAAGGGACTGTTTTTTAAAAATAATATTTATAACAATAGTAATAACTTACATTTAATAGACCACTTCTGGGGCAGATAATATACTAAGTGTGTTACATGTATTACCTTTTTTAATCTTCACCACAGCCCTTTGTGGGGAGTATTACCTGCATGTTACAGACGAGGAAACTGAAAAGCTCAGAAGAGTGAGTTGTCCAATTATACTGCTAATTAGTGAGTGGCAAAGAGGAAATTGAGAGCTATCTTTCTGACTCCGGGTTCTATATTGTTATCACTAGGATTACCTAGACTATGCTGGGCAAAATGTATATCTCAGCAAATACTTTTTGATCCCAACGAGTTATACTAAATGATTGTTTAGTCTAGGAACTAGCAGTTTATATATCTGAAATGCTGAATATATCCCAGAAAATTATAGTTGATTTAAGGATTTTGGCTGTCATTTATTGTAACTCTGATTTTTACACCATTGTGTGTCATACAGTTTAAAGCTGATGGAACAGGATACTTGCAACCTTGAAGAAGAAGAACGAAAAGCAAGTACTAAAATCAGAGAAATAAATGTTCAAAAAGCCAAACTTGTTACTGAATTAACAAACTTAATAAAGGTAAAGCATTTTCTTAATTTTAGTCATTTTTTGAAATGGCAGGTAGATTAAAAAGATAGTAAAATCATAAGAGAGCTTGATTAGAGGAAAGGTTTTGGTTAGTTTTTCATACTTTAATTGTATGAGCAAAGGATTTTTATCAGTTTTAGCTTGCTCAATTGCTTGATGTTTCCTTTAGGGATAATAATGGGTTAAAATTTAAACATTCACTGAGCTAAATTATTTTATTTCCCCTAATAAATACACCTCTTAAAATTTTTTCTTGTAAAAACTATGTCAGAGGCAGCAGCAGTCACAATAGAAACATTTTTTCATGGTTTATAATTTTGTTCTAAAAAATAAAATATTAGTTTTCTTAGTTCTAAAATATAAGTAACATAAAAACTAAACTATAAGGGATTTTTGTTCCTAGATTTGTACTTCTTTGCATATACAAAAAGTAGATTTAATTCTTCAAAATACTACAGTTATCTCTGAGAAGAACAAATTAGAATCAGATTACATGGCGGCATCTTCACAACTACGTCTCACAGAGGTAAGACTTTGTCCTTTATTTTTTATTTTGGGGGTCCAGCCTCAGGCCAGTTTGAAAATATATATATTATGTATCACTATTTGCAGTTTATATATCTGAAAAGCTGAGTATATCCAGCTGATGAGGAAGCAATACTTGAAACACTTAAGAATGGGTACATGGCAGTATCTGACTGAAATGAAAAATACGGAAATAATGGATGGCGGAGAGGAAATGTGATATACCACCAGATTAACTTAAAACCCAAAAGAGATCTGGCAACAATGTAGTAATGGTATAGCCTTTTAATCCCCAAAATCTTATCCCCCAAATGGAAGCATAACTAGGATAATATGGCAGCAAACCTGTGGATAACATATACAACATTTCATTTCAACTTGTAATCAATATTGAAAAACTATTATGAGCTATATTTTATATCTCTTAATATTAAGTTGTCAGAATACTTTATTTTACACTTAAAACACATCTTAAGACAGATGGTTGATTTTCATAAGAAATACTTGATCTGCATTTTGACTTGATAAAACTGATAGTTGAAAAAGTAGGTTCACATACCCAGTGGTTCCAAGTATATAGTAGAACCTCTGTAAGTTGACCACCTAAGGGATTGTAAAAAATAGTTAACATACACAGGTGGTCAACATAAGGAACTAGCTCTACTGTACTGTTACGTACATGTGGTGCATGTCCCATCTGTGAAAATTAGGTCATCTCTAAGGGATGGTCAGTGTAGGGAGATGGTCAGCTATGGAAGTTCTACTATTTTCTGGTAGCTGGAGCAAGTATCGATTTTCAATTTAAATTCGTATTTCAAATTCAGTTTCTCAGTCACTAGCCATATGTTAAGTGCTTTATGTCCACACATGACTAGTGCCTATTGTCTTGGACAGTGTTATTTCTAAAATAAATTTCAATGAAAAATGGAAGGGGGAACCTTCAAGTTAAAAGGAACTTAAGAAACATAGTAACCAAATACAATGTGTAGACTTTATTTTAATCCTGATTTGGACAAAGCAACTGTTAAAAGAAATTAGAAAAAAACAGGGAGATTTGAATACAGGCTCAATATTTGATGCTATTGATGTTATCATTAGGTTTAATAATTTATGGATTTCTTTAAGTCTTTATCTTTTAGAGACACATTGCTATAATATTTATAAAGGAAATGAGATTACTTCAAAATAATTTAGAGAGGGGGCAGTATTGGTTATAAGTTGAGAATTGTTGAAACTGGGTAATAGGTATGTGAAAGTTTATTATACTGTTCTCTCTACTTTTGTATGTTTGAAATTTTCTATTCTCAGCCATGATAAAATAACAGGGACCATGTTTACCTTCTCATTTAAAACCACTAAAAAATGTGTGACAAAAATATATGAAATAGTGGTTTTCAGACATTCAATACCAGGCAGCACAGGACAGAGCTCCCTGAAAAAGTTGGGGGAAAACCAAACAGCCCTGATATTGCTTCATCTTACTGCTTCAAGAGTCTTAAAAGACACAAAACTACCAAAGTTTAATGAAGAAGAGATAACTATAAGAGCCCTATCTTTATTCTAAAAACTGAAAAGAAAAAAATAAATTTTAAACCCTCAATTTGTGTTTGAAAATATTCCCACAAACAAAACTTCAGTTCTAGAGTTTTCCCTGATGAATTCTACCAAGCATTTATAGAATTAATGCCAGTTCTATCTAAAGTCTCCGAAAAGGTGACGGGGAGCGGGGAGGGGGGTACTTTCTTGACTCATTGTATGAAGCCAGCATTACCCCATGTCAAAAGCAGACAAAGACAAGAAAATCTAGTTGGGAGCAATGGCTCATGCCTATAATCCTAGCACTCTGGGAAACCAAGGCCAGAGGATCACTTGAGGTCGGCAGTTAGAGACCAGCCTGAACAAGAGCAAGAACCCATCTCTACCAAAACCAGAAAAAAATTAGCCAGGTGTGGTAGTGCATGCTTGTTCTCTCAGCAACTCAAGAAGCTGAGGCAGGAGGATTGCCTGTGCCCAGGAGTTTGAGGTTGCAGTAAGCTATGATCACACCATTGCACTCTAGCTGGGGCACCAGAGCGAGAAAGACTCTGTCTCGAAATAGAATATTAGCTGATCAAATCCAACAATATATAAAAAGGATTACATCCTAACTTGAGTTTTATCTCAAATATACAAGATTGCTTTAATATTTAGAAATTCATCAGTATAAATCATATTAATACAATAAAACCAAAAAAAAAAAAAATACAATAAAACCAAAAAGCTAGATGATTATCTCAGTACATACAGAAAAACAAAGTTGACAAACAGGCAGCATTCTTTCGTGATAAAAAAACTTTTACAATTAGGAATTGAAGGAAATGTCAATAACCCAACAAAAGACACTTACATAAAACCTACAACTCATATCATATTCAATGGTAAAAGACTATAACTTTCCTCTTATGTTGGAAACAAGGAAAATACCTATTCTTGCCTCTTCTGTTCCACATTGTACTTCAGGTTCTCCCAGTGGAAAAAGGCAAGAAAAAGAAATGAAAAAGTAGGCAGACTGAAAAAGAAGAAGAAACTTGTCTATGTCAGATAAATGGTTATCTCTGTGGAAAATCTTAAGGAATGTGCAAAAATTCTGCTAGAACTATCAGTGAGAATGTAGCAAGGTGGCAGGATATAAATTCAATATATAGAAAGCAATTGTAGCCCAATCAACAATGAAAGTCGGAAATAGAAATTTTTAAAAATACTGTTCATGATAGCATCGAAAGTGAAATACTTGGGATATATTTATAAGACCTGTGTGCTAAAAACTACAGAATTTTGATGAGAGAAACTTTGCTGAGAGAAATTAAATACACTGATGGTCTTCATGGATCAAAGATTCAAGATTTGTTAAAATGTCGATTCTTCTTATCTGTAGATTCGATAAAATTCCCAGCAAAATTCCTTGTAAAAAATTGGCCCACTTAATTCTAAAATGTAATAGACTTAAAAGAACAAAAACAACAATCAAGACAGTATATTTGTGTACAAATAGATCAGTGGAGCAGAATGGAGAATCCACAAGTAGATCCACATAGATAGGGTCAACTGTTTTGGCAGAGATATCCAGGCATTTCAGTGGAGAAAGAGTAATATTTCTAACAAATAGTTCTGGAACAATTGAGTAGTCATCATATGTAAAAAATGAACCATAACCTTACCTTGTATCTTATGCAAATGAATTACAAACTTAAATGCAAGGGGTTAAAGCTATAAAACTTGAGGAAAACATGAAATACTAATAACCTTGGTGGCTAAGATTCCTTAAATATACTAGAAAGAGCACAGATTATGAGATTAATAAGAATTGTTGTATTTCATCAAAATTAAAAACTTTTGCTTTTCCCTCTTTTTTTTTTGAAACATAGTCTCACTCTGTCATCCTGGGTAGAGTTCCCTGGCCTTGTAGCTCACAGTAACCTCAAACTCCTGAGTTTAGGCAATCCTCTTGTCTCAGCCTCCCAAGTAGCTAGGTGTCCACCACAGCACCCAGTTAATTTTTTTTATTTTTATTAGAGATGGGGGTCTTGCTCTTGCTCAGGCTGGTCTCAAACTCCTGAGCTCAAGCCATCCCCTCCTCAGGCTCCACCACCACATCCACCCAAACTTTTGCTTTTCAGTAGAGCCTGCTGCAAACTGGGAGAAATGTATTTGCAAAACATACGCCTGTGAGCTAAGAATAGCTTTTTCATTTTTCACGGTACCTCACGCCTGTAATCCCAGCACTGTGGGAGGCTGAGAAGGGAGAATTGCTTGAGCTCAGGAGTTGGAGACTCGCCAGAGCGACAGTGAGACCCTGACTCATGAAAAAAATGGCAAAACCCAGCCGGGCACCACAGTGAGCGCCTGTAATCCCAGCAGCTTCCAGAGGCTGAGGCAGCGGGGGTGCTGCATCCTGAGTCTGAGGTTGCAGTGAGCTACCACGCCCACTGCGTTCTGCTCAGGGGCATAGGGTGGGACTCTGTCTCAACAACAACAAAAAAATAAGCTAAACAAATGTGACAGAGTTTATATGGCCCTCAAAGCCCAAAGTATTTACTTACTGGCGTTTTATAGAAAATGTTTGTAACAAAAAGAACTCTTAACAAGTATCAATACAAAGATCAACAACCCAGTCAAAAAGTGGACAAAGGATTTTTGACACAGTAAAGAGAGAATATGGATAGTAAACACGTGAAAGGGTGCTCAACTTTTATTAGTCAGTAGAGGAGTTTGAATTAAAGCAATAATGAGCTACCACCATAGACGCGCTAGAATAGCTAAAATTTTAAACAACTTACCATACCAAAGTGCAGGTGAGGATTTGGAACAACTGGAACTCATAGACTGCTGGTGGAAATTAAAATTATATATCCACTGTGGAAAATCACTTGGGAGTTTAAGTGTTAAACATGTACTTGCCGTGCAATCTAGTCATTTCTCTCCTAATACTTAAAAGAAAAGAAAATGTATATCTATCAAAGACCCGGTACACAAATGTGTATACTAAATATTAACACTTTACTATATTTGTTGCAGTTTTTTGTTTGTTTGTTTGTTTTGTTTTGTTTTTTGAAACAGGGTCATACTATGTCACCCTCGGTGGCGTTACAGCTCACAGCAACCTCAAACTCTTGGGCTTAAGTGATTCTCTTGCCTCAGCCAGTAGCTGGGACAGTGCCCGGCTATTTTTTGTTGGAGTTGTCATTGTTGTTTTAGCTGGCCCGGGCTGGGTTTGAACCAGCCAAGTTCCGTGTATGTGGCTAGTGCCATAACCACTGTACTACAGGTGCCTAGCCTTTGTTGCAGTTTTTAAACTTCTTTACATAGTCAAAATCTCGTTGCACCTTTCCCCATTCATTCTTCTTCTTCCCCAGAGACTCTGCTACTACCTAGAACTGTTATGTACCTGATTTACTGTACACTTCGAATACATATCTGTTGAATAAAAGTAAGCTATATAGGCCAGGCACTGTGGCTCACGCCTATAATCCTAGCACTCCGGGAGTGGAGGCAGAAGGATCACTTGAGCTCAGGAGTTCAAGACCAGCATGAGCAAGAGCAAGACCCCATCTCTACTAAAAGCAGAAAAATTAGCTAGATACTATGGTGGGTTCATGTAGTTCCAGCTATGTGGAGGCTGAGGTAGGAGGATCACTTGGACCCAGGCTTTAGGGGTTGCTGGTAGTTAGACTGACATCACAGCACTCTAGCCTGAACAACAGAGTGAGACTTTGTCTCCAAAAAGAAAAAAGGTGAGCTATGTAGTGGTATCTTTTTGTGAAAAGCATCCTCAGAATAGATTTTAGGAAATATATACATAGGACTGCACAGGTGAATGGAAAGATGAAATCAGAGTCAAGTACCAGCTTTCTTATTCTAAAGCTAGCTTCCTTCAAACTCTCTGGCTTCCTAAAAAAGCTTACAGCTACAAGAAACTGGACAAAAACAGTTTTGCTAACAGATGAGCAAAAAGGAGCGTGCAGGCACAAACACACAGAGCCAAACAGAGGTGAAGACTAGGTTTGATATGGTAGGATTCTTTAGTTCACTTTGAGCAAAAGCAGAAGTATGGAAGACAAGAAGAAAGGCAGAAGGAATAGCAGTAGTCATCCTAAATAGGTAAAAGTGATGCAGCAAAAGAGACCAAAGATAGGACCCAAATAGGAATGGGGAGCAGAGGAGCTGGATGTGGAATTAGCTACCAGAGGAGAACTTCGTCTTTGCTTATTTCATGGGTGTGTGGGGGATGTCCTTTGCTCCTCATCATGTCTATTAGTAAATAATTGCAGAGCCCATGCTACATTGACTGAGCTTATGAACATGGTTATTCGCTATAGGAAATGATGGTGCAGAAGAGGTTTCATGAAGAAGTTGACCCATCATGGAGGTATTATGTGGAGCTTTACATCCAGTCACACAATAAAATATTTGATTCTGGTGCTTGAAGTTTTATTTTTAAATATGTGTTAATGAGAACTTAAGAAAATTACATGTGTGTCATGTTTACAGAAGTATGAAATCAGTGGCTTCAGAGTAAATACTTCGCTGAATTTTAACCCACTCTAGACATAGTGAGAGATACTCTTCCAACAGCTTTAGTTAAGATAGGTGGACTAAGATTAGTGCAAATCGACAGGATGATATTCTCTTCTGATTGATTTTGTTATGAGTAGCAGAAATATTATTGAGTAGAGCTAACTTCTGCATGTCAGGAAAGTAGGAAAGTTTCCCGGGAGAAGGTTTTGTTTTCAGTCTTTGAATTACTAAAACACAGCCACATTATACTGCCCAGACAGATAATCTCTGATTAATTGCTTATCCCTCTAGATTTTGTTACCTGGAAACAATACCCAGTTAGTTCTCAGTCTTCGTTAACAATTTCATCTATAGCTAAGCCAAAATATATCCTAATAAATTGAAACTTAAAATTTTCGTAGTTGAATATTCATCTTTGTTATCCAGAAAGCACAAATAGCCAGAGTAATTTATTTTGTTCTGTTGTATAATGAAGATAATATAATCTTGTATTATTTTGAGTATATTTTAACAATGCATAATTTCTTAACTCATTTGTGTAATGTTACAATTAATTGAGAAACTTGGTTTAGCACATTCTGATTCTCTTTATATTCTTGTTCCTTTTCATACTCTTTGCCCAATTCAGCCATTACCACATTCATAATTCACCTCTTTGCAACTTCCTTGGCCACTACCTAGTCTAGATCCTAAGTCCTAAAAGATAGAGCCCCACTTTTTTGCCAGTTTTGTATGTATGTAACTGTCAGAAGAATTGGTTTTACTTTTTATATTGGTTTTACTTTTTATGTCCTACAGTTTTCTAATATGCATGATGTGAAGCTTTACAGAAATTTTCTAATATCTATTCTCATCTTTCAGTCTTTTTTTAACTTTGATTGGCTGTATAGATTTTTGTTTTTTTTCCCAGAGTCCATTGCTACTTTTTTTTCTGGATACAGAGTTTCACTTTGTCATCCCTTGTTGAATGCCCTGGCATCATACCTCACAGCAACCTCAAACTCTTGGGCTCAAGCGATCCTCTTGCTCCAGGCTCCTAAGTAACTGGGACTATAGGTGCCTGCAGTGACACCTGGCTAGCTTTTCTATTTTTAACAGAGACAAGTCTCACTCTTACTCAGGCTGGTCTTGAACTCCTGAGCTCAAGCAATCCATCCTCCTCGGCCTTTCAGAGTGCCAGGATTACATGAGTGAGCCACTGTGCCCAGCCCATTGTTACTTCTAAAACCAGAATACCCTTCCTTGGCACTCATACACACACACACACACCCCTTAGCAACTTTTTCCACACTAATCCTACTTGATACTACCCCTGTTTATTTTGCTTTTCCTCAGCAATATTTTACAACATTCTATTTCCTTTATTCACATGTTGAGTTGAAAGTTCTTTCTAATGCTTGTTATTTATATTTGTTTTACCAGCCAGTCTATAAGGTCCTTTTATTTCTTGTGCTGCGTAATTTTTATTGCTAACCATGTCATGAGCCACGAATTTTAGAGCTAAGAACGATTAGCAAAAAAAGAATTATGGTAGGCAGCACCTGTGGCTCAAAGGAGTAGGGCACCGGCCCCATATACTGGAGGTGGCGGGTTCAAACCTGGCCCCGGCCAAAAACTGCAAAAAAAGAAGAAGAAGAATTAAAGTATAGTAGAAGGATGGTAGTTCACTTACTCTTACCTAGTTCTTTTTTCTTCTCATTTTTGCTGCCATTAACCTTCACATACCCTTGTCTTTTCTTCTTGCCTAACCAACTTCCTTTGAACCAAGGAGAAATCATTTTATTTTCCCTACTCGTCCCTTTAAATACATGGCAGGTTGCATTGAGGAACTATTACTACCATTTCTGGTTTTGTCTTTTACCCTGATCATGAAAATAAGTTCATAAAAGAAGGCTGACATGGGCAGCGCCAGCCACATACACACAGGCTGGCTGGTTTGAACCCAGCCTAGGCCAGCTAAACAGCAATGACAACTGCAACAACAACAAAAAATAGCTGGGCATTGAGGCTGGTGCCTGTAGTTCCAGCTATTTAGGAGGCTGAGGCAGGAGAGTCACTTGGTCCCAAGAGTTTGAGGTTGCTGTGAGCTGTGACGCCACATTACTGTGCCAAGGGTGACATAGTGAAACTCTGTCTCTCCCCTAACCCCCGAAAAAAAGGTTGACACAAAATTTCCGTAGGGATTGTGTTCATGAGGGGACTAACAGGTAATTAACCACCATAGAGTTTGATATACTTCCTCGAATTTTTGGCAAATAGAGGTAACAGGGTTCTGGACCTATAAAACATCCCCAGAGAAAGGCAAATGGTAATGTCATTAACTTCTGGACTGTTTTTAGGACAAGTTAGCAAACTGACTACATATGCATCCATATATAGAAGTGGACAGATGCATATTCCTATTATTTTGTTTTTGACCAAGGGAGTGTTTCCTATCCACTCCAAGCTTAATTGTTATCTACAACGATAGGCGTGATACCTATCTAATTCGTGGGGTTGTTGTGATACTCAGTTTAATAATATATATCAAGATGCCTAATGTGCTATGCAGAACGAAGCCAGTGTTTCCTTTAAATGTATAGATTTACATTTGAATTAATACGAGTTATAAGAATTATTGTTTATCTTAACACTAAATTTAGGAGTTCATTGTTTTTCATCTAACTTTTCCTTTGTCTACCTGATTACCATTTTCCCACAAAAAGAACTTAATTTAAAAGGAGACTTTTTTTACTTACTTAAATGAGAAAAAGGAAAAAATATCATCTTGTATTAAGTATATATAGTATTATTGCCATTACTTCATTAAGTTGATTTAGTTGTTTTATGATTAAATTGTTTTAAATAGAACTTGTACAATTTTTATATTCTTAATTTTGTCTGGTAAGTAAAACAAATGGTTAACATTTGAATTTGAAAGCAGTTAAATCGGAATAAAATTTGATGCTTGTATTTGTACTAAAGAAAAATTGAGAAAGAAATGGTGATTTATAACTAATATTTTAGTAAAAGTTTGTTACCTAGAAAACTTAGTTTTGTTCACATAGAAAATGGTTTTCATTTTCCTCCACTTTTTTTGATGAACTGTTAAACAGAATACTGTTTTAATAAAAAATTCTGTAAATTTTTATTTCTTCCACAAGGGGGCCTCCTTAGAAAAACTTTTTCTTGTTTAATGTCAAAGTATTTCTGTACAGTTTCCATGACAGCCAAACTTTTTCAAAAATAATTTCATAGCAAAGACAATACTTATTTTTTACAGAGTATATACCTGTAAGGTAATGTTTTCTGAGATGTTAGAGGGGGAGTATTTTCTAAAATTTCCCTCTTACTCCTCTTATGTCTTAAACAGATGGAGTATTTTCTACTCTCTATTAACTGTTAAAGGCTAAACTAGAAGCAGAAATGTAAATAAAGCTAGTGAAAGTAGCCTCACTCTACAGCATTGTTTTAGATAATCGTATATTCCCTCCTCCCCCACCCCCACAAAAAAGCATAGTATATATAAAATGTGTATATATAAAAAGAACATTTTCTCAGATAAAGGTTTTATTAGGCATGTGCCCCCAACCAAAAACTTGTTTTTTTAGACGGATAGTTTTTAAAACAATGCTTAGCTGCAGAAGACAATCACTAGATTAGATTACACATGTTAGTTGCAATTTGGATCTTGTCCACCTTGCCAACTCTGATCTTTTACAGCCTTAAAGATATCTCTCCTCCAACCACATTAGATGCTTGTTCCTTAAATAAATGAATCTTTGAGGCTTCTTGCCTTTCCATTCATAATCACTTGTCCTCAGAAGGTGTTCTTCTGCTGTTCTTTAGTAATTTCTTACTTATCTTTTAAGACTATTCAGTTGTCACAGCTTCTATGACCACTCTGACCTTCCTGCATCCCCTCTCTGCACACACATACTCCGCTCCCACTGAGAGGCATCATGCTATAAGGAAAAGTGCATGTGTCCTGTAGTAGACATGACAGCCTCTGCTGTAAATGTGTAAGCTTAGATAATTCTCAGCCTTTTTTTTTTAATGTGCTAGGTGGGGATAATACTACTGTACAGTGTTGTGAGAAATAAGGAGAATAATGTGTGTGAAGCACCTAGCCAGTAGCTTAGTACATAAGCATCTAATAAATAATTCCTTTTTTATTATGATAATGATCTTTTGTATCTTTTTCCTTATTTGCCTTTCTATGGTCAATATAAAATACTGGCATTTAATAGGTTCTCAGTAATTTGATAAAGAAATGAATAGCTGTATGAATAAATGATAACTACATAAAAGGCACTTAGAAAACTATCAAACAAAATTTAAAGGTTCTACCTACATTTGAGTATTGAGTTTTCTGATACGAAGCCTATGTAGTGTATTTTTCAGATTTCATTATAGTGTAGTATAGTGTAGCTAAGTATTAAACTTTCAGAAAAAGGTGGTTTAAGTTTCAGAGCTCCTATGAATTAGAGAAATGTCAAATTATTAAGGTGCTAATGTATCTTAAAGTTCAAATTTAACCTTTACAATAAACGTTATGGACTCGGCACCTGTAGCTCAGCGTCTAGGGTGCCAGCCACACACACTGGAGCTGCCAGGTTCAGACCCGGCCCAGGCCTACCAAACAAAAATGACAACTACAACAACACAAAAAGATAGCTGGGCATTGTAGCAGCACCTGTAGTCCCAGCTACTTGTGAGGCTGAGGCAAGAGAATCGCTTAAGCCCAAGAGTTTGAGGTTACTGTGAGCTGTGATGCCACGGCACTCTGAGGGCGACATAGTGAGACTCTGTCTCAAAAAAAAAAAAAAAACTCTCAAAAAATATAAATAAATATATAAAATATGTAATAAATAATTTTTAAAGCAAGTTATTTGAGATGTGGTTTTAGATAATTTGGTTATCATAATCAAAATTTAGTAATTTATTTGGTACAATGTGGTTTAATAAAACAGGTCTCTGAACAGTAACATTCACTTTTTCAAAATTTTTCTTATGCTAGCAACATTTCATTGAGTTGGATGAAAATAGACAGAGATTATTGCAGAAATGCAAGGAACTCATGAAGAGAGCGAGGCAAGTATGTAACCTGGGTGCAGAGCAGACTGTTCCTCAAGAATATCAGACAGTAAGTATAAAAAGTATATAATTTACAGTTGTCATATTTAACATGTTATTTTTAAGTTTATAGGATCTTAGGCCTTATAATAAGCCATGAAAAATGTAATGAGTCATAAAAATGTGGAATTATTTTCCCATTTTTAAACTGAATACATACAAAAAATAATTTTGCTTGACAGATTTTCTCTACTGTATTGAAATTTAGCCACTAGTGTTTTTGGCTGCTGTAAAAATTCTTGAAACATGAGTATCACCATGCAAAATTATTGATAGTGTAACAGTTGTTCTTCCAATAAAAGGGAACCTTTTCCCCTGAAACTACCTTTAAAGGGTGTCAGTTGAAAATGTATAGTTTTTCATAGAAACATTGTACCAGTAACTAATATATAAGAAACAGTTAAAAGAGGATTGAAAGGCAAAATGGAAATGTTTTCCTAGAAATCGGTGTGTTTGTTTAGAGCTACCATCTGCCAGTAAGGAAAGGACATAAGAGCCTTTCCTTATTTCCATTATATTTCATATACTAACATATTGATTAGTTCAATAGGAGATGCTGTTGCATTTCGCCATCAATTATGAACCCCTGTGACTCCCAGTCTTTATCTGATGAGTAGGGGTGATACCTTGTCTATATACATACCTATTCTGAGTAATCCAAAAATTAAATTAGAAAATGAATTTTAAAACATACATATGTATATCTCTTTGATTCTTAATTTTTAATGTTACATATTTCAATACATAATGAAACGTCTATTAAAAACAGAAAACCACCATGATTTATTTTTGATAACTGGTCTTAAACAAAATTAGAAAATAATATATTCACTAAAAATATTGGTTACCTGCTACATATTAGGCACTGCACAAGGCAGACATACTTCCTTCTCTGCTAAAACTTACATTCTAGTCTGTAGGATGGGGCAGACAAAAACAAAATTAATGAAAAAAATAATACCAGATGCTAAGAGATGCTACCAGGGGTCCTCAAAGTGCAGCCCACTGGCCTCATGAGGCGGTGTGATTGTATTTGTTTCTGTTTTGTTTTTTTACTTCAAAATAAGATATGTGCAGTGTGCATAGGAATTTGTTCATAGTATTTTTTTTTTAACTATAGTCCGGCCCTCCAATGGTCTGAGGGACAGTGAACTGGCCCCCTGTTTAAAAAGTTTGAGGATGCCTGGAGTAGAGTGACACGGATGGGAATTGGTCAGGAAAGTTTTGTGGAAAGATACTACTTTAGATAAGTCCTGAATGAAGAAATGAAATCTGTCAAGGGAAGATAGGGAGAAAAGTATTTCAGACAATATTTCGGCTGTTTATAAATAAACATGAATTAAAAAATTTCAGCAGGATTAAAAATTACTGTATAATCTAAACAATTATACAGTAATTGTTGTATAGAGAGGAAGGCAAAAGCCAAAATTATGTGGTGCTTAAAGACTGCACAAAGAATTTGGGTTATATTATTTTTGAGATGGAATCCACTGGAGGATTTAACAGAAGAGTGGCCTTACTAACTTGAGTTTATAAACAAGCACTCTAACTTCTATATGGAGAATAAAAGAAGGACACAAGGATGGAAGTAAGGAGACCAGTTACGTGATTGCTTGAACTAGGTGAGAGATTATAGTGGCATGATTAGGTCTGAAGAGAGAGGGAAGGAGAAATTGACAGCACCAGCAGGACTTGTTGAAGGATTTGATGTGCGTGGTAAGAAAGAGAACACATAAGATTTTCAGCTGAACAAATGTAATGCCATTTACTTTTAGAATTCAGCGGCTCTCAGCCTATAGGTTGTGACCCCTTTGTAACACTGAAAATACATCCTACATATTAGATATTTACATTATGATTCATAACAGTGGCAAAATTACAGTTACGACGTAGCGATGAAAATAATTTTATGGTTGCGGGTCACCACAACATGAGGAGCTGTATTAAAGGGTTGCAGCATTAGGAGGCATTAGGAAGGTTGAGAACCACTGCTTTAGATGGAGAAGACTGAAGGAGAAACAGGTTTGCATAAAGGGGTGGGGAAAGTAGGTGAAACAAAAATTCTGTTTTACCATCTTAAATTTTAAGAAGCCTATTAGAGTAAAGTAAAGATACTTTAAGTGTTGGACGCATGAGCTCAAAGCTCAGTGGACAAGGCAGAAATTCAGCAAATATGCATTGTGAATATCTAAAGGTCCATGGAAGTTGAACTACTTTTGAAAAGGTTAAAAAAAAAAAAAAAAAAATTAAGATGACTACAACTATAGCGTGTCCCAAAGGTCACTACACGGGAAAATATTAACAAACTCATATTTTATGTTTTTAAATTTTTTACATTTACATATCAACATTTAGAGAAATTTATTTATTTGTTAATCAAGCCCAGGCAAGGTTTGCCACTCCTTGTATGCATAGAGAAATATTTTGTAATGGATATTTTGTAAATAAAGGTACATTTAGCTAGTTTCCCTTTTTTCCTATTATGTATGGCGACCTTTGGGACACGCAGTAGATTAATGTCATGTATCCAGATCTTTTTCAGGGTTTCAAGATTGGTTTTGTACTTTGTAGTACGTGGACTTTGCAGGTTGTGCTAAGCACAACAGTGCACTGTTTACCTCCTCTTACAGCAAAGTATCTATTCTAATTTGTCTCCATGGAGTGCACTCAGATGATAGTACTGTGGTGAAATTCTTGTCAAAATAATTGAATTCTTAGGCTACTTTTGTAGTTCTTCATAAGTATAGTATAAAGTTCTAACTTCTTGCTCTCTTTCAATGCCCCACATATTCTGGACCCATTCTACCAATTCAGCAAGTACCCACCATTCCAAATGGACACAACTCCTCACCCCCCATGGTATGCAGTGCTCATTCTTTTCTTTTTTCCCAGCTCCTATCTTCCCTCTGCCTTGATTTTTTTTTTCCCTATTTGCTTTAACTCCCAGAGATGAATTCTAGTGCTTTGAATTCTCTTAACTCTCCTGTAGCATGAACTCATAGTTTCTTCCCCTAAATTCCATAGCCTGTGTGATATGTACTGCTATTTTAATATTCAACATCAATACATTGCTTTGAGGTATTATCCATTGTATACATGTTTTCTTTTGAAGTGTAAGCTTTTTGAAAGCAAAGGACCCTGTTTATAATTCCCTTTGTATCCTTGTGTGCTAGCATGCTGTTGAACAGAGAGTAGATACTTAGGGGGTTGTTTTCCTTTTAACTGTTTGAATGAACTGTTTTCATTGTATCTGTAATGATGGATAATTTTTTTCTTTAGGCTTTCCAAGATCTTCCAAACACATTGGATGAAATTGATGCTTTGCTAACTGAAGAAAGATCAAGAGCTTCCTGCTTCACAGGACTGAATCCTACAGTATGCCTCTTTCTCTTTCCCCATTCTGCAAGCACCACTGTTACCCTCCCCAAACATGAGTGTACGCATGCGGGTGTGTGTGTGCGCGCGCGCGCACACACACACACACTTCCCTCCAGTACTTGCCTCCCACTCTGTACTAGAGCTTTTGGTAATAATAAGCTAGACAGCAGGAACAATGTGCTTTAAATGCCAGATTCTGAATCTATTAGAATTTTAAATAGATTCTTCCTAAGGAACACAGTGTTCTCTGCTTTTTCTTTATAAAAAGAATAGTTGGGCTAACCTGAAATACTGCAGTGACTATTTTTCAAGGATAAAAAATGTCATTTTCAGTGTGTAATGACATAAATTAATTGCATACAAACAATGCAACATAGTTAGTATTTTTAGTTAATGTTTTAATTGATGTAAATTTAATATTTTATCCTTTGGTAAATTTATCTTAAGTATTTTTTTCCTGCCAGGTTGTTGTGGAATATACAAGAAGAGAAGAGGAAATAGAGCAGTTAACTGAGGAACTAAAGGGAAAGAAAGTTGAACTAGACAAATACAGAGAAAACATTTCACAGGTAATTTTTAAAGTTTTAATCTTTTCTTTTTACCTTGTGTTTATTATTAACAAATTGGGAACATAGAATAATGCAAATTGGGATGGCATACTCCTGAGAGAAGTTCTTAACGACCAGATTGATATTAGTATAAAATTTGTTTTATGTAAAGTTTTGTGTCATAATAATGCTGCTTTTAAATTGTGTTTTTTATTGTCTTTACTTATAGGTAAAAGAAAGGTGGCTTAATCCTTTAAAAGAGCTAGTAGAAAAAATTAATGAAAAATTCAGCAACTTTTTTAGTTCCATGCAGTGTGCTGGTGAAGTTGACCTCCATACAGAAAATGAGGTAAAATTGCATTTGAAATATATTTCTACAAAAGTAATTTTAATTATGTGTTAAAAGTATTAACTATAGAGTTATACCTGTATTTTGTTTACTAAAATATTTTCCAAAGGAAGGAAAAGACAACCTGTAGGATTTATCAGGGTCACTTTTATTTTCATTTTCAAATTTCAAAAAATAATTATTTTTTTTTTTTTAATTTTTCTTTTTGGCTTTAACTTACCAATTTATTTTTCCATTTCAAAAAATTAAGGAAGTACATGTGTTTTGTTACATTGGTAACTTGTGTAATGCTTAAGCAGGGCCTTCCGTGTGCCTATCACCAGAATAGTGTTCGTTGTACCCAGTAGGTAAGTTTTCATTTCACATATCCCCACTGTCCCCTCTTCTTGATTTCTTATATCCTTTATATCATTTTGTGCCTGTAGTTTACCCATCTATTAGCTCCTACTTATTAGTGATAACATATGGTATTTGGTTTTCCATTCCTGAGATACTTCTTTAGAATAGTGGTCTCCATCCAGTTCCATCCAAGTTGCTGCAAATGACATTATTTCATTTCTTTTTATGGCTTAGTAGTACTTCATGATTGTGTGTTTGTATAAGGTTAGACATTTAAGTTTGCGAACTTGTACTAGAGGAACTGCTACATACCTTGTTGCTGAATATCACTGTGGTCACCTTCAAAGTACTCCCTTTGGGAAGCTATGCACTGACACCAGCACCTAGTTACCCTTCAGAGCGGTTTTGCAACTTTTTCTGGAATGACCATCGGGACTATCATACAAGGTCTGATGAGTTCGTGAACTCTTCCTAGAAAAAATGCTGTGAAGGGTATACTGATGCTGGTGTTGGTGCATAGCTTCCAAGGGGAGTACTTTGAAGGTGACCATAGCGATAATCTGTAATGAAGAATAACACTTTTTCTAGGATGAATTTGTGAACTTACTCAATTTCATGTGTGTGCATACACATACATACCTCGTTTTCTTTATCCACTTATGAATTGATGGGCACTTACTGACCGATTCCATATCTTTGTGAATTTAGCTGAGATAAACATTCAAGTGCAGGTGTCTTCACTTCCTTTGGGTAAATACCCAGCAGTGGCATTGCTGGATCAAACGGTAGATTGACATTTATTTCCTTGTGGAATCTTCATAGTATTTTCCAAAGATGTTGTACAAAATTGTGATCCCACCAACAGTGTATAAGCATTCCTTTCTCTCTATTTTGATACAAACATCACTTGGGTTTGGAGTTTTTTTTGTTGTTGTTTGGTTGGTTGGTTTATTTTTTTTTTTGAAATTTCATTGTTTATTCAGGCTCACCACCTCACTGGCTCATAAAAGGCATCAGCAATAATGATGATTCTGATATGAAAAAGGTAGTATCTCGTTGTAGTTTTAATTTGTTTTTCCCCAGTGATTAGTGATGTTGAGCATTTTGTCATATGTTGGTCATTTGGCTATCTTACGAAAATCTTTTGTTCATGACTTTGCCCACTTTTTGATGGGGTTGATTATTTTTTTCTTTCTGATTTGTGAGTTCTTTATAGATTTTGGATATTTATCCCTTGTCAAAAGTATAGTTTGTGAATATCTTCTCCCATACTCTAGATTTTCTATTTACTCTGTTGATTATTTATTTCTTTTGCTGTGCAAAAGGTTTTTAATTCAATTAAGTCCTGCTTATTTATTTTTTCTGTTGCTATATTTGCCTTTGTGGTCTTAGACATAAATACTTTGGCTAGGCTAAAAGATAGTTATTCTTTTCCTACGTTTTATTGTAGAATTGTTATGGTTTCAGTTTTTTAATTCATCTTGAATTAATTTTTCTATATGGTGAGAGATAGGGGTCTTGTTTCCATTCTTCTGCATGAGACTGCAATTTTCACAGCAGCATTTATTTAATAGTGCTTCCTTTCTTCAGTTGTCTACTTTGTCAAAGAACAGTTGGTTGTAGGTAGATAGTTTCATTTCTGGGTTTAGAGAAATATGTCTCTACTTTTATAACAGTACTATGTTGTTTTGGTTACTATAGCCTTATAGTATAATTTGAAGTCAGATAAATTGATGGCTCCAGATTTGTTCTTAAGATTGCTTTGTCTATTCAGGCTTTTGGTTCTGAATGAAGATTAGGATTATTTTTTCTACATCTGTGAAATATATGTTGGTATTTTGGTGGGGATTGTTGAATATGTAAATCACTTTAGGCAGTATGAACATTTTAATGATGTTGATTCTACCAATCCATGAGCAGGGATATTTATCCATTTGTTTGTATCATCTGTGATTTCTTTCATCAGTGTTTTCTGTTTCTCCTTTTAGAGATCTTTCATTTCCTTGGTTAAGTATATTTCTAGGTATTTTTTTTTTTTTGTAGCTATTATAAATGGTACCGAGTCTTGATTTGCCTCTCTGCCTGTTACGTAAAAATGCTCCTGATTTGTGTACAATGATTTTGTAACCTGAGACTTTGCTGAATTAATTTATCACTTCCAGGAGTCTTTGGTAGGGTCGTGAGGGTTTTGTAGATACAAGAGTATATCATCAGCGAATAGGGATAGTTTGTCCTCCTATTTCCTAATTTGGATGCCCTTGCTTTCATTCTCTGGCTTGTTTGCCCTGGCTGTGTTGGATAGAAATAGTGACAGTGGGCACTCTTATCTTATTCCAATTCTTTTTTTTTTTTTTTTTTTTTATTGTTGGGGATTCATTGAGGGTACAATAAGCCAGTTACACTGATTGCAATTGTTAGGTAAAGTCCCTCTTGCAATCATGTCTTGCCCCCATAAAGTGTGACACACACTAAGGCCCCACCCTCCTCCCTCCATCCCTCTTTCTGCTTCCCCCCCCCCATAAACTTAATTGTCATTAATTGTCCTCATATCAAGATTGAGTACATAGGATTCATGCTTCTCCATTCTTGTGATGCTTTACTAAGAATAATGTCTTCCACTTCCATCCAGGTTAATACGAAGGATGTAAAGTCTCCATTTTTTTTAATAGCTGAATAGTATTCCATGGTATACATATACCACAGCTTGTTAATCCATTCCTGGGTTGGTGGGCATTTAGGCTGTTTCCACATTTTGGCAATGGTAAATTGAGCTGCCATAAACAGTCTAGTACAAGTGTCCTGATGATAAAAGGATTTTTTTCCTTCTGGGTAGATGCCCAGTAATGGGATTGCAGGATCGAATGGGAGGTCTAGGTTGAGTGCTTTGAGGTTTCTCCATACTTCCTTCCAGAAAGGTTGTACTAGTTTGCAGTCCCACCAGCAGTGTAAAAGTGTTCCCTTCTCTCCACATCCACGCCAGCATCTGCAGTTTTGAGATTTTGAGATGTGGGCCATTCTCACTGGGGTTAGATGATATCTCAGGGTTGTTTTGATTTGCATTTCTCTAATATATAGAGATGATGAACATTTTTTCATATGTTTGTTAGCCATTCGTCTGTCATCTTTAGAGAAAGTTCTATTCATGTCTCTTGCCCATTGATATAAGGGATTGTTGACTTTTTTCATGTGGATTAATTTGAGTTCTCTATAGATCCTGGTTATCAAGCTTTTGTCTGATTGAAAATATGCAAATATCCTTTCCCATTGTGTAGGTTGTCTCTTTGCTTTGGTTATTGTGTCCTTAGCTGTACAGAAGCTTTTCAGTTTAATGAAGTCCCATTTGTTTATTTTTGATGTTGTTGCAATTGCCATGGCAGTCTTCTTCATGAAGTCTTTCACCAGGCCAATATCTTCCAGTGTTTTTCCTATGCTTTCTTTGAGGATTTTTATTGTTTCATGCCTTAAATTTAAGTCCTTTATCCATCTTGAATCAATTTTTGTGAGTGGGGAAAGGTGTGGGTCCAGTTTCAGTCTTTTACATGTAGACATCCAGTTCTCCCAACACCATTTATTGAATAGGGAGTCTTTCCCCCAAGGTAAGTTCTTGTTTGGTTTATCAAAGATTAGGTGGTTGTAAGATGTTAGTTTCATTTCTTGGTGTTCAATTCGATTCCAAGTGTCTATGTCTCTGTTTTTGTGCCAGTACCATGCTGTCTTGAGCACTATGGCTTTGTAGTACAGACTAAAATCTGGTATGCTGACGCCCCCAGCTTTATTTTTGTTACTAAGAACTGCCTTAGCTATACGGGGTTTTTTCCGGTTCCATACAAAACGCAGAATCATTTTTTCCAAATCTTGAAAGTACGATGTAGATACTTTGATAGGAATGGCATTGAATAGGTAGATAGCTTTGGGAAGTATAGACATTTTAACAATGTTGATTCTTCCCATCCATGAGCATGGTATGTTCTTCCATTTGTTAATATCCTCTGCTATTTCCTTTCTGAGGATTTCATAGTTTTCTTTATAGAGGTCCTTCACCTCCTTCGTTAGGTATATTCCTAGGTATTTCATTTTCTTTGAAACTATGGTGAAGGGAGTTGTGTCCTTAATTAGCTTCTCATCTTGACTGTTATTGGTGTATACAAAAGCTACTGACTTGTGGACATTGATTTTATATCCTGAAACATTACTGTATTTTTTGATGATTTCTAGGAGTCTTGTGGTTGAGTCTTTGGGGTTCTCTAAGTATAAGATCATGTCGTCAGCAAAGAGGGAGAGTTTGACCTCCTCTGCTCCCATTTGGATTCCCTTTATTTCCTTGTCTTGCCTAATTGTATTGGCTAGAACTTCCAGCACTACGTTGAATAGTAAAGGTGACAGAGGACAACCTTGTCTGGTTCCAGTTCTAAGAGGAAAAGCTTTCAGTTTTACTCCATTCAGTAAAATATTGGCTGTGGGTTTGTCATAGATAGCTTCAATCAGTTTTAGAAATGTGCCACCTATGCCTATACTCTTCAGAGTTCTAATTAGAAAAGGATGCTGGATTTTATCAAATGCTTTTTCTGCATCTATTGAGAGGATCATGTGATCTTTATTTTTGCCTCTGTTAATATGGTGGATAACGTTTATAGACTTGCGTATGTTAAACCAGCCTTGCATCCCTGGGATGAAGCCTACTTGATCATGATGAATGACTTTTTTGATGATAAGCTGTAATCTATTGGCTAGGATTTTGTTGAGAATTTTTGCGTCTATGTTCATGAGTGAGATTGGTCTGAAATTCTCCTTTTTGTTTGGGTCTTTTCCTGGTTTTGGTATCAGGGTGATGTTTGCTTCATAGAATGTGTTGGGGAAGATTCCTTCTTCCTCAGTTTTTTGGAATAATTTCTGCAGTACAGGAATAAGCTCTTCCTTGAAGGTTTGATAGAATTCTGGAGTGAAGCCATCTGGACCAGGGCATTTTTTAGTTGGAAGCTTTTTTATTGTTTCTTTGATCTCAGTGCTTGAAATTGGTCTGTTCAGGAGGTCTATTTCTTCCTGGCTAAGTCTAGGGAGAGGGTGTGATTCCAAATATTGATCCATTTCCTTCACATTGTCAAATTTCTGGGCATAGAGTTTCTGGTAGTATTCAGAGATGATCTCTTGTATCTCTGTGGGATCAGTTGTTATTTCCCCTTTATCGTTTCTGATTGAGGTTATTAGAGATTTTACTTTTCTATTTCTAGTTAGTCTGGCTAATGGTTTATCTATTTTATTTATTTTTTCAAAAAACCAACTCCTTGTTTCATTAATTTTCTGAATGATTCTTTTGTTTTCAATTTCATTGATCTCTGATTTGATTTTGGATATTTCTTTTCTTCTACCGAGTTTAGGCTTAGATTGTTCTTCTTTTTCCAATTCCATAAGATCTCTTGTGAGATTGTTGATGTGCTCTCTTTCTGTTTTTCGAATGTAGGCATCTAAAGCGATGAATTTTCCTCTCAAAACTGCTTTTGCAGTATCCCACAGGTTTTGGTAGCTTGTGTCTTCATTGTTGTTATGCTCAAGGAAGTTAATGATTTCCTGTTTTATTTCTTCCTTCACCCATCTGTTATTCAACAGAAGATTGTTTAATTTCCATGCCTTTGGGTGGGCTTGAGCATTTTTGTTAGAGTTGAGTTCCACCTTTAGTGCCTTATGGTCTGAAAAGATACAAGGTAAAATTTCAATTCTTCTGATTCTGTTGATATTTGTTTTGTGTCCCAGGATATGATCAATTTTGGAGAATGTTCCATGGGGTGGTGAGAAGAATGTATATTCTTTATCTTTGGGGTGGAGTGTTCTATATGCATCTATCAAGCATAGTTGTTCTAGGGTCTCATTTAAATCTCTTACATCTTTGTTTAATTTCTGTTTAGAGGATCTGTCCAGCTCTGTAAGAGGTGTGTTAAAGTCCCCTGTTATGATGGTATTATCAGATATCATATTGCTCAGACTGAGTAAGGTCTGCTTCAAGAATCTGGGAGCATTTAAATTGGGTGCATAAATATTTAGAATGGAAATGTCTTCTTGTTGTAGTTTTCCCTTGACCAATATAAAGTGACCATCTTTGTCTTTTTTGACTTTAGTTGCTTTAAATCCACATGTATCTGAAAATAAGATTGCAACTCCTCTTTTCTTCTGAATTCCGTTTGCCTGAAAAATTGTCTTCCAACCCTTGACTCGGAGCTTTAATTTGTCTTTTGAAGCCAGGTGTGTTTCTTGCAGACAGCAAATGGATGGCTTGTGTTTTTTAATCCAGTCAACCAATCTATGTCTCTTCAGTGGGGAATTCAGGCCATTAACATTTATTGAGATAATTGATAAGTGTGGTAGTATTCTATTCGTCTTATTTGGTGAGAGTCCATTGCTTAATTTTATCTTTTGCATCAGTGTGGAGGTTAGGTTTTGTCCTTTGATTTCTGAGTTCTTACTTTGCTGCTGATCCATTGTGGTGGTCAGTGTGCAGAACAGGTTGAAGTATTTCCTGTAGAGCTGGTCTTGTTGTGGCGAATTTCCTCAATGTTTGTATATCCGTAAATGATTTGATTTCTCCGTCAATTCTGAAGCTTAGCTTAGCAGGGTACAGAATTCTGGGCTGAAAATTGTTCTGTTTAAGTAGATTAAAGGTAGATGACCATTGTCTTCTTGCTTGGAAAGTTTCATTAGAGAAGTCTGCGGTCACTCTGATGGATTTGCCCCTGTAGGTCAACTGGCGCTTACTCCTGGCAGCTTGCAGAATCTTTTCTTTTGTCTTGACTTTGGACAGGTTCATCACAATGTGTCTTGGAGAAGCTCGGTTAGAGTTGAGGCGACCCGGGGTCCGATAGCCCTCTGAAAGCAGTGTGTCAGACTCTTTGGTGATGTTTGGGAAATTTTCTTTTATAATATTCTCTAGTATGGCTTCCATTCCTCTGGGGCATTCTTCTTCCCCTTCTGGAATTCCTATAACTCGTATGTTGGAACGCTTCATAAAGTCCCATAATTCTGACAGTGAACGTTCTGCTTTCTCTCTCTTCTTTTCTGCCTCTTTTACTGTCTGAGTTATCTCAAGAACTTTGTCTTCTACCTCTGAAATTCTTTCTTCTGCATGGTCTAACCTGTTGCTGATACTTTCCATTGTATCTTTAAGTTCCCTAATTGACTGTTTCAGTTCCTTCAGGTCTGCTATATCCTTTTTATATTCTTCATATCGTTCATCTCTTATTTGATTCTGTTTTTGGATTTCCTTTTGGTTATTTTCCACTTTATTAGCAATTTCCTTCATTGTTTCCATCATTTCTTTCATTGTTTTCAACATGTGTATTCTAAATTCCCTTTCTGTCATTCCTAACATTTCTATACTGGTGGAATCATCTGCAGTAGCTACCTCATGGTCCCTTGGTGGGGTTGTTCTAGACTGGTTCTTCATGTTGCCTGGAGTTTTCTGCTGATTCTTCCTCATGAGTGATTTCTTTTATCTGTTTCCTTGCCCTAATTTTCCTTTCACTTCCTCTTGCTCTTTAAGTTCTTGTGCCTGTGGACTAAGGGTTATAGGACCAGAAGGGTGAGAAGGTTGAAGAGCAAAAAAAGGGGATGAAAGAAAGGAGGACCGAGTGATAAGAAAAAAAGAAAGATAGAGAAAGGAGAGGGGGTGGGTATAAGGAATATTGACAAAAAGAAGAGAGGCACAGAAAGAGGGAGACAGGGCAATATAGGTGTACAGTAGGGTACCTTGACACAACCTTAAAAAACCCCACCTTCTGGGGGTGCCCAGTTGGGTGGTTCCCTTGAGGTCAGCAGCTCTTTGCTAACCTGATCAGACACAGTACCCCACCTCCACCAAGTAGAGAGGAAAGACAAAAATGCTTTAAATCAAACCAAAAGAAGCAAACAGAAAACTTTACGGGGATAAAATTGGGTGAAAAACCAAATTATATCGGTAGAAACACTAGCAAAAATGAAGTTGAAGTTATTAAAAAAGGCAGCAATGGGAAATTATAATTAAACTAGGAAAATTGAGAAAGAAAAAGGGATCTGTGTGGAAAAGATTGAAATTAAAAAAACAAAAGAACATCAGCAACGTCAAAATAAACAAACAAAAAAAACAACCAAACCAAAAACAAAAAGAAGAAAAAAATACACAACCAACAACAAAGCAGTTTGTATATGTTATTGAATATTGTCTGGGCAACACGTGGTCTTCTGGGGTATGAGATGTTAGTCACAGTTCTGATACGACTGGAGGCTGCTGATTTCTCAAACCCCAGCAGGTAGACACCCTAAATCTCTCTTCAGCCTACTTAAAAGGCACTTTGAACTTGTAAACTTGCTGAGCAGAAGCTTTCCCAGCTTTCTCGCTGGAATCGCTGCTGAAGTGGCTATGCACTTACTCAGTGTGCCAAAACCGATCTCACTCTGCCCCTGAGGGTTAGGGCTGCAAGGCGGCTCAGACCCCACCCTTAGGCTACTTGGTTGCTGGGTTACCAGCTCCCACCCGTTTCTAGCTCTGCGACCCTGAGGGCGGAGCTTGCCGGGGCAGATCACTGACAATGGATCCGTGTGACCCACCGCCAAACACTATCAGCTCCGTCTGGCTCAGCGGCTCAGACTGGGGCCCTAGACAATGGCCAAAGTTCTCCGCACTCCCGCTCAGGCCTTCCCCAAGGCAGTTCAACTCAGTGCCAAGTCCAAGGACATCAAAACAGTTCACAGGTAAGGCCTTTCTGGTTTGCAGTCTCGCTGCTACTGAACTTACAGTTGTGGGCGGGTTTAGACGGATTGAACACACGCGACCACTTGCTGGCTTTCCACTGTTTTAGTCCTCCTCTTGGGGTCCAGAAGTCTCTCGCTGACTCCCTGTATTTTCATAGGAGTGATGATAGGCAGTTCCCACCAGCCAGAGATGCCTGGAGTCCTATCTCCCCAGACTCACGGTGCCCAGATGCAAGGAAGCTGTTACTCGGCTGCCATCTTGCTCCGCCTCCCTTATTCCAATTCTTAAGGGAAATGCTTTCAACTTTTCCCCATTCAGTATGATGTTGGTTGTGGGTTTGTCATATATGAGTTTTCTAATTTACGGTATGATTTTTCTATGCCAAGTTTGTTGAGGGTTTTTATCTTGAAGGGTGCTAGACATTATTGAAGGCTTTTTCTACATCTGTTGAGGTGATTATATGGTCTTTCTTTTTAATTCTGTTTGTAGGGTGAGTCACATTTATTGATGTGCATGTGTTAAACCATCCTTGCATTCCTGGGATAAACCCCACTTGATTCATGGTGAGTTACCTTTTTGGCGTGCCCTTGAATACAGTTTGCTAGTATTTTGTTGGGGATTTTTGCATCTGTGATCATAATTGATACTGCTCTGTAGATTTCTTTTTGTCTTCCGGGCTTTGGTCTCAGGATGATACTGCTTCATAGAATGAGTTAGGGAGGATTCCCTCCTTCTCTATGTTATAAAGTAGTTTTGAAGGATAGGTAGGTACCAGTTCTTTTTATGTCTGGTAGAATTGTGCTATGAAATTGTCTGCTCTAGGGCTTTTTTTTGTTGAGAGATTTTTTATTACTGTTTCAATCTTGCGGTTCATTATTGAACTATTCAGGATTTCTATTTCTCCCTGATTTATGCTTGAGAGATTGTGTGTTTCCATGAATTCGTCCGTTTCCTCTAGATTTTCTAGCTTGTTTACATAGAAGTTTTCATAGTATTCATGGATGATACTTTATATTTCTATGTTACCATTTGTTTAATGTTTTCTTTATCATTTCTGATTAGGGTTATTTGAGTCTATTTCTGTTTAATCTGGCTAGTGGTCTGTTGGTTTTGTTTATGTTTTCAGAGAACCAATTTTTTGTTTGATCCTTTGGGATTTGTGGGAGATTGTTTTGTTTCCATTTTGCTTAGTTCTGCCTTGAGCTTTATTACTTATTTTCTTCTACTGGCTTTGAGTTTGGTTTGTTCTTTTTCTAATTCCTTGAGATGTGACATTAGGTTGTTAATTTGTCATCTTTCTGCCTTTTTGATGTAGGCATTTAAGACCATGAACTTGCCCCCTGGAGGCTCTTTTTCTCTGTATCTCATAGATTTTAAAAGCTAGTATCCTTTGGGTCATTCAGTTCAAGGAATCTTTTGATTTCTGTTTCAGTTTTATCATTGACCCAAGGATTATGCAGCAGCAGATTGTTTAATTTCCATGGCTTTGTGTAGATTTGAGTATGTCTCTTGGAATTGATTTTTAGTTTTATTCCATTGTGATCTAAAAAGGTACATTGTGTGATTTCAATTTTTTTGAATCTGCTATAACTTGTTTTCTGGCCTAAAATATGATTAATATTGGAAAATATCCCATGTTCTGAGAACAATGTATATTCAGTAGTTTAGGGATCGAATATTTTGTAACTGTTAGATCCATTTGTTGTAGGGTACTGTTTAAGTCCAGTGTTTCTCTATTCATTTTCTGCCTCAGAGTTGTCAGCAGAATGTTGAAGTTCCTAGCAGTTTAAGATGTTACTGTTGGGCGGCGCCTGTGGCTCAAAGAGTAGGGCGCCGGTCCCATATGCCGGAGGTGGCGGGTTCAAACCTAGCCCCGGCCAAAAACCACAAAAAAAAAAAAAAAAAAAGAAGTTAAAGATGTTACTGTTTGTGGCACCTGTGGCTCAAAGGGATAGGGCACCAGTCCCATATGCTGGAGGTGGTGGATTCAAACCTAGCCTCAGCCAAAAACCACAAAAAAAAAAAAAAAAGATGTTACTGTTTGTTTCTTTGCTTAGATCTAGAAGAATTTACCTTGTGAAACTGGAAGCTCCTGTGTTAAATGTATATATATTTAGGATGGTTATGTCATCTTTTTTTTTTTTTGAAACAGAGACTCTCTGTGTCACCCTTGGTAGAGTGCTGTGATGTCACAGCTCACAGCAACCTCAAACTCTTAGACTTGAACAATTCTCTTGCCTCAGCCTCCCAAGTAGCTGGGACTAACGGCGCCTGCCATAACGCCCAGCTATTTTTTGTCTTTGCAGTTGTCTTTGTTGTTTAGGTGGCCCTGGGGCAAGTTCAAACCTGCCAGCGTTGGTGTATGTGGCTGGCACCCTACCAACTGAGCTACGAGCACTGCCTGTTATGTCATCTTTTTGAATTGATCCTTTTCCTGTTGTCGATTTAAAATCTATTTATGTGATAGGAGAATAGCTAAACCTGCTTGCTTTTGATTATTTGTGTGTAATATTTTTTCCATACATTTACCTTGAGTTTATGTTAGTCCTTGTGGTTGTGTTTTTTCATTCATTCAGGTAGTCTATGTCTTTTAAGTGGAGCATTCATCCTCTTCTTATTGAGTGTTAGTATTGACAAGTGGGATGCCGTTCTGTTCAACGTGTTGGGTAATACATTATTTTTCTTTCTCTTTCATGCTTGTTGTTTTATAAGAGCTGTGAGCTATAACTTTGGGGTATTTTTATACTGGATGTTGTGTGTATAATGGCACTTTTGAGCATTTGCTATAGGGGAGGTCTTGTAGGGACAAATTCCCTTAGCATTTGCTTATCTAGGAAAGACTTTATTTCTCCTTCATTTATGAAACTTAGTTTAGCAGGACACAAAATTCTTAGCTGCCAGTTATTCTGTTTCAGGAGACTAATTATAGGACCCCATTCCTTTCTAGCTTGTAAGGTTTTTTTTTGATGGGTTTTCTTTGGTAAGTTACTTGATGTTTTCACCTTACAGCTTATCATAGAAGTTCCTCCATTGCCTTGGAGATGGCCTATTTGCAATGAATTCCTAGGTGTTCCTTGAGCTTTTTGTATCTGGATATCTAAATCTCTAGCAAGACTAGGGAATTTTTCCTCAGTTGTTCTCTCAAATAGGATTTGTAGAACTTTTGGTTTTTCTTCTTCCTCAGGGATGCCTGTAATTCTGTATTTGGCTGTTTAAGGTAACCCCGTATTTTTTGTAGACTTTGGTCCTTCCCTTTGATTCTTTGTTGTTTGTTTTTGACCGGTATAATTCAAAAGAAGTATCTTCAGTCTCTGAAATTTTTTCTTCTATTTGGTCTATTCCATTCTTAAAACTTCCCGCTGTGTTTTGTATTTCTCTTTATGAATTTTTTATTTCTAGAAATTCCATTTGGTTTTTATTTCTTAAACATATGTATCTTTTCAGTAAATTTTTCATTCATTTTATGAATTGTTTTTTGGCTTCTTTGAGTTAGTTTTCTATGTTCTCTTGGATCTCACTAAGCTTCCTTAAAATACATATTTAGACTTCTTTATATTTTAATATAAATATTGAAAATATTTCAATATTTTCATTTTGATTGGGACCCATTACTAGAGAGCTGGTGTGCTCCTTTGTGGGTGTCCTTTCACTCTGATTTTTCATATTTCTCTTGCACTGATTCTTACCATCTGGAGCAGCTGTTTTGTTTTTCAGTTTGTTTTGGTTTAAATGGAGCTCCCCCTTCCCCCCACTCTTAGGGTGTGTTGTTAGCATATGTTGAGCAGGGACCTTGGCTTTGCTTCTGGGTGTTTTGATGGGTTCTAAATGGATACCTTTGTTATAGATATCCTTGGTATGGTGTTTTTCTCAGTTGTTAGTTATTTGTAGGCTGCAGCAGGAGTGAGCTATATAAGTGGGCAGATTCCCTGTGTCTTGTTGATGAGGGAAGATGGAGGTCTTTGAACCCATTCTTTTTCTCCAGCCCAGTGGTCATATTCGCAGTGTGAATCATGTTGAGATTCCCAGTTTAAATCTCTGAGACAGTAGGTGGTGTTTGTGGGTAAGAGTAAGCCCATCCTGTTTGATGGAGTCTGTAATGCTGTCCCCCTTGCCAGTAGATGGGAGCTTGCAGGAAAGAGACAGCTACAGATGCATTTTGGGGGGGCCATCTGACCAGCTCTAGTAGATCAGGAGAAACACTGAATGCCCCAGCTGGTGTATAAGGCCCTGGTGTTTCTGTTTCCAGGCCACTGGGGAAAGCTACTAGGGAGTGGCTGAAGGGGCCCCACCGAAGCCAGAAAGTCTGCTTATGGGGAAGGAGCCATCCAGGATTCAGTCTGCCTGTTGGGAGTGGTGTTTTGTTCTTTTCCCTCTTGCCTTGCCCCACAGATCTTTCTAACAACTGGCTGCAGGCAGCAGCAACTGGCCAAACTCACCAGCAGTGGTGCCTTAAGTTGGGAGCTTCCCAGCTCAGGATCTCACCCCAGACAAAAACTGTGGCTTTTCTCATGGAAGAATACACTCCATGAATGCATTGAAGTTCAGTCCCACACTGCACTCTCCTTTTAGTTTTGCCAGATTAGTTTATGGATTTCTCCTGTGCTTCTGAGCACACAGTTGAGTTGGGATCCAGTCTGTGGGTCTGTTCCCTGGTACCCCAAATTTAATTCCTGACCATACCAAGGAGAAGCATGGTGATCCTTAGTTGTCCGTTGAGTGCTCAAATACATTCAATGTCTTTCACTTCAGAGTATGCCCTGCTGTGTTGGAGAAGTAAGCAGCACCAGCAGACAAGGAGCTCATAGTTTGTGCATCCCTTGGTCCTCTGCTGGTCTTTAAAAGTCAGGGTGTGGGTCCCACTCTTTGTGGAAGCCTTAGAGTAGTGAATGCGCCAACAGAGGGGCAGTAGCAGTTCCTGAAAGCTCCAGCTCGCTTATCTCTTGCAGTACCTGTGCCAACTCACATGGGAGCTGCCACTTGGCAGCAGTGGGTGAGGGAGAGGAGGAGGGGAAGAGTCTAAATGGAGATCTGGCACTCTGGTTCCCTTTGTCTTTCTCCCCAGAAGGTAGCCTGCTTAGAGTGTCCAAGCTCTCAGATCACACAGTTCCCTTGGGATCCACCAGTCCCTTGTGGCCACCACCTTCAGGACAGGAGTTGGGAAATGTTTGTGTGGTGACACAGTGACACAAAAATTGAAGGGCTGGCACTCCCTGAGGAGGACAAAGGCTCATAATGGGTGGAGAAGTAGTATGGCCACTGTCTTGGCATGGGTCTATGGTGAGGGGAAACCCCAAGGGGGTTGGCAGGCCAGTCCTTTGTTCTCTGGAAGCTCCCAGTTCACTGGTGGCAGACCCAAACCTTTGGGCTTGTGAGGGTAGAGAAGCTCAAGCACCTGCAGGACACCAGAGATGTGAGGGGAAGAAAAACAAAACTTGCACCTACCTTTCTGCAGGGGCTCCTAGTTTCTCAAGGGTTGATCTGAAGTCTTGCCCCTTGTGCTCCTCCGTAACTTCTTCCTATAGAACTTCTGGTAGGTTGTAGGACACTACCCTCACAATTACAACTAAGCTATATTTTTTCCCATCTAAAACATTTCCTTCTTTCTGAAGCACTCTAGCAACTGATGGCTTCAGTCAGCTATCTTGCTCCATTCCTCTAAAAATTTATTTCAGGGTCACTTTTTTTGGGGGGGGGGGGTGGCATTTGTTGATGTTTGAGATAAATGACCAGTAATAATAACTTACTATTCTTTATATCCAATCTGAGTGATGGTTATTCAGCTATGTTGAATAAATGGATTGATTTATAAGTCTACCACTGCCCAATTAGGGGAGTCATAAATTAGAAAGTATAATTAACATATAGTATATATCAATGATTTCTTTTTGATCAAGAATTTAGGAGTTCATTAAAGTAGAAATACTTGGAAAGTTGCTATTAATTTCTTTCTTTTTCT
The DNA here is from genome assembly GCF_027406575.1 of Nycticebus coucang. Taxonomy (NCBI): domain Eukaryota; kingdom Metazoa; phylum Chordata; class Mammalia; order Primates; family Lorisidae; genus Nycticebus; species Nycticebus coucang. The sequence continues at coordinate 80,939,818 of NC_069781.1, forward strand.
TTTTTTTTTTTTTTTTTTTGAGATAGGATGTCACTCTTTACCCTAGGCTAGAGTGTGATGGCATCTTCATAGTTCACTGTAACCTAAAACTCCTGGGCTCAAGGGATCCTCTTGCTTCAGCCTCCCATGTAGCTGGGACTACAGACATGGGCCACCATCCCAGTTAATTTTAGTTTTTGTTTTTTGTAGAGATAGTGTCTCAGTATATTGCCTCAGCTGGTTTTAAAATCCTGGCCTCAAGTGATCCTTCTGCCTTAGCCTCCCAAAGTGCTGGGATTACAAAAGTGAGCTACCATACCTGGCTCATTTTCTTAAGCTTTATAAGTTTAATGCATTGCAATCTGGGATAAAATAAGTTTTTGTTAAAAATAGGTAGTCTAGGTACAGTGGCTCACACTCGTAATCCTAACACTCTGAGCTGTGGAGGCGGGAGGAGTGTTTGAATTCAAGAGTTCAGGACCAGCCTGGACAAGAATGGGACCCCCATCTATACTAAAAATAGAAAAATTACCCAGATGTTGTGGCAGGCACCTGTAGTCCAAGTTACTCAGGAAGCTGAGATAGGAGGATCGCTTGAGCACAGGAATTTGAGATTGCTGTGAGGTAGGCTGATGCCACTGCATTCTACCAGGACACAGAGTGAGACTGTTCTCAAAAAAAAGAAGAAAGAAAGATAGAAACACGTAAAGATGAAGTAGGATTTGCTTTTGAGAAGGGGGAATGGGATTATCAGTGAAACAAAACTGGCCATTATTGATCATAGTCGAGTCTCACTGATAGCAAATTGAAGTCATTTTAGTTTTTCTTATAATTTTGTCTACATTGAAAATATTTTATAATAAAACATTTTTAGTAACTATAAATAGAGATGAAATAATCCTTTTCCTTTGCAGCTCAGTAATTTTGCAGTATAGCATGTATGCAATTTTGAATATATGTTACATAAATACAAAGCGTAATAGTACCATTTTCTCCCCTTAGGTGTTTGTCCCATAGTACCTTCATCTGCTTAGTGTGAAGCATCCGATCTAAGGATCTACCATAATTATTGTCATGTGCACAATCTGTGGGCTTGTTAGAACTAAAAGATATAGTAACAGTAATATTAGTAATATCTAGTATGCTTCATTTGTGTCATACACTATGCCATATACTTTTAAGTTATCTTGTTCAATTCCTTTTTGTTGTTGTTGTGTTTGTTTGTTTGTTTGTTTGTTTCGAGACAGAGTCTCACTTTCACCCTTGGTAGAGGGCCATGGTATCATAACTCACAGCAACCTCAAATTCTTGGGCTCAAGTGGTTCTTTGGCCTCAGCCTCGTGAGTAGGTGGGACCACAGGTGCCTGCCACAATGCCTGCCTATTTTTTTAGAGATGGAGTCTCCCTCTGCCTCAGGCTGGTCTCAAACCTGTGAGCTCAGGCAATCCACCGGCCTCGGCCTCCCAAGTGCTAGGATTATAGGCTTGAGCCACCACGTCCAGCTATCTTGTTCAGTTCTTACAACCGTTCTGTGAAGCACAGGTACTGATGGTTATAAGCTTCCAAGTGGCAAAGCAAAGAAAGAATCAAATTCCAGACCTGATCCCAGAACCTAAGCTCTCAAATAAATTTATTTACTGGAAGCTTCATCAGACTCTTTTAAAGTAGAGGCTGTTATTTTTTTATTTTATTTTATTTTATTTATTTATTTATTTATTTTGAGACAAAGTCTCACTATGTTCTCCTTTGTAGAGTGCCATGGTGTCACAGCTCACAACAACCTCAAAGTCTTGGGCTTAAGCCATTCTCTTGCCACAGCCTCCCAAGTAGCTGGGACTACAGGCACCCGCCACAGCACTTGGCTATTTTTTTTTTGTTTCAGTTGCCATTGTTGTTTAGCTGGCCTGGGCCAGGCTTGAACCCACCAGCCTTGGTGCATGTGGCTGGCGCTGTAACCATTGTGCTATGTACCCTGAGCCGCTATTATTTCTTTATCAAAGAGCTTAACCAAATAAGTCATAAATATGGTCAAGTCATAAAGATGGTAAAGTTTGTGGAACTCAACCTGTTACAGAAATTCCATTCTTTAATCTAGATTTTATTGCATGGTACTATAACTATCATACTGTTTCTTCTGGACAGCTCTTCTATGTTTTCACTAATAACTAAACTTACCATAAAGGTGATTCTCCTCAATCTGTGCATTGTAAATCTACCTAGCCTTGGGCTCCTGGGAAATGAACATTTTTACCTTTTCTCAGGCACCGGAATGATTCTGTTCTGTCCTCCCCAGTCATGGTTCTAGAACTACCTTCTTTAGCCAGAGCCTTCAGTGAGATGGACAAAACTAAAATGGGGTAGAACAAAGAATGGGGGGTATTTGAGCCAAAAATAAAACCGTAATAATCACAGCTGGTATAGTTCAGAAATGACATAGATAATAAAATTATTGTGGCTCACACCTGTAATCCCAGCTACTCCAGAGGCTGAGATGGAAAGATCACTTGAGCTCTGGAATTCTAGACCAGCCTAGGCAACATAGTGAGACCCTGTCTAAAAAAATGTTTTTCTTTTAATTTAGCCAGATGTGGTAGCATGTGCCTGTAGTCCCAGCTACTTGGGAGGCTAACGTGGGAAGACTACTTGAGCCTAGAAGTTCTGGTCTGCAGTGTACTTTGCTGATTGGGTGTCCATACTAACTTAAGGCATTGCTGTGGTAACCTGCTGGGGTTCAGGGACCACCAGGTTGTCCAGAGAAGGGTGAATAGCTGAGGTCAGAAATGGAGTAGGGACTTTGTATTGACCAATACAGCGGGATCATCTCTATGAATAGCCACTGTACCCCAGCCTCGACAGAATAACAGTACCCCATCTCTATAAATGTTTTTAATAGAAAAAAAAATTGTATTCTGATTACATGTCAAAATGATAACTTTGGATATACTGGATTAAATATATTAGTATAATTAATTTTGCTATTTGCACTTTTTTAATGTCACTACTGGAAAATTTAAAATTACATATGTGGCTTACATTATATCTTTCTCTTGGCCACCACTTAGACCTTAAAGCTCTATTCATTAAATAATGTTTAATTAGTAAGATATGTATCTCATCTCTAAGGTAAATCTGAACCTGACCATCCTAGAAATGACATTGAAAAGACAATAAATAAACCTTAAAGCAGCTTCAGTTCTGACAAAACTTACAGAACACTGAATGCACTCATTACAACAATTATTTATCTGGTACCTATTATGTGCTAGATTGTGTGCGTGTGTGTATGACTTAATGTAAATAATTTTTCAAAGTGTGCATATAATTTCTGCCTCTTTATTCCTTCTTAACCAAATGAAGAAGTGGGAATTGGCATGCACACCCATTTCTCCAGCAGAAGTGGCAGGACACTCCATCATGTTCTGAATATTTTAATTGTTTTCACCTATACTTTGAAACCTAGCACTTTGGAACTAAAATAGACAGTGCTTTCCATGACAGAGGTAATTTTCTAAAAGCCCTTGGGAAAGCCTACTGAGGTTGCAAAGAATAGTACAGAGTACGAAAAGTTTAATCTGAATGTTGTCCATGTCTGAATACATCCTTGGAGACCCTTCAAGCTTTTAGATAATAACTGTTTGCATAATATTTATTGTTTTGCTTTTAGTTTTTAATTCCTCATCTCATGGTCGTCAGTATACATGTTTTACTTTTAAACTAGTATCACTGAATTTTAAGCTCTTTATTTTTATTTAGTTAATTTCCAAATATAGAATTACCAGAGGAAACTGTCATTTGTCATCAAAATTTTTAATGTTTTACAGGAAGATTATGATAAGTACGGAATTAGAATAAGAGTCAAGTTTCGCAGTAGTACTCAACTGCATGAATTAACTCCTCATCATCAGAGTGGAGGTGAAAGGAGTGTTTCTACCATGTTATACTTGATGGCACTTCAGGAGCTTAATAGATGTCCATTCAGAGTAGTTGATGAAATCAATCAGGTATAGTGATTCTTCTTTTACTTATGTCTCATTACATCCTACAATAAATACAAACATAGTCATTATTATTGTCATTGTTTAGGGAATGGACCCAATTAATGAACGGAGAGTGTTTGAAATGGTTGTAAATACTGCCTGTAAAGAAAACACATCTCAGTACTTTTTCATTACACCAAAGGTAAGTAATAAGTAACCTAAAAGTGCTGATATACTCAGAAGCCCCCTGTGACCTAATCACATAGTAGATTTTCGTCTTATATGTAAATATAAACAGGAACACTCCAGAAAAAGAAACAGAAAAGATAACAGTAATATTTACATTAATAAAAGGGACAAGTTCCAGTGATATTCTTAATCAGAAACCTCATTACCAGAGAAAACAGTGTAGGAAGCATATTATTATGTTCTAGAACCGAGACTTTTCCCCTGCTTTTGGCACTCATTCCTTTTCTTAAGAAAGTTACTCTTTTAGCGCTAAAAGTTGACTGGGAAGTGGAAACCATAGAACTCTTGACCCTCTTCATTTTCTAAGAAAGACCTCTCGTTATAGACTGCCCTTCTTCTCTGTTTACTGTTGCCACTTCCCTGGCTCAAAGGAAATTATAAGCATCTCAACATCTCCTACTCACAGATTAACTTTTATGATAGAAACAGAATTGTGTTTATAGAGGATTTGTCATAATCTAGAACTATTGCAATGGGGCATTTTCTTTTGTTCAATTTAGTGTTGTATATAAATTACAAAATCGACATACTCCAAAAGAAAAAAAAAAAAAGTTTTTAATGTAATCAATTATTTTTCCCCTTTGTTGTTTAACTATTCATCAACTATTCATGAAAAATGTTAAAGAGCTCATTCTATTATGCATTCATATTTTCATTAAATAGTATCATCTGTCTTCTTTTTTCAGCAAATACTCTGTTAACACTCTATTACTTACAAACACTTTGGCCTATAAACAAATCTCACTGTTAGATGCTTTTCAGGCTACCAGTCAGTCATAGTACCTGACCATAGAAGTTGCTTGAGAAGTATCTGTGGATAAAATGTGAATAGATCCTAGGAAAATTATGGGAGGGAGTACAGACTTCCCTCCAGGGTCTTCCTTGAAGTTTTATGATCAATTGTCCTGTGAATACAGAAAGCTGCTAGAAATTACAGTTATAGTTAGGCCAGGATTCAGGTATGCTAATTTGGGTAAGTCTGACAAGGTTATATGAAGGTAATTGAGAGCTTCATATTAAGAAAGAGTTTTATTAATATTATAAATGATATATTTGTACACATGTGAGGTTAAAAAACTCTCCTCAAAAGTATAGCATTATATGACAGTTTATTTTAATACTTACAGCTCCTACAAAATCTTCCTTATTCCGAAAAGATGACAGTATTGTTTGTCTACAATGGTCCTCATATGCTGGAACCAAACAGATGGAATTTAAAGGCTTTCCAAAGGCGGCGGCGCCGTATTACATTCACTCAGCCTTCTCAGTAAAAGTAAAGAGAAGGAATTTGGGAATTACTCTGTTAAATTCTGTTTATCAATATGTTTCGACTGAATAAAAGTAAGAAGATTCATTAAAACTGAAAAATCGGTTATTTTGGGAAACCTGCTTTTTAATACAAATAGGTTGGCGAGATAAAGACCATAATGACTTCTTCCTGTGGAACATCATCTGGTAATAAAAGTTTAGTCTTCTTCATTGTTGGTTGAACTTGAATTCTTAGTACTCTAACCGTGAGTCTTTGGGTTCCCATGTGAAAAGGTACTTAATAACTATTAGAAATCAAAAGGTACAGTGGAAGGGTAGTTACCAATTATAGGTTTACTTGACATGGTAGCTCTGAACTTTAATTGCAGAGTAACTAATTACTTTTTAGAGCATAAAGATGACTCTAGAGCTTAAGTCCTGGTTTACTCCCAATGTTATATTTAATTTTTAAAAATTGATATGGAATTATCTAGTGTAATGTATAATAATAACTTATGATAAATCTGTTCATTTCTTCCTATTAAAAAGATTATCCAATCTCCACTAGGAAATGGAATTTTATGGGTCTTTAAAACTTTTATTTTTGAAACTTGGTGGTATAATTGTATTGTTATATCAAAGAAGAATAAAAGCACCAGGGTTCAAAAATGGTAGCAGGACTGCTTTGATACACCACAAGGTGGCCATTAGATGATGCAAAATGCAACCAAAAGATTGATAAGAGAATAAAATCAGGTGGCAAGGGTTTTTAAAGAATAACCTTGTAAAGTGTGTAATTGGGGGGAGGGGTTCATTTTTATTTTTAATTTAAAGTCAATTGTATTTTACATCTTAAATTTCTAAAAGCATTTTTATAATTATTTTTAGTAAGATTTTTCTTAAGATTTCATATACTGGTTTCTACAATTTATATGTGAAATTTCTCAGTGTTATGTAAAGAGTGAGGGAAAAGCATTGATTTGTTTAAAACCATAATGTTTTTAGAACTTAGCTTATAAGTCCTTCCTTATAGTGTGGGTCTATCCATTATCTTAGAAAATCTCACTGAAATTGTTTTCTTTCAGCTTGAAAACATTAAATGAGAAAATCCTTTATTTATCTCTGAGTTATACTAATTAACATAGCCAAACAAATTCTGTTCTTTAAAAAATAAATCTTACAAGAGAATGGACTAGTCCAAGGGCATATCTTTAAACAGTGGATTGGAGTTGTGCCAGTAATAACGAAGTTTTTTTTTTTTTTTTTTTTACTTGCTTGCCTGAATAAATTGAAGAATTGCATTCAGTATGGGTTTTGTATATTAAGCAGCCATTGAAATTTATATTCTTATTAGGTAAAAAAAAAAAAAAAAAAAACATATGTTTATGTCCTCTCAGACATTTTCTCCTTAAAAAAGCATTTTTCTTTATAAAAATTTTGAAAGAAAGATCCTTCTCATAAACTAAGTCTAATGCATGAAGTATTGAAAATATTTTAAAATAACATTTTTACTAGTACGAACAAGTCATGTAAACACTGAAAACTTTGGTACAATTATTAAGTGGACGTTACCAATGTTTTTGTTGTTAAACACTTTGTTTCCCACCAAAATATCGTTATTAATATGTGATGGGTGTAGTTCGTTTTTGTCTTTAGTACCAGCCATCTTTTTTCTGCAAAATTAGTATCAATGTGAAAAAGAAGTGTGATGATTAAGCATGTGAAAAATAAAATGGTCAATTATATTTCAGTTTACATATGCCAATAATTATTCCATTCTTTGTTTATAAGCATTTATATTTTTCAACTGGCCAGAGTTTATATTGGTTTTACATTGAATTTTGAGCTGCAAGGGATAAATTATGTACCATTTTAACATATTAAGAATAACAATTCTAGCATAGTATAGTCTTAGCCACTTCAAACTTCATATATTTTCTGCAAAAGTTGATTTTTAATTACATACAAATTGTAAAAACTTCAAGCAAAAACCTAATTTGATGAATAAAATTATATTTGAAACCATAAGGCAACAAGTGTTTTTGATGACTTAGGTTCTCATTTGATTTGCCTAAGGAGAGTCTCTGTTAAATGTTTTCCATATTCAAAGTAAAAGATTTCTTGCTGCTTTCTAATTCTTTTGGACATAAGCCTATTTTCTTTGGAATAAAAATCTTCAGTATGTGGAAAATGTAATTTCTTCCTGCCATTGTGTATTTGTGTGTAACTGAAAAAAAATATTGTGGGAAATGCCACTTTCTTGGTAATAAATACCTATTTTCATATTTCTTGGTGTATGTTATTTTAAATGAGAACTGTTTTTTATACTTGGAAACTGCTTAAGAATCATTTTGGTTTTCAGATTTACTAAAAAAACAAGTCTCCTAAGTGTCAACCACTTACAAAATAGTGTTCACCAGTCTTATTACTGCTCAAAAGGATAGAAAATTTATTTCCTGTCTGCCTGCAATGAAATTACAGTCTAATAGAAGCAATAACACACATAGAAAAAGGTTTAAACTGTCTGAAGAAGCCAGGTTACAAAGCAAGTATAAATATTTTTAGGTCGAAACACTAGGTTTGCTGAAAACATGCCCATTAGCCAATTTGGTCTTATTTGTCACATTAAACTGCTATCTGAAGTAATTTTTGTAAAATGTATTTCTGAGTCAGGCAGACTTTATCACTTGCTTACAGACAAGCTACTTAACTCAGTTTCATCACTGGTGAAATGAGTGTAATGCTAATTCAGAGAGTTGTTGAAAGGCTCAGATGAGATCAGGGCTTGTTAGGGCACCTAGCATTCATCCAAATAGGTGCTTTATAAATGTTTATGTCTCTTCATGTTAAATCTTGGAAAATGTACTGTGTATTTGATAAATCGAGGTCTGAGAATTCTGAGTAAAGTTAATGTAGAAATTTGTATTCTGTTTTCTTGATTAATAATGATAGTTCTTCCTACATGTATAGATAACTACAGACTGGGCAGTACAGACAGTTACCTTCATAGATCTTGTTACCTTCATGGAATTTGAATGTAAGGGATTCATATAAGCTGCCATAATGCTATTTATACTAATTCATCTAATAATTTTATAGTCATATGTTTTGAAAAATTTATAATTAATAGAATTGTGTATTTGAGAGATTTGACTGTTTTGACAGTTTGGGCTTAGTTTTTATTCCCAGTGGAAAAGTTGGAGATTTTATTTATTCTTTAATGTTGAAATATAATTATGTACTCATTGCCCCCAAAGTACGTTTTTGGCAATTGGCCAGAAGATTAAAGTAGTTTTTTAAAAACCAACTCTTTTTCAAAAAGCTCTTTCTCCAAACAGGGCTACTCTTCATAGCAGCCTAAAAACAGCTCTAGCTGTGTCTCTGGCCCTGCCTTGGTGAGAGAATCTGAAACATAGATGGGCTATTTTTAGGCAGGTCAGAAACACTTGAAAGATATTCTCCTTCCACAAAGAGTACCTCACCTGCTGACCACCCTTCAGTTAGTAAACTTCCGTTTCATTTTGGCTCTTAATAGCATGCTTACACACTCTTGGCATTTAGCTTCATGCATTTTAGAGCAAAGGTTTCGGGGAACAGAGGTACCGTACCAACAGGGTCATTTAACCATCACTGTCAAAGTTTCAGTAAAGAATGGATTGAAAGAAATAATTCCAGTACAAGAAACGATTTGGGGAAAGTTGCCCAATGAATGTTGTGATTGAATAATCAATTTTATATTCCTTTCATATTATTTAAAAATCTTAATTTAGTACCAGTGATCTCTGTGAGATCTTTACCTTCACAGATTAGATGTTAGACTTAGGAGGGACCTTCCAAGTGATTTAGGCTATCCTCTTCTAGTCAAAGTCATAAAGCATAAAAAGGAATTGAGTGATTAAGGCTAGCCCTGATAAGTTTAAATGTAAGTTATTCTATAAATTAGATGCTATAATTAGTTTATATACTGTATTTTAATATATATTTTATCATACACAACTCTGTGCCGTTGATGGAGAAACAAGAACTTAGCACTGTTGTAACTTTTCAAGTTCTTATGATTGATTAATTGGCAGATGTGTGGCTGAAAAGACATGTTTTGTTTTTTTTTCCCCAAAATTTGCTGTCAAGGTAGCTTGTCTTCTTGAGTTATGTAATTAGCTTCCTTGTGGGTATGACATAGCTCCAGTGTTCCCCCAAATTGTTAGGGTACAGATTTCTTCTCCTATAACAAAGACCCACAATTAACTTACACGCAAGATAGAAGATGGTTATTCTTAACAGAGCATGAACAATCTGGGGCTGATAAGCCAACTGCTCGCTCAAATTAGAATCGTTGCTCTGTCATCCTCACAAACCTGTGAGTTACTTCTGATGGTCCAAGATGGCTACTTCAGTTCTTGCCAACATGTATGTATCCAAACCAAGAAGGGAGAAGGAGTCCAGGGAGAACATGACCATTTATTTTAAGAGCATGATCAGCAAGAGGTGAAATGTTACTTATGCTGCCATTCCAGAACACGATCAGATAGTTACATGGAGCTACAAGAAAGACGTCAATGTGTCATCTTTGGCTACGTGGCTATGTGTATACCTAAACTCTAGCTCCCCTGTTACTTCACAAGGAGAGGATGAATATTAGGGGGCAATCAAGAGTCTGCCACAGGCCCAAGGAATAACTGACCATGCTATGGCCTACTGACAGTGTTTTCAGAGAAAAAACACGTTTTCCATCACGCATAAATACACAAGAGTTATCAGAGCCTTCAAGGTCTCCCCACTTTACCCCCATCTAAACTTGCGCATTTGATCCACTCTATCCTCTGTTTCTTTTTCTTCATACCCTTTATCACTACTTATCATGACATCGTTTGTTAAATGTTTGTCTTCTGCACTGGAATGTCAGGTTTCGGAAGACAGACTGTAGTGTCAATGCTACCTTCCTTAGAAAGATGCTTGGCACATAGCAAGCATTCAATGACTGTAGCATGAAAGAATGGTCTTTCTCCCAGCCCTGAATGTGATGTGAACGTATTCTATTGTTCATTTAATGCTGTTTACCTGTTCTGTGAGCAAAACACCATACTACATAGTTCAAGGGATGAAAAGTACCACCTGTATGTGATTCCATGCTCGAGAATATCTACCAAGTGCTGTAAGTGGGTCACAAAGACGAAAGGTAAATTTGAAGGGTGAATGCTATTGAAATTAAGGGGTTGAGATCAACCTGGGATCTGGAAGCCTTTATGAAGTTGCAGAATTTGGGTATTCACAGTGGGCTTCAGAAAGAGGGAACAGACATGTAGGCAAACCATCAAAGGGTGTTTTATAAGAAGTGAAGTGTTCATATGGTTAAACATACACATCCAATTGATCAAAGACAATTTGGTTATGCACAACTCAAAGTTTTGTTGCTGAAAAACTAATGAATGTGTCTGACAGCTATTTCACCACAACCTGGTTAACAGGTTACATGAAAGTCAAATTCAGCCATTCATGGAGACATTTTTAAACATCTCTTAGAAGCAAGTACAAAACTTGTTTATATAACTTGTGTAGTAAGTATGTTAAGTCTTCTAGCTCTTTATCATTTTGAGTGATTTTATCATACTTTGCATGAAAGTTTCATTTATATACCCAGTGTGGTGTTTCAGAGGCATGTTATCCTTAAAAGGGCATGAAAGAACCAGAAATCCTTAGATCTGATGAATTCATAGATTTCTTGGGGGTTCAAGCTTTGGAAACCACACCCAAGGATGAGGGTGCAGGCCTTTCTGGATTCTTATACCCAGTTCATGAAATGACATCTCTGAATATTATAGCCAAGTTAATGCATATCTTGAATATCTCTAATTTCTTAGTAAGAACCCATATCTAATATCATGCTTATTAAAAACCATCAATTTAATAAAAACCCCATTTCTAGCATTCACTATGCTAATTAGCAAAGCTTCTATTAATGAATATGGATAGTAGCATAACTTAAACAGCAACTACTAAGATGTCTGTGAACTACTGACGAGAGTGACTAACTGCGATGGAGATTTAACCTGGCATACATGTTAATATGCTGCTACAGATAGAACATGTCAAAGGAATTTTAACAATGGTTAAAGGCAGTAGTAAAGACTAGGGTAGGGCTAGATAATGGAGGATAAAATACAAAATTTTCTCTTAGCTTTGCAGTTTTTGTTTTTGTGTGTGAGTGTTTGTATGGAAGAGCAGCACATCTAGAACTTCGATTCAGGAAGATTTATTTGACCATCACATCTGGGGAAGAGGAGAAAGGAATGTGAGAGAGAAACTGAAGGAAGTAGATGAGTAATAAAAGCCTGAATTGTTGCTATACTACAACTAAAAGAGAAGTGGAGGAAAATACAAGCACTATTCATAGGTAGAATACATAAACATGTTGATTCTGCTTATCAGTTGTATGATGATTGGTCTTTAACACGTCTCATTTTATTTTTATTGGAGCTTTAGAAAATAGATTTTCTTTCCATTGAGGAAGAAGTTTGATAGAGAGTAAATTGACTTTGCAAAGTCACAAACCTAGTAAATGCTGGAATTGAGACTCTGGTAAACAGTGTCCTACACTTAAAAGAGCATAGAGAATGGCAAAAATCAGGAAGTTGGCAAGCTTATGGTGAAAGATAAATGTGCATTGTGGGTGACAGTGTAAAATTTGTATATCTGTAGTGACGGTATAGGTAATAGGAACAATGAAGTGCAGAGCTCTGTGTACATTTTTTTTTTTTTTTACCGTTTGTGTTTAAACAGAAAAATTACACAAACACAACTCGACTCTCTAGCGTTCAAAGATACAGAGAAAAAAGAGTAGTTGCCTCTGGGGAAAGGAACTAGGTAACAGAATCAGGTAGGAAGATTTATTTTCCAGCAGAAATGCCTTTATATATGGTGGAAAATGTTTTCCTATTTAGGTCTAGCAATCCTCTCTTTACTGTCAAATGCATCCTTCCTAGCTAATAATCATATCCCACACTTAGAAAAAAGAAGCAACACTGTTATTACTTTAAATGCCATAGCTCTTGGGAATTTCTTTGTATTGAAACAATATAGGTTATCTTGCCTATGCCTTGCCCTAGTGCCATTTACTTAATACAAGTTACATTTTTACTCATGGCTGTGCATTATCCAGTGACTTCCAGTGACTGTCAAAAATTGTTAGCTGCTTCATTGATGATGAGGATAAATGCAGGTCTCATTCAGAGTATGTAGATATCAACCCTAATTCATTTTTTAGTTATGTTAAATTTCCCATTTGGAATTTTATAGCATAAATGCAGAGCAATATGTTTTCCAACAGTGCCTTCTCTTGGGCACTATAAGCTATGATCTCTGTTGACGATACCCCTACCTCCTATATACTACCAGGAGAGAAGGCTAAGCCAGGAACCTATAGGTGAAGTAAGAATAGCAGCCCTGTTCACACAAAAAATGTCTGTCCCTTTTTAGTATGACTTAAGACCAGCCTGGGCGGGTACAGAGTTGCCACATCCATTGCAGGCAACACAGGACATCAGTTGAAAGGGCTTATTGGTATTACGGAGTAAAAGTCTCAAATATTCGAGAAGTGACCCCCAAAGACTGCCTGATGTGGAGCCCAGAGTGAAGGAGCAAGGAGCTGGGCCACAGCCCACACCACAAGGTCCCCAGCAGAGCTGTCCATATTGAACTGGACCATTCATACTGGCAGTATTAAGCAAAAGTGAAACAAGCATCTTTATTAAGCCACTTTATGTTTGGGCTCTGTTAGGAGTACTACAACCTTCTTATAATTAATATGCTCCCATATATTAGTTATTACAAATCTTTCTCATTTCCATAACTGATAAAATATTTCATTTCCATAACTCTGATAAAATATATTTTATTTTTGCTTTAATTTGAACTTTTTTTTTTTTTTTTTGAGACCGAGTCTCACTGTGTTACCCTTGGTAGAGTGCTGTGGCTGGAGTTAAGGCAAGATGGAGGACCAGAAGGATCATTCACCTGAACTCTCCTTGAACAACCAGGGAAAAAGATGTTGTGTGGTGTAGCATTTAATAGCATAGCTTCTGGAGTCAGAGAAACTTGAGATCGAATCCCAGTTCCACTACTTATTACCTACATAGCTTTCCTGAAGCTTCCATTTCCTCTTCTGAAAGTATGTATAATAATGGTACTTATTTCATAGGGTTATTTGTGGAGATTGAGTATGATCATGTGTATAAAACACTAAACACAATACATGTCATGATGGGGCTCAGGACTATTGTTATTGTCCGATTTGTTTTCAATACTCACCTTTTCTACCGCACTCTGTTTCTATTCTACTAATTCAAAAGATATAGGGTCCATTTTTAATTCTAGTAACAGTCACTTTCCTCACTTTCAGTAACAGGAATAAATCTTTATTTCCCAAATTATCAATTTTAGAACTTGAGAACCATGTGAGAAACCTCCGAAAGAAGGATGAAGAGATTTCCATTAGCTCTCTCTTCTTTCATCCTTTCACATTATTTTTTTTATTATGTAGTTTTCTTTCTTTTGTTTATATATGTAAATGACATCATAGATTTCTTGGGATGCAGTCCCAAGATGAACACCCTAGATTTGCTCCACTGTGTTTTTTTTTTTTTCCACCTTTACAGCTAGCTGGTATGGAAAATCACAGGTAAGCCTGCTTTTACCCTTTTCAGTTGATAGCATATTTTTGAACCTGAATGACAGTAGGATTCTTTATTAGTAACTTTACCAAAGTACGAAAGGTGCCAAAAAAAAGTATGCACATTTTAAGAAAAGGAAAAATCCTGAGTCATGGTGGCTGACACCTGTAATCCTAGCACTCTGGGAGGCCGAGGCGGGTGAATTGCATGAGCTCAAGAGTTCGAGACCTGCCTGAGCTAGAGCAAGACCATCTCTGAAAAACAGCCAAGCATTGTGGCGGGCTCCTGTTTTCCCAGCTACTCAGGAGGCTGAGTCAAGAGGATCGCTTAAGCCTAAGAATTTAAGGTTCATGTGAGCTATGATGTCATAGCACTTGACTGAGGGCAACGAAGGGAGACTCTGTCTCAAAAAAGAAAAAAAAAAAGAAAAAAGAAACCTGTATTAAAATTCTAATACTCAATATCTACTGATAACAAACGATGAATACAAGTCACATGAGCACCACTTGTAATTGCAGAAGTCAAATGCAACTTCAGTATTACCCACAGTATTTTTTTTTTTTTTTTTTTTTTGCTGATCCATGGTGCACTTTTTCAGTCCTTAAATTCAGAGAAAACTTTCTTTTTTTTTTTTTAAGAGATGCAGCCCAGTGTTGCTCAGGCTGGTCTCAAACTCCTGCGATCTTCAAGCAATCCTTTTGGCCTCCCAAACTGTTAGGATTCCAGGCATGAGCCACCATGCCTGGGCTCCCAAGATACTTTTATTAATTTCAAGGAAGTTTCATCTATAATATCTCTGATCATTTTCTCTTCATTAATTCTTCCTTTCCTCAGGAACATCAGTTCATACATGTGTTGACTCCTGTCTTTTATAACTGATATCTTTCTTTTAATAGCTTTTTTCCCCTTTCACTTTTCCAGTGAACATAAGAATTCCTTTTTTATTACCCTTGGTCTTTCTGAACCATGCCACAATTATTTTCTGCTGTGTCAGTACTTTATTTTGATATTTCCTTCTTTTTTTTTTTCTTTTTGAGTAAGAGTTTCACTCTGTTGCCCAGACTAGCATGCAGTGACATAAGCATAGCTCACTGCAACCTCAACTCCTGGGCTCAAATAATCTTCCTGCCTCAGCCTCCTGAATAGCTGGAACTACAAGTGTGCACCTGGCTCATTTTTCATTTTTTAAATATTTGTTTGTTTCAGAATATTAGGGGTAACATGTTTTGTTTCCATACTTTCTTTTTGTACAGACTGAGACAAAGTTGTAAGTGTGCCTTCACCCACATATTGTGCACTGTACCCAATAGGTATGATTTTACCCATCCCTTCCTCTTTCCTCCCCCCAGCTTGATTTTCTTTTCTTTTTTTTTTTTTTTAAGAATTTTTCTGGATAATTTTATTTTATTTATTTATTTTTTTGGCCTGGGCTGTGTTTTAACCTGCCACCTCCGGTATATGGGCTGGCGCCCTACTCCTTTGAGCCACAGCCCCCAGCTTGATTTTCATTGATAATTACCTACATATGTGCATTTAAGTATTCATTAATTAGTTCCAATTTGATATTGAGTACATGTATTTGTTCCCCACTCTTGTGATGTTTCACTTAGAGGAATTGTTTCATCCAGGTGTCACAAAAGATACTAGATTATTATTTTTCATGGCTGAGTACTACTCCATGGCATACACATACCACATTTTGTTAATCTAATCACGTATTGGTGGCCACTTGGATTGTTGCCATCTCTTTGCAATTGTGAATTGCACTGCTATAAACATTCGAGTGCAGGTGTCCTTTTTTATAAAATGACCTTTTTTCTTTTAGGTATATACCCAGCAGTGGGATTGCCTGATCAAATGGTAGGTCTACTTTTAAGTTCTTTGAGGTATCTCCATACAGCTTTCCAAACAGGGTGTACTAGTTTGCAGTCTCACCAACAGTGTGTGAGTGTTCCTTTCTCTCCATATCCACACCAACACTTGTTTTAGGTCTTTATAATAAGAACCATTCTCAGTGGAGTTAGGTGATATCTCATTGTGGTTTTGATTTGCACTTCCCTAATGATTAGAGATGTTGAACATTTGTTCATGTATTTGTTGGCCATAGACTGTTCTCCTTTGAAAGGTTCCTGTTCACATCCGTTGCCCACTTTTTAATAGGGTTGATTGATTTTTTTCATGCTGATTTGCTTGAGTTGTTTATAGATCCTGGTTATCGGCCCCTTCTCAGATGTATAGTTTGCCAATATTTTTTCCCATTCTGTGGGCTATTTACTGTATTGACTGTATCCTAGACAATGCAGAAACTTTTTACTTTGATCAAGTCCCACTTGTTTATTTTTGCATTGCTGTGATTGTTTTTTCTTCATAAAATCTTTCCTGAGATTGATATCTATAAGAGTTTTCCCAACACTTTCTTCTAAGATTATTATAGTTTCATGGCTTATGTTTAAGTCTTTTATCCATTGTGAATTAATTTTTGTGAGTGGTGATAGGTGTGGATTCTGTTTCAGTCTCTGATAAGTGGCTATCCAGTTTTCCAGTTTTCTGAGAACCACCTATTGTATAGGGATTCCTTTCCCTGGTGTATGGTTTTATCTGTTTTGTCAAAAATTGATGGGAATATGAGAATGGTTTCATCTCTGTGTTCTCCATTCTGATCCACAGGTCTATATTTCTATGATTGTGCCAGTACCATGCTGTTTGGTTTCTATAGCCTTGTAGTATAGCTGGAAGTCTGGTAAAGTGAAGCCCCCCACTTGGTTGTTTTTTTATTATTATTAAATCATAGCTGTGTACATTAATGCAATCATGGGGTACAATGTGGTGGTTTCATATACAATTTGAAATATTTTCATCAAACTGGTTAACGTAGCCTTCCTGGAATTTTCTTCGTTATTGTGTTAAGACATTTATATTCTACATTTAGTAAGTTTCATATGTACCCTTGTAAAATGCACCGTAGGTGTGGTCCCACCAATCACCCTCCCTCCACCCATCTTCCCCTTCCCTTCCCCTTCCTCTCCCCTTTCCCATTCTTGTTGGGCTATAATTGGGTTAGAGCATTCATTAAAAAGCTATAAATTGGTTTCATAGTAGGGCTGAGTACATTGCATACTTTTTCTTCCATTCTTGAGATACTTTGCCAAGAAGACTATGTTCCAGCTGCATCCACGTAAACATGTAAGAGGTAAAGTCTCCATCTTTCTTTAAGGCTGCATGATATTCCATGGTGTACATATACCACAATTTATTAATCCATTTGTGCTTCGATGGGCACTTGGGCTTCTCCATGACTTAGCAATTATGAATTGGGCTGCAATAAACATTCTGGTACATATATCTTTGCTATAATGTGATTTTTGGTCTTCTGGATATATACCTAGTAGAGGAATTGTAGGATCGAATGGCAGGTCTATTTTTAGATCTCTAAGTGTTCTCCAAACATCTTTCCAAAAGGAATGTATTAGTTTGCATTCCCACTAGCAGTGTAAAAGTGTTTCCTTTTCTTCACATCCATGCCAACATTTCTGGTTTGGGGATTTTGTGATGTGGTCTAATCTTACAGGAGGTAGATGATATCTCAAAGTAGTTTTGATTTACATTTCTCTGATGATTAAGGATGATGAACATTTTTTCATATGTCTGTAGGTTGTGCGCCTGTCTTCTTCAGAGAAGTTTCTCTTCAAGTCCCTTGCCCACCCTGAGATGGGATCACGTGTTCTTTTCTTGCTAATATGTTTGAGTTCTCTATGGATTCTAGTTATTAAACCTTTGTCGGAGACATAACCTGCAAATATCTTCTCCCATTCTGAGGGCTGTCTGCTTACTTTACTTACTGTCTTCTTGGCTGTGCAGAAGCTTTTTAGTTTGATCAGGTCCCAGTACTGTATTTTTGATGCCGCTTTAATTGCCCAGGGGGTCCTCCTCATAAAATATTCACCCAGGCCAATTTCTTCAAGAGTTTTCCCTGCACTTTCTTCTAGTATTTTTATAGTTTCATGTCTTAAGTTTAAATCTTTAATCCAGTGAGAGTCTATCTTAGTTAATGGTGAAAGGTGTGGGTCCAGTTTCAGTCTTCTGCAGGTTGCCAGCCAGTTCACCCAGCACCATGTGTTAAATAGGGAATCTTTTCCTTACTGATTATTTTTTTTTTTTTTGTAGAGACAGAGTCTCACTTTATGGCCCTCGGCAGAGTGCCGTGGCCTCACACAGCTCACAGCAACCTCCAACTCCTGGGCTTATTACTGATTATTTTTAATTGGCTTGTCAAAGATCAAATAATGGTAAGTAGCTGGGTTCATCTCTCAGTTCTCTATTCTGTTCCACACATCCACCTCTCGGTTTTTGTGCCTGTACCATGCTGTTTTGATCACTATCAATTTTTAGTGTAGTCTGAAGTCTGGTAGCGTGATTCCTCCTGCTTTGTTATTATTTCTGAGTAATGTTTTGGCTATTTGAGTTTTTTTCTGATTCCATATAAAACAAAGTATTTTGTAGAGATCTTTAAAGTATGACAGTGGAGCTTTCATAGGGATTGCCTTAAAATTGTATATTGCTTTGGGTAGTATACACATTTTAACAATGTTGATTCTTCCCAGCCACAAGCATGGTATATTTTTCCATTTGTTAACATTTTCAGCTATTTCTTTTCTTAGAGTTTCATAGTTCTCTTTATAGAGATCTTTCACGTCCTTTGTTAGGTAAACTCCCAACTATTTCATCTTCTTTGGCACTGCAGTGAATGGAATAGGGTCCTTAACTGTTTTTTTCAGCTTGACTATTGTTGGTATATATAAAAGCTACAGATTTATGAGTGTTGATTTTGTAACCAGTCCCTATAAAAGCTCTACTGTATTCCTTGATCACTTCTAAGAGTTTTGTAGTTGAGTCCCTGGTGTTTTCCAGATATATAATTATATCATCTGCGAAGAGCGACAGATTGATCTCTTCTGACCCTATATGGATACCCTTGATCGCCTTTTCTTCCCTAATTGCAATGGCTAAGACTTCCATTACAATGTTAAAAAGCAGTGGAGACGATGGGCAACCTTTCCTGGTTCCTAATCTGAGTGGAAATGATTTCAATTTAACTCCATTCAATACGATATTGGCTGTGGGTTTGCTGGAGATGGCCTCTGTCAGTTTAAGAAATGTCTTTTCTATACCAGTTTTCGTAAGTGAGTGTTCTGATCACGAAAGGATGCTGGATATTATCAAAAGCTTTTTCTGCATCAATTGGGAGAATCATATGGTCTTTGTTTTTTAATTTGTTTATGTGATGGACTATATTTATAGATTTACGTATATTGAACCAGCCTTGAGACCCTGGGATAAAACCCACTTGGTCATGTTGTATAATTTGTTTGATGTGTTGCTGGATTCTGTTTGTTAGGATCTTGTTGAATATTTTTGCATCAATATCCATTAGTGATATTGGTCTATAATTTTCTTTTCTTGTTGAGTCTTTTCCTGGTTTGGGGATCAAGGTGATGTTTGCTTCATAGAATGTGTTGGGTAGTATTCCTTCTTTTTCTATATTTTGGAAAAGGTTAATATAGGTACTAGTTCCTCTTTAAAGTTTTGGTAGAACTCTGACGTGGAGCCATCTGGTCCCAGGCTTTTCTTTTTAGGGAGATTTTGTATAGTTGATGCTATTTCAGAACTTGATACAGGCCTGTTCGACATTTCCCCTTCATTCTGGCTAAGTCTTAGAAGTTGGTGTGCTTCCAAGTATTGGTCAATTTCCTTCAGATTTTCATATTTCTGAGAATAAAGTTTCTTGTAATAATCATTAAGAATTTTTTTAATTTCTGAGGAGTCTGTTATTTCATCTTTACCCTTTCTGATTGATGACATTAGAAATTTTACTCTTTTTTTCCTGGTTAGGTTATACCAAGATTTATCTATTTTATTGACCTTTTTAAGAAACCAACTTTTTGATTCATTGATCTGTTGTATAATCCTTTTGTTTTCAATTTCATTTTATTCTGCTCTGATTTTGGTTATTTCTTTTCTTTAGCTGGGTTTGGGGTTGGAATGTTCTTTCTTTTCCAGTTGCTTGAGATGTCCCATTAAGTTGTTAACTTTCTCTCTTTCCGTTCTCTTGAGGAAGGCTTGCTGTGCCATAAATTTCCCTCTTAGGACTGCCTTTGTGGTACTGAGGTTCTGATAATTCATGTCTTCATGATCGTTTTGTTCCAAAAATTTAGCAATTTCCTTCTTAATCTCATCTATGACCCAGCTATCATTCAGCATAAGGTTATTTAGCTTCCATGTTTTTGTATGAGTATGCAGATTTCTGTTGTTACTGAGTTCAATTTTTATTCCATGATGGTATGAAAAGAATGCAAGGAATGATTTCTATTTTTTTTAATTTGCTGAGGTTAGACTTGTGACCTAAGATGTGATCAATTTTGGAGTATGTTCCGTGGGCTGATGAGAAGAATGTGTATTCAGTTTTGTTAGGATGAAATGTTCTGTAGATGTCTGTTAAATCCAAATGTTGAATGGTTAAGTTTAAGTCTAAAATTTCTTTGCTTAGCTTCTTATTGGAGGATCTACCCCACATTGCCAAAGGAGTGTTAAAATCTCCTATTATGGAGCTGGAGGAAATCAAGTTGCTTGTGTCTGTTACAGTCTCTCTTATAAATTGAGGTGCATTCTGGTTGGATGCATAAATGTTAATTGCAGTCTCATAATTTTGAGTGATACCCTTGACAAAGATGAAGTGACAATCCTTGTCTTTTCTTACTTTTGTTGGTTTGAAGCCTATTGTATCTGCGAATAAAATTGCAACACCTGCTTTTTTCTGATTTCCATTTTTCTGGATTATAGAGGATCATCCCTTCACCCTGAGACTATATTTATCTTTTAAGGTAAGATGAGATTCTTGTATGTAGCATATATCTGGCCTGAGTTTTTGTATCCAGTTAGCCAACCTGTGCCTCTTTAGAGGACAGTTTAAGCCATTCACATTAATTGAGAATGTTGATAAGCCGGTAGAATTTTGGGTATCGAGCTTTTCAGAAGTCCAAAGGACATTTTTAATCATTTTGCCACTGTGGAAGTTGGAATTCTATCAAAAGTTTCTGAGTGGGCGGCGCCTGTGGCTCGGTCGGTAAGGCGCCGGCCCCATATACTGAAGGTGGCGGGTTCAAACCCGGCCCCAGCTGAACTGCAACCAAAAAATAGCTGGGCGTTATGGCGGGCGCCTGTAGTCCCAGCTACTCGGGAGGCTGAGGCAAGAGAATCGCTTAAGCCCAGGAGTTGGAGGTTGCTGTGAGCTGTGTGATGCCATGGCACTCTACCGAGGGCCATAAAGTGAGACTCTGTCTCTACAAAAAAAAAAAAAAAAAAAAGTTTCTGAGTGAGTTTACTTTTGTGGTGGAGGATTGCACTGGTCATTATGGAGGATAGGTCTGAGAATATCCCATAGAGCTGGTTTAGTTATGGAAAATTTCTTCAACATGTGACATTAAAGTATTTAATTTCTCCATGATAAATGAAAGTCAGTTTAGCTGGATACAGGGTCCTGGGTTGAAAGTTATTTTGTTTTAGGAGATTAAAAGTCAATGACCACCCCTAGCTTGAAAGGTTTCAGCAGAGAGATCTGGAGTCATTTTAATATTCTTCCCCTTGTAGGTTATGGTTTTCTCATGTCTGGCTGCTTTCAGAATTTTCTCCTTCATATTAACTTCAGTGAAGTTAATTATGATGTGCCTGGGTGATGTCTTATTCGGGTTGAGTCATGCTGGGGTTCTGAAACTATGTGCTAATTGAATTCCAGAATCTCTTGGCATGTCTGGAAAATTCTCCTTCATAATCTCATAAGAAAGAGCCTCTGTGCTTTGCGAAGCAACTTTGTCACCTTCAGGGATTCCTATAAGGCAAACATTAGTTTTCTTCAAATTATCCCAGATCTCTCTGAGAGAATGATTCGTTTTTGCTCTCCATTTGTCTTCCTCTTTGAGAGCTTGGGAGCATTCAAAAGCTTTGTCTTCAATGTCAGAAATCCTTTCTTCTGCTTGCTCCATGGATTCCACTGTATTTCTCAGATCTTTGAGGACTGCAAATTCTTGTCTCAATGTGTCAAAATCTTTGATGATTTTGTCATCGAATTCATTGAATTCTTGAGACAACTTTTGAAATGCTCCTTGAATTTCTAATTTCAACTTTACCTCCATTCTATAAATCTTATTTGCAATCCAAATTCTGAATTCGATTTCTGACACCCCATTTGGCTAGATGAGTAGATAAGGTGAAGTTGGGTTGAGGGGGCTCCTGGAGTAGTGATTAACCAGCCTTTTGCCCAAGAGCTGGGACTGGTGTCTGTGCCTTTTCCCCTGGAGCTTTGCAAAGGACCCATACAGTGCTACGGCCTGAGACACTGGGGACTTAGTTGGTGTGGTAGGGCTAAGTGGCTCTGTCTTGTTTTCAACTGGTCTTTGTCCTATCCTAGTGACTCAGTTACTATGGGTTGAAGTCTCAGCTGTGGAGAAATATCAGAAATTAAGTCACCCCACCCTCCATCGACAACAACTGGAGAAGGAAAATCACAACCACACACTCAGGGTACCACTTTGGATAGTCCTCAGGTGATTGGTTCAGTCTGAGAGATCCAAATCAATTGTCCCAGTCAGTACCCGATCTCAAGTGGGAGAGTTCAAATGGTCTCTGGCAACCAGATAGCAGGGGTCTATTGGCAACTTGAGTATGACTCATTCTGGTGCTCCTTGGAGTCAGAAGAAATGACACAAATGAATTAGTCTGGGAAGGTTGATACCTCCTTCCCCACCTTGCACCTCTGTCACACCCAGTTACCCCTCAGGGCTCTGACCCAGTTCCCTCCAATGAGCAGATGCTCCTGGGTTTATGCCTACCTGAGTCACAGGGAGATCTATTTCTCCTTGACCAAGCCTCCACATTCTGCCACCATCTGGCAGGGGGAGCTGAGGCCTGACAACATTGGGTGGTTAATGGCAGCTGGGGTGGTTCACTCAGTTCTAGCCCCGCCCCTGATTGATGTTGCTGACACTTATATTTTTGCAGAATTTGTGATTCTGTCCTGGGTATATTCCCCTGCAGACCAAGTGCTGTTTGATTTCACAGAAACTGACTCTGCCCTGGTCTATGCCACTGCCTGGAGCTGGTGTGTCTGTCTCCGCTGCAGTTTGTGTTGGGGTAGGTGCAGTTAGAGCTCACACTCGGCTCTGAGTTCCAGCCTCTGCCCACCTGCCTTTGTTTGTCTCAGCTATGATCCCCTGAGGGCCGGGTGCTTCTTATGCTCACTAAAGCAGTCCTTTGGCTCAGCCCTGCACTGGGACTATGCTGTCTCTGCACATGCATCTTCTATTCTCCATCCCTGCTGTGCTGCGCCCAGGCAGGTAACGCCTCAGGCATACCCTTTACTCATGAGGCCTGCGTTACCATCCCAGATCTGTTATGCCAGTGTCTGCCACTGGAGAAGATACCCATCTTTCTCTGGTTTCCCACAGAGACAGGGAGTGTCTCTCCAAAATATCCCCAGGGGTGTGAGCCCTACTGTTCCCACTGCTGCCACTGCTGCTCTGTGCCTCAGGGCACCACCTCTCCCTCTCCCGTAGGGTTCCTTCAGTCCACCGTCTTCTCCTTACCTCTATGCCGCAGAATCAGCACAGACCTGCAACAGCCCATGCCCTGTCCACATCTCTTGAGAAAATGACCAAGAATCTGGACTGCATGAGGACAGGCTTCCAGACCTCGGGGTGAGAGTGGAGGGGAGTGCAGAATTGCATGTAGGGAATATGTACAGTTTTATATAGTTTTATGCCTTGCAGGAGAGTTCCATGGCACCCTACTAGGGGAAGGAGGTCCGGTTTTTAGAGGGTCTCTCCCAGGGGATAAAATGGGAGGATGTTTGAACTCTGCTTGCTTGTTTGTAGAAAGTGTACTGTGAACTGTTCTCTTGAAGGAGGGGACTCCTGTCTGTTTGGTGATGGATTTTGAACCTATGTTTTGTATCTTTGGGGTTGTAGCTCGCCTCAGCAGGGTTGATGTGCGTTCTTCAACCTTCTCTCTTGACTCAGCTCCAAACCATCAGCTTACTTGCTAAACTTCTGTCCTTTAACTCTCCTTCTGGACAGGAGCCTCTGTGGAAAGCTGGCTCCAGTCGGCCATCTCACTTCCACCACCCGCCCACCCCACCCCCACACACACACACACACTTTGTTCTTTTTATGTAAGTTTGCTTTAGCAACTCAGAATCTTTTCTGGTTCCATACAATCATAAAATGACTTTTTCTAGATCTGTGAAAAATGGCAATGGTATTTCAGTGATGATTATATTGAATCTGCAAATCACTTTGGGTACTATAGCCATTTTAACAATGTCAATTCCACTGATCCATAAGTATGACATGTTTTTCCATGTGTTTGCATCCTCTGCAATTTCTTTCTTCAGTATTTCATACTTTTCCCTCTAGAGATCTTTTCATTTCCTTAGTTAAATATATTCCTAGGTATTATATTTTCTTTGTTGCTACTGAGAAAGATATTACATCTTTTATTTGATTCTCTGTTGTTGGCATATATGAAAGCTACTGGTTTATGTATATTTATTTTGTACCCTGAGATTTTACTGAATTTATTTATCAATTCCGAGAGTCTCTTGGTTGAATCTTTGGAGTTTTCTAGATATAACATTATGTGGTGATTACATTTATAGATTTACATATGTTGAACAATTCTTGCATCTCTAGGATGAAGCCCACTTGGTTCTGATGAACTGTTTTTTCAGCAAATTGGAATAGTTTGACTTCTTTTTTCTCCATTTGAATATCCTTGATTTCCTTCTCTTGCCTGATTGCTCTGGCTAGGCTTTCCAGCATTATCTTAGACAGAAGTGGAAGTAGTGAGCAACCTTGTGTGGTTCCAATTTTAAGTAGGAATGCTTTTGATTTTTCCCCATTCAATATTATGCTGTCTGAGGATTTGTTGTATGTGGCCTATATAATTTTGAGGTAAGTCTCATCTATGCCTGTTTTGTTAAATGTTCTTGTCAGAAAAGATGTTGAATTTTGTTGAATGCTTTTTCTGTATCTATTGAAAGAATTACATAGTCTTTTTTTTTTTAATCTATTTATGTGGTGATTACATTTATAGATTTGGATATGTTGAACAATTCTTACATCTCTGGGATAAAGCCCACTTGTTTGTGATGAATTATTTTTTTCAATGTGCAGCTGAATTTGGTTTGTTAAGATTGTATTGAAAATTTCTGCATCTATATTTATAAGGGATATTGGCCTATAGTTTTCTTTTTTAGCTGTGTCTTTTCCTGGCTTTGGTGTCAAGGTGATATTGGCTTTGTAGAATAAGTTAGGGAGGATTCCTTCCTTCTCAATGTTAAGGAATAAATTCTGCAGTATAGAAACAAGCTCTTCTTCGTAGGTTTGGTAAAATTTGGATGTGAAAACTGGTTTGGGACTATTTTTGTTAGAAATTTTTTATTGCTGCTTTAATTTTGGTGCTTGATATTTGGCTGTTAAGGAGTTCTGTATCTTTCTGATTAAGCCTACAAAGATTGTATATTTCTTAAAATTTGTCCATTTCCTCTATGATTTCCAGTTTGTGAGCACAGAGATTTTTATAGTATTCCAAGATAATATTTTGTACACACTTGATATTAGTCGTAATTTTCCCTTTTTATTTTTATTTGAACTTATTAAAGTGCTTTCTCTCCTGTTTGCTTTTATTCTAGATAAAGATTTCCAAATTTTATCTTTTCAAAGAACCAATTTTTTACTTCATCAATCTGTATAGTTCTTTGTTCTTGATTTCATTTAGTTCTGGTCTGATCTTCTTTATTTCTTTTCCTCTGCTGGGTTTGAGATTGGCTTGCTCTTCCTTTTCCATTTCCTTGAGACAATTCATTAAATCACTGATTTGTGATCTTTTTGTCTTTTGGATGTTGGCATTTAGGCTATGAGTTTTCCATTGAGGACTGCTTTTGCTGAATCCCACAGATTTTGATAACTTGTGTTTCCATTATCTTTTAGTTCGAAAAATCTCTGATTTCTATATTTTATCTCCTCATTGACCCAGCTGTCATTCAGGAATAGGTTGTTTAATTTCCATGACTTTTGCAGGGATAAGTGTTTCTGTTAGAATTGATCTCTATCGAAATATCGAAGTATCTCTCTGACTCCCATAAATGGATAATTACGATATGTGTATATAATGTGATTAAATCAGGGTAATAAGCATATCCATCACTTCCAAATTTATCATTTCTTCATGTTGTCAACCTTCAAAATCCTCTCTTTCAGATTTTTGAGAATATAAATAAATTTTCATTAGCTGTAAAATAAAATAGAATTGATTTCTAATTTTATTCCATTGTGGTCTTAGAAGATGCATCGTATAATTTCTTTTCTTTTTTTTTTTAATTTTTTGAGACGTGTCTTATGGCCCAGGATGTGATCAATCTTAGAGAATGTTTCATGAGCTGATGAGAAGAATGTATAGTCAGCAGTTTGTGGGTAAAATGTCCTGTAAATATCTGTTAGACCCATTTGTTCTAAAGTTCTCTTAAAGTCTCTTATTTCTTTGCTTGGTTTCTGTTTGGATGATCTGTCCTGTTCTGTCAGTGAAGTATTGAATTCCCTAGTAATTATGGTGCTGCTGTTTATTGTTTTGTTTAAATCAAACAGAATTTTGTTTATGAATCTGGGTGCTCCTGTGTTAGGTGCATAAATATTTAGAATTGTTTTCTTGTTGAATTGTTCTCTTCGTCAGTATATAGTGATCATCTTTTTTTTTTTTGATGTTTGTTGGTGGAAACCAATGTCATCTAGTGAGTATGACTATGCCAGCTTTCTGTTTTTTTAATTTCAGATTAATATGAGGGACAAATGATTAGGTTACAATATTTGCATTTGTTAGGTAAAGTCCCTATTGTAGTTGCGTCCCACATCCAGGACACTACCCTTACATTGTGCCAGTTCAGCGGGAGCACACCAATCTCTCTCCCCCTTCCCTCCCTCCCACTTAAATTGAATTGAATTTTTCTCTTGTGTAGGGACATAGTAGTTTGTCTACTGTCTTCATATTAATATAGAATACAATGGATATTTGCTTTTCCATTCTTGTGATACTTTACTAAGAAGAATGTGTTTTAACTCCATCCATGTTAATACAAAAGATGTAAAGCCTCCATCTTTTTAATGGCTTAACAGTATTCCAGGGTATACATATATATATTGCAGTATATACATATTCCATAGTATATATGGAATACTGTTAAGCCATTAAAAAGATGGAGGCTTTACATCTTTTGTATTAACATGGATGGAGTCATCATCTATATATATGTATGTGACAGTTTATTAAACCATTCATGAGTTGGTGAGTTGGTGGGTATATGGGTTGTTTCCACATCTTGGCAATTGTAATTTGAGCTGCAATAAACAGTCTAGTGCAAATGTCCTTATGATAAATTGATCTTTTTTTCTTCTGGGTAGATACCTAGTAATGGGATTACAGGATCAAATGGGATATCTAATTTGAGTTCTCTGAAGGTTCTCCATACTTCTTTCCAAAGAGGCTGCATTAGTTTACAGTCCTACCAACAGTGTAAAAGTATTCCTCTTTCTCCACATCTGCCGCAGCATCTGCAGATTTCAGACTTTGTGATGTGGGCTATTCTCACTGGGATTAGGTGACATCTCAGAGTGATTTTGATTTGCATTTCTAAGATGATTAGGGACAATGAGCATTTTTCGTATGTTTGTTGACTATTCATCTGTCTTCTTCAGAGACGGTTCTATTCCTATTTCTTGTCCAGTAATAGATATGATTGTTTGCTCTTTTTTTATTGGTTAATTTGAGTTCTCTGTAGTTTCTAATTATCAAGACTTTGTCAGATCCATAGCATGTAAATATCTTTTCCCATTCTGAAGGTTGTCTATTTGCTTTAATTGTTGTGGACTTAGCTGAGCAGAAGCTTTTCAGCTTCTTTGTTTATTTTTGTTGTCATTGGGATTGTCAATGAAGTCTTTTTCATGAAATCTTTCCCCAGTCTGACATCATCAAGAGTTTTTCCCACACTTTCTTCTATGATTTTAATCATTTCATGGCTTAGATTTAAATTTTTTATCCATCTCGAGTCAATTTTTGTAAGTGGTGAAAGGTGTGGGTCCAGTTTCAGTCGTTGACATGTAGTTATCCAGTTCTCCTGACACCACTTACTGAATAGGAATTCTTTTCCCCATTGTATGCTTTTGTTTGGTTTATCAAAGATCAGATGGCAATAAGAGGCTGGTTTTATCTCTAGGTTTTACATTCTGTTCCATATGTCTATGACAAATTCTATTTTTGTGCCAGTACTATGCCATTCTAATCACTGTGGGCTTATAGTATAACCCAGGGGTCCTCAAACTGCAGCCTGCAGGCTGCATGAGGCGATGTGAATTGTATTTGTTCCTGTTTTGTTTTTTACTTCAAAATAAGATATGTGCAGTGTGCATAGGAATTTGTTCATAGTTTTTTTTGTTTGTTTGTTTTGTTTTTTAACTATAGTCCAGCCCTCCAACGGTCTGAGGGACAGTGAATTGGCCCCCGGTTGAAAAAGTTTGAGGACGCCTGGTATAACCTGAAGTCTGATGCCTCTGGCTTTGTTTTTATTACCTGGCTACATGGAGTTTTTTTTCTGGTTCCATACAAAACAAAACTATTCTTTCAAGTTCTTCAAAGTATGACGTTGGTATCTTAATGAGGATTGCATTAAGTCTGCAGATTGCTTTGGTTAGTATAGACATTTTAACAATGTTGATTCTTCCCAGCCAAGTGCATGGTATATTTTTCCATTTATTAATATCTTCTTTTATTTCTTTTCTTAGGGTTTCATAAATCTTTTTGTAAAGGTCCTTTACCTCCTTTGATAGGTATATTCACAAGTATTTCATTTTCTTTGAAGCTCCTGTGCAGGGTATTGTGTCCTTGATTTGTTTCTCAACTTGACTGTTACTGGTATATGCAAAGGGTTGGTTTTAAAGTCAATTTTTGGACATTGACTTTATACCCTGAGTTATTCTGTATTTCTTGATCACTTCCAGGAGTCTTGTGGTGAGTCTTTAGGGTTTTATAAGTATAAGATCATATCACCAGCAAAGAGTGAGAGTTTGACCTCCTCTGCCCCCACTTGAATGCCCTTAATATCCTTCTCTTGCCCTATTGCATTGGCTAGAACTTCCAGCACTATGTTGATTAGTAGTAGTGGTAGTGGACATCTTTGTCTGGTTCCGGTTCTAAGTGGAACAGTTTTCAGTTTTACTCCATTCAGTACAATATTGGCTGAGAGTTTGTCATAGATGGCTTCAATCAGTACACCAAGTTTCTTTTGGTTTCCATTTGCATGAAATATGTTTTCCATCCTTAGCCTTGAATCTACATGAGTCCTTGTGGGTTAGATGTTTTTCCTGGAGACTGAAGATACTTGGAATAAATATATATACATATTTTCTTTGTGTATGTGCATGTATTATACATATGTTGTCACCCTGAGTAGAGTGCCTTGACGTAATAGCTCACAGCAACCTCAAACTTTTGGGCTCAAGTGATCCCCTTAGCCTCAGCCTTCCTGAGTAGCTGGTACTATAGGTGCCTGCCAAAATGCTTTCCTAATTTTAGAGGAGGGGTCTCACTCTTGCTCAGGTTGACCTTTCACTTCGGTTTTTCTTATTTTCTGAGTTTTTCCTCTGGTTCCTTCTCATCTGGCCTCTATCAAGAGCCAAGGGTGTTGGGACTAACTTATATGCTTGTCTTTGAGACCCAAAAGATTGGTGCCTGCTTGTCAGGGAGAAGTGTACTGGTCCTTAGTTGCTTATGCATTATTCTGACCGGTTAATAAATCTCTCAGGTTGCCTCTGACCTCCTGTTTTCACCTCTTCCTGGGAGAGCATATTGAATTAAGTCCCCCAGGTTACTCTTGGTGATGCAGGTGGTACTCATGAGTGTGAATCAGCCTAACCCTGTTTGCTTGAATTGGAAGATGCTTTGAAGAGCTATCTCAGTATTCTGCCAGTTATTGGTTGATGTTTGTGTGAGTGAGCCAGCTGCTGCGATGTTTTTTTGTGGCCATGGTAGACTCTAGCCCCCCCCCCCCCATTTGGAGTGCTTGAGTGTCCCAAGCTTTTGGAGGGGCCCTATAACTCCCACAGAGTTTCTTGATCTCCACCACCACCAAAGTGTGGGGAAAAGCAAGCCTTAATTTTTCTATTTTTTTTTTTTATAGAGACGAGCCTCCCTCTTGTTCAGGCTGGTCTCAGATCCTGGCCTCAAGCAATCCTTACACCTTGGCCTCCTGAAGTGCTAGGAGTACAGGTATAAGCCATCATGCCTGGCTTTTATTTTGCTCTTTCTAATATGGCTTTTATTTCTATAATCTGCCTCTTATCTTGGCTTAAATTTGACTCATTTTCTTTTTAATCTCATGTTCTATTTTTTTCTTTAAGAATATAACTAAATGTTTTGTATCTGAAATAGTCTATCTCCTGCAGTAATTTTTCTTTAAAAAATATACTTCTGACACTTGATGAGATTTTTTCCCTTTCTTTTCTCTTTTTGTGTTTTTATTTTATACATCATTACTCACGGCATTACTTTTGTTATGGGGTACATTTTTTTCTACATATAATTTATATTTAAATAGAGTCTGATAGACGTCCTCTACTCATATTATTTGCCCGCAAATATTGTGAGTTCTTCTCACCTCTCTTTTCCTGGGCATTCTGTAAATGATATGTAGAATTTAAGCTGAAATTCTGGTGATGCAGAGGCTCTATTTCAGTGGTTCTCTACCTTCCTAATGCCGTGACCCTTTAATACAGTTCCTCATGTTGTGGTGACCCCCAACCATAAAATTATTTTCGTTGCATATCAATGTACACAGCTATGATTTAATAAAAATAAAAAAAATTATTTTCATTGCTACTTCGTAACTGTAATCTTGCTACTGTTATGAATTGTAATGTAAATATCTGATATGCAGGATGTATCTTCATTGTTACAAAGGGGTCGCGACCCACAGGTTGAGAACTGCTGCTCTATTTGGTTGTTTTTATGGGTATTTAAGGAGCGGAGTGTTGACAGTGCATGGAGGCAGCTGGTAGTTTCCTTTCAGGTGAGTTGCTTTTGAATACGTGATATCCTCTACGTCACTAGTCCTTTTTAGTGTGGAAATATCCCCATTTTTTTCCACTGGCCCAGCCGTACCCATAGCCTTTGTCACTTCAAGGTAAGGATTTTCAGTAACATGGTTTGAGATGTTTGAATTCTGAGATGGTTTGAATTCTGTGCCCTGTACCAGGGAGAGGAAACCAGTGCTGTTGTTAGACTTCCTCCTTAAGCTTGGTACACGGGTAATTGTATCTGGTCTTCACACACTTGTGTGAGGCCATGGTTATTTTCTAGTTTTATTAGCAAGAGAGTTTCTTTCCCTGTCTTTGATTTTCTTTGTTCTATTAGTTGGTTTTAGGAAAAAACAAATTATAGAAGGATGCCTTGTAGAAATAACCTTTCTCCAAGATTGTTTATATTTATATTTTGAACATCTTATAAACAATATAACATCACCCTGATTAAAAATATAAACTATGCAAGGATGTTTTGTCAGTTGTGAGGGAGAAGATTATATCATTATTTGAGTTTAAATTGTTAAACGGTTAATATATAGCTATGATTATAATTGGTTTCCTCACAAGAACCATTAAATTTCTGTGTCCTAATAGCTTATAGTATTACTTGTATTTATATTTTGAACATCTTTATAATCAGTTCACATAATTTGTGATCTTGTCTTTTGGGTTTATATGTCTCAGTTACTTAATCTTTCTGAGCCTTATTTTTCTCATCATCCAAATGTGGAAAATAATACTGCTTCGGAGACTGACTAAGGCTAAATAAGAATGTATCTCTAGAGTACCTAAGTTACATAAGCCACATAGGATTTTTAAGTTGTTGGTTTTTCTTTCCTTCTAACTCCAAGTTCAGTGGTTTCACAGCTGTGAAGTTATAAAATACCAGGCCGTCATCCATGATCTCTAAGCAAGTTGTTATCTAAATTCAAATGTGATCAGCAAAACCAGCTACATAATTTGCAGGGACCAGTGAAAAATGAAAATACAAAGTCCCTTGTTCAAAATTATTAATGCATTTTTTTCTGAGACAGAATCTCACTTTGTTGCCTCTTGAGCTCAAAGGATCCTCCTGCCTCAGCATCCCAGAATGCTAGGAGTATAGATGTGAGCCATCGCACCCAGCCAAAATTATTAATAATTTTAAGAGTGAGCAATAAACCCAGTACAGGCCCTTCTGAGCATGGGCCCTGTGTGACTGCATGGTTGCAAATCCATGATAACAATAATAAATCATCATTATTGCTCTTGGAACTAAAGAGAGAAGTTTAGAGTAACCCAAAGGCATATATTATACAAAATATCATTTGTTGATACTATTAATAGTTCCCGAGTCATTGCAAGGCTGTTTTGATATAGAGTAAGCAAAAAACCATATCTAAAAGTCCTCTAGAAAATATCCTCTCCTTTACAATTCAAAGTGACTCATTTGTCATCATTGTAGAGGGAGCAGAACAGTTTCTAAGCTGATTGTAACCCATACTTGTTGTGAAGTTACAGCCAAAGTCTTGTCTTACAAATCATTGCTCTCTGACTGCATAAACCAGAGTAGTAGAATGCCCAGTTTAATGAATTAACTACCGTTGTGTCTTCTGATGGAGATTAGGCCTATTTCTTTTTGCCTTTTTTTATTCTAATGTGGAAATATAAATTATTCTGCATAAGACTGGATCCAGTTTATAAAAATAAGTCAGTAGCTTTCAGAACACAGGGAAGCCCAGGTGGAGAGATTCTGTTCATTATCTGCCTGGCTTCCAGCCTTGGCTATAGACTCCAAATGGATAAAAGCTCTTCATAGAGAGGTTGTATTACCGTGGAGTACACTATCTGTTAAGAGTTGGGTAGGAGGAGAACACAGTGGAGGAAAAAAAAGAGAGGGCTGAGTTATGTTTCAGTGAGCATCGCAAAGGCAGACGAACTGTCAGAAGTTTATTCAGTTTGTTCTCCCAGACTTTGCTATTTCGCTATTCTTTGCATTAATCTGGAATCATGTACACAATTACTGTTTCATGTTGTAATATTTGCTTCATGTTCTTTTCTTTGCTCCTCAATGTCAAATGTGTAGCTTTTCAGGCTCAGTGCCTGTCACTCAGTGAGTAGGGCACTAGCCCTGTACACTGAGGCTGGCGGGTTCGAACCCAGCCCAGGTCAGCTAAAACAACAACAACTGCAACAAAAAAATAGCTGGGTGCTGTGGCAGGCGCCTGTAGTCCCAGCTACTCAGGAGGCTGAGGCAAGAGAATCACATACGCCCAAGAGTTTGAGGTTGCTGTGAGCTGTGATGCTAAACCACTCTACTGAGGGCGACATAGTAAGACTGTCTCCAAAAAATAAATAAATAAATAAATAAAGTGTAGCTTCTCAGAAACAAAATGTTAAGAAATGTAAAGTGAAAATACTATAGTAACCTGTGAGATGCGTGAAATCTCATATACTGTTGAAAAGCTGGAATTGGCATTGGTGGCTAGAGGAGTAATAAGTTTTGTGTTTACACCCAGAGTATAATACCATGCTCTGAGACTTCAAACATAGTTATTTGAAGCAAAGAAACAGTAAATACATAAATAAATAAGTACTAACAGAAACAACAAAAAAGTTACAATGAAAGGACTCTGTGAAGCAGCGCAGTTTGAATAGATGTCTTCTTTCCATTTATTGTATATCTCCCTTAAAAAAAAGAAAGCAGTTAATGGCTAAACATTATCAGTAAGCATGAAAGATACCTCATTTCTAGTGCTACCTTATAAAGTACTTTTTCTTTTGCCAAAGCAATTTCATATCTCTTTCTTACAGGTTTTAATTATAAAAGTGATCTTGGCGTGTTACACACTTAGATGCAATTTTCCCCATCTGCTAGCCAGGAAATTTTCCACAAACACTGCTTAATTTTTTTTAATACAAAATACATATGACCATTATTTTCCCATCCTATTTTTTCTTTTTATTCTCAAACATATTGACTCCTACAAATTTGTAGACTTCTACATTTCTGTTGCAAGACTCATTGGTCGTCTTTTCTTCCATTGTAAAAATAATACGCATTAATGAGTAGAAAAGAAGGCTCGGCACTTGTGGCTCAAGCAGCTAAGGTGCCAGCCACATACACCTGAGCTGGTAGGTTCGAATCCAGCCTGGGCCTGCCAAACAACAATGACAGCTGCAACTAAAAAAATAGCCGGGTGTTGTGGCAGGTGCCTGTAGTCCCAGCTGCTTGGGAGGCAGAGGCAGGAGACTCACTTGAGCCCAGGAGTTGGAGGTTGCTGTGAGCTCTGATACCACAGCACTCTACCCAGGGCGACAGCTTGAGGCTCTGTCTCAAAAAAAAAAAAAAAAATGAGTAGAAAAGAAGTTGGGTTGGGTGGTGCCTGTAGCTCAGGGAGTAGGGTCCTGGCCCCATATGCTGAGGGTGGCAGGTTCAAGCCTAGCCCCAGCCAAACTGCAACAACAACAAAAAAAAGAAAGAAAAGAAAAGAAAAAGAAGTTGGGGAGGCTTTGGTGCCACACAGACATTTGCTTAGATATTGACTCCAGTACTTACCTTGGACCACAACAAGCTGTGTTTCTATTTCAGTATCTATAAAGTAGAAATAGTAATGCTATTTGCCTTGCAGGCTATTGTGTGGGATTAAATGAGATAATGTATGCTCCAAAAAGAGCAACACCCAACCCCTTCCTTTTTTGGCAAGTAGTCTCAAAATATTTTTATATAAATATATTAATCCAGTGTTGGATGAAGTGCCAGGCGTGATGTCTAGTGGGTTATATATGCTATTTCATTTAATCATTACGACAACTGTATAAGTCCTGGCATTATCTCCATTTGGCAAGGAGATATCTAAGGCTTACAGAAGCTGAGTTGCTTATTTACTCAAGGGCACACGGTGAGTAAATGGTAGGTGAAATCTGAACCCTAGTCACCTTGTCTCAGAGCCTGAGCCTGGGGTACTGACTACCTTCTTGTTAAGTTTCTTTGACCTCCATATCTCTATTAGGTAGACCAAATGTTCTCTTGTCCTTTTTAAAATATATTTTCTACTTTTGACTTTATTCATTTATTTGTTTATTTATTTCAAGACAGAGTCCATCCTACTCCTGCAGAGTGTCCACAATAGCCAGCATTGCTGGAAGTCTCATTCCCCTTCCAGCGAGGTATCCTCTGGGTTTGCTGCCTTCTCGGGTGTGATACCCAGAAGTTGTGCAGCCTGCCTCACTGCTTTCTAATGGTAACTGCTACATTTCTCTTTAGCTCAGCACACTTCCCAATTTTTAATTTTCCTTCTTTTCTTAGTATAGACTAAAAATTCTGACCAGCCCATTTGTTATTTGCACTTCTTTTTTGGTGTTTTGGGGGTTTGGGGTTGTTATGGAGATAAGATCTCACTCTGTCACCCAGGCCAGAGTGCAGTGGCATCATCATAGCCTGTTGCAGACTTGAACTCCCAGGCTTAAGTGATCTTCCTGCCTCAGCCTCCCAAGGTACTAGGACTACAGGCATGAGCCACCACATTCGGCCTGTTTGTACTTGTTTAGTATCATTAATACTCTATATGTATTACTGTAGGTGCTCCTTTCTCCTATGTTGATGCTTTTCCATTCTGGGTTGACTCCTGGTCCAGTTTCTATAGCATACTCTTCATTCAATTCGACAAACATTCCCAAACACCGCACACATTCCATGTAGAAGCAAACAGACTTGATGGGAAATAAATATTTCCAGTCATGGTATTGCAACTTTCTAGCCAGCAATGACTCTTCTGCTTTAACAAACAATGTTCATCTACTTAAAGTGAAGGTTACAAGTACTGCCTATAATTATTAGAATTTTACAACTTAAGAGCAATACATGCATGTGATTAAAATATGCAAACACAGGCCAGGCGCGGTGCCTCATGCCTATAATCCCAGCACTCTGGGAGGCCGAGGTGCGTGGATTGCCTCAGCTGACAGGTTCGAGAGCAGCCTGAGCAAGAGCAAGACCTCATCTCTAAAAATAGGGGGGCGTTGTGGCAGGCACCTGTAGTCCCAGCTACTTGGGAGGCTGAGGCAAGAGAATCACTTGAGTCCAGGAGTTCAAGGTTGCTGTGAGCTGTGATGCCACAGCACTCTACTGAGGGCAAGAAAGTGAGACTCTTTCTCAAAAAAAAAAAAAAAATTCAAACACAATACACAAACTAGACAAGGAATTTTCTCTCTTGTCTCAGACCGCCTCAGCCCTTCCCAAAGGCAATCACTTTAACACCTTATTGGGTATACTTCCAGATGCTGTTATTGGGTATACTTCTCAAATTTTGCAAAGCAAACATTTTATACACATATATGTAATATAAAGTATATAGTATAATTTAAAACACATAAACATATTTTAAATTATACTTTTATGTATACAGGCAGTCCTGGCTGCAGGTGACCCGCCTTACAGTGTCCCATCCTTACTAACAGGCTCCCATAAGGACAACTTATAATTACATTAGTCTCTTACGCACATGTAGACAAAGCCGCATGGCATAAGGGGTGCAGAATCTTTACACTAATGGCTAGTTTCATTGATAGAGAAGCAGCTAATAGAAACACAGGAACACAAAGAATCAGAGAATCAAAAGCCAAGAAAGTTTACAAAAGAATTAGTTGCAGTCTTATGCCTGGTTGAAGGAGGATTTGGTAAGCTTACCAAGAAGGA
The DNA here is from genome assembly GCF_027406575.1 of Nycticebus coucang. Taxonomy (NCBI): domain Eukaryota; kingdom Metazoa; phylum Chordata; class Mammalia; order Primates; family Lorisidae; genus Nycticebus; species Nycticebus coucang. The sequence continues at coordinate 80,976,788 of NC_069781.1, forward strand.
CCTAACATTGAGTAGTTTACAAAGGTTTATTGTGCAATTAGTGAGAGCATCAGTGGCTACAAGGCCATTAATGATGAAAAAAATCAAAAGGCTGTGCAAACAGCCCTTTTTCAAGAAACTGACCTCAGTGGTAAGCTCCCCTCCTCCAACAACAAAATTAAATCCTTGTTCTCCAGCAGCCACTCCATTCTCTCCAGCACCATCTCCATCATCATCTTCCCACTAATGTTCGCCTTCATTCTTGCCTCAGAAAGGCCCCTTGCACTAAGTAAGACACTGATGCAATGTTAGGTGAGTATAAACCTTTAACGTACTTTCTGAAATTTCTCCTGTTTCCTATCTAAACTTTTTGTTTGAGTTTGTTTATATGCTCTGTTCATTTGAATTAAAAGAAAGTGCATGATAGTTTCTGTAACTTATTACAGTACAGGGGTATTATTACTATTACAGTGTTATTACCACCTAAGAGCCATTACAGCATTATTATTATTATTATTGCCGTATCTGTGCTGTTCATCAGAGAATTGTATATCTATATCCAACTGAAAGATATACTCAGGAATGTATCTCATACGTAATCCAGGAACCACTTGTACTTGCATGTACAGTTTTTAAAAAGCCTCACAAATAGAAATATGCTGTATTAATATAGGTATGAGAATCAGAGACCTTGTCTGCCTTAATTCTATATCCCCAGTGCTTATAACAGTACCTGACATTAGGAAAGTGCTCAATAAATAGTTGCTGAATGAGTAAATAACACTGTTCACAGGATACCATATCATACGTATATTCTGCTGCATTCTTGTGAACAGCAAATTTTATTTCCTCTTTGAGACTTGTCATAATTTAATTGAGCCCCTATAATGGACATCAAGGAATTTTCAGCCTTTTCTCTGTAAAAAATTAATGAGACATAATCTAGACAATGCTTTCATACTCTGATGTTTTCTAAAAATTTTCTTGGTCTTTTCAAGAATATGTCATAAAAATTGATCATCCTACTAAAGATTTGAGGGTTTTCTCTTGGAAGAAAACCTATGAAAGCTGTCTAAAAATAAGAGAAGTGTTTGTTATCTCAGCTACTCGGGGCTTAGGCAAGTTGGAGACCAGCTGGGGCAACATAATGACACCCTGTCTCTTTAAATAAATAAATAAATAGTGGCTGGTCATGATGGCTCACGCCTGAATTCCTAGCACTCTGGGAGGTCAAGGTGGGAGGATCACTTGAGTTCAGGAGTTCGAGACCAGCAGGAGCAAGAGTGAGACTCTGTTTCTTTTATTATTGTTGTTGTTGTTGTTGTTATTGGGGAATCATTGAGGGTACAAACAGCCAACGTTTCTACTAAAAATAGAAAAATTAGTCAGGCATTGTGACAGGCGCCTTGCCAGCTACTCGAGAGGCTGAGGCAAGAGGATCGTTTGGACTCAGGAGTCTGAGGTTGTTGTGAGATAGGGTGATGCCACCGAACTCTAGCCTGAGGCAACAGACTGAGACTATGTCTCAAAAATGTTTTTTAAAAAAATAAATAGTAAGAGACATATTCAGTAGAAAAGGTAAGAAATGTTGATAGACAATGTAACATCTCTGGAAAAAAATTTTTAGTAACTTAGAGAACAACGTGCCTGTTTTTAAGAAGAATTTAAATGATTTATAAATTTCTGGGAGTGAACGGATATTATCAATATGGGAATTAACTGTAGGAAACATTGATTTTTTTCCCTGACCAATTTGCTCTTAGGCAATTCACTTGAAAACGGAGATTAAAATTTTATTGTTTATTTCTTTTTTTACTTTTTTTTATTAAATCATAGCTGTGTACATTAATGCAATCATGGGGTACAATGTGCTGGTTTTATATACAATTGGAAATGTTTTCATCAAACTGCTTAACATAGCCTTCATGGCATTTTCTTAGTTATTGTGTTAAGACATTTATATTCTACACCTAGTAAATGTCACATCTACCCTTGTAAGATACCAGAATCCACAGAGAACTCAAACGTATTAGCAAGGAAAGAACTAGTGATCCCATCCCAGAGTGGGCAAGGGACTTGAAGAGAAACTTCTCTGAAGAAGACAGGTGCATGGCCTACAGACACATGAAAAAATGCTCATCATCCTTAATCATCAGAGAAATGCAAATCAAAACTACTTTGAGATAACATCTAACTCTAGTAAGATTAGCCCACATCACAAAATCCCAAAACCAGAGATGTTGGCGTGGATGTGGAGAAAAGGGCACACACTTCTACACTGCTGGTGGGAATGTAAACTAATACGTTCCTTTTGGAAAGATGTTTCCTGCAATTTGATACTACAATTCCTCTACTAGGTGTATATCCAGAAGACCAAAAATCACATTATAGCAAAGATATATGTACCAGAATGTTTATTGCAGCCCAATTTATATTGCTAAGTTGTGGAAGAAACCGAAGTGCCCATAGACCCAGGAATGGATCAATAAATTGTGGCATATGTACACCATGGAATATTATGCAGCCTTAAAGAAAGATGGAGATTTTACCTCTTTCATGTTTACATGGATGGAGCTGGAACATATTCTTCTTAGCAAAGTATCTCAAGAATGAAAGAAAAATTATCCAATGTACTCAGTCTTACTATGAAACTAACTTATAGCTTTCTTATGAAAGCTATAACCCAATTATAGCCCAAGAAGGGGAAAGGGGGGAGAGGGAAGGGATTGGGTAGGATGGGTGGAGGGCGAGTAATTGGTGAGATTAAAATTTTAAACAGCAAAATGTTTAGTTCGCAGAGTAGTTATAAATAATTAAAAAAAATTTTTTTTTGAGACCTAGAGTCTCACTTTGTTGTTCCAGGCTACAGTGCCATGGTGTCAGAGCTCATAGCAACCTCAAACTCCTGGGCTCAAGGGATCATCTTGTCTCAGTCTCCTGAGTAGCTGGGACTATAGGGAAGTAGTTGAGACTACAGGCACCTGCTACAGTGGCTGGCTAGTTTGGGGGGGGTGTTTCTGTTTGTTTTGTAGTAGAGGCTGGGGGCTCAAACTCTTGAGCTCAAGCAATCCACTGGCTTTGGCTTCTCAGAGTGCTGGAATTACAGGCATGAGCCACTTTGCCCAGCCACTATTTATTTATTTTTTATTAAATCATAACTGTATACATTGATGCATTTATGGAGTTCAGCGTACTGATTTGATATGCAATGTGAAATGCATATATCAAACTGATTAACATATGCATCACCTCGCTTACTTATTTGTTGTTGTAAGACAATTATACTCTTTTCTTAATAATTTTGAAATGTACCATTGTATTATGCACATTAGGTGAGGTCCCTTCAAATACCCTTCCTCCTTCCGGCCTCCCCTTCTCCCCACTCCCCGCTCTCCTCTTTCTTTCTGGACAATAGTTATGTTTTACCATTCGTTTGAATGTGTAGGTGATTATATATTGATATCATAGTAGTACTGAGTACACTGGATACTTTTTACCCCCATTCTTGAGATTCTTTACTAAGAAGAATATGTTCCAGCTCCATCCAGGTAAACATAAAAGATGTGAAGTCTCCATCTTTTTTATAGCTGCAAGTATTCCACTGTATAGATATACCACAATTTGTTAATCCATTCATGGGTCCATGGGCACTTGGGCTGTTTCCATGTCTTGGCTGTTATGAATTGGGCTGCAATAAACATTCTGGTGCAAATGTCTTTGTTGTAAAATGATTTTTGATCATCTGGGTATATACCTAGTAGAGGAATTGCAAGATTGAACAGTAAGTCCACTTTTAGTTCCTTGAGTATTCTCCAAACTTCTTTCCCAAAATGTCGTATTAGCTTGCATTTCCATCATCAGTGTAGAAGTGTTCCCTTCTCTACGCATCCACACCAACATCTGTAGTTTTGGGATTTTGTTATGTGGGCTAATCTTACTGGAGTTAGTATCTCAAAGTGGTTTTGGTTTGAATTTCTCTGATGATTAAAGATGATGAGCATTTTTTCATGTGTTTATAGGCCATGTGCCTGTCTTCTTCAGAGAAGTTTCTATTCGAGTCTCTTGCCTACATAGAAACGGGGTTATTTGTTCTCTTCTTATTGATTGGTTTTGAATCTCTGTGGATTCTAGTTATCAGACCTTTGTCCAAAGCATTCTCTGCAAAAATCTTCTCCCATTGTGAGGGTTGTTGGTTTGCTTTACTTACTGTGTTCTTGGCTGTGCAGAAGCTTTTTAGTTTGATCAGATCCCAGTAATGTATTTTTGGTGTTGCTTCAATTGCTCGGGGGATCCTCCCCCAAAAACATTTTCTCCCAGGCCAACTTCCTTAAGTGTTTTCCTTGCATTCTCTTCTAGTATTTTTATAGTTTTGTGTCTTAAGTTTAAATCTTTTATCCAGTGACAATCAATTTTTGTTAGTGGTGACAGGTGGGGGTCTAGTTTCAGTCTTCTACATGTTGCCAGCCAGTTCACCCAGCACCATTTGTTAAATAGGGAGTCTTTCCCCCACTGAATATTTTTGATAGACTTATCTAGATCAAATGCTGATAAGTAGCTGTGTCCGTCTCTTGGTTCTCTATTCTGTTCCAGAAATCTACCTCTCTATTTTTGTGCCAGTACCATGCTGTTTTTTTTTTCCATGTTGAAAACATTTTGTAATTGCAGAAGTCAAATAAGTTTTATGGTATAGGTAAGTTGAAATTAGGATTCTCTTGAAGTATCTAAGAAATGTACCTATATATGTAAGTATTATTGACATATAATTATAAATTAGTCTTTCCAAGCGGGTTGTTATGAGCTGTTTTGATCACTATAGATTTATAGTATAGCCTGAAGTCTGGTAACATGATATGTCTTGATTTGTTTTTATTTCTGAGTGATGTATTGTATTTATTTCTTTATTTTGAAAACAGAGATTAAAATTTTAAACAAAGTAAGACTCTTACTTTGTCGCCCTCAGTAGAGTACTAGGGTGTCATAGCTCGCAGTAACCTCAAACTCTTGGGCTTAAGCGATTCTCTTGTTCCAGTCTCCTGAGTAGGGGGAATTACAGGCACCTGCCACAACACCTGGCTATTTTTTTAAAGACTGGGTCTTGCACTTGCTCAGGATGGTCTCGAACCTGGGAGCTCAGGCAATCCACTCTCCCTGGCCTCCCAGAGTGCTAGGATTACAAGTGGGAGCCACCGTGCCCGGCTCCCACTATTTATTTATTTATTCCACCTTTTTACCATGAGCAATGTTGTCTAGTTAGTACGGTTCTCCCACTTCTTCAGTTGTGTTCCTGTGTACACTATCATCAGTAAGATTACAATTGTACTGGGGCAGAGTGGAATGGGGGTGAGGGAGGCAGAGCACCACAGTTTCAAAAGTAAAAATTCAGGCATACTCATTCTACAAAGCCTTTTGGAGTACCTATAAAATCTCAGGTGTTTATGTTGGAAGATACTTTAAAAGTAAATATTTAAATGTTGAGACATCCCATCGTAGGATTCCAAAGAGATACAAACACAAATGACAAATTTCAATAATACAAATACATACCACTTAAATACACATAAAAGTTGATTCATTTAGATAAATTCCTTGGAGGTCAATTGGTATTTCAATGGCCAGCGATAACAGAAAATGGTATTTTAGGATGCCCTAAGCTGATTAGTGACGCAGATACACTGATGGCAATTGTAGGCTTTTAAAAAGTTACTTTGATTTCTATGGAAAAAGAAAACATGTTTTCATAGCCATTATCCGAGGCACTTAAGAACAATAGATTGCATATCAATGCTGATCTCGATGCTGAGGAAGATGAAAAAATGGTTCATTTAAAATGACTTATCCAGGCGGCACCTGTGGCTCAGTGGGTAGGACTCCAGCCACATATACCAAAGGTGGTGGGTTCAAACCTGACCCTGGCCAAACTGCAACAAAAAAATAGCTGGGCGTTGTGGTGGGTCCCAGCTACTCAGGAGGCTGAGGCAAGAAAATCACCTAAGCCCAGGAGTTGGAGGTTGCTGTGAGCTGTGATGCCACAGCACTCTACTGAGGGTGACATAGTGCGACTCTGTCTCTTTTAAAAAAAAAGAAAGAAAAAATGCACTTATCCATGATTCTCTTAAAAATAGGGAGAGTAGCTAGAATCTCAGACAGCATAAACATGATATAATGAAATTACTAAATGTATCCTAGAAAATGAAAAAAAAAAGGCTTAAAGAAGCTATAACCAGTTTAGCACTTCCTCTATGGAGGGATTCCTGTCTGTTACAGAATGGTGCTGGTCGATCAGATGTGTACCTAAATATGCAAAAGAGTGAAGAGTCTGGCCAAGGTTGGGGTTTAAAAATCTCTGGGAGCAGTTAGAGAGAAGACCCCAACTGAGGGGAGACTCTGAAATGGGAGGGCCTGAGGGTGTGTGATTAAGGACGAGAGTCCTGCTGCTCTAAGGGGAATTTCTGCAACCCTGGGTGCTAGTTCCCAGCTAGTGAAAATGTGGAGACAGGAGACCCTTTGGCTTTCCCCAGGATTCACAGAAAGCAAGCTTGCTCTAACCCTGGGTAAATAAGGTTGTTTAGAGCTGGCACCAGAGGAAAACCTGCCGGCTCTGAGCCGTCAGGGGGAGTGGGTTTTCTGCCTTAGACAGTGTGAGAACAACTTTAAGGTCTCTCTCAGAATAAGCAAAATCAAGTTTGGTTTAGCAGTGATTATCATCATTCAAACACAGCAGGGAGGTGCTGCCACGTGTACTTCAGTGGCTTTGGCCCTTTATATTCTGTCCTTGTCTGTACCGCTTGGTTTAGTGTTAGTTGCATTTGATAAAGATTTTTACTTTTTTTTTTTTTTTTTTTTTGCAGTTTTTGGCCGGGGCTGGGCTTGAACCCACCACCTCTGGCATCTGGGGACGGCTCCCTACTCCTTTGAGCCACAGGCGCTTTTACTTTTATAGAGAAAGCGTTAACAGCATGAATGGAGTCCTGGATGTGCCCTCTAATTTCTTAAACTCAGTTTAAACCTTATCTATGCATCAGCACTGGCTGGGCTGCTCAGAGTCCCCACCAAAATATTCATTACCGTAGGGGGAAAGAGAAAAAGGGAATCTTTGTACAGAGGCTCTACCCAAGGGACGTCCTGTCCCTGTTCCTGGGGTTGCCTTTTGCAGTATTAAACAGAATACTAGCCATTAGTGTCTGGACATCTTACCTGCTTATGGATAAATGAGAAGGTGAAAATGGTTACAGGCATCCTCACATCACAAAGGGATCACAGGGTCTTTAAAGTAGCGTCTCCTCACATTTTGTTTATAAATGACTAAATAACAAGTGAGGCTAATGACCAAAAAAAGTGTAGCACTAATTGAAATATCAATTGGAATTTATAATAAAAACAAATCCAAAATGATAAATATTTTACAATGGAGAGACACAATCTAAACGCTTGCCCAGTACCCTGGCAGGTCCTCACCAGTAGGCAGGCAGAGAACCTAGAAGGAAACATTGGAACTTAGAGATGCCAAGAAGTGTGAACGCCAGCCTCTCAGACTTGAAGAAAAGTGATGGAAATGGAGACTTCAAAAATCAAGGCTTCAAAACTTACTTCATTTAATTGAAAAATACAATTCAATGAGCAACATCTTTTTTTTTTTTATTTTTTAGTTGTTTGAGACAGTCTCACTCTGTGTCCCTGGGTAAAGTGCCATGGCATCCTAGCTCACAGCAACCTCAAACTCTTGGGCTTAGGTGATTCCCTTGTCTCAGCCTCTTGAGTAGGTGGGGACTATAGGTGCCCACCACAACCCCCCTCCCCAGCTAGTTTTTGGGGGGTTTTTTGGTAGAGATGGAGTCTCACTCTTGCTTAGACTAGTCTGGAACTTCTGAGCTCAAGCAATCCTCCCTCCTCGGCCTCCCGGAGTGCTAGGATTACAGGTGTGAGCCACCGCTCTGGGCCCACACCTTCCTTATTTTTAAAACTGACCTTCAAGAAATACTTATCTTAAAAAAAAAAAAAAAACTTATCTAATAAATAGTCTAGAGCTGAGTTGATACTTTTTTTTCTATAAAGGAAAAGACAGTAAATATTTTAGGCGTTGAGGGCCCTATATTCTCTTTTGCAGCTACTCAACTGCCTTTGTAGTGTGATTGCAACTGTAGGAACGTGTAAATGTGTAAGAGTAGCTGCATTCCAATAAAACTTTATTTGTAAGCACTGAAGTTTGAATTTCACATAATCTTCATGTGTAATTGGTTTATTACTCTTTTTATATCTTTAACCATTTCAAATATAAGAACCAGGTAGGCATGGTGGCTCACACCTGTAACCCCAACACTTTGGCAGGCTGATGTGTGAGGATCACCTGAGTCCAGGAGTTTGAGGCTCCAGGTGAGCTATGATGGGGCCACCATACTCCAGTCTGGGCGACAGAGTGAGTCCCTCTAAATAAATAAATATATAAATAAATACAAATACAAATATAAAAACCAACTCCCATAAACAAAGGCTGATGTAAGAAAACGGGACTCACCCAAGAGGGAGAAAAAAAGTTGTGACTCTTATTATTAATTGAGGGCCATATTTGCTCTAGGAGTGAGAGATGACAAGAACAAATATTATTGAAAACTTAGTGCTGCACCAGGAGCTCTGCTAGGGGTTAACAAATCTTTCTGATTTACTCTTCACAACCATGCTATGGCATAGTTGGCATAGGTTTTATTATATATATGTATAATATATGTGTATGTCTGCACACACACATACTTTTCTTTTCAAAGATGGGGAAACTGAGGCTCAGAGAAATTAAGTAACTTGCCTAGAGCTAGTACTCAGCTAGGATTTGAACATGAGTCAGTCTTTTCAGAAAACCATAAATACCTTGACCTTAGAAGAACTGAGTTCAGGCTTGGCGCCTGTAGCACAGCAGTTATGCCGCCAGCCACATACACCGAGGCTGGCGGGTTCGAACCTAGCCTGGGCCAGCTAAAACAACAATGACAACTGCATCAAAAAATAGTTGGGCATTGTGGCAGATGCCTATAGTCCCAGCTACTTGGGAGGCTGAGGCAAGAGAATTGCTTGAGCCCAGGAGTTGGAGGTTGCTATGAGCTGTGACACCACAGCATTCTACTGAGGGTGACATAGTGAGACTCTGTCTCAAAGAAAAAAAGAAAGGTACTGAGTTCATAGAAAGCCTAGAAGATAAAAAGTTGCACTCAACTTTGAGGTGAGATTCAAGAATCGAGTACTTTAACCTCAAGGTGAATAGAGGCCACGTGAATGATCTTAAGAATTCACTGCTTTGGTAGGTCAGCAGCCACTGAGGCCCCCCCCAGATCTACCCAAAGTGACTTGAGGATGTGCTCTTCCCCAGTTGGCTTGTCCATAGTAGGACAGGCAGTCCAAAAGTGAAGCATCAACAGACCCAATTAATACCAAGCTATGTAGTAAGTTACCCCTCATCCAAGAGGGCTTTCATGTTGCTATTGTAAGAGATGGCATATATTAATAGATTGACGTCTAGACAGTTACTTTTTTCCCTGATTTTTTTACAAATATAATGTATATTTACTTTGTAGAAACTTTAACACACTGTAGGTAAGGAATATAAATGAAAAGATATCTCTATTTCTATGCATCAAGGTAATCACAATTATCATTCTCATGTAATATCCTTTAAATCCTTCTAGTCTTTTTTTCTAAGCACATATATACATATTTTAAAGCAGGACTATGCTGTACATATCCTATTTTTACACAAATGTGTTATGAACGTGTTTCCATGTCATTTCCTAAAGCCTGCAAAATGTCCCTAGAAACAAACCGAAAAATGCAAAATTATCAAATAATTTCGTGCAATTCTGCACACTGTATCAGCTCTTCAAATATTCTTTTTTTTTTTTTTTTTTTTTTGTAGAGACAGAGTCTCACTGTACCGCCCTCGGGTAGAGTGCCGTGGCGTCACACGGCTCACAGCAACCTCTAACTCTTGGGCTTACGCGATTCTCTTGCCTCAGCCTCCCGAGCAGCTGGGACTACAGGCGCCCGCCACAACGCCCAGCTATTTTTTTGTTGCAGTTTGGCCGGGGCTGGGTTTGAACCCGCCACCCTCGGCACATGGGGCCGGCGCCCTACTCACTGAGCCACAGGCGCCGCCCCTCTTCAAATATTCTTGATGCATGTTAGATCATAAAGACTCTACAAAAATTCAGTAGAGAAACTGGGTTCACCTTGCAGCGTATCTCACATCTATTTAATGATGGGATCCTCTATGATATAGCATTGGGAAAATTAATATGCTATGGAATATCCTTGGTGAAAAGCCATTCTACATCATCTGTAATGGATGAATACTATATACCATTGTTAATTAAACAATCAGATTTGAACATTGTTACATTGTTTTCAAATTCTGTTATAAAAAATACTATCATGGGGTGGTGCCTGTGGCTCAAGGAGTAGGTTGCCGGTCCCATATGCTGGAGGTGGTGGGTTCAAACCCAGGCCTGGCCAAAAACCACACACACACAAAAAAATACTATCACGAATATTCCTTTTGTTTTATTACTTTTTGAGACAGAGTCTCACTTTGTTGCCCTAGGCTAGAGTGCCATGGTATCAGCTTAGCTCAGAGAAACTTCAAATTCCTAAGTTTAGGGCAGCACCTGTGGCTCAGTGAGTAGGGCACCAGCCCCATATACCGAGGGTGGCGGGTTTAAACCCAGCCCCAGCCAAACTGCAACCAAAAAAAAAAAAAGAAAATTCCTAAGTTTAAGTGATCCTCCTGTCTAAACCTCTGAAGTAGCTGGGACTTCAGGCACCACCATTATATCTGGCTAATTTTTCTATTTTTAATAGAGACCAGGCCTCGCTCTTGCTAACGCTGGTCTCCAACTCCTGGCCTCCCCACTTTAGCCTCCTAGAGTGCAAGGATTACAGGCGTGAGCCACCACACCCAGACCTATTCTGTATATTCTTGTAGCTAAATCTTTGCAAACATTCATTACCATTCCTGGGGCATGCAATTGTTTTATCATGTATATGAACATGGTTTTTAAGCCTAATGGCTCAATTGTATCCTAGAAAAGTTGTGCCAGTTTGGATTTTCACTAGCAATATGCCCTTCTATCCGCATCCTTCTCCTCCTCTTCCTCCTCCTCCTCCTTTTGTCAAGAGACAGCATCTCACTCTGTTGCCCAGGCTAGAGTGCAGTGGCTCAATCATAGCTCGCTGTAACTTCAACTTCCTGGGCTCAAGCAATTTTCTTGCCTCAGCCTCCTGAGTCGCTGAGACTACAGGCACATGCAACCTACCCCAGCTAGTTTTATTTTTATTTATAGAGACAGGATCTTGCTGTGTTGCCCTGGCTGGTCTTCAACTCCAGGACTCAAGAGTTCTTATCACCTTGGCCTCCCAAAATGCTGGGATTACAGGCCTGAGCCATCACACCTGGTCTCCCCCAATTCTTGACCAAATGGGTGCTTTGCATTTTTAAATATTTGCTAGTTGCATAGGCAAATAACTCTATGCATTGTTTTATATTGTATTTCTTTGAAAGCATAGCAAACATTTAAAAAGATGTTTATTGGCTATTTTTACTTATTTTATAAATTATCAATTTATATCATTGGCCAGATTTTTCTAAACATGTGTTCATTTTTTCACATCAAGTTATATATTGAAGATATTAATCCTCTTGATATGCATTTTTCCATATCCATACTTTATAACTTTAATATTTCACTTATAAGGGTTACACATTTTTAATAGTTTCTACCTTTAGTTTGGTACATTTGAATTCTTTCCCAAATCATGATTTATGAATCTTCACCTAAATTTTTTTAAGTGATTTTATAATTTTATTTATATATTTGGTATGTAGTATATGAATTGAATTTAATTTTTCCTAGATAAAATTTCCTAGATAAACTTTTAGCTAAATAAAATTTATTGGATAACGAATGCATTCCCCACTGGTTTGTAATGCCACTTTTCTTTTTTTTTGAGACAGCATCTCAAGCTGTTGCCCTGGGTAGAGTGCTGTGGTATCATAGCTCACAGCAACCTCCAACTCTTGGGCTTAAGCAAGTCTCTTGCCTCAGCCTCCCAAGTAGCTGGGACAATAGGCACTGCCACGACCCCCAGCTATTTTTTTTTTTTATTTTTTGCCATTATTGTTTTAGCTGGCCTGGGCTGGGTTTGAACCCACCAGCCTCGGTGTATGTGGCTGGCACCCTACCCACTGAGCTACGGGCGCGGCCCTGTAATGCCACTCTTATACAATATATTATTATACACTCTCATGCCTTCAAAATGACTATAATTCCAGGTAAGGCAAATTTCCCTCTATTATTTTTCCTTTGCCTTTCCTTTCCTTTTCCTGGCTATTCTTGTGAGCATTAAACTAGCTTCCTACCATGAATCAAGATGTTTTCCATAATTTTCTCTTTTTTTCTTGGAGGGTGAGGGGACAGGTCTGTTGGCCCCCAGGCTAGAGTGCTGTGGCACTGTCATAACTCACTGCAACCTCAAACTTCTGGACTCAATCCTTCTGAATACTGGGACTATAGGTGCATGCCACCACACCTGGCTAATTTTTTAATTTTTTGGTAGAGATGGGAATCTCACTCTCTTTCAAGCTGGTCTCAAACTCCTGGCCTCAACAGATCCTCCTGCCTCAGCCTCCCGTGCTGGGATTATAGGCACAAGTCATTGTGCCCAGCCCTTCCTGTCATTTTCTGTGTTCTACATTCTAACTGTCCGAATTAAAGACCATGTTGGCCAGGTGTGGTTGCTCACAACTGTAATTCTGTAATGGGTGGATTGCTTGAGATCAGGAGTTTGAGCCCATCCTGAGGAAGAGACCCCATCTCTAAAAAACAATAGCTAGGCAATGTGGTGGGGAGGCTGAGGCAGGAGGATCACTAGAGGCCATGACTTTAAGGTTGCCATGAGCTATGACGCCATGGCACTCTGTGAGGACAATAAAGTGAGACTTTGTCTTATAAAAAAAAGCATATTGATTCCTTAAAGTTTTGAAATATTCTGCCTATAAAATTACCTGGGTGCTGAAGTTTTCTGACATTTATCAATTTAAAAATGGTTTTTAGTCTACACAGCTGTACCAATCATCAAAATTATTTTAGAAGAACCCTTTTTGTCAAGATGTCCAAAATCAGCAGCTGACTATAGTTATATCTCTCCTGTCAGTCATAATATGTATTTAGATTTTCTCTTTTTTTAATTGGGCTTTTCCAAAAGTGCATCTGCTTCATTGGTCTTTTGGATGATCCACTTACTGGATTTGTATGCCAATCCCATTTTATTACTCTCCCATGTGTTCCTTAAATATTATTCATTTGGGGGCTTCTTGGATTGATTGGTTGGTTAACTTTTTTTTTTTTTTTTTTGAGACAGTGTCTTGGGCTAAAGAGATCCTCTTGCCTCAGTTTTTCTATTTTTAGTAGAGACAGGGTCTTGCTTTTGATCGGGCTGGTCTCAAACTTGTGAGCTCAAGCAATCCACCTGCCTTGACCTCCCAGAGTGCTAGGATTACAGGTTTGAGCCATTGTACCTGGCCTAACTTTTTTTGTTTTTAAATGATAATACAGCATATAAAGCTCTGAGTTTTTCTAGGTACGACTTTAGATTTATTTTGGATATATAGTTTTCTCTATTTTATTGTCTTAAACTCTGATTATAATTTGTATTTTATCTTTGACCTAAAAATTATTTGAAGGCAGTATTTCAATTTCTAGTATTTTCAGCTTTTATTTATTTATTTTTTTATTCTGTCTTATTAGGTCGCCCTCGGTAGAGTGCTGTGAAATCACAGCTCACAGCAACCTCACACTCTTGGGCTTAAACCATTCTCTTGCCTCAGCCTCCCAAGTATCTGAGACTACAGGTGCCTGCCATAATGCCCGGCTATTTTTTTGTTGTAGTTGTCATTGTTCAGCAGGCCCAGGCCAGGTTTGAACCCGCCAGTCCCGGTGTATGTGTATGGCACCCTAACCACTGCTACAAGCACCGAGCGTATTTTCAACTTTTAAAATCCTTTTGTTATTAATTGCTCACTTTATTGTCTAGTGATCAAAGATTATGGTCTATAATGTGTCATTCACAGTTGTGTTATATTCTATCTGTACAGGTTCCAGGAATATTTTAAAAGGATATGTGTTAAAATCCCCTTTCTTTTTTGGACTAAGGCTCTGAGTTTCATCAAATTCTCCTGCTATTTTTTGCATTTTGCTTTATATATTTTGATGGATGATTACTAGGCACTATTACATCTTCATATAAAATAAAAAGTAAACTCTTCTTTGATCCAGTCAGTTTTTCCATACATTGTATTCTTTCCTGATATCAATGACTACTCCTGAATTATTTCTGTTGGCCTAGCAACTCTGCTGACCTTTTATCTTAGGTGAGGCTGCAGTGAAACGCACGAATGCACTCCCCTCACACACACATATATGTGATTGCTTTTGATCCAAATTAAAAATCTAACTTTGGATAAGGAAGTTTAAGTCAATGTGGATTCTATTTTCCTTCTTATTTTGTCTTTGTTTTTCTTGTGCCACCCTTTTCTTGTCTTTTATTGTGTGTTGGTCAAGTCTGGTTTTTTTCATTTTCTGCAAACTAAGCACCATGTGACTATACTTCCTATTTAAAATGTTTTATGGGCGGTGCCTGTGGCTCAGTGAGTAGGGCGCCGGCCCCATATACCAAGGGTTGCGGGTTCAAACCTGGGCCTGGCCAAACTACAACAAAAAAATAGCTGGGCATTGTGGAGGGCACCTGTAGTCCCAGCTACTTAGGAGGCTGAGGCAAGATAATTGCCTAAGCTCAGGAGTTGGAGGTTGCTGTGAGCTGTGACGCCACAGCACTCTACTGAGGGTGACAAAGTGAGACTCTTATCTCAAAAAAAAATAAAAATTTTTACCTCCTAATTACTTCTCCCCCTCCCAACCAGATGTCACGTTCCACCATTGTAATGAAATGGCTCTCGTGAGTCACCAGTGACCTCAGATACCTAAATAGAGTGGACACTTCTCAGCACTTGTCTTACTATACTCCTTAGTGCCCCCCCGCCCGCCCCAGCCCTACGATTTTCCGAGTTCTGTTTGTCTGTCTTGCTATTTCCTGAGCTACCTTTCTGCATCCTCTCCTCCTCCCCCTCTTTGGTCCTAGGCTCTAACTGCTTCTTTGCATTCTTACCCTAGGTGATCTCATCCATTTCTTAGGCTTCAATTACTACCATATTCAAGGTTAATCAAGTTTGCAAACTCATCCTAGAAAAAGCGCTACAAACCTCCTTGCTGAGTATCACTACATCACCTTTGAAGTGCCCTGCCGGGGAAGCTGTGCACTGATGCCAGCACCGAGTCCACCCTTCAAAGCAATTTTGTAACTTTTTCTGGAATGGTCGGTCATCAGAGCTGTTGTCATATGAGGTCAGAAAAGTGTGTTTACAAACTCATCCTAGAAAAGTGCTACAAATCTCATTGCTGAATATCACTGCATCACCAAGGGGAGAGCTTTTAAAATGACCACAGTGATAGTCAGCAATGAGGTATGTAGCACCTTTCTCGGATGAGCTTGTAAACTTAATTGTCTAATCTCTTAGGACTAGGATTTCCAAATCTCCAATCCAGACCACTTCTTTGAGCTCTAAACTAATACACACGATCATTCTCTTGACAATTCCACGAGTTATCTGATAGGCACTTCCTGGGATGAACCCATGCCGTCCCCTTCACGCCAGTCCTCTCCTCCTCCCCTTTCCTCCGGCTTACTGCACTGCAGGGCCATCCACTGTTGTTCAGGCCCTAAGTCTGACAGTCAGCACTGGGCTTTTTAATCCTTTACCCATCACATCCTAATATCGCCAAGTGCAAATGATTCTCACGTCCACGTATTTCTTGGAACTATCCATTTCTTTACACTTCCACTGCTGACCACCTGGGCCATTTGACATCATCTTTTGCCTCAACAAATACAACAGTCCCCTCACTATTCTCCCAATTTCTACTTTTTTTTTTTTCCCGAGACAGGGTCTCATTCTGTTGCCCAGGCTAGAGTCTAGTGGTGTCATATTAACTCACTGCCACGCCAAACTCTTGGGCTTGAGAGAGCCTCCTACCTCAGCCTCCTGAGTAGCTGAGACTACAGTGTATATTAACCATATCTGGCTAATTTTTCTCTTTTTTTTTGTAGAGATAGGATCTTGCTCAGGCTGGTCTTGAACTTACGATGTACTCAAGCAATCCTCCCATGTCAGCCTCCCAAAGTGCTAGAATTACAGGTGTGAGCCACCTGACCCAGTCTCAGCTTCCACTCTAGTTCCTCTGAAACTGTTTTCCGCCAGCCCTTGCTGAACTATACATGGGTCATAGCAGATTATTCCACTTTATACCTTCCAAGATTCACCCTGCCCTTAGAATCAAAATCAAGCACTGTGGTACCACCAGCAACCCAGGGCCCTGGTGATCTGGGCCTTGCCAAGTGCTCCAACTTCCCTCCACTTCCCTTCCCATCCTCTCTGTTTCTTTCTTTCTTTCTTTTTTTTTTTTTGAGACAGAGTCTCACTCTGTTGTCCTGGGTAGAATGTCATGGCATCATAGCTCACAGCAACCTCAAACTCTTGGGCTCAAGTGATCTCCTTGATCTCAGCCTTCCAAGTAGCTGGGACTACAGGTACCTGTCACAATGCCTGGCTATTTTTAGCAACAGGGTCTCATTCTTGCTTAGGCTGGTCTTGAACTCCTGAGCTCAGGAGTTAGGATTATAGTGCCTGGTCCAACCTCTCTGTTTCTATTCCAGCAATACTGGCCTTCCTTCACTTCCTTCAATATTCTGGTAGAATTCCTACCTAACTCTTTCCATGCCACCATGTCTTCATGAGGTTGGCTCAAATGTTTAGTCCCCTCCAGAGACCAACCCTGACCACTCAATCTCTAGTAACCTCTCCCCAGCCCCACCAGGCCATTGGCATATCGCTGTGTTATTGTTATCCTGTTTGTCACTCTTTGGGATTATGTGGATAATCTGTCAACTCATTTATACGTGTTTCCCTCCACTAACATGTACACTCTTCTGAACACAGGGAACTTGGTCGGTTTTTCACTTTTGTTTCCACAGTGACAGCAGTGCCTGGCTCTAATAGGTAGTTGTGTGCAATACAATGGGTCAAAAGAACACCGCAGGCCAGTAAACCCCCGGGCTGCTCTGACATCGGCAGAGAACAACAGAAGGTTGGATTTGGCAGGTCCAGATTTACATACTGTCTATGCCACTCTTTAGATACATGTCTCGGCAAGTTACCTGCTCTTCATTTTCTCACCTGAAATAAGCAATTCTACTGTAGGGAGCTGCTTTATGGGTTAAATGCGCAAAACCTAATAAATACTTGGCACCGTGACTAGTATTCGGTAAGAGCTTAATAAGTACCAGCTAGCAATATGTACATAAATTATACACACACACACACACACACACACACACACACACACACACACACACACTTTGGTGCTCATTGTTGTTTGGCATAATGTTTCTGTTGTTGTGCCTTTGAAACCCCAACTCCTGTGCTGTTATCAATATCGTATCACAAGAGCACAATGGGAACCTTTAACACTCTCTAACCAGTTCCAGCTAATTTTTCTGTTTTGTTTTGTAGAGACAGGGTCTTGCTCAGGCTGGTCTTGAACTTATGGGCTCAAGCAATCCTCCCATGTCAGCCTCCCAAAGTGCTAGGATTATAGGCGTGAGCCACCTGACCCAGTCTTCGCTTCTACTCTAGTTCCTCTGAACTAGAGGTGCATAAAGCTCTAAAGTTCTTCCCCCTACAGGTGTATAAAGCTCTAAACACCTCTTTAAATGATTTATCTCAAAATACAAATATTCCCTCCAGCATAATATAGCGGTTTCAAGTGACCTCTGCTCCATCTGCTTCCTCAGAGGTCATCTGTTATTTTAATAGTAAATACAAGTTTGTACAGATATTGCACTTGTGGAAAGATACAGGGCAAAATCATCTTTGCACTCATCCTAAAATCCCATGAACATCTTTTAAAGAACTCTCATTATGGTGAACTATGCCCCTTTTATAACACATAATGGCTGGAACAATTCAATTTTTATCATTTATTATTTTTATTTGGACAACATATATACATATGTACAAAATACTTACTGTCTGAATCCTCTTTTATAATTTCATTTGATTTACAAAAACAGGACAGCAAAATAACTTAGGTCACTAATACTGTACAAAAATAAAACTGATTAAACAGTTGTAAAGAGTATCTTACAGTGTTACAGATCATTCATCTTTAGTGAAAGAACATCTCAGTCTATCCAGAGTGATGAGTACTGTGCTAAATCTATCTGCAAACTGACAAACTAATCAGTTTCTGTAATTATAACTACCAAATAGAATTCTCAAAAGAAGCATGATGGACAGCTAGACCTTAAAGCCAGGGCATCATTCCACAATGGTGAAGGGCTTTCTTCTTCCCTAACCAAGGAGAGGAGAGATCTTAACTCTAAAACTATTAAATTTTCCAGAATATGACAACTACTTACAATATTAGATAAAACAACTTCTCTTTCTTTTTAAACACCTGCAATAGTCTTTCAAAAATTCAGTTTGGTTAAAAAAGTAAACAAAAATTACTATCCTGCATTTGGATTTTCATAAGTTAAATCCATGGTCTTTTTAATATAAAAAGTAATTGCTTCATAGTTTTAGTGTTCAATGAACTCTAGTAGTCCTAGTTGAACCGTATCTTGATAGAGTAAATCTAATTAGAATGCTGGTTCCTGTTTTGTGACGTTTTAAAACAGGATTTATCACAAAGAATAAAAAGCCTTGAGTTTATACGTTACATTACTATAACATATAAGAGAGAATATCAAATGTGTATTTGTCAACAACTTGAAAAGGCAAGTAGCAACTTTTTTGGGAAGTAAATTGTGCATCATTTTTTAAACAAGTTGCTGCGTTTACATCCATCTAAGTGCTCGACAAAAGCCACATATAGATTTACTCCTGAAACTATAAAGATTGTCTTTCACTAACTTTGCCTTGTTTTCCTTCGTTTCTTTCTGTGAGGGAAGGATGAGTTTTTCCAAGTTAGAAAGTTGCTAGGCAACCCAAACTCCTCACTCACTAAAAGGCAGCGTGCAGAGTATCACAAACAGAACTGTTCCATGAGCTCAGGAAGAAACAGGCAGCCTAACCTATTTCGTATGGAAGAACAGATGTCCTTAAAACTTATTTTGGACACGGAAATTAAAATTTGGTTTAAAATAAGCGTTTCAAAAATCTGAAACAGAGGTAGAAAGTGTTCTTTATTTTTCCTGACATGTTTTCTCGTGAGAAAACACTTTCCTTTTTATCCCATGGACTGCTCCCAGTCCCTAATGTTAAAAGCAGTTCTCTTTATAGAACTGCTAATACAACTATGTTGGTTAAACAAACAAAAAAACCCACACCGTGCTAGTGATGGCTGTTGTATTGGAAGTCGGAGTCAGCTGTGACCCGTGCCCACTGCAGGAGCCCACACTCATTCTGAATTGGAAATGAGTGTCAGGTGAAATAGGTAGGCACCCTATGTTTACACAACACATTTTACAGCACATATATAAACTAGAGTGCACCATAGCTCCATGTTTTAAATATCAGATAAAATCGTCAGAAATCGTCTGAAAAAAAAAATGTAAACATTTTCCCCATCATCACTGCTGACTCCCCTCATTTGAGGTTTTTAACTATGAAAACTCAGTTCAGTTGTCTGGCCACTTAAAGGCCAAAATTAAGTTTTCGGATAAATGGCCTATTATGGATGTAGTGGTTTCAGCCATTACAGACACCTAGATACACGATAGATAGTGGTGAGGATACTGACGTAAAAGGTACAGGGATGTGATTTCATTCCTCGTGTTCCATACGTTCTCCAAAAGGGACTATTCTGAGGAGTCCCCTTTGCAGTCACCGTGGTATTTTCCCTTGATACTTGCTACTGACAGGGGTCTATTTTTCTTTGCATATTTCAGCTCCCTTCTACATAACTCTTGCACCTGATAGTGGGAGTTTTGTAGGAACATGAGAAGGAGACCCACCTTTTTCCCCGAAACATAGGTGTTTCCAGATTTAGTTACCATTAGGTACCCATTCGAATGAAACCTAACAGTGTCAAAAGCCCTTTCCCTCAGTGACATTATGGTACAATAAGATGATGTTAACTAAATGGATAGGAAAATTTGGAAAAGTTAATAGAGTTAAAATTCCATTGGTTCTTTTTATTATTATTATTATTATTTAAATACTCCTTCTCCTTCAGCATCTTGCGTAGATTCTGCCCTCACATCTCTGCCGTGATGTCTTAGGGAAACATGGATATTGTAAAATAAGCAGATTATAATCTGGAGCCAGACAGAGTGTCTGCTTCTATCCTCAAAGCATGTTTTAACTTATTCATCCTCTGCGTTAGGAAATAAAAGTGCAGTTTATGTTCAACAAGGACAGTTCATACAAAGCAAGGTTTAAAAGTTCTGTACTTATTAGTGTAACCTTTCAAAGGTTTGTCTTGATTAGTATAAATTCAGACTCTGCTTACCCATTGACTATAAGTAACTTGAAGTCTTTAGATGACAGATCATGCTGGAGTAGATGTGCTCTTGCATAAAGACAGCTGTGCTATGGCGGTTTTTTCTTTTTTAATCTCAAAAGTTAACGTGATTCAAGAGAGTGGTTTTGCTAAACAAACTGAAGCACACTCGTCATTACATTAAAAGGTAAGAAAACAATTCTGAGAAGACGGCAAGCAGAAAGGGCCCGGAATCACCACGTGAGGCCACAGGTTGACTCACCCAGTCGGACATATGTACACCAGTGTTGGAGCTTTGAAATTCTACCCAGTCGTGGCCTTTTCCCCTCTCCCCCCACCCCCCGACCCACCCCTGAAAAAAAAAAAAAGGGGGAAGAAAAACCCCAAAGCATTTTGCCTTCCTTCCAATAGTCAGAGACGGGTTCAGAGAGTTGCCTCTGCCAGGGGACCAAGTGTTGACTTTGATCGTAGGCTACAATGTGCTTTTTAAAAATAATGCGGAGAGAAGAAAATCAGAATATTGACCAAAGAGCAGTGACCTCCTGTGCTGTCAGCGTGCCTCTTCTGGGTGTCGTTTCCACCTGCCTGTCTGTTTCCTGGGAGTAGTTTTGTCCTTTCCGGGTCCATCCCTCCCTGGCTTCTGTGGGTAGCACCTCACAAAGGGTTGGCCAGCGCCTTTTTCGACCGCTTGATCATACTGGGGTGGAACTCGGTGTGACGCCGGGCGTGCTTTGTGAGGTGGTCGCTCCTCATGAAGCGCTTCTCGCAGAGTGGGCAGCGGAACTGCTTCTCCCCCGTGTGGGTCCGGTAGTGGCGCGTCAGCTCATCTGAGCGGGAGAACTTTTTAAGGCAGTCTGGCCATGTGCAGGGAAAGGGCCGCTCACCTAAGAGACAGACAGAGACCGTTTAAAGAACACAAAAGAAAATTCTGAAGGCTGGTCAGGGTCAAGGATCCCTGTGACTCCAGGGATAAATCCCTTGAATATTGCAAGATTAGTGTTATGGGCAGACTTGTGTCCTTCTCCCCCAAATTCATGTGTTGAAGCCCTAACTCCCAGCACCTGAGAATATGACTGCATTTGGAGATGAGGCCTTTAAAAAGGTAATTAAAGCTAAATGAGGTTATTAGGGTGGGCCTTAATCCAGTGACCGTTGTCCTTATAAGAGAAAAATAGGACACAGACGTGAAGATTAGGACAGACTGTGAGAGACATGGTGATAGGGGCCATCAGCAAGCCCGGGAGAGAGGCCTGAGGATGAAAGCAACCCTTTCCACACCTTCCAGCCTCCAGAGCTGTGAGGACACTGATTTCTATTGTGTAAGCTGCCCAGTGTGTGGTTCTTTGTCATGGCAGCCTGGGCAAATTTACACAATGAGGAAATCACTACAAGTCATCTTCTCTAAGCAATTGAGCTTGCTGTTTTGTACCAACTAGAGCCCTTGGAAATCACTTTTTCTGGTTTTATTCTACATGGATGCTGGTTTCATGAATTCTCTCAGGAGTCAAAGGCTAAGGCCTTTGCTAAAATTCTTGGCATTATAGAGATGAAGAACAACCAGCATCTGGTCCACCCAACCTTCTGCTCAAGCAGGTGTTTTGCCCCTGTGCTCCAGAGCACTGGGACCACCCAGCATCTGTCGGAAAAATGTCCAGAGACAGGCAGTCCCACAACCTCGCAAGACAGCCTGATTGTTCTTAAGCATCTCTGCCACAAATACTTTTATTGATGTGAAATCTGCCTTTCTGCAAAAGCCATATTTTAAGTCATATTGTCTTAACACTAAAAATAAGTTTGTTCCTTCAGCCACATAATAATCCTTTAAATATCTGCAGACAGCTATCATGTCTTTCTTTAATCTTCTATTCTCCAGACTAAACAATTCTGATGTCTTCCATATTCTTCATAAAGGAACTCGTGTTATGAAATAATGATGTAAGTGCAGGCATAGAGCCAGGAGCTTTCCATGCCTTTCTCACTGAATTCTCACAGAATACCCCAAAGGTAGTTCCCAGTTTACAGATGAGAAGACAGAGGCCTGGAAGATTCACTCAGGATCACACAACTGCAAAGGGAAAGCAGAGCCACGAACGGACCTTGTCTACCCAACTCCTAGGCCCAAGCTCTTGGCCACTCGGCTGTTCTGCCTCCGTGGGCCACAAGGACTTGACTGTTTCCATGGCTGCCCCGTTCTGGCTGCTTTCCTTGGACTCACACTATTGTCTCTGCATCCCACTTAACATGCAACTAAGCCCTGCCTGCCAGATGTGATTAACCCACCATCAAGAACCTCCTGCTGGGCGGCGCCTGTGGCTCAAGGAGTAGGGCACCGGTCCCATATGCCAGAGGTGGCGGGTTCAAACCCAGCCCCGGCAAAAAAAAAAAAAAAAAAAAAGAACCTCCTGCTGCTCCCCTGCCCACCCTAAGCTGATGCGAGGGGAGGGCCCATGTCCATGTTGGGAGGACACACAAACAGAAAAGTGGACAAGCTGTTTGGGATGACAACTCTGCTTGTTCCTTTTATAAGTGGCAGCTACCATGGGCTCCCAAGAGCTGCCTGCCTGCCTACTCTTCACACCTTTCCAACCATAGCTGAAAGCAGCTGCTTCACAGACACAGGACACAGACTCCTGGTCTCCACAGAACTTTCCAGACACGTCTTTGGTAGGTGTTAGAAGTGAACATTTTGTCACTATTGTCCCCCGGGAACCCAGAGAGAAACTGCAAAGGTTGGGAGCTGTCCAGCATGGTACATCTGAGTCATTCTATTTCCCTGTGCTTCTTTTAACCTGTGCTGAGGAGATGTAGAAATGCTGGTAAAACAAAGCAAAGCCAACCAACTCTATCACTTTCTTGATAATCAGTAGGTGACGAAGGTTTTATTTGCTGTTCTCTAAGCAGGGCAATAGTCATAACGACCTGTACAACCTACTTGTGCTTGAGGGAAACCCAATGTGAGCAGAGCAGAGATGTGGCAGCTGATTATGCGCAGGTCTAGGTAAAAATTCTTACTGAGCTCTGGGTTGAAAAGCTATGTCAGCAAAAGGGAATAGCAAGCTGGGGGTCATGCCTGTAACCCTAGCACTTTGGGAGGATAAGGTGGGAGGATGGCTGGAGCCTGGGAGTTCGAGCCTACCATGAGCTATGATTGCACCACTGAGCTCCAGCCTGAGTGACAGAGCAAGATTCTGTCCTTAAAAAAAAAAAAAGGCAATAGCAAACCAATAAATGCTGGGCCTTACCCAAGGTGGATGATAGCTAGGGGTTACTGATGCATTTAGATACTTCTATAGGGGGCCAAAAAAATAAGAAGAAAGCTTTCCCTCCAACACTCAACAAAGACATGGAGGTAAAAACTATACTTTTGCCCTCCCCCCCCTTTTTTTTTTGTAGAGACAGAGTCTCATTTTATTGCCCTCGGTAGAGTGCCGTGGCGTCACACAGCTCACAGCAACTTCCAACTCCTGGGCTTAGGTGATTCTCTTGCCTCAGCCTCCCGAGTAACTGGGACTACAGGTGCCCGCCATAACACACAGCTATTTTTTTGTTGCAATTTGGCTGGGGCCGGGTTTGAACCCACCACCATCGTTATGTGGGTCAGCGCCCTACCCACTGAGCCATAGGCACTGCCCACTTTTGCCACTTTTATTGGATAAAGAGCATTTTTACCCACTTTGGCAAACCTTGAGCAAAAGGTAAAATGCAGATCATTACAACTCAACAAGGCTGAGCTTCTTTGAGCAAGAATAATGTCATGCATGACCTTTGTCCAAATCATACTGCTAAGCATTTGGTAAATGTCCAAACTTTAAATACACAGCTCCCTAAACACACACACACTGAGTCTATTCATCCCCCAAGTCACTCATATCGACCAAAACCTCCTCAGAAGTTACTGGGTTACTGGAGAAGACATTTGGGCTATTTCAGAATCAGACTGCAGTCAAGTCCGCTCTAACTCCAATAAAGTGGCTATGAGGGGAATGTTCTTCTAAACATAATATCCTGAAAATACAATGAAGGGGTCAGAACTCAACCGATAAGTTGCAAAAACCAAACCAACCCAAATCAACTCTCTGCTGTCTTCTTTTTGGAGCCCTCTCTCCACTGCTCTGAAAGGTAAGGAAGACAGTGAAAGACACGGGCTGGGCATCTTCTCAGTGCCTATCAGGACAAAAGACTCATCGGAAGTGGTTTTCTTGGTTTAGCTTACTCACTAGCCCGTGTGCTCAATTCCTTCAAGTGAGTCACACAAAGAGGGTGTTCACCGAGTTGGAGGGATCTGTGTCCACCACAGGAAAAATGGCATAAAAGACGGTTCAGCTGTGGGCTAGGACTGGAAAAAACACCCCCTGTGTTAAGAAGATAGTTTTACAGAACTGATCATCAACGGAAAACCATTCTGAAGTCTGAATCAGCTGGAGGTATGGGAGAGCTGTGAAGTGTTTATGCTTGCCACTGCCATGTGTTCCAAACATAACCAGGGTTCATTCCCGCTGAATTCACTTTCAATCCAGCTCATTGCTCCACCCTCGACTGCTCCTTTGTGATCATGTTATGATGGTCCTCACCACCTCCAATCCAGATGCTGTCATTGACTGAGGGTCCTCCTCGCTGAAGTGTTTTGCAGAGGGACAGGAGGGACTCCCACAGAGCCCAAGTCAGTTGAGAGCCTACGGTAGCCTTTCCAGGACTCATACAACTTGTATAGATAAAGCTTATACTTTTTTTTTTTGAGACCGAGTCTCACTTTTTTGCCTTTGGTAGGGTGCCATGTCATCATAGCTCACAGCAACCTCAAATTCTTGGGCTCAAGTGATTCTCTTGACTCAGCCTCCCGAGTAGCTAGGACTACAGGTGCCCACCATGCCATAATTCCAAGCTATTTTTAGAGACGGGGGCTTGCTGTTGCTTAGGCTGGTCTCTAACCTGTGAGTGCAGGCAATTCACCTGCTTCGGCCTCCCAGAGTGCTAGGGTTACAGGCATGAGCCACCTCGCCCGGCCTCAAGCTTACACTTTCTAAGCATTTAAAAGGATCTGCTTGGAAGCAAGTTGCTATGTACACTAGCCCAGAGATTTTTGAAAAAACATTAGGAACTTTTTGGTCAAAGATCTAAACTGGAGATTAGGAATTATTTCCCACTGGCCAAATCTGGCCTGCTATGAACTGAGAATTGTTTATACCGTTCTTCTATAGTACAACATCTGTAAATTGACCACCCAAGGTACTAGAACAAACTGGTCAACATACAGAGATGGCCAACATAAGGAAATAGGCCTACCGTTATGATACATACATGTGATGCTTGTCCAGTTATAAAAACTTAAGGAGGGGGGGCGGCGCCTGTGGCTCAGTGAGTAGGGTGCCGGCCCCATATGTGGAGGGTGGTGGGTTCAAACCCAGCCCCAGCCACACTGCAACAAAAAAATAGCCGGGCGTTGTGGCGGGCGCCTGTAGTCCCAGCTACTCGGGAGGCTGAGGCAGGAGAATCACATAAGCCCAAGAGTTAGAGGTTGCTGTGAGCCGTGTGACGCCGCCCGGCACTCTACCCAAGGGCGGTATAGTGGGACTCTGTCTCTACAAAAAAAAAAAAAAAACAAACAAACTTAAGGAGGGCTCGGAACCCGTAGAAAAGTGGTTACGGTGCCAGCCTTCTTCATACCATACACCAAGGGTGGCGGGTTGGAACCTGGCCCGGGCCAGCTAAACAACTGCAACAAAAAAATAGCCAGGCGTTGTGGCGGGCGCCTGTAGTCCCAGCTATTTGGGAGGCTGAGGCAAGAGAATCACTTAAGCCCAAGAGTTTGAGGTTGCTGTGAGCTGTAACACCATGGCATTCTACCCAGGGCGACAAAAAAAAAAAGAAAAACAAAACTTAAGGAGGTGGTCAATGTAGGGAGGTGGTCAGCAACGGAGGTTCTACTGTATTTCATTTTTACCAAATAGCTGGAAAAAAATTAAAAAATAAAGAATAGTTCATCTAAAAGAAAAATGATAAACTGAGAAATAAAATGTTTGTAATACAAAAAAAGAGAGAATATTTCATGCAGGAGAAGGTAAAATTAAACTTAAATTTCCATATCCACATATGAAATTTTATTGGAAACAGCTCTGCTCTTTGGTTTCTGTATCATCTGTGATTGCTTTTCTATAATAGCAGCGTTGACCAGCTGCAGCCAGAGACTGCATAGGTGAAAATATCTACTCTCTGGTCCTTTACAGAAGGTGGGCTGACCCTGATCTCAATTGGACAATCTGAACTTCTGCTTGGTGTACATCAGAGACTGTACATCTTCTGGGACCAGACTCATTAAAAAAAAAAAAAGGTAAGAAGCCAGAAACCCAGGTGTCAGGATAGGAGTTATGCTTCCTTCAAATACAACACCATAAAACACGGGCTGGCCAACAGCATGCGTGCAGGTGGGATTTGCTTGGGGATCTACATACCAACTACTATGGGACACATTGTTGCACGTTAGTTAATAATACACTCCTAATAAGGTAACACTCAGAAAATGATACGTTTTTCACCTAAGAAAGTATGGAATGGGGACAACCCATGTAGAGAGGAACAGAATTTAATGGGACTAGACACGATTTGCAGAGGAGGAACTTTCAAGCCTAGAGAGGCTGTGACTTGTCCTTCATCCCACAACTAGGGGGGAAGCGAGTCAGGTGCTCTCAGCTCAGTGCTGAGTTCCAAAGGAGAATGGTCAGCCTTCTTTATACCAAACAAATCACACCACAGTGCAACTATCAATTAGACAATCTTTAAAGCTGTCTTTAGCAATTAATGAGTTACCCATCGTGGGGTGGGGGGAACAACACACTTGTAGCAGTGCGTTATTTCTGGTCTTCCCAGGAAAGCACACCCAGAGGCAGTGACACAATAAACTCTGCTTTACTGGAGCAGAGCTGATAACAGCACAAGCTTCTCTGAGCTGTCATTATTTATAGGCCACTCCCCGCCCCTTTCAGCAACCAGCTAAGCACCTCCCACTGACTGACTCAATTCGGAGTATAAAATAAATTTGATCAAAAGAGCTAATGAACACTCCACAAAATGTGCAAAGGACTGTCCTAGCAGAGACAGATGAGGCCTCCAGAATTCTCCAAGGTCAACAGTGGATACAAGAGCAGTGGAGTGGGGCCTGCTGGCTGCACAGGCTTTTCAGAGGGAGCCTCCTCTCTCCCAGTCAGTTAGCCCACGATGCCAGGTGAAGCTTACTCTTCTTGGTAAAGTCCAGAACTGAATGGAGGTGAATTCTCCTTAGAGAAGAGGGGGGTGGAGTTGTGAGTGCAGAGCTTGCTGTCTGGATATAGCCAACTCCTCCTCCCTGGTTGTTCTCATCTTTTTGCCCAAGTCCAGGGAAAGGCCTAAAAAGATCTAATGTTTATCAAAGCAGGAAGGTAAAAAATATGAACTCAAAAGCTCCCACTGCTTCCAGCAAATGTAAAACAAACTGGCAAAAAAACAACCTAAGAGATTTAGACGGCCTTTTCAGACTAGAGCTCTTAAAGCGTCAATTAAGAATCATAGCTTTGGGCGGCGCCTGTGGCTCAGTTGGTAAGGCACCGGCCCCATATACTGAGGGTGGCGGGTTCAAACCCAGCCCCCGCTGAACTGCAACCAAAAAGAAAAAGTATCATAGCTTCTTGCATGTGTACAAAATCAAGCCTTCTGGAAGAAAAATCATTTGCATTTTTTAATGCAAAAAAGCAACTAGGATTCCACAGATAGAATAATTTGATATCACAAAATCACATAGATATTATTACCCATTTTAAGAGGCTGCTACACACAGAGAGACACATGTTTTGGCTTGATGGATACAAAACAGGATTTGGTAAAATTAAATATCCATCCCTAATAAAAACTTTTAGAAAAACAGGAGAACAATTCTTTAAGAGGATTGAAGTGACTGTGTAAATGGACATCCACTGCCATCATTACAATTCAACATTGTTCAGGAAATGTCAGTGAGTGCAATAAGACAACAAAATAAGAAATGGTGAGAGACAAGAGGTGTATGAAATAAAAATTATTTGCACCTGATATAATTTTCTATTTGAAAAATCCAAGATAAATAACTAAAAAATCTAACATAAATTAAAAATCCATTCATAAATATAAATATACAAAGGAGCAGTGGTTTTCTTATATGCTAAACATAACCTGTCAGGACAAACCTGACAATGAAAGTTCAGGACCATTATGAATAAAACCATAAAACTTGATGTAAAAGAAAATAAATGGAACACTTCTCATGCTCTTGGGTTGTAAGACTGAATGGTGTGAATGTGGCAACTCTATACAAATTCATTTATGAAATAACACAGACCATAGGATTTTTTTTTCCTTGAACTTGATGAAATTATTTCTAAAGCGCATCTGGAAGAAAAAAATATGCTCCACTTGCCAAGAAAATTTTGTGAAAAAGCAAAAAACAAGTGAGCACTTATAACACCAGTTATTAAAATACATTATTAAAGCTGTAATAATTAAGATAGTGAGATACAGTAAAGGAAAAGATAAATCAGTGGAACAGAGTCTGAAAATAAACCTAAGAATCTACAGGGATTTGGCATATGGTAAATGAAATATTTCAAATCAGTGAAGCAAAAAAATGTTTAATTCAATAAATGACACAGACATCAGGTAAAAAAGTTAAATCTGGATCCCTACCTTGTACTTTTCACTGAAATAAATTCCAAATGGGCTATAAATGTGAATGTAAAAAAAGCAAGCATAAAGATAAAAGAAAATTTATGTGAATATCTTTAGAATCCTGAAATGGGGGTGGCGCCTATAGCTCAGTGAGGAGGGCACCGGCCCCATATACTGAGGGTGGTGGGTTTGAACCCGGCCCCGGCCAAACTGCAATAAAAAAATAGCTGGGCATTGTGGCGGGCGCCTGTAGTCCCAGCTGCTCAGGAGGCTGAGGCAAAAGAAACGCCTAAGCCTAAGAGCTGGAGGTTGCTGTGAGCTGTGATGCCACAGCACTTTACCAAGGGCGACAAAGTGAGACTCTGTCTCAAAAACAAACAAAAAGAAAAACTAAAATCAAAACCCTATTTGAAAGACAGTTTTGAATACTCTGAAGTGTTAAACTTTGGCATGGCAAAAATACACATATATAAAAAATATAAGAGCCCAAACAATAAAACTAATAAAAGAAATTGCAGTGTAAGACGAAAGGTTAAAATCTGTACTATTAGGACTGGCAAGTAAAAAAAAAAAGCCCAATTTAATAAAAGCAAATTAGGATGCAAATAAGCAATCTGTGAAATAAGAAATACTAATGACCAAGAAATAAATATGAAAATATATCCAATCTCACAAGTAATCAAAACATGCCAATTAGGACACTAAAAAGTTATCTGTGAGGCTGGTGAAAATGTTAAAAAGTCTAAAGGCAGGAAGAACCAGGCCCTCTACTACACTGGTGGGACTTATAATTGATCCAGGACCATCTGGCAATATTGTTCTGGAAATTATTTTGGGTAATAATTAATTTGAAAATAATTAGATAGGGACGTGAAAATATACAAGAATACTAGCATTGTTTATGAGGGCGAAAAGTTGGCAACAGCGTAAAAGCCCAACAATAAAGAGCTGATTTAGTACATTATAGTGTTTCCACATAGTGGGATAATATGCATCTGTTAAAAAGGTACCAGGTTGTTATTGCAATGAAATGGAAAGACGTCAGCTGTACATGGCTAAGTGGGAAGAGCAGTGTACAATCTGCTGCGCAGGTGGAAGAATATACACAAAATCTCAACAGTGCTTATGTACTGGTGAGGGGGAAAAGAGTAACTTCTATTTCTTCCTGTAATTTTCCTGTTATCTCCTGATTTTTTTTAAACAGTGAGTATAACTTTCTTTTATGATGAGACAAATTCAGATAAAGTTGTTTCAGTATGTTTTACTGAAATCAATGATAAATGTGAATTGAAATTGTTCCACAAATGGGTTCATCAAGGCCGTATTCCAAGGGTGCAGGGTTGGTGGGTGGGCTGCGATGTACTTTCTGTTGGGAAATTACTGGGATGTTCCAACTGTCCAAGACCAAAGAAAGAAGAGTCATTCTGTTTCCTTCTTAAACAAAATGTTAGAAAGTCAGAAAGCTTCTGACCCTGCTACCTGTGTCAGCTCACATCCCCCCACCTGCTTCTCTCCTACTTTTTCCATAGGTGAAAGGGAAGTGGCTCTTAAAAGGACAGGCAGGAACCTTCCTGTCTGGAAGGTTCCTGGAGGAGGAATTACACATACACAAACAGCAGAGTTGCCCCAAGAGAGCGTCCTTGTTAGGAAACAGGTTAGCAGTCAGATCGTGAAAAGGTGTGCAGATCAGAGACTGACAAAGCATTCGTCAGGGTTCAGGTCGGTGGGGCACGCATCCACACAGACCTGCCCTACCCCAGGCTTTATGCGCCCCATTGTCCATGACCATCTGGCCTCCCTCCCCACCGGAAAGCAATGTTGATTTATTTGCAGGTACAAAATATGAGCAGTTGTTTTGTTTTTTGTTTTTTTCCATTTTCCATTCTCCTCATATGCAGAACCACCAATACACATGACAGAATAGGTGTACAGGCCATTTCTAGGTAGACAGAATTCCACATTTTGCTGCACAAACTTTCCTGTTAATTTCAATTAACACGGAACTCAAAAATCAAGAAATCAAAACCTGCCTGTTTGTCAGAAATACTGCTTCATGGGTAGAAGTTTTGAATGAATAAAAATGCTTGACAGGCTTTGAACGAACGCCATCCCATCATATTACCTTTTGCTCCTGACCTCTCCCTGGCTCCTTCTTTGATTTAGGTTCCTTTTATATTTTGTTTGTTGATACAACAGAGACACTGTGGAGCGTAGGCGTGAGACTGTACTTCCCGGGCCCTGTGTTTATCTGGGGAAAGCAGCTTGTCCCATACTTTAGGTTCTAAAATGGGAAGTGGGTATGAACACTGCACTTCCTCATTTAAGCCTGTTGGTGTCCAACAAGCAAAGACTGTATCTGAATTTTGCTTGCACGTCCCCAGTCTCGGCCCATCTGTGAGAGAGCACATGCGATCCCCACAGACCTCAAATGAAAGGTGGCAGACAACAGATTCTTGCCGCGTTAGCCTCTCAACCCAGCATGAGCTATGTCTTCATGTCTCAGTTATACGGCCTCCATCTCAGAAACCCCGAAAATAGTGCAGAGGCAAAATGTGGACTCTAACTGCAAGTTTCTTTTTTTTTTTTGGGACACAGTCTTACTGCTGCCCTGGGTAGAATGTCCTGGTGTCATAGCTCACAGCAACCTCAAAGTCTTGGGCTCCAGCAATCCTCTTGCCTCAGCCTCCCGACTAGCTGGTACTATAAGTACTCGCCACAATGCCCGGCTGGTTTTTCTATTTTTATTTTAATTATTTTTATTTTTTTGAGACAGAGTAGAGTCTTAGTATGTCACCCTCGGTAGAGTGCCATTGCGTCACAGCTCACAGCAACCTCAAATTCTTGCACTTGTGACTGTGACTACAGGCACCCGCCACAATGCCTGGCTATTTTTTTGTTTCAGTTGTCACTGTTGGTTAGCAGGCTCAGGCAAGGCTAGAACTCACCAGCCTCAGTGTATGTGGCTGGCGCCCTACTCAGTGAGCTACGGGCGCTAAGCCAGTTTTTCTATTTTTAATAGAGCCAGATCTCCCTCTTGCTAAAGGGTGGTCTCAATCTTGAGCTCAAGCAATCCACCCGCCTCGGCCTCCCAGAATGCTGGCATTACAGGCGTGAGCCACACCTGGCCCTAACCACACATTTTTAACACAACGGAAGTCTGCCTCTTGGTATAAAAATACCACATTTAAGTCAGAGTCACAGAATTTAGATTTGGATGAGATCTTAGCAATCCTCCAAAGGTCTGGTCCAGAGGGGTGAAGTTACCTCCCCACAACCACACAGCCAGTCCATGTAAGACCAGGTCAGCGTGACTCTTGCTGGCCCAGACTGTGCTGCTTCTGCCCAGTGATTTGTGGGTTAAGATAATAAATAAATATGAACAAAAAATGTTTGATGGCAAAGCTATCCTGAGAACAAAGATTCTTTCAATTTTTCCATTTTGGATGATTACTATGACCAATGAATTCAAATCGCCATGTTTCAGAAGATGCTGACTCAGAGAGCTGATGACTTGCCCAAGGACACTGCGCACAGTACTGTGTGCCCATATTAAAACTGGTTTTCACATTGCTCCTCTTCAGTTGTGTGCACAAAATGAGATTAGACACGCAAGTAAAGCCTGAGCCCAAATTAAAGCAGGGAGACCCTGTTCTGGTGTGTGTTTCTAATTCTCTGACTGGGCCATTCCTTCAATATGCGCTGCCTTGGGGAAGTCAGACATAGTTTTCTAGGACAAACACATTGCCACTGAGCTTTTTTTTTTTTGTAGAGACAGAGTGTCACTGTACCGGGCTCACAGCAACCTCTA
The DNA here is from genome assembly GCF_027406575.1 of Nycticebus coucang. Classification (NCBI taxonomy): domain Eukaryota; kingdom Metazoa; phylum Chordata; class Mammalia; order Primates; family Lorisidae; genus Nycticebus; species Nycticebus coucang. The sequence goes on from NC_069781.1 coordinate 81,009,842, forward strand.
ACTCTTGGGCTTACGCGATTCTCTTGCCTCAGCCTCCCGAGCAGCTGGGACTACAGGCGCCTGCCACAACGCCCGGCTATTTTTTTGTTGTTGTTGTTGCAGTTTGGCTGGGGCTGGGTTTGAACCTGCCACCCTCGGCATATGGGGCCGGCACCCTACTCACTGAGCCACAGGCGCCACCTGCCACTGAGCTTTAACTCTCACAATAGTATTTCAGAAATTCAAGTCCTAATTAAATTCTTTCGACGTGCCAGAGTTTCCCCCTAAGAACTGAGGGGTAGAAAAAGAGATTTGGGGGAGCTGTGTTTACAGGATAGAGACAGAGTTCTCTAAGAAGTGCCCAGAGCTCTCTACTCTTCTTGGGGAGACAGGCTGAGGAAGGCCCCTGGCTCCCCACAGCACGGCCCTCTATGGCACCTCGAGGTGGGGTCTCAGGGCCTGCATCCTTTCAAATGGGTGTGGGGGGAACCATGTGTTCCTGAGTCCCAAAACATACTATTACGCCACTGGAAGACCGAGTCACAGCGTGAGGATCTAACACCATGAGCCACTGAACAGAAGCCCTCTTCAGCAGAGGGATCAGCATGTGAGGATGGTGACACGACCAAGGTCAAAGGATGCACGCAACACGGATGGTCCTCCCGTGACAGCAGAACAGTGGGTGGGCGCCTTGGCCACCAAATAATGGATCACTCCTAAGGCAAAGGACCCCAAATCAGAGAGAGAACCCTGACTTTTGCGAGGATCCTAAGGCAAATGACCCCAAATCAGAGAGAGAACCCTGATTTTTGCGAGCATTCACCCTAAAGAGGATACAATTTAACTGAGTGACTGAGACCCTAAATTGCCAAGATGAAGTTTTCCCCGAACACCAGAAATGAAGAGACTAATGCCTGATTAGTAAATCCCTCCACCTACTCTACCTGCTGGCTAAGGTGCGGCACTGGTAAGGACTTGTAGCAACTAGTGATGCTACTTCAGCAAGCGTTTCTAGAGTTTTCCATCCGAGATCCACCTCTGCATACTGCTGGTACCAGAGTTAGGCTGTGACGCCCATAAATCCTGCTCACATATATCACCTGTGCAACCATCAAACAGTTTCCCAAGCTTGTCACCTCTACTCCTGGAATGGAACAAGCCACCAGCTCACCTGGGTTGTTATTTTTCACCTAAGACCACAAAGAACTGCAGGTCAGCCTGTCCAACCTTCACAAAACAGCCCCCACTCTGTACACCTGACTACCGCTGAGATCTCAGAGGGGGACTGCAGCCTCCTCCTCGGACAGGCATTCCTGGGCTGTGTTTGGAAATCTGGGGACAAGCAGGACTTTGAGAAGAAATGCCTCAGGTTAGGGGAACAGCTCATGCTCTCTCATGCTGGGAAACCCCTGGGTCAGTGTGAGGATGAGCACTGGACGAGCATTAAAACAGGAGTGATACTAAACTTCTACAGAATTATTGTGGCACAGGGATTTAAGTCACTTTTATGTGTTTTTGTAAGTTACTTTTAAGCTCTACTTTTTGTCTCTTATAATTTATTGTAGTGTTTTGTTGAGTATTGTGCACACTGAATAGACTTCTGAATCTCAATGAGAACCGCTATATAAAAGCTCATCTCTGTACAGACTAGGCCTTTATCTATTAGCACACAGGGTAATAAATGTTCCTGTAAACATGATTCATTTCTCTGGGCATTAAAACAGAACGGAATTAAAACCAAGTGAATGGCTTTGAATATCACACTGCTGCTGTTATTGCTCTATGTAAAGCTTCTACATCCATTCAGAAGGGTCTGTGGGTATGTGCCTGAGCCCACATAATACACGTTGAAATAACCTATTTTCTGCAAAGATCCTTCCATATATTCACATATGGCCTATCTCTTAGGTTGAACTCCAGAAATAGTTCACAGCCCTTTTCCATCGAAGTGAAGGAAAATATGGAGAAAAAAACATTGTCATACTGTTTTGTCTCCCATTTTGTCAAATTCTGTTCTTTGGGATATCCCATCAGCAGTTTTAAAGGGGCTGAAAGAGTGAATAGGCACTGGTTTTGCCTCTTTGTAATTTATTCCCTTTCGGATAATAAATAGCACGCCCGGAATTTCCTCTTGGTAACCACCCCTTCCCTATTCTACGTCTATGTAATTCAAGAGGAGCGACCCCACACCAACAGCTCCAGTCATGCCGCAGTGATTCATTTCAAGGATGGGCACACGATTTGAACTCAGTCATGGAGCTTAGTCTGAGACTTTTGCTGGAATCCTTAAGAACGGGAAACTGTCTTTCCCTGGGGCTTGTGAAGCAGCAGGATGTGAGTCTGGAATCGCACGCAGCCCTCTTACCACTATTCAGAAAGCCCATCCACAAAGGAGGTCAAAGGGAAAGGCAGCAAAGCTGAGCCACAGAGAGGCAGACCCCGAGGACCAGCATCGGGGACAACCAGAACTAGAGCCATCTCTAGGTGTGTTTGCAACTTGAACCAATAAAGTTCTAGTTTTTATTAAGCCTGTCCAAGTTTGCATTCTGTTGCTTGCAACCCAGAGTCCTAAGACAAGCTATAGTTCCTCAACTGGGTTCTTTTTCAGTTGGAAGGAAACAGCTTTGAGACAACACTGGAAAATACAGGGTAAGTGTGGTCCAAGTTCGAGAATTCTGCTGACACTTCTCACCCAGATTCACAAAAACCAACCACAAGCTGGAGTTAGGACACAATAGTAGACAGCTAAACACCAGTGGCTTTGAGGCCAAATCCAAGAGAGTTATAGTATAAAACAGAAGGTCTCTTCTCACTGACAGAAACCCAAGGGGTCCAGGTCAACAATCATCCACGTAGAACTCAAGGAACCTGTAAACATTCTAGAGAAATTCCAGTGTAACCTTGGACTGGTTAACTGACTCCAATTCCAATCACTCCTATTTTTTTTTTTTTTTTTTGAGACAAGAGTCTCACTGTGTCATCCTTAGTAAAGTGCCTTTGTGTCACATCTCACAGCAACCTCCAACTCTTGGGCTTAAGCGACTCTTGCCTCAGCCCCCCAAGTAGCTGGGATTATAAGCGTCTACCACAATGCCTGGCTATTTTTGGTTGTTGCTGTAGTTGTCATTTTTGTTTAGCAGGCCCGGGACTGGGTTCGAACCTGCCAGCCCCCGTGTATGTGGCCAGCACTGAGCTATAGGCGCCGAGCTTGATCACTCCTATTAAATGAGGTCAATAGTACATTTCTAGCTCATAGGACTGCTGAGAGTTTAAATGCAAAATGCATGCAAACCATTTAGCATGGTACCTGGCCTATGATAAATGTTTGATGTTATCATTATTATTACTGTTATTCACAAAATCCACTTGCCCACTGTCAGCATTTAGCACGGATTTTTTCATGTAACTGTCACTCAATTAGTAATTTAAATGAACAAGACACAGCTGGATTACTCCAGAATTCTAAACAAAAATTTTGGGACTCTCAAGGACTTCTGGCCACACATAAAATATTATTTTTAATTATAATATTAGATAGTACATGGGGATAGTGTGCTCACTGTTTTAAATACCTCATCTGAATTAAACTTTATAACTTTATGAATATCCTGTATAATGACTGAGGTCCATTTTACAGATGAAAAAACTGAGGCTCAGAGAGGTTATGCACTGCCTGAGTTTTCATAGCTAGAGAGTGTTGCGCAGGGAGGATTCAAACCAATGTCTGAGGGACGGGAAAGCTTGTCTCTGATCACTCTGTCTTCTGCCTCTGTATTAAAGGTAATGGTCTCTCTTGCAGGCCCTTCAACTCAAGTTCCTTACAGTGGTCTCATCACGGAGTTAATAATAAGTGGGCCAGGCCTTACTCTGCTTTTCTGGTTGCCTATCTGGCTGGCTCCCTAGAAGGAAAGGTAATTAAAGCTTTTTTCCTTCTCTATCTCTTGGAGCCAAGATGGTCTCTAAGATTCTTTCCAGTTATAAAATGTCCATAACTTCCAAGAAATAGGATGTGTGTGTATTTGTCCATTGTCTACTCCACTGGTTCCCACTTTGGTTCCAGTCAGATCTTTTGGGAGACACTCCCTTTGGCAATAATGAAGGCTTAGCTTAGAAAAATGTTCAAATTTCACTGAATACAAAACAGTGCTGCCTGCATTGCAAATCTTTGTCATTAATTTTGTATGGCTTAAGCTCTAGTCTCTATTTCAATCTATTTACATAAATGTCATCATTTTTTAAAAAAAGCTCAATCTGGCCAGGTAGGGATGGCTTCTTTTCTCCTGCTCAAATTTGTGATCATTCTCAAATTCATTAAAAAAAAAATACATAAACCTGGGGGTCTTGGCTTAGGTGTGAGCTAATTGGTTCTTGCAGCTCTAGAACCTTTAGATCTTAGATTCATACTTTCAATTTTCATCTCAGGATTCCAAATATCATGTTTAACTGAGATTAAGAGGGACGTGTGCAAGCACAGGATCATAATCAGACTTTAGACACAGATGGAAATGAATGCCTCAGAATGTCCCATGTAGAAAAAAAGATGCATCTCACTCCCTCAATGGGATCTTACTCTTATGAATAATAATGTTACTTCTATAATTTGCTGAGGAGACTGCTTGAAGCTGGGATAAGACAAATGTTTACTCTTGGCCTTAATGCACCAAAAAGGTATTAAAATTTCAGGAGGATTCCAGGAAGGGAGGAAAAGGAAACCTCCCAGCAGCTCTGCCTTGGGCTGTTTTCATCAGTGAGCAGCTCCCAGAAAAAGGGCAGAAGCTACCCTGGCCAACTCCACCTCTCCCCTTTCCTGTGGTTAATTCCAAGAAACATCTCTTTAAATCAGGTTAAAAAAAAAAAGTGTTAACCATATTTTGGTATCCCCAGGAAAGCATGGGAAAAAGGAATCCAAGTGAAAGAACTACAAAGAATTCAAAATGAAGGGGAAAAACTCCCAAGCACCCACAGAACCAAGCTTGAAGGTAGGGGCTTCAACATTTTCTGCTGAAAAACCAGACGACCTGTGTTGCTGAGAACACTGAGGTTCTGGGAGATGAAATAATATGCCCAGAGTCACACGCTGGTCAAAGGCAAGAGGCAGTTTTTGAACCCTGGTGATGGCTTCCAAACCCTCTAAGTCCCCCAAAATGTTTAAATGGAATAATCTCCATTTCTTTGGGAGTGACATATGCTTTTTTACAGACAAAATGATGGATGTGATAACCCCTCAAGGTCACTTCCAACCTCCAAGTTCTATTCTTTTGATACTGACAACTGCGGCCACCAAGAGCTCTGAGTTAGACCTAAGGCCTGTGACTAACTTCCAACAAAAAGTGGGGCGAAGAGAGCCAAAATTGCTCAAAGACCACTGAAAGAGGATCTCACTTCTTTCCCTTTTTAGCCATCTGTGGGGTGTTTTTTCTTCTTCCTTTTGCCCCTCCTTTTTGCGTGTGTTGCATAGAAACAGAAAGTGCCTTTGTACCAATTACTAGGCACTAATTTACGCTCTTCAGTGGGGGCTGGGCTTGCTGGAGAAACATTAGGAAAAGGTGGGAGGGTCGGATGTGGGGGAGGATTCTAGCAGGAGGGAGGCCTGGAGTGCTGCAGGCTTTTTCTCCAAGCCTGAGAACAGCCAAGAGAAGAGAGAGGGAAAAGAAAAACAACCCAGAAGATTTGGAAGTCAAGGCTAGCAAACATGACAAAGCTTGATTTTTTTCCCCTTAGAATCAAGAATGCTAATGATCATAAAACATTCAGAAATTAAATCCATGGACTAGAAAGCGGGTCCCAACCAGAGCATGTCAGATTCTTTTAGGGGCTTCTGAAAGAGTGAAGACTGGGAAATCATCCGCCCACTTTTCTTCTCAATGAACGTATTAAGGAAAACCATTGTCAGCCACTTTCCCAATGTGTCATAAGATGTTTCTCTCTGGGAAGTTCAGGCTGGGAATTTCCCACAGATGTTGTGGAATGACTAGTCTTTGGGATAAGCGTCAACAACTGAGACAGGAATGTAAACCTGACCCCTGTGTTTAGAATCTAAGAATTCATTTCCCCCAGGTTACATCTTTGTGTCTGGAGGTAGCAGGGAGTCACACCGTCCAAACAGCACTAGATGTCCTTTGGTACTTCCTTCTCCACCCAGGGCCCCACATACACCCCTCCCCTCACTCTTCTCACCACTGGGGGAAGATTTGAGAAACAATGTGTGCACTATGTAATGTGACCCCACTTGTATTTTCTGTGTGAAACAATAACCCTGCCAGCAGCAGCAGCTTCTCTGAGGCCACCATACACATTTTGTCTTTGCTGGGGCAGATAGATTGAGGAGGATGAAGAGCAAGGGGGAATGAGGGAGAACAGCACCTGGTCTTTCCTACCCCAGGACTAGGAACACAAACCATAGGGTCCTTACAGCTGCCAGCCCCAGAGTGAGATTTCAGCCGTAAGCCGGGGTCGGGAGCTGTCTGGGCCATCCTTTCATGGATTCAAGCAATGTTTTAGCCTCTTATCTGAAACCCAGAAATCCTTACAGCCCTTAGAAACCCATCCTCTCCAGCCAGAAACCACACGGATACAGCCCCATTGGCTCTCTTCTAGGATATAGATTGTTATTTTTCCTTAACAGGATATTTGAGGGCATTTCCAAACATTCTCACAGGTGTTGGGGTGGGGTGGGTAATATCACCCCCAAAGGGGCAAAAATTCGTTAGTGGGGGGAAACAGTCTTAGCTCTTACAATGGTTTGTGGCCTTCTAAAGGGGTATACTCCATAAACAGCTCTATGGTACATCTGTGTTATTAAAATGCCCTGGGAAGACAATGATTTTAAAAATGTCTCAAGACTCCTTAAGGGAGAAATAATGAGAACATGGTGGAAAAGTTACCTGTGCAAGTTGTAGACATATCTTGCATGAAGCCCGCCAGGTTATGAACTATCATTCCATATCACTTTCGAGAGCCCTCTGCAAAGATTGGGCAGAGAGAATGTGTCCTTCAGGACCAAGGCACAGGGCTTCTGTTCCACTCAAGAAGAGAGGTGTCCTTAATGGGCTGCCCAAAGAGCTAAAGCCCCTTAGTCTAGGCCAGGGCCTGCAGCCGAAGCCTTGCTCCGTCCCTGAAGCCTTGCCTCCCAGATAACGTGTCCCTCTCACACCTCTGATGACACAAGACTGTTTTCAAATCAGATAGTTGACTCTAAAACCTTTTATGGTAATTAAGAGAGAAGAGTGCAAGAGGCATAGGGCAACCTGACACCTGTTTAAGCAAAATATTCTGCCTTGAGTTAGACCTGGCCAGTGACAGACATTCCTAAAGAGGTCAAAAACATCACTGCCCATGTTGAGGCCGCCTTCCATTGCAGCAGCTGTACAGATTCCTGCCACCAGATATATAAGTACCCCAAGGAAATATTCAAAGAGGATAAGGAAAGCAGAAGCAACCACTTGGGGTTTCTGTAGCTCCGGATTTTCCAGGAGCTTCCTTTTGTTCTGTAAATTAAAAAAAAACACAAAAACTATTAGTGTTTAAATTTTTCTACAGGACTGGGATGTGATGGTTGGGATTTAGGGCTTTCTGATTTTCAGAATCCTATAGCCAGTTTCTGTCAAGCTCAATCCCATTGTCACCACTTGAGGACAACTGACTTAAGCCCCTCCAAAAAGAGAGAAAGATGGCACCTGGCAGAAAACAAGGCTGAAGGTTTCCATCATCTGGGTGATACAGATTCAGTCTGTTCTGACCACCCCACCGCACCAAATCTGCCTGTACTACACATGCACGGCGTCCACAAAGTCAGGAGATGTAGGATACTTTCTTTTTTTTTTTTGAGTCAGGGTCTTGCTTTGTTGCCTAGGTTAGAGTGCAGTTGTTGGTATTACCATAGCTCACTGCAGCCTCAAACTCCTGGGCTCCAGTAGGAACGCACTTGCCTTGGCCTCCTACAGGTATGTACCACTATGCCTGCCTAATCAAAACAAATTTTTTTTGTGAGAAGAGGTCTCGTTATGTTGCCAGACTGATCTCAAACTCCTGGCCTCCCAAAGTGCTGGGATTACAGGCATGGGCCACCATGCTGTGCCAGGATAAATATCTTAAATTTTAATTACATTTTCAAATAATATGCCCAATATATTTTCACGTGAAGCACACTAATAGGTTTAATTGTTAACCTGAAGTAGTATAATATATACACCATCAAATGTCCAAAAAGTTTGGAAACCAGAAAAAATATATTTGTTGTACCTTTTTTCCCTGCAGATTAATGATCGATCTACAACTTAAACTTTAGAGTTGCATCACCTAAAAGATCTGATCTAGAGCTTAAGAGAAACAAATTGAACATATTATTAGAAAATGTAAACTAACATACTGCTTAAAAATAAGTTTATCCTAGATTTTTTTATTTTAAAGACACCTCATATATTACACGCAAACTTAGAATCTATCATTTCTCAGAGGCATACTGTATGTGGAATCCGATTGATATATGTTATCTTTGCACCAGAAGCTGAGTTGAAGATCTGTATCCCTCTCTTATGAATTAAGAAAAAGAGGCTCAAGCAAAGTAGAGGTTGAAAACTTAAATGCCAACAGAGACCACTTAAGTGAGTAAAATAAGGGTCACTTCTCCATCTAACGAATGATCTGTTCAAGCCAATTGTTGCTAGGCGGGGATTCAGGCACAGTATTGCCAGATCTTTTGATTTTTCCAGAGAAGCCAGAAATCTGGATTCATGCCATAATTGACTGATTTTTAGATGTTGGTTAACTAATTAAATTTTTATAAACCCTGTGTTGGCCAAGCCAAACAAATTTGCAAAGCAAATTCAGCCCCAGGCCTCTAGTTTGCAAACTCTGAATTAAAGTAACTCGCTTTTGAGTCTCAAACTAGGTGGCAAGGGGACAAATCAGAACCTAGCTCAATGGGCCTCCACTGTGTTTCTTCTTTTGGGACACTACAAAAGTAGCTGTACTGAATTTAATGAAAATTTCTGTCAATGATTCAACTTCTAAAGCTGGTTTAGAAGTAGTTTATCCAAGTGGCAGCTGCCATGAGGCTCTATTAGGAAGTTAAGCACGCAGCAGGGATTTGAGGGAATGTTGAGTAGAGCTGAGCAAGGGGGTGTGGCAGCGATTTTAGCTCTTAAAATCTTCACAGAATGCAAACATTCCACATTCGATCTCAGTCCACTTTCTGGATTTAACATTGGCAGAAAGAAAGAAAATCAAGAAGCTCCTTACCCCACCCCAAAGCGAATCTAACTTGAAGTTATATCTGAAACTTCTAAACACATGAGATCTCTGATAAACTCCCTTAGAGCCTCCTTAACACATACCTCCTCTAGCAGGACTGTGCTTCTGAGGATATTAACAGAAGCTGAGGTTTTTGTTCAACCGTGCACTAGAAGTACAGAGAGAACTCCTCTCACCACACAGACACACCTGCAATCACCGTATCACTTGTTTAAAAGACTGTAATATTTAAAACTGGATGAACATCTCACTTCATTTTCCACTCCTGACTGTGTAAAAGGTTCTCCTGAAACAGCTGAGCCGAATGACTTGCCTTATGGAGAACTGAAGAGCTGCACGCATGCACGCACACGTAAGCAGCCATTTCTATAAATGCCTCAGAAATCACTAAGCTGAATGGCCCAGAATGCTGGAAATCCCATTCCTGAGTCCCACAGACTCAGGTGGCTCATACAGGCACTGTGGGCCTCCCCAGCTGCACAACACGGCAGCTCCCTGAAGGAGAAAATGCCTTTGCTCAAGGTGGCAGTGGGTGTCGATGGGAACAACTGAACTCCGGGAACATGGCTGACACAGCCGGCCCGCCCAACAGCTGTTGGTGAGTAACACCCTCTGGTTAATACACCCCTACTTCACCCCCAGAGCCCTGGTAAAGGTCACATCCTCCAATGTAGGCACACGCCTTTCAACAACCTCATGGATATAAACTTTAAAATGTGCTGTTTTGTGGTAACCTAGATGAGGACTCCAAACAGAATCTGATTTTGCATTAATTCAGAGGAAATGGTTTTATTCCAGTGCCAGCAGCCATCTCCACAAGCACCAGTTTCCAAAGGAAATAAATAGGAGAGGCAGTTACGTGGCCTTTCCCTTAAAAAGCAAAGTAAAAGAAAAAACTCCCAATCAAGTTATCATTTTAAAACCACAGGCCCGGGGCTTCATCTTAAAAGTATCAAAAGTATTATACCAAAAAAACTATAATACTTTTCCAATTAATTCCAGCAACACCCTCTTGAACATAGTGGCAAAAGACAGAGAGAAAAAGGTTATCTGTGAGGACCAAGCCCCCACCTACCTTATCTGGATAGCATTTCTAAAAGAACCATTCCAAAGATGGTTAGACAGCATGTTCCTATGTGAATGCTCTCCAACTTTTACTTGTGCATGTTAAACAAAACAGAATTGACTGACCAAGGTCCCTGGGAGCCTCCAAAGCCCATTTTATACCGCAGTTATCTTTCTGGCCACATACATTGGGACTCTTCCCCTAGGCCTCCAGAACCGCCCAACCCTCATTACCGAGCCTTGACCTCCAGCAAGGACCACACCTCCCTGCTACCCGCCTGATACAGGGGTGGAGAGTGCGACTAGAGTCACTTGGACAAAAAAAAAAAGAAAGAAAAGAAAAGAAAAAAAAAATCAGCTCCGAAATCTCCCTCTTTGGGAAGGCTAACTAGTCGTGAGGTTGCCCACCATTACTTGGTCAAACTGCTCTGTTGCTTGAAGCAGTGTTATTTTAAACCTCTCAGGGGACTCTTGGCCAAATTTAAAACCACCTTGGCAAGCCCTTTTGAAAACTAGCAGGCATCCAGCTAAATGAGTCCTTAGTCATCCCTAAAAGGCTCGAAGTAAAGTGCGCCGCTTCCTCCCTAGGTTTCGGCCACCTCTCTGCAACCTGACAAGGGGATTGAATAAAAGATACGCCATCTGACTCCCCCTGCCAGCGTCTTCCCAGGTGGGGAGGCCCCACCGCCGCCGGGTGCCGGAGTCCCGGGGGCGGGGCGGGACAGGGGAGGGGCGGGCACCGCTGCCCGCGAAACAGCGCACCGCTCTCGCTCTGCTCGCCACTTTCAAGCTCCCCACGGCTCCCAGAGGCTGGGTACGATTAAGGAGAGTGAGCTTTCCGCCTCCGCAGAGTTAAATTATTTAAAGAGTTAAAAAGCATCTCATCCAAGATGTTTGCACCCTTTCGGCCCAGCTCGGTGTCCTAACGCCCAGGAACACTGACCGGCCAAAGGTTAACTAAACCCAGAGCTCCGGGGAGAGGGCGACGCCGCTAACCTGTATGCACTCTGTAATGGGCTTTAAGATGGGAGGATTTTCCATAGACTTTCCCACAGCCACTGTAGGGGCACTTGTGCCTCTTTTCGGAGGCGTGTTTCCCCTTCGCAGCCACTCCAGGGTGGAGGAGGGAGAGCGGGCTGGGCGCGCTGCCAGGATCCTGTCTCTCCTCCGGGCTGTGGGAAGGACTCGACCCAGATTCGGTGGTCACGTCGCTGTCGGATCCCATATCCTCATCTGGACTCTCCAGACTGTCGCTGCACACCGAGGGGGTCTGGATGGGTCGGTACTTGTTCAGGTCCAACAAGCTCTTGGCGATGGTGACCAGCGTGCAGTAATCCTTCCAGGTGTCCCCTGGGTCACCGTGCTCCTTGGTCACCTCGCGCTCAGGTAGTCGCAGCCGTTCGGCGTCCGGAGCGCCCCCATGCTCCGGCACTGCAGCGCGGTTAGAAATGGAAACCAGACACTGGGCAGCCACGAAGTCCATGTAGGCGGCCGCGGACATGGTGCGGGCGACAGCAGCCCCGGCGGCGCGGCCAAACTTGGCGGTGGCTGCGGAGGTTCGGCTAGCCCTGCCCCGGCCTCGGACGACAAGCGCGGCGCGGCGCGGCACGGCGCGGCGGCCAAGGGGGCGGGGGCGCGGGGCGCTTCCTACTCGCGGGAGCGCCGAGGCAACCTCAGCCCCTCATCTTTACGTAACCGGCAGCGCCTCCGCACGCAGCATCCACCGCCCCGGGCTCCGCCGCACCGCCGCCTCTCGCCGCAGCCCCTGCCCGGCACGGGCCGCGATTCCTCGACGGACGGGCCGGGCCCCTCCGAGCCGTCTTCCTTGGAAAGATGCCACACGTGGCGGTCGCAAGTTTATTCGACTGAAAACGCCCCCGAGGCGCTGGGAGAGGAAACTGCAAGAGAGGTACACGCCCTCTGTCGTCTCTCTCCGTCGAGCCGAAGCCCTAGGACGTTCACCCCACCACTCCGACGTGGGTGGCAAGGACCGCGCGGGGCGCCGGGTCTAAGAGACACTTTTTCCGGAGTCCACGGACGGCTCCAGAGCCCCAGCTCCTGCCGGTCCGCACCGTTCCGGCATTCTCTTGCTCAGTAACAATTTCGCAGAATCCCATCACGTCACAAACCAAACCCCCTCCAATTGGCCAGTGGGGAGGGTGATTCAACTCTGTTTACTTTCTCCCCCTGCCAGTCAGAACGGCCCTTCCGTGGAGAGGTGCGTCTAGAACTGAGGCGCGCGGCCAATCCGACTGTTCCGTTTCGCTGCCTCGTGCTACCCCTACAGCCTAGAACGCTGACAGTTAAAAGGGTAACAGCCGGGAGGCAGGGAAGGGACAGCTCTCTTTCCCGGGAGTGCCTCTCGGTCCGGCAGCCGGCCCAGGCCTCCCGGCTCACGCCCCAGCTCCAGGAGCGTTAGGACACGTCTTTTCTAGTCAGTTGCGCTCCTTCCTATGGCAAAAAGGAACTTCAGCTTGGGTTTTCCAGCTTGCAAACAGTTAAGTGACTTCCTGCAAACGCTACAGTCCCAGCAACCAGCCTTCCAATCAAAAGTAAGTTGGTTGATGTCACTGGCATCAGCTCGGCCAATCAGAAGCGCGTTCCGAAAGCAAGCTCTCGGCACTTGTAAACGCAGGGAGCCGTAGTGAAACTGGACACATACATCTTTGTATTTTGTGTTGATGGAGGTAAACTTGAGATATGGATGGATGGAAGGACAGGGATGATGAATAAATGCAGTGTGAATTTATAATCTTTTAAAAACTCTTAATATGTCAGGAAAAGTTGTCAAAAAAACACCACAAATGAGAAAGTGTCAATTAGTTTTGTTGCTGTTGTTGTTTTAGCATGCAGCATACTTTGGGGGTAGGTGTTTAAAAACTCTCCCATCTACGATATTAACTATGACCAATTAATCGTACAAATGCAGAGCTAACAAAAGTTCTGGTTTTAAAGCACAGTCTTTTTACTGTCCCCATTCTTACATGGAAACATTCCATCTTTGCGTTTGTCATACCTCTTAATTCTTCTACTTCCCTGGTAAATTACTTTAATTTTTTTTGAAGCTATTTTAACCACCTTTGCATACATGGGGAACAAAAACCATTCATTTGTATAACTTTCGAAAAAACCCTTCCTTAGCTCATTTTCTTTCCAGAGCCCCTACTTTATTATTAGGTAGGTAGTGACAACCCAATAGAAACCATAAGTCTCTTGATTTCTAGCTCTTTGTGCTTTACAACAATGGAGACCTTTGGTTTTGTGAAATATGAACTGTGCTAAACAGATTCTTAAGAACTGGAACCAGCCAGAGATTCTTAACCATTGAATATTATGGCATTACTTGATCAACAATTAGTATGGATCTTGGAGTCTAATTAACTCACTTTGCCTCTCCTGAATGAACTGATGGGGTTGTTTTCCATCTTGATAGCTGAGAAAAGAATGTAGGGCTAGTGTCTCTTGCAGGAAGCATACTGTCAGCACGATTAATTAAAAATACATTCACTTTCCTGAGTGTGAGAGATACCTCCTTCTGTGTGATTCAGTGATAGCGAACCCTGACTCCCACTGGCTGTTAACCTTTAAGGGAAGGTTACCCCAGGTTCCTATTTTCCAAGGGAAGGGACCCAAATTAACTCTCCTGATTTTAAGTCTAGGATAGTTTATGTTGGCTTTATCTTTAAAGTAGTATAGGGAAGATACTGCAGTAGGTGACTGCATAGGGAAGAGGTATAGAAAGGTGATGCTGGTCAACAAAGAGTATCATCGCCATCAGCATCATTATCTCTGCCCTCTTTTGTGAAGGGCTTACTCTGTGCCAGGTCCTGTACTTAGCACCCTGCAAGCATCCTTACCCCAACCTTGTAAGGTAAACATATCATAGCATGTAAAAGTGAAGCCAGTCCTGGAGTTCTTGCATTTTAATCCCCTTAATTTTAGAAAAGAATTCACTGAAGCCCAGGGGAGTTTGCCTACTTCCTGATTTTTCTGGGACAAATTCTGTCCCCTAGGATATATGATCACTTAGAAATTATACCTTTGCTTACCTCTTTAAGGCCCAGAACAAATACTAGTGGGATTTCTCCAGGATCCCTATGATCATGGCCTATACAACCTCTCAGACTTACATATTGCAAGACAAAACGGACTACTTAGGCCCGGGCATCTATAGATAGCCTTGGGGTTAACATCAGATTATTCCAGAAAAGAAGAAAAGTTCATATTTTCCCTTTAACATTACATAATCCTTGAATTTGAAAATATCAATCACCTTAGGTTTTTCTTTAAAAATACAAATTTTTCCTCCTTTACTACTTGCCATTTTTCTCCCTTTAATTTCTTTACTTTCTTTTTTTTTTTTCTTTATTTTTTGAGACAGAGTCTCACTCTGTCACCCTGGGTAGAGTCCCATCACATCATATCTTATAGCTACCTCAAACTCCTGGACTCAAGTGATCCTCCTGCCTCAGCCTCCTGAGTAGCTGGGACTACAGGCACTTGACACAATGCCTGGCTATTTTTTTTTTTAGTAGAGATGGGGTCTCGTTCTTGCTCAGGCTGGTCTTGAAGTCATGAGCCCAAGCAATCCATCCTCCTTGGCCTCCCAGAGTGCTAGGATTACAGGTGTGAGCCATTGCCTCCGGCTAACCTTTAATTTAATTTTGTTTAGACTAGACATAAACTCTGAACTCTTCCAATTCACTCATTTCAGAGTTACAAAAGAAAGTAACAAGAGAAAACTGAGATTACATCCACATAAATTTCTCTTACACATTTTACAAACATGACTCCTGCTGAGTTGATTTAGAATATCTTTAAAACCCAGGCAGTCAAAAGTGGTACGATGCTTTTCCTTTTCCTCCTTTTCTATGCATTCATTCTCCAGGTATTTTATGTTCCTGGCAATGAGCAAGGTATGGAGAAACACAGAAATGAAAAAAGTCTGTCCTCCATGAGGCCTATGTGTTAAAATACAAATAAATGTGTGTGTATATATATATAAGATATATTGCAACAAATAATAATTTCTGCATCAGGATTTTTTTCTTGTATTTTCAACAATGAAATTTTCTTGCTGTGTTGGGATGTGTGTTAGAATAGTTTTATGATTAACACCAGCTCTTGCTGTTTGCCAGCATGTGGTTGTCTCAATTAAAATATGGCAAAATAAATTAGCCAAAATTAATATGAATCATTCCTAATTAAAATAAATAATTTACCACCAAAGTGTGTATGCCACATAAATATAAGATGTCTAGTTTCCCCAAGTTAGTCTTTGTAAATACACATTTTGAATATGTAAGGAGCAATGAAAATTTAGACTCCAACTTCCAGTTTATATGTTCTCCTTTTTAAATTCTGCCTAAGCCTTCACTTTATAATGCAAGTTCTCAAAACAGTGGCTTATGGGCCTGTAGTCAGAACGTACAAACCTTGTTTTCTGTGTGTTCTAACTACTTACTGTGTTATGGGGGGGTCACCTCTAATGAGAGGGAGTGCCTACAGTGAGCTGTTTCTCAGGGAGTTGTAGGCCAGGGTGGGGACCAGACCTCTGGATCTGCGAGGAGCTGTGCGACCTCAGGCAACCTCTGAGAGCATTTCCTTATCTGTAAATCGGTGGGATTAGATGAACATATGTCTATAGTCTCCTCCAAACTCTAAAGGGATTTCAAAAAAACCAAAACCAAAAAACCCTACATAAAAAACTGGGGCAAGACTTAGGTTTTTAAAATACCACCTCATCTGCTGTGCATCCACGAACACTGCTGTTTATGGCACTGAAGGTCAGAATACCTTAAACCAAACGTTTAATGAGATAGCAGGCACAAATAAAAATTTGTTCCAAATCTCTTCTTCTTTCATTTCACGGTCTTGCTTTTTCTTCCTTCAAGTGGCCTGGAGGTTAAAAGAATCTATTCTTTTTCCCAGGTAAATTTTCCACCCTAGCCCGAAATACGGTACTTCTTGGAGAATGCAGATTTCTAGGCTCCTCCCCTGAAGATACTTCTCTGACCTGAGCCCAAGGCCCCACCTTGCCGGGTGTAGCTGATCACCTGGCGCTCAAGTTAACATACAGATTGCTGTGCGTCGTCACTACCCAAGCCCTAGGGAAGTTCAGGCTAAAATCACACACTGTAGCTATTGGGTTCTGCCAATTCTAGCTTTTCTCACTCTTTCCTGCTGGGAGGCGTGGACCATGCCGGGCAGAACTGCCAGCCTCCTAGCGGGAAGGAAGGAGGAGAACAGATGGCCCGCTGGGGGTAGGAGATCACGTGTCAGACCTCGCTCTGGGCTGGATCCAGCCCTCTCCCTTTCAGGGCCCAGGCCCTTCGGTTCAGCTACCCCATGTAGGCACAGGGACATATGCGGGGTGGGGTGGAGTGGGGGAGATCCGTGTTGATTTTAATGAAAGCACGGGAATTAGGGAAGGTGGAAAGCTTGAGGGAGAAGCAGGGCTAAAGGGATCTGGCTTTCAACAATGGCGTTGTTCTTGGATTTGAAATCCAATCAGGTTTAAAGACTGAGCTGGTGGGACGCCCGTGGCCATAATGGCAGTTAACACCCAT
Source organism: Nycticebus coucang (assembly GCF_027406575.1). Classification (NCBI taxonomy): domain Eukaryota; kingdom Metazoa; phylum Chordata; class Mammalia; order Primates; family Lorisidae; genus Nycticebus; species Nycticebus coucang. Next base: position 81,026,707 of record NC_069781.1, read on the forward strand.
AGGGCTGGAGGAGAGGGGAGCCCAGAAAAGAGCGAAAACTTGCCCGACGCCCTACTTTGCTCCCGCCCCACTTAGCAGCCTTTCGCAAAACTCCAGCCCTCTCCTTAGCAGAGCAGAAAGGCCACCCGTTCATGCATATGCAGGAGGATAAGTTTAGCTCGTAGCCCCCCGCGCTTGGAGCAGCCCGGCGCGGCGCTGGGTGAATCACCAGCGCTCGGGGGCGGGCGCTCGGCTGCGGCCGCCGAGTGGCGGGCGAGTCAGCCACTTGCGGGCCGCGCGCTCGGGCCTGGCATCGCCCTTTTAAAAAGTCTTCCGCAGGCGGCCGCCGCCGCAGCAGCAGCCTGAGGAGGCGAGTTCATCTGAGGACAGTCCCAGTTCTCAGAAATCCTTTCCCTGCTGGAACATCCAGCTCCCTTTACTGCAGTTGAACAAACTGCCCTAGATTGGGGGATGAGGGACCCGCCCCAAACTCGTGCAAGGAGCTCCGGGCGCCCGCGCCCACGTGAGCTAACCTTGAAATTAGCCCCTGCTCCAGGCGGGAGGCGGAGAGGGCGGGAATGGGTGGCAGTGGGCGGGGGCCGGTTAGCCCCACGCTGCCCCAGCCCTGAGTTTGCGCCCTCAGCGTGCGCGTTCGGTCCCCTCCACCCTGTTTCATAACTCTAGCGGTGTTGCATTTTTTTTTTTTAATCTCCCGGGTAAATGGGTGTAGGGTGTGTGTTGGGGGAGAGGACAGGCCACCTTCCATCCCCCCACTCCCGCGAGTAAGAGGAAAACCTGCCCTGCGGTCCCCCTGGGAACACTGCGGAGTAGGGTGTAGAGATGACATCAGCTTCTAAACATAGTCCGCACCGCACCGCACCCCAACTCTGAGCTGAGAGCAGGGCACCGGGGTTGGGAGGGAGTGGGGGAGGCGGGTGCTGCTGTCTCCGGTTGGGGCGGGGCGGGCCGGCCGAACTGTGCTGGAGGAGATGACTTTGCAGGAATTGTGTTCTCCGAGTTTGCAGGCAAATCTCTCCTGCGATGCCCCGGTCACGGGGTTAGGAAACATTCCTGCCCTTCCACTCTCTCCCCTACCCCAGAAGAGCCGCGCACACGCACGCTTGGATTGAATGTGCCTTTATTTATAGACCAACCCATTCCCAGCTTAGCGCCCAGGTTCGGTCCTGTCCTTGGAGCCCCCACGCTCTCCAGCCCTGCGCCGGCCTCCGGGCTAAGCCCTCGAGGGGGTCGGTGCGGCCCTCCCGGTGAGTCAGATGGGCTGTTTCCTGTGGTTGTTGTGGAACAGTTTGTCCTTTTTACTCCCCCCCGCCCGCCCGGTCTCCACCCCCTTGGTAAATATAGCGCTCACGTTTCATCATCTCTTTGTCCAGCGAGTGCCAGACACCCCGGCCCGCGGCCCCCGCCGCCTTCCTCCTCCTCCCGCTCGCGGTTACCTCGCATAACCCCGCGCGGGCAGGCGCCGGGCAGCAGCTACCCCGCGGCCCGCGCCAGCCGTGCACCCCCGCGCCGCAGTATACTCCCACCCAATTCGTTTCCCCGCCGCCACTCCCAAGTCCCCCTTCACTTGTGCCTCCGTGCCCTTGTCCCACCCCCCTACCCGGTGTCTGGGGATCGGGTCGAGATGTGTGTAATTATGGGAGATGGACATCCTTTCCCCCCACGCCCAGGTTCTGGACCAGTACTGGCTCTTCCACCTCCCCAGCCTACCCCCTCCCAAGTTCCAAGGTGGCCCTCTGTTCCCCTCCCGAGCGCAGGTGACAAGCTGCTGAGACAGTGCCTGATTCACCGACAGCTGAACCAACTACTCGTTCTTGGGGGAGGGCGCCCAGTGAACCTTCCTCCTCCCCCCTACCCAGGTGGGGAGTGGGCTGGAGGGTAGGGAGGCGCGAGGTGGATGACAGCAGCGAAGTGCGTGCTCGCTCTCCCCTCTCTCCCTCCTCCCAGTTTCATTTCCACACATACAGCCACCCACCGGGGACCGGAGGCGGCTAGTGTTCTCTCTGCGCGGGGAACTGGCTCTCTCTGTGGTCTCTTGTTTACTTCCCTCCTCCTCCCCGCCCCCTCACCCCGCGCCGGCTCCCGCCCGGAGCAGCTGGGGAACCTGCAGTCATGGGACTTCCCTGGACCAGAGTTGTGCCTGGGCTTTGCCCTGCCCTGTCCTGCCTGCCTTGCGCAGTGTCCACTTAGGACACTTCTTTGTCCTGGAAAAGCTCCTGGGTCTCCCCATCTAGGAATGTGGAAGAGGGACAGCCTCCCTTCCTACTTTTCCTCTTCTCCTTGCTCCCCGCTGCCACATACCTTCCTGTGGGGGCCCTGCCTGGCTGCCTCATTGGCCAGGATTTTGGGCCGCCCTCGGGAGTGGCACCTGTCCAGGGAGGGTTGGTGAGACAGCTGACAGTGTGTGAGATCTCGGCATCCTGGATGCTGCTGAGCTGGCTTTTGTGCCGTCACAGACTGTCCAGTTCATGACAGGGTGCCCCAAGTTCCCTGCTGACACAGGTTGTCAGGCAAACCCTCCAAACCTGCTCCCAGGGACACATCCTCTCCTTATGGAGTCTGGCAAAACCTTTCGTTTCAAAGACTGCTTCTCAGCAGGGAGGAAGGCAGGCTTTCTCTTTCTAAGTAGGCTGAATGAACAAAGCACTCCAAGGAGGCCAAGAGCATTCCAGAGCTGGATGCTGCCTTACTGAAGTTCACCCCATTTAAAACTCACCCCTTCACCACCACCCTCTGCTCTACTGCCATGGTTACCAGCTCCCTGTACTTCAGCAGCACAATGTTGCACAGAGGCAGAAACAAACAAAGGCATTTCAAATGTTCTTTTAAATATCCAAAACACTGCCTTGGTATTTTGGTAGCACAGAAGAGGGAATAGAAGTCCCAACTGTTCCCTGTTTTCCTTCTGACCCCCCGGCCTCTGAAAAAATCCCTCATCCTGGATGGCCTCTCAGCTGCCAAAAGAGGGAAAGAAGCTTATTGAGATACTAGAGAGCAGAATTCAGGACAAATTGCTTGGCAGGAGATCTCTAACCCCTCCCCCAGCTGCCTTGAAGTACCTGCCATCAGACTATACCGCCCCCTCCTTACGGCTGTCATTGTCATCCCAGGCTTCCATGCACTCCCCCTCATTCCCAGAAGATTCTAGCACCTGACTCACAGTCCCCCACTCCCACCCCATTCCAATTAACCTTTTTGGTGAATTTAGCATCTGAGTAGATTAATGATCCATCTGAAACCCTAGTACCTGAATTGCAACCATTTTTCTCTATCCTACTTTGATGTGGGTACCCTAGACCATTTCATCACCAAATACATGCGCCACCTCTGAACTCTTCGTTTCAAGCATCCTACTTCCTGAACAATACCTTCTCTTCCAACTTACATGCTCTCCTCACCATGTTTGAACACTTCTTTGACCCTGTTTTGACCTCCAAACTGCCTTTTCACTGTTCGTCATTGTCCTTTTGTTCTTACATCTCTGAGATTTCATATGTCTGTCCCTACATCATTTCTTCAAAGACATCCCTCATTCTCTATTCCTGGGACCACCTGGCAAAACCCTGATTCTGTCCAGCTTAATCTACTGGCCCAAAACGACAGGGCTGTCATCATTCTAAATTTATGACCATAAATCTCAAGTGAGCTCACAACACTGTCCTCCTGCCTTTTTCCCTAGTTAGTTTACTTTCCCACACTCTGAAATGACTATATTACACCTTCTCTCCTTAGGCTTCTAACACCCCTCCCCTTCCTCACGCTGAGTTGAGAGCCTTGCTGCTTATCACACTGAGAGAATGAAAGCAATTTGACAAGAACTACCTCATCACCCCCCCACACACACACAACACCATATCTTCCATCCTACTTGCTTCTCCACCCAGATTCTGCCTTCCCTCCCGTCGTGTCTCCTGGACATATTGTCCCTTCTCCTACTTAAGGTAAACCCTTCCATTTGGCACCAGAGTCCCTTTCCCTTTATACTGTTAACTGACTGCTCCTAAAATTACCCTCCCTCCATCTGCTACTCAACAATGGTCCCTCTTTTCTAGATTGTTGCCTTCACTTGATCACAAACATCAAATGGGGTGTCCTCTCTCCTGTTTCTGTATGTACACTTGTGCGTGCGTGTATCCCTTTGCCCCCAGATTCTCTTACAATATGGTAACTCTAGTTGCCATTTTTCCTTGTCTGAAAATTTTTCCTTGTCTCTTTCTTTATGCCCACACTTCCTGTTCCCTCTTGAGCATGTGGCAATCAGACTTTCACTTCCATCACTCCTTCCAAACTGCTCTTGTTTGCTGCCTAATCTATTGGGCAGTTATTTCACTTCATCCTTCTCATGGCAAGGAAGACTAAGAAGTAGAGAGTGAAGTAAGAAGAAAATAGAATATGACTTCCTAAAAGCTGAGTGAAGAAAAGGAAGAGGGGTGAATTCCTTCTTCATCTCCCTTGCTGTTTTGGCTCTTTTCCTGGCTCTCTGAAGGTTGAGCTGCCCTGGAGGCCTGTCCTAGGCTCTCTTTCACACTACACTCACTTCTTTGGTGATTTCACACAGACCCAAGGCTTTAATACCTTCTATATGCCAGTGAATACCCAACTTTTATCTTCAGTCCAGACTCCTCTCTTGAACTCCACACTTGATAGTTATCTCCACTGGAATGTATAACAGGCATCTCAAACTTAACATATTAAAATCAATCTGCCAATCATTTCCTCCCAAAATGGTTTTATTCACAGTCTTCCTCATGTTAAAGACATTTCTGTGCTTTTGGTTGCTCAGGCCAAAAGCCATGAGTTATCCTTGATCCTTCTCTCTAATTTATAATCCACAGCTAATTAATCCATGAGGAATTTCTGTTAGATGTAGTTTCCAAATTTCCCCACAGCCTGGCCCTTCTCATCACCTTCATTGCAGTGCTGTGCCCCCTTCATCTCTTGCCTTGATAACTGCAGGAGCCATCTAGCTGCTGTCTCTGGGTCCACCCTTGACCTTGCTTCTCTTCTCAACATAACTGCTAAGAGCTAAGTGCTCTTCTTAAAATACATGTCAGGTCACTGCACTTCTCTGCTGAAAACACAGCAGTGATTCCTATCTTACTCAGAGGAACTGCTGAAGTCCTCATAATGGAGACAAGCCCAAAAGGAGACTTTGATCTCTCTTGTTGCACCTGTGTCCACACGCCCCACCATGCTCATCTAGAAGCTAAGTACCTGCTCTGCTTTATAAGTCTTCACAGTGATTCTCTCTTTCGCCTGGAATCCCTTTCTCCAAGATCTCAGACTGGCTCACTCCCTGCCTTCTCTAAACCTTTACTCAAATGTCCTCTTTTAAAAGAGATCTGCCCTCACCGTCCTATTTGTATTTGCAACCCCCGAAGGTTCCCCAACCCCTCTTGCCCTGTTTTCTTTTTCCATACCGTTATATTCCAGCACACTACATAGTTCACTTATTTGTTGTATTTGTTGTTTACTGCCTGTCTCCTCCTTCTGGAATACAAGCTGGTTTGTTCACTGATGTAGAACAGTGCTGGGCAGATGTTAAGCTCTCAGTAAATTTTGCTGAATGTTGTACACAGGAATAAACAGCTGTATTTTTTTTTTGAGCCCTTATCATTTGCTAGGCACCCCAAAATGCACGCTATGTGGCCTTGACATTCTTTGTTTATATATGAGGAAATTAAGGTATAGAGAGGGTAAGTGATAAATCCAAGCTCACGCAGTGGCAAACTTAGAATTTGAGCTCAGCACTGTCCGTCCAGAGCTCGTGCTTGTAAGCTTGCCCTCACACTGCCCCTGCATTTGAGCAAGCCGAGAGGCCGAAAGTGAGTTCTTTCTGCTGTGCCTGCAGTCAGCTGTGGAGAAGCACAGTGTGGCATTTTCAGATGTCCTGCGAGCATGTGTGTGGCAGCTGCTTAGGTCACACAGTTTACTTCTCCAGCTCCGGACCCTGGTGCTGAAGAAAGAATGAGAGTGATAGTGAAGGGCATGGAGTGTATCTGGCTGACACTGGAGTGTTTTGGCTGCTTATACGACTTGAGCGTCTTTGTGTGGTAGAGGCAGCATAGTTCAGTGGGAGAAACTCCTGATGAAAAGGGCTGCAGATAGGATGGCGTTCTCTTAGTGTTTCCACTCTGCTATTCTTGGCACCAACTTTATCCTCATCCTTTCTGTCTTTCCACTTTGTAATTCTCAGCATCAATTTCATCCTAGGGCCAGGTTTCTCTCCGGGTTGAAAATGCCTGCCTCAGGCGACTGGTGCTATACGCTTTTTATGCTGCTTTGTTCATATTCATCAAGACAAAGAGAAAGATGGCCATGGCTTATGTAAGTCTTTCCTTTCAGCCCAGTTGGACTATCATAAGTCACATCTCTGGATCAACAACAAAAAGAAAGGGATACTTTGTGAAGACTGGCTTGGAGCTCTAGTGATTGAAGAACAGAGAACATCGCTCCTTAGGGGGATTTGGAAAAATGTATGAGGAAATTTTTGTCATCGCAGTGATTAGCAACGTGACAGGCCTTGGTGGGATGGGGGTTGTGTGGCATATAGAGATGCTTAACCTCAGTGCCACAAACTGAGGAAGTATCTGCTGAATATGCTGTTAGTGCCCCCAGTGAGAAGCACTGGGAGTGGTTGGCTTGTTCATCTGGATCTGGAGGTAGTCTCCTCCTCCTCCTACATCGGACGGGGAAGGTATAGCAGCTGGGATTTTGTTAGGAAGTCACCCTTCTTCCCACCCGTCCTCTGCAGGCTGCTCCATCCTACTTTATTTACCTTCTCTTTTCCAATGGCTATGAGAGATGAACTTGCTTTATGCTTAAGTCTAGTCTTCAGTGTTCCTGGGATCTTTTGGTCCATTTCTCCTTTTACCCTGGCAGCAGTCTAGACAATAGGGGATTTATTCTTTTCAAATTTAATATGGAAAGTACTATACACACATAAGCCATGCTGTATTCTCACTGGAGAGGCAAGGTAGTATGCTGAGGAAGTACATAAGCCCTGGAACTAAGCTGCCTGGACTCCAGCACTCCAGCCGCGCTGTTCATTAACTCTAGGAAATTGGGCAAATTACTTAACTTCTTTTAAAGTTTCTTTACTGAAAGGGGATAAAAATAGGGTAAAAATATTCACTGTGTTGTGAGTATAAAATTAGATAAGTCATATAAAATTCATGGTAGGGTGCCTGGTATTTAATAAGCACTACCTCGGTTTGATCGTCCTGGAAACCAAGCTGGAAGGGAAAGACTTAAGGGCAAGTGAGTTATTTGGGAGATGATCCCAGGAAACAGGACTGAGGGAGAAGGAAGAGTGACATAGGAAAGGAAGAAAAGACAATATTTGTGACCACTGTTGAGGTCCCTGCTGTAGAAAAGCCTCTTAGGATCCTCCATCCCAAGAATGGGAGGCAGAAGGATTTATCCAGCAGTGCTAGGTCCTCTTTAGTAAAGGGTTGCTCCAGGAGTGTTAACCCCTGTACTGCAGGGCTCCCTCACCTTTTGAGAAGTCTCTGGGGCAAAAAGTACACCGTACATGGAGTCCGCCATGAATCTGCAAAATGTTTAGTACCACTGTGGCTGAAATTATACATGGGCCACGGCATGTGAAGTGAAGGCATGCAAAACATGTGTTGTAAGTGTTCAATATATTTTAGTTACTGTTATTTTGACTATTAGATCATTTAATTCCTTACTTCTCATACTGCACTGTGGGTAAGAATCACCCGGGGATCTTGTTAAAATGCAGGTTTTGATTCAGAAGGTTTGGGGTAGACCAGAGTTCTACATTTTAACAAGCTCCCATGTGATGCTAATACTAATAGGTCATCAGACCACAATTTTAGCAAAGATTTATTTAATTAATGCAAATTCATCAAAGGCCGCCTTTTTTATTGTGGTTACTGTGTTGAATTCTATTGATAAGTGTTGTGGTAGGCTGAATAATAGCTTCCTAAAGATATCCACACCTCAGTCCCCAATCTGTGACTCCTTACATAATAAAAGGAATATTTCAGATATTGCGAAGCTAAGGATCTTGAGATGGAAAGATTATTTTAGCTTATCAGAGTAGGATTGATGTAATCACAAGAATCTTGTAAGAAGGAGGCAGGAGGCTGGAGAGAGAAGATGCCACAGTGGTAGCTTTGAAATGGAGGAGGGGCCATGAGACAAGGAATGCAGGCAGCCTCGAAAGCTTAAAAGGCAAGGAGCATTCTCTGCAAGAGCCTCCAGAAGGAACACAGCCCTGCAGACACATTTTAGAATTCTGGCTTCCAGTACTGTTAGGTGATAATTCATGTGATGTATTTTAATTTTTTTATTTGTAATTATTATGGGTATGTAATACCTATATGTATCTTTCTGGGGTACAAGTGATGTTTTGATACAGGCATACAATATGAATTAAACCAGGGTATGTGGGACACCCATCATGTCAAGCATTTATTATGTCTTTGTGTTAGGAACATTCCAGTTCTACTCTTTTAGTTATTTTAAAGTATACCATGAGCAAACAAAGGAATGAGAGACATGCAACTCTGCTCCATATGGTGGCCAGTAGGCTCCAAGGACACCCCGGCCAGCCTGGAGACTGCTGCCCAGGTTGGAAGCCAGCTTAGGGGTCCAGGGAATGTGTGAGTGTGTAGTCAGAGTATGTAGACAGACCCTCCAAGATACGATTTCCGTGGAAATCAGCAGCAGACCAAGTGCAGGAGGAGGTGATGATGTGTGGCCCCAGGGAGTTTCCTTGACAAGGAAAATCATTGGTGGCTGCTTAGTTGCAAGCCCCAAGCACCAGCCAGGTGTGGCGGGCATGTGGAACCCGAGCCCAGTCTGTATGCTGAGATCTGGGGAGGATAGCAAAGGCCTCACCACAGGAAGGAGCCTCCCAAGTAGCTGGGACTACAGCTGCATGCCACCACACCTGGCTAATTTTTCTTATTTTGTTGTAGAGATAGAATCTCACTATGTTGTCCAATCTGGTCTTGAACTCCTGGCCTCAAGCAATCCTTCCACTTCAGCCTCCCAAAGTGCTGGAATTACAAGTGTGAGACACCACACCCAGCTGACTTTACTTTATTTCTTATTGCAAAATGAGTACATTTATTGTGGAAGAATTTTAAAGTAATGATAAGAAAAAGGAAACAAATAGAAATTAATCCGCCTGTGGCTCAGTGAGTAGGGCGCCGGCCCCATATGCTGAGGGTGGCGGGTTCAAACCCAGCCCCGGCCAAACTGCAACAAAAAATAGCCGGGCGTTGTGGCAGGCGTCTGTAGTCCCAGCTGCTTGGGAGGCTGAGGCAAGAGAATCGTGTAAGCCCAAGAGTTAGAGGTTGCTGTGAGCCGTGTGACGCCACGGCACTCTACCGAGGGCGGTACAGCGAGACTCTGTCTCTACAAAAAAAAAAAAAAAAAAAAAGAGAGAGAAATTAATCCTATTTCCTCAACCCTAGACATAACCACAATTAATATTTTAGTATATATTAATTTTGTCATTTTTATATACCTATGTACATTTTTGCTATTTTAATTAAAACATAATTGTACATACTTATTAGGTACATGTAATATTTTGATACATGTATAAAATGTGAAATGATCAAATCAGGGTAATTAAAATATCCATCATTTCAAACATTTATCATTTCTTTGTATTAAAAACATTTCAAACCCTTTTTTCTAGCTATTTTGAAATATACAACCAATTATCATTAACTATAGTCACCCTGTTGTGCTACTGAACACTAGAATTTATTCCTTCTATCTAATTGTTTTTGTAACCATTAATGAAGCATTTACCTCTCCCCCACCTCTACCCTTCCTAGCCTCTGGTAACCATCATTCATAAGCTCTGTGAGATCAACTTTTTTGTTTTTTTTAAGACAGAGTTTCACAAGGTCGCCCTCAGTAGAGTGCCGTAGCGTCACAGCTTATAGGAACCTCCAACTCTTGGGCTTAAGAGATTCTCTTGCCTCAGCCTCCCAAGTAGCTGGGACTATAGGCGACCACCACAACACCTGGCTATTTTTTGCTTATAGTTGTCATCATGGTTGTTTGGCAGGCCTGGGCTGGGTTCAAACCTGCCAGTTTTGGTCTATGTGGCTGGTGCCCTAGCCGCTGAGCTACAGGCACCAAGACGAGATCAACTTTTTAAGTGCCCGTATATGAATGAGAACATATCATATTTGTCTTTCTGTTCCTGGCTTATTTCACTTAACATAAGGACCTCCAGTTTTATTCATGTTGCTGCAGATGACAGAATTTCCTTCTTTAAAGATTGAATAGTGTTCCATACATACCACAGTTTCTTTATTCATTCATTCATTGATGGACACTTAGGTTGGTTCCGTATCTTGGCTATTGTGAACAGCGCTGCAGTGAACAAGACTGTGCAGATACCTCTTTGATAAATTGATTGCCTTTCTTTTAGGCATATACCCAGCAGTGGTATTGTTTGATCATATGCTGGATCTATTACTGGTTTTTTGAGGAACATCCATACTGTACTAATTCATTTACAGACCCACCAGAAGGATACTAGTGTTCCACTTTCTCTGCATCCTCACCGGCATCTGTTATTTTTAGCTTTTATATAATAGCCATTTTAACTGGAGTGAGATGATGTCTCATTGTGGCTTTGATTGATTTGCATTTCCCTGATGATTACTGATGCTGAGCAGTTTTTCATATGCCTGCTGGCCATTTGTATGTTTTCTTTTGAGAAATGTCTATTCAGATCATTTGCCCATTTTTTAAATCAGACTCTTTTTTTGCTATTGAGTTCTTTGAGTTCCTTATACCATGTATATTCTGTTATTAATCTCTTTTCACTTAGGTAGTTTTCAAATATTTTCTCCTATTCTATAGGTTGTCTCTTTACTCTGCTGTTTCCTTTGCCATATAAAAGCTATTTAACTCAATATAAGCCCATTTGTCTATTTTTACTTTTGTTCCTATGTTTTTGAGAACTTACTCCAAAAAATCTTTGCCCATACCAGTGTTCTGAATTGTTTTCCTAATGTTTTCTTTTAGTAGTTTCATGGTTTCAGGTTTCACATTTAAGTCTTTAATCTATTTTAATTTTATTTTTGTATACAGCAGGAGATAAAGGTCTGGTTTTATTTTTCTGCATATGGATATCCAGTTTTCCCAGCACTAGTGATTGAAGAGACTTTCCGTTCCCCACTGCATGTTCTTGGCGCCTTTGTCTGTTGGCTGTACATACAGTATGTGGATTTATTTCTGGGTTCTCTATTCTGTTCCATTGGTCTCTGTGCTTGTTCTTATGCTGTTTTAATTACTACAGCCTTGTGGTATATTTTGAAGTCAGGTAGTGGGATACCTTTAGCTTTGTTATGTTTGCTTAGGATTGCTTTTGTTATTTGGAGTCTTTTGTAGTTCCATATGAATTTTAAGATTTTTTTTCTATTTCTGTGAATGATTTTGCTGGTATTTTGATAGGGATTACACCCTGGGCCTGAGCGCCATTGAATCATCATAGCTTACAGCAACCTCAAACTCTTGGGCTCAAGTGATCCTTGTTTTAGCCTCCTGAGTAGCTGAGACTACAGGTGCCCATCAAAATGCCCAGCTATTTTTTTGGTTGTTGCAGTTTGGCCTGGGCTGGATTTGAACCCGCCACCCTGGTGCCAGCACCCTACCCACTGGGCCAGAGGCACTGCCCAAATTTCTCTTTTAATTATCAACTTTCTATAAATATTTTCTATATTATTTTACTTCTACTTTATTATTTAAACATTAATTTATCTTTTAGATAAGTAAATATTCACATGGTTCAAATTGTAAATATGTGAAAGGATAGATAATGAAAAATTTTTCTTTCCAGCCCTCCATTCAGCTATCTAGATACTTTTCCCAGAAGCAATGACACTTCGTTGTTTTATAAATACTTCCCAAGATATTCTGTGTATATCCACGCAAATTCATGTATTTTCTACATATTTATACACAAATAGTTACTGCAACAGTGTTCTGCATCTTCCTTTATTAACTTAATACTACATCTTGAGGGTTACTACGTGAAGATCAACTATATATTGACCTTCACTGTATAGTTTTCTTGTGAACTTTGATGTAAACATGCCTGAATTTATTTAAAAGTCCCCTACTGCTCAGCATTTAGGTTACTTGGGCAATACGGCTGTAAAATCAAGTCTTTGAAATCTAATTGCTGCGTTAAAGGTGTACACAGCTATAATTTTGATAGGTGTTGTCAAATCGTCTTCCCTAGAATTTGTACCAGTTTATAGTTCTACTGGCAATGGATAAAAGTGCCTGTTTCTTCACATCCTCATCAGTGAGTAGGGTAAAGATGTGTTTGAGCGGTGCCTGTGGCTCAATGAGTAGGGTGCCGGTCCCATATGCCGGAGGTGGTGGGTTCAAACCTAGCCCCGGCCAAAAAACCAAAAAAAGAGACTTAATACTTCATTAAAAAGAAAAACAAAAAAACACAAAAATAAAGATGTGTTTGAAGACAAGCACGGTGGCATGCAGCTGTATAGTCTTAGCTACCCGGAAGATTGAGGCAGGAAGAACACTTGAGGCCAGGAGTTGGAGGCTAACGTGTACTACAATTGTACCTGTGATCACTGCATTATAGCCTGGGCAACACAAGACTCTGTCTCAAAAAAAAGTTTGATCTTTACCAATCTGATTGATAAAAATTATATTTCAGAGTGATTTTATTAATAATTTTCATTTTCAGCCGGGTGCAGTGGCTCACATCTGTAATACTAGCACTCTCAGAGGCCGAGGTGGGTGGATTGCCTGATTGCGTTCCAGAGCAGCCTGAGCAAGAGCGAGACCCCCATCTCTGAAAACAAAACAAAACAAAACACAAAAATGTTCTGGTGGGTGCTGATAGTCCCAGTTACTTGGGAGGCTGAGGCAAAAAAAGGATCACTTGAGCCCAAAAGTTTGAGGTTGCTGTGAGCTATGATGTTGTAACATGCAACTCCAGGGCAACAAAGTGAGGCTCTATCTAGAAAAAATATATATATAAATAATTTTCATTTTCTCATTATGGGTGAGATTAAAAATCCTTCCATGTTTGAGAACTCTTTTTTTTTTTTGAAAAATGGTCTCTCTGTCGTCCAGGATTTCACAGCAACCTCAAACTTCTAGGGTCAAGCAATCCTCCTGCCTCAGTCTCCCAAGTAACTGAGATTTGGTGGCTTGTGCCACCACATCCAGCCAATTTTTCCATCTTGTTTTTATTTTTTAGAAACAGGGTCTTGCTCTTGTTCAGACTGGTCTCGAAATCCTGCTTGGTTTTCCAGAGTGCTAGGTTTACAGGCATGAGCCAAGGAGCCTAGCTGTGCTTGAGAATTTTTGATATTTTGTTTTTTATATACTGTAGTTTCTTTGCCTGTTTCCTTTTGGATTATAGGCTTTTTCTCTATAGAGTCTCTCTATATTAAGATAATGGCCCTTTCTTTGCCTATGATATGAGTCACAGATATTTTCCTCAATTTGTTATTTGCCTTTTTTTGTTGTACTTTAGTCATGTGGAAGTTTTTTGCTATTTTTTTTTTTTTTTGTTTGTTTGTTTGAGACAGAATCTTACTTTATCGCCCTCCGTAGTATGCTGTGGCATCACAGCTCACAGCAACCTCCAGCACATGGGCTTTGGTGATTGTCTTGCCTCAGCCTCCTGAGTAGCTGGGACTACAGGCACCCACCACAATGACCAGTTATTTTTTGTGGCAGTTTGGCCGGAGCCGAGTTCGAACCGGCTACCCTCGGTATATGGGGCCAGCGCCCTACTCACTGAGCCACATGTGACGCCCATGTTTTGTTGTATTTATTCATTTATTATACTTTTAGATGATAGTAATAATCACAAAGGTCTTCTACATTCAAATTATGGCTGTCCCATGGTTTCCTCTAGTGCTTTTCATTTCATTGACCTATTAAAATTTTTTTCTTCATGTTACTAGTGAAGGGTACGCAAGTTAATTTTTGGCAAATGATACCCACTTGTTCCAATACTATGTGTTGATTTGATTGTGCACACATGCAATCATGCATCTCCAAATAAACACAGTTTCTCTTCTTTTTTGAGCTTTCTGTCTTTTATTTCTTTCTCTTACATCTTTGTATTTGCTAAGACCTCTAGTCAAATGTAGTCTAGTTAGGAGTGGGCTTTTTACCTTGTTCTTGGTCTCCCCTGAGAGGAAACAGGTAAGTGACTGACTGGCTGTGTATTCTCACATTGCTCTCTACAAAGTTTATGCCAATTTCACCTACTTTGTAGTATACAGAGTTGCCTAGGAAACCATAACCATTAAGCAGGATGTTAGCTGTAGGTTTTTTGTAGATGCCCTTTATCAGACTGAGAAAGAACTGTTCCATTTCTAATTTGTTGAGAGTTTTTGTCATGAATTTTGACAAGTGCTTTTTCCATATCTATGGAGATGATCATATCTTTTTTCTTTTGGGGGGGCTTTATTTTGTTAATGTGGTAAATTATATTAATTTATTTTTGAACATTGAATCAACCTTGCATTCCTGGGATAAAGCCCCCTTGTTCATGATTTATTTTCCTTTTTATACATTGCTTGATTTTGTTTGCTAATACTTTGTAAAGGATTTTATATTTTTTCATGAGAGATATTGGTCCGTGCTTTCTTTTCTTGTAACATCCTTGCCAGACATTGATGTGAGATACCACTTTAGTCATATACTAAATTCCCATATATATTTCAGTCCATTTTTGGATTTTGTATTACATTCTTTTCCATTTATATGTGTCTTTCCTGCCTCATTATTATTAATAGATGCATTGTTGAATATTTAGGAATTAGGCTGTTTCCTGTATCCTGCTATTCCAGACAATGCTGTAATAAACAGCATTTTGGCTGTGTCTTTTCCCACTTCATCAGTATATCCTTCAAAGTCAAATAGCTAGGTCAATGGGTAAACATTGTCTTAAGGATTTAGCTACCAGTGTCCCATCAGGAAAATAGAAACCATACTAATTATTCCAGTTAGGGGACTTGAGTAATGATTTCCATTGTTGGAAGAGCTGAAGGAGCAAAAAGAACAAAGTGAGATAACCCCTAGGTAACTGCAGGTAACAGCTCCCAACCAAGGTTTGTAAGAGTAAGCAGGAGGAGATAGTGTTACCGGAGCCCAGGACACACACCCGGCTGATAATGCTGACAACTCTGCCTGCTGTTGAAACTACTGACATCACCTATTGGAAGGACCAAAGGACGCTGAGACCAAAGTCACCCACCATGGCAACTGCCAGAACCACTGAAGATTACCTGCTCTTGCAGGAGACTTTACCCGGAAACTAAGAGGGGTAAAATGCCTCTTCCTTCCTGCCTTCTATTTGGCATCTCCCACCACTGCCTCCCCTGGCTGAAGCTAATCAGAAGCAAAATGGCAGAGAATCTGGGAAAGGATTTTTCAGGGCCCAGCTTTCTATGATACAGAGCAGCCAGCTGGATTCTTGGGCATTTGATTTGTGCAGTCAGATAGGGCCCCCTCCTTAGAAGAACCCTATTCCTGGTTTAATGTTCTGCTGTCACTGTCATGAGATTTTGAATACTTTTTTTTTTTTTTGAATACTTTTTGAACAAAAGGTCTTGTGCTTTTTGAGATAGAACCTCATTCTGTGCACTGGGTAGAGTGCTGTGGCATTGTAGCTCACTGCACCTCCAACTCTTGGGCTCAAGTGATCCTCTTGCCTCAGCCTCCCAAGTAACTGGGACTACAGGTGCCTTCCACCATTCCTAGCTAGAGTCTGGTACTTTTTTTTTTTTTAGAGACAGAGTTTCATTTTGTCGCGCTCAGTAGAGTGCCATAGCATTACAGCTCACAGTAACGTTCAGCTCTTGGGCTTAGGCTATCCTCTTGCCTCAGCCTCCCAAGTAGCTGGGACTACAGGCACCCACCACAGTGCCTGACTATTTTTTTGTTGCAGTTTGGCCGGGCCAAGTTCTAAACCTCCACCCTCTGTATATGGGGCTGGCGTCCTACTCACTGAGCCACAGGTGCCGCCCGAGTCTTGTACTTTTATTTTGCCCTGCAAATTATGTAGCTAGTTCTGTAGAGCAGAGTGTGGAAAGGCAGGAATAGAGCTGAGAGCAAATAGGACAATCCCAGGATTATTCTGAATTGCCATATTGCTCTTCATAAAGTCTATACCAATTTGAACTACTTAACAATGTAAGAAGTTGCCAGGGAAACCATAAGTGAGTTATGGTGCTGATGGATGACAAGCTTCCAAGATTTCCCCTAACAACTGCAAAAACAAGAATGAGGATGCCAATGAAGTGGTTCTGTGCTTTCCCAGGTCAGAGAGGAAGGTTATAAACTCTGTAATTCTATTGTCTCACTCCTTCAAGGAAGAAGCAGATTTGCCTGGGAGTATATTGATTGTCATAAAACCCATGTATGCCTGCTTTGTCTTGTATTTGGTGGCATTGAAATGCCCATCATTGAATTTATCTTTCATTGCTCCTCCTTCTCTAACTTGTTGGCACGGAGATCGGTTGGGTCATTCAGCAGCACTTGGGGTTTTCCGAGGCTCAGCAGATCGGTTGGGTCATTCAGAGTTTTTATGAGGCTCAGAAGATCGGTTTCCAGGTTCTGGCTCCTGGACATACTCCTCCAGGTAGACACCAGTCCCCGCATTGGCTCCCCCTGCAGCCACCAGAGGAGGATTTTGCTATTGGGGGGCAGTAGTAAAGTTATAGCAAGGACCAGGGTGTGGGCTTGTTATTGAAGGGGGTGGGGAGATGATGTGGAGAGGAGGCAGAGGAAACCCACGGGAAATTGAGAACCAGTGCTCCAGCCCTTTGAGAACCAAGGAGGCCAGTCATGGTGGCTCACACCTATAATCTCTGGGAGGCCAAGGTGGGTGGATTGCTTGAGTTCAGGAGTTTGAGACCAGCCTGAACAAGAGTGAGACCCCCATCTCTACTAAAAATAGAAAAACTAGCTGTCTCTACAAAAACTAGAAAAAAAAAAAAAAAACTAGCAAGGCATCGTGGCAGGTGCCTGTAGTCCCAGGTACTCAGGGAGGCTGAGGCAAGAGGATCACTTCAGCCCAAGAGTTTGAGGTTACTGTGAGCTATGGTGATGCCATGGCACCCTAGCCAGAGTGACAGATTTAGACTGTCTTAAAAAAAGAAAAGAACCAAGAACAACTAACAATGGGGCCTGGCACTTTCAGATATAACTCTTCCTTCATACCTGCCACAGTTGTCTAAAATGTACTTCTTAAAAATCCATTTTTTGAGTTAAGGATAATTTTCTACAATTTTCTATAATTACTCATAAAGGAAGGAAGTCATTCATTCATTCTTCAACAGACTTGGCCCCCTCTTCATGCCAACATGGGGCTTGGTGCTCAGGATTTGATGGAGAGCACAAAACACAAGCCCTGACTTCTCAGGTCCTGCAGTCTAAAAGGAAAGGAAAATAACTAATTGCATACTGTGTGATTGGTGCCGTGACAGGAGAATTAAAGGGTGCTAGGAAGAAAAAACACAGTGTCAACATCAAGGAGGGTCTGGGGGCTAAACTGAGTATGAGTTAGTCAACAAGGAGGGGAAATGGTTAGGGCGTGAATGTTTCAGGAAGACAGAATAGCAAGTACAAAGTTCTTGATGTGAGAGGTTATGCTGCATGGAAGGACTGAAAGAAGGGAGGCTGATGAGGGCAGCAGTGGAGTCTGGGAAGGCTGGAAGGCAGGGACAGGGCAGATTTTAAAGGGCCTTGAATACCCACATTCATGACCTTGATCCAAGGGCAATGGCAGGCTGTGCATGTCTTTTGTCAAAAGAGAAGCTTAAAATTTATATTTTAGAAATACCACTCTGAAATGGGAATAGAGGAAGGCAGATAAGAGTCTAGGGCAGAGACAGAAGTAGCTTGGAGCAGGAGCATGGCAAAAGAATGGTGAGAAACAGTCAGATCTCAGGTACATTTAGGAAGAAAAACTGACAAATCTTGGGAATCAGATTTGGTGGATAAAGGCAAGGGAGAGGATGAGGTTGTCTCCTCGTTTTCTGACTTGGACAACTGTGGAAATCATACATGTAGGTGAGAATGAAGAGTTGAGCTTTGGATGGGTTGAGTTTGCGGTATCAAACTTTGATTTGATTGTGGGACAATCAAGTGAAGTTGCCTAGGACACAGTTGGGTAATTATTGGCCACTAACACCTCACCTTACATTACTTCGTTACACATTAGCAGTCCAGTCAACTTGCAAAGTCCTAAACTTTAGAGGGAAGATACAAGTACTTTTGTTTTGCTGAAGGAGAGGAGATTATCTCCTCCTACTCCAAATTCACTTGCCCATTAAAGTTCATCTTCCTCTGGTTACACAGACTTTTCTCTGTGTATCTTCAGTACAGCCTTGCTTTCTAAGTTGTCTATTTACCCATCAGTTGCTCCTATTAGAGCTCCAGGCAGGATCTGTGTTCAAGTCGTCTTTAGATTCCCAGTGCCTCAGACGGTGCCCTGAACATTGTATACCCATTTCCAACAAACTGACTTTAATTTGTTTCTTAAAATTCTGCTACATCCGGGAGTGGTGGCTCATGCCTGTAATCCTGGCACTCCAGGAGGCCAAAGTGGGTGGATTGCCCCAAGCTCATGGGTTCGAGACCAGCCTGAGCAAGAGTGAGACCCCCCTCTCTAAAAATAGGTGGGCATCATGGTGGGTGCCTGTAATCCCAGCTACTTGGGATGCTGAGGCAAGAGAATCACTTGAGCCCAGGAGTTGGAAGTTACTGTGAGCTGTGACACCACAGCACTCTATGGAGGGTGACAAAGTGAGACTCTGTCTCAAAAAAAAAAAAAACTGAGGTGGGTGGAGCAAGATGGCGGCCGAGTAACAGCTTCCCTGCAACTGGGCATGGTGAGTCTGGGGAAATAAGACTCCAGGCATCTCTGCCTGGTGGGATCTGCCTATAATCATCCCTTTGAGGATACAGGGAGTCAGGGCCTTCTGGACCCCAAGAGGAGGACAAAAACAGTGGAAAACTGGCAAGTGGTTGTGTGTGTTTGATTGACCTAATGCTGCTGGCAGCCATAAGTACAAGCAGCAGTGAGACTGCAAACCGGAAAGGCCTTGCCTGTGAACTGTTTCGGTGTTTTTGGACTTGGCACTCAATTGAACTGCCTTGGGGAGAGCTTGAGCAAGAGTGCGGAGAACTTTGGGCATTTTCTAGGGCCCCAGACTGAGCCGCTGAGCCGGACAGAGCTAATACTGTTCGGCTATTGGCTGCAGGGAGCCATTGTGAGAGAACTGCCCCAGCAAGCTCCGCTAAACAACCTTATGCTGAAGGATAGATGGGTTATAGACGAGATTAAGAAGGAAATCACCAAATTTTTGGAAAAACAACAATCAAGACACGAATTAGCAGAACCTTTGGGATACTGCAAAGGCAGTCCTCAGAGGGAAATTTATAGCACTGCAAGCCTTCCTCAAGAAAACGGAAAGAGAGGAAGTTAATAACTTAATGGGACATCTCAAGCAACTGGAGAAGGAAGAACACTCCAACCCCAAACCCAGCAGAAGAAAAGAAATAACCAAAATCAGAGCAGAATTAAATGAAATTGAAAAGAAAAGAATTATACAACAGATCAATAAATCCCAAAGTTCATTTTTTGAAAAGATCAATAAAAGAGATAAACCTTTGGCCAACCTAACCAGGAAAAAAAGAGTAAAATCTCTAATTTCATCAATCAGAAATGGTAACGATGAAATAACAACAGACCCCTCAGAAATTCAAAAAATCCTTAACGAATACTACAAGAAACTCTACTCTCACAAATATGAAAATCTGAAAGAAATCGACCAATACCTGGAAGTACACCACCTACCAAGACTTAGCCAGAACGAAGTGGAAATGTTGAACAGGCCTATATCAAGTTCTGAAATAGCATCAACTATACAAAATCTCCCTAAAAAGAAAAGCCCAGGACCAGATGGCTTTATGTCAGAATTCTACCAAACCTTTAAAGAAGAACTAGTACCTATATTACTAGACCTCTTCCAAAATATAGAAAAAGAAGGAATATTACCCAACACATTCTACAAAGCAAACATCACCTTGATCTCTAAATCAGGGAAAGACCCAATAAGAAAAGAAAATTATAGACCAATATCACTAATGAATATTGATGCAAAAATACTCAATAAGATCCTAACAAATAGAATGCAACAAACATCAAAAAAATTATACACCATGACCAAGTGGGATTTATCCCAGGGTTTCAAGGCTGGTTCAATATACGTAAATCTATAAATGTAATTCAGCACATAAACAAACTCAAAAATAAGGACCATATGATTCTTTAAATTGATGCAGAAAAAGCTTTTGATAATATCCAGCATCCCTTCAGGATCAGAACACTTAAGAAAATTGGTATAGAAGGGACATTTCTTAAACTAATAGAGGCCATCTACAGCAAACCCACAGCCAATATCGTATTGAATGGAGTTAAATTGAAATCATTTCCACTTAGATCAGGAACCAGGCAAGGTTGCCCATTGTCTCCATTGCTCTTTAACATTGTAATGGAAGTTTTAGCCATTGCAATTAGGGAAGAAAAGGCGATCAAGGGTATCCACATAGGGTCAGAAGAGATCAAACTTTCACTCTTCGCAGACGATATGATCGTATATCTGGAAAACACTAGGGATTCTACTACAAAACTTTTAGAAGTGATCAAGGAATACAGCAATGTCTCAGGCTACAAAATCAACACCCATATATCTGTAGCCTTTATATATACCAACAATAGCCAAGTCGAACAAACAGTCAAGGACTCTATTCCTTTCACAGTAGTGCCAAAGAAGATGAAATATTTGGGAGTATACCTTACAAAGGACGTGAAAGATCTCTACAAGGAGAACTATGAAACTTTAAGAAAAGAAATAGCTGAAGATGTTATCAAATGGAAGGAGATACCATGCTCATGGCTGGGAAGAATCAACATCGTTAAAATGTTTATACTACCCAAAGCAATATAGAATTTTAATGCAATTCCTATTAAAGCTCCATTGTCATATTTTAAAGATCTTGAAGAAATAATACTTCATTTTATATGGAATCAGAAAAAAGCCTCGAATAGCCAAAACATACTCAGCAATAAAAACACAGCAGGAGGAATCACGCTACCAGACCTGAGACTGTATTATAAATCGATAGTGATCAAAACAGCATGGTATTGGCACAAAAACAGAGAAGTAGATGTCTGGAATAGAATAGAGAACCAAGAGATGAATCCAGCTACTTACCGTTATTTGCTCTTTAATAAGCCAATTAAAAACATTCAGTGGGGAAAAGATTCTCTATTTAACAAATGGTGCTGGGTGAACTGGCTGGCAATCTATAGAAGATTGAAACTGGACCCACACCTTTCACCATTAACTAAGATAGACTACCACTGGATAAAAATTTAAACTTAAGACATGAAACTATAAAAATACTCGAAGAAAATGCAGCAAAAACTTTTGAAGGAATTGGCCTGGGTTAATATTTTATGAGGAGGACTCCCCAGGCAATTGAAGCAGTATCAAAAATGCATTACTGGGACTTGATCAAACTAAAAAGCTTCTGCACAGCTAAGAACATAGTAAGTAAAGCAAGCAGACAGCCCTCAGAATGGGAGAAAATATTTGCAGGTTATACCTCCGATAATGGTCTAATAACCAGAATCCACAGCGAACTCAAACGTATTAGCAAGAAAAGAACACGAGATCCCATCTCAGGGTGGGCAAGGGACTTGAAGAGAAACTTCTCTAAAGAAGACAGATGCACGATCTACAAACACATGAAAAAAAGCTCATCATCCTTAATCATCAGAGAAATGCAAATCAAAACTACTTTGAGATATCACCTAACCCCAGTAAGAGTAGCCCCCATAACAAAATCCCCAAACCAGAGATGTTGGCATGGATGTGGAGAAAAGGGCACACTTCTACACTGCTCGTGGGAATGCACACTAATATGTTCCTTCTGGAAGGATGTTTGGAGAATACTTAGAGACCTAAAAATAGACCTGCATTCGATCTTATAATTCCTTTATTAGGTTTATACCCAGAAGACCAAAAATCACAATATAACAAAGACATCTGTACCAGAATGTTTATTGCAGCCCAATTCATAATTGCTATATCATGGAAGAAGCCCAAGTGCCCATCAACCCACGAATGGACTAGCAAATTGTGGTATATGTACACCATGGAATACTATGCAGCCTTAAAGAAAGATGGAGACTTTACCTCTTTCATGTTTACATGGATGGAGCTGGAACATATTCTTCTTAGCAAAGTATCTCAGGAATGGAAGAAAAAGTATCCAATGTACTCAGCCCTACTATGAAGCTAAATTATAGCTTTCACATGAAGACTATAACCCAACTATAGCACAAGACTATGGGGAAAGGGCCAAGGAAGGGGAAGGGAGGGGGGAAGTTAGTATGGAGGGAACGTAATGAGTGGGGCCACACCTAGGGTGCATCTTAGAATGGGTACAGGCGAAACTTACTAGAGGCAGAATACAAATGCCTACATACAGTGACTAAGAAAATGCCATGAAGGCTACGTTGAACAGTTTGATGAGAATATTTCAGATTGTATATGAAACCAGCACACTGTACCCCTTGATTGCACTAATGTACACAGCTATGAGTTGACAATAATAAAACAAAACTTCAAAGCTGATGAAACCAGAAAAAAAAAAAATTCTGCTACAAAGTCAAAAGATATTACATGAAAATGTAAATAATTCTGTTTAATTTAATGGGAAAGATTGTGCTATATCCTACCCCAAGACACCCACAATTTCCACAGATTGAAAAATATGTCAATGGAAACAATGAAAAAAGCTTAAGTAATAAACAACAGTCTGAAAGTTAAATGTAGATTATACAGGAAAGGCAACGTTATAGGCTTTGTTGTACTCAGTCTTTTTTCTTCTTTCTCTTTCAATTTCTCAACCTTTTGGTGACTTTTGCACTTACACTGAACTAAAAATAAAATTATAGCACAGAAAAATACCTCTAGGGCAACATAAAAGCCAAACATGTGAGTGCTTTGAAAAATACGGAAACAGTGCACGTGCCCCGCAGATCAAAGAGCCGTGGGTGCTGCTGCCCCTCCATCCTCTCATTTCGCATATGGACACAAAACCAGATGTCTTGGGTTTACTCAAACATGGCTCACAGTTTAAACTTCTTCCAATTATTCCCTATAATAAACTGTAATGTCATGGAAAATGGTGAGTGGTCTTGGCTTGAAATCCCAATGAAGAAATATTACCTGTTGTTTATTACTTATTTAGTGAGGTTTTTTTTTTTTTTTGAGACAGAGTTTCATTTTCTTGTCCCCAGTAGAGTGCTGTGGCATCATCACTCACAGCAACCTCAAACTCTTGGGCTTAAGTGATCCTCTTGCCTCAGCTTCCCAAGTAGCTGGGACTACAGGAGCCCACCATAATGCCCGGCTATTTTTAGAGACAGGGGTCTTAGTCTGGTTCAGGGTGGTCTCGAACTCTTGAACTCAAGTGATCAACCCACCTCCACCTCCCAGAGTGCTGGGATTACAGGCATGAGCCACTGCACCTGGCCTATTTAGTGAGTTTTTGAAAAGATTGTAACAAATTGGAAAGAGAGAGACAGAAAGGAAGGAAGGAAGGAGGGAGGCAGGAAGAGGAGGAAGGAGGGAAGGGAAGGGAAGGGAAGGAGGAAAAGAAAAGAGAGAAAGAAGCCACAGATGAAGTGGAATACATTTTCTGGAGTTGTTATGGTAAGAAGTTGCTAATATGTAAGAGAAAATATAAAAGATGAATGGCTGATCTGGTGAATGAATGAATGATCAGTAGGGCCCTCTGTCAGTAGGAGTCCTTGTTCTAGGAGAGAAGATGGAGAACTCTGGGAAGCATAAACGAGTGGAAGAAGTGATGGGACACAAAAAGAGCAGCCTAGTACAGAGAACAGAATATGAGAACATTCCAGCTACCTTTTGTTGATCATTCAGTGTATGTCAGGTATAGGGATAAGATTAGCTCATTTGACATCTCATTCTCCTGAGTTGTCATTTTGCAGAAGGCTATATGTTGTTTCTACTCCTCAATCCTCATCCTTTTTCAGTGGTGCAATTGTAAAGAAGATATGAGGTCAGACAATTAAGTTCTTGAACTCATCTTAGAAAAAAGCGCTACATACCTCATTGATGAATATCACTACTGTCACCTTCAAAGCACTCCCCTTGGGAAGCTGTGCATCGACACCAGTGCTTAGTCCACCCTCTAAAGCAATTTTGGAACTCTTTTTCTGGAAAGGCCATCAGAGCTGTCCTCATACGTGGTCTGAAAATTAAGTTTGAGAATTCAACCAAAAAAGAAAAAAAACTTTCAAGGGTGGACTAGGCTCTGGTATCGGTGCATAGCTTACCCAGGGGAGTACTTCAAAGGTGACTGTAGTGATATTCAGCAGTGAGGTATGTAGCACTTTTTCTAGGATGAATTCGAGAACTTAATTGTCTGACCTCAGATATCAAAGTATTTTCTAGGAAACTCTGAATTTCAAAGACTATAAGGTCATGCATTTTCTACTTTCAATTTGGAGGACATGGCGATCGTGGTGAGAGGACTACAAAGACTTGGGAGAGGGCGAATACTTTTCTAGTGTGAATGGAATAAGAAGAAGGGAACGATTTTCTGTTGGTATACTTTTGTGCGGAATATTCAACTATGAGGGTGTCCTCCCTGCTGTCCTCAGTATTTCTAGAGAATGTAAAACTGTTTTAGGTAAAAAAAACTAAACTCAGTCTTAATCAGAGTCTCATAACCACTGACTTTTAACTTGAGTCCTGGCCCCCTTGATTCTGAAGGAGGAAAGCAGAAACTGAACTGAGTGAATGAGTAGGAAATAGACATTTTCATTCCCTCTTTTAATCATGGTTCTTACCTCATTGACTTATGATAATTCCTCTCTATCCTACTCGTTTAGAAGAGTGAATTTCTGAGGTTATAAAGGCTGGACAAAAAGGAAGAATAGCAGATTCTTCTAATTTCTTTGAAGACTGATGTTTTATATAAGCTCACATGAATTTAGTTTTAATGCTCCATATCTGTATTTGTTTTATTTCATTGATTGACTGATTGATTGATTGAGACAGAGTCTCGTTCAGTTGCCCTGGGCAGAGTGCCGGGGCATCACAGCTCACAGCAACTTTCAAACTCTTGGGTTTAAGTGATTCTCTTGCCTCAGCCTCCTGAGCAGCTGGGGCTACATGTACCACCATAATGCCGGCTATCTGTATTTGTTTTAATATAAATATGATTTTTTTCAGCCAAATTTGTTGGTAAAATCATCACCCCAGGAAGACTCAGTGTATGGTATTTATTTGACGGCCTTTTTTTTTTTTTTCTTTTTTGAGACAGAGTTTCACTATGTGGCCCTGGGTAGAGTGCCATGGCATTACAGCTCACAGCAACCTCCAACTCTTGGGCTTAAGCAATTCTCTTGCCTCAGCCTCCTAAGTAGCTGGGACTATAGGCTCCTGCCACAATGCCTAGCTATTTTTTTTGTTATACTTGTCATTGTTGTTTAGCTGGCCTGGGCCAGGTTTGAATCCACCAGCCCTGGTGTATGTGGCCGTCACCCTGACCACTGAGCTACAGGTGCCAAGTCTATTTGATGGCTTTTCATGTAGCTCCCACCCCCATCACCACCCCATTACCACACACTCCTAATTTGGGATGTATATCCTTATGAATTCAAAAGCAAATCAGGGTGGTGGCTGTGGCTCAAAGGAGTAGGGCACTGGCCCCATATGCCAGAGGTGACGGGTTCAAACTCAGCCCCAGCCAAAAACTGCAAAAGAAAAACAAACAAACAAACAAAAAAGTGAATCAATCTCTGAAGCTTGGTTTTAGCATTTTAAACATGTATTTTCTTTCCAACAGTTCTGTTTCTCTTTCTTTAACTGGAAACCTCAGGGAAGGGTGAGTCCATCAGACAAAAGGATCATCAAGCATGGGGTCAACACTGTGTTAGCAACTGGCTACTACCACTGCCAATGGTCAGGTACGTAATTAGCAGCAACATTGAGCAAATGCCTCCCACTTAGCGAGGACATGTGGGCCAACACTGACTGTTGCAGCCCTAGAAAACACAGGTTTTGAACAACATCTGGTACATCCATGCCCCATCCTTGAATGTTAAATTTTTCTAAGACTTCTGCATCTTGAGGCCTGGTATTATAATTAGCAGGAGACTACTGTTAAGATCATATTATAGGCTTATGATCCAATCATTATCTTTGCTTCAATGATACTAATGATAGACAAAATATAAAAGGAGAAAACAAAACAGATACAGCCATACTCAAAATAAGATAACAGCCTGGGCACAATGGCTTACACCTATAATCCTAGCACTCTGGGAGGCAAGGCTGGAGGATCCCTTGAGCTCAGGAGTTTGAGATCAGCCTGGGTGAGAGTGAGACCCCTGTCTCTACTAAAAATACAAAAATTAGCCAGCATTGTGGTGGACACCTGTAGTCCTAGATACTACTCAAGAAGCTGAGGCAGGAGGATCACTTGAGCCCAGGATTTTGAAGTTGCTCTGAGCTAGGCCAATGCCATGGCACTCTAGCCAGGGAAATAGTATGAGATTCTGTTTCAAAAAAAAAAATGGAGCAGAAATATAAATAGTGAGTGGAGCTGATGCAGCAGGGCCTTGGGTCTAAAATCAGGCAGAAGTAGCTAAGAAATCAACTGTGGCCTGAAATGAGGCCTTAGTGCCCAGCTAAGGCAGAGGATCAAAACCAGGTTCACTGCTTAATACCAGGCTCTGGGAGCAGCACCCATAGCTCAATGGATTGGGTGTCAGCCGCATACACAAAGGCTGGCAGGTTTGAACCCAGCAAAACAATGACAACTGAAAGAAAAAATAGCCAGGTGCTGTGGTAGGTGCCTGTAGTCCCAGCTACTTGGGAGGATGAGGCAAGAGAATTGCTTAAGCCCAAGAGTTGGAGGTTGCTGTGAGTTGTGACACCACAGCACTCTACCCAGGGTGATATAGTGAGACTCTGTCTCAAAAAAAATAAAAATAAAAAAAGTTAGTGAACTAGGAGATAGTTTTGCATAATTCTTTCAGAATGCAGCACAGTGAGATAAAAGAAATAAAACATGTGAAATTAAAGTTATGAGCCATACAATACAGATTGAGAGGATGTAACATACATAGACTAGGATTTCTAGAAGATAATAGAGGGAAAGTCAGATAAGCAATAGTGGAAAAGGTAATGACTGGTAATATTACAGATTCGCAGAAAGACATGAATCTTTAATTGGAAAATATATATTGTGTGAAAATCAAGCAAGGATGAAAAAAGATTAAGAAAGCTTACCACCCATAGACCCTAGTTAAAGATGACTTTCAGGAAAAAAGTTCCAAGCAGAGTCCAAAGAGAAACGTGCATATACTGAGCACTAACATATTTGTAGTAACAGTAGAAGATTTTAACACACATGTCTGAGAATCAGATTGTTCAGATAAAATAAAAGTGTACCCTGCACTAAACAAATGAGAATTATATTCTTTTCAAGCGTATGTTGAAATTAAACAAACAAGATTGTTACAAGTCACGAAAGAACTCTCAAATTTTAAATAATATTATATAGAACATATTTTCTAATTGTGATACATTTATATTAAACATTAACAATCTTGAGCTAAGATGCCATGGCACTCTACCCAGGGTGACAGCTTGAGGCTCTATCTCAAAAAACAAACAAACAACAAAAAAAAACATTAACAATCTTAACATTAACAATATGTATATGTATACATACATATATATATTTCTTTCTTTTTTTTTTTTTTTTGAGGCACTGTCTCATTCTGTTGCCCAGGCTAGAGTGCTGTGGAGTCAACCCAGCTCATAGCAACTTCAAACTCCTGGGCTCAAGTGATCCTCCTGTCTCAGGCTCTGAGAAGCTGGGACTACAAGTACCTGCCACAACGCCTGGCTAATTTCTATTAAATTATTAATTTTTATTTTATTAATTGTTATTAGAGATAGGGTCTCACTCTTGCTCAGTCTGGTTTTGAACTCCTGAGCTCAAGGGATCCTCTTGTCTGGGCCTCCCAGAGTGTTAGGATTACAGGTGTGACCCACAATGGGCCAAGAAAAAGATTTTAAACTACAAATGTTTGAAAACTAAAAAGACAGAAAAGTCACCCTCAATAATTCTGTTTTTTGTTTTTTTTTTTTAATTTTTTTATTTTTAGACAGAGTCTCACTCTGTCAGTCTGGGTAGAGTGCCGTGGCAACATAGCTTACAGCAACCTCAAACTCCTGGGCTCAATCAGTCCTCTTGCCTCAGCCTCCCTGAGTAGCTATGACTATAGGTGTGGGCCACCACCTCTGGCTAGTTTTTTCCCCCTATTTTTAGTAGAGACAGGGTCTTGCTCTTGCTCAGGCTGGTCTCAAACTCCTGAGCTCAGGCAATCCACCTGCCTTGGCCTCCCAGAGTGCCAGGATTACAAGCATGAGCCACAACACCTGGCCATCAATAATTCTTCTGTTAAAGAGGAAATCACAATAGAAATTGTGGATTATTTTTAGGATTGAATATCATTAAAAGTAGTGGCACACTAAAATTAGTGGAATATAGCTAATATAAGACTTAAGATGAAATTTACAGCATTCAACACATTTATTAGAGATCAAGAGTGAAAATAAAATAGTTAAGTATTGTACTTGGGAAGGTAAAGAGAGAATAACAGGGTAAATCTAAAAGAAGTAGAATGAATGCTACCGAGATCGAATAGTCTGAAAGAAAAAAGAAATAATAAACAGACAAACAAAAAAACCCAGTAGGATGAAGAAAATAGTAATGATAAAATTAAAGTGAAATAAAATAGAAAACTAAGAAATAGTAGAGTCTCAGCAGAGCAAAAGCTGAATTTTTGAATAGTTTAATAAAGTTGTCAAATTTCTGGCAATATTAATCAAGAGATCAAAGAGAAAAGCATAAATAAACAATATTGAGATCATTACCACAGATACAGATTTTAAAAATGCACAAGCGATGAATCTGAAGCAGTTTATGATGCTAAATTTAAAAACTTTGACAGAATGGGCAATATTCTAAAAAAAAAAAACATACTGAAAGTGAATCAGAATAATTATCACTAACTACTTAAGACAGTGACTTGGTAGTTTAAAAAGTCATCACAGGCTCCTCAGTGTCCATAGCTCAGTGGTTAGGGTGCCAGCCACATATACCCCAGCTGGCGGGTTCGAACCTGGCCCAGGCCAGCTAAACAACAATGACAACTACGACCAAAAAAAATAGTTATGGCAGGCGCCTGTAGTCCCAGCTACTTGGAAGGCTGAGGCAAGAGAATCGTTTAAGCCCAAGAGTTTGAGGTTTCTGTGAGCTGTGATGCCACAGCGCTCTACTGAGGGTGACATAGTGAGACTCTGTCTCAAAAAAAAAAAAAGTCATCACACTTTGATAACACTAGACAATGTTATAGGCAAATTTTTCTAAATCTTAAGAAATAGACAATTGATTTTGTATAAATTGTTCATAGAACAGCAAAATACAGATTTTATATTCAAGCAAAATCTTTTTAAACCTAGTCTCAGAAATGACATACCATCACTTCTGCCACATTATCATTGGAAGTGAGTCACTGGGTCCAGCCCACGCTAGTGGGGTTGGGTGGGTGGGGGGATTATAGAAAAGTAGGAATACTAGGAAGCAGGGACGATTTGGGGTCCTATCAGAGGCTAGCTACCAACAACAGAATAGAGGAGAAAAAGTTCTTTTTTTTTTTTTTGTAGAGACAGAGTCTCACTTTATGGCCCTCGGTAGAGTGCCGTGGCCTCACATAGCTCACAGCAACCTCCAACTCCTGGGCTTAAGCCATTCTTTTGCCTCAGCCTCCCGAGCAGCTGGGACTACAGGCGCCCGCCACAATGCCCGGCTATTTTTTGGTTGCAGTTTGGCCGGGGCCAGGGCGGGGTTTGAACCCACCACCCTCGGTATATGGGGCCGGCGCCTTACCGACTGAGCCACAGGCGCCACCCGGAGAAAAAGTTCTTAAGGGTCCTAATAAAGGAAGAGAAAACATTAATTAGGATTTAAAATGTGTTCATAAGAAAAGACTTAAATTAGGAATAGAAGAAAACGTTTTTACACTAATATACAGTTTCCAAAAGCCTATGCAAAGCATGATACTTAATGGAGAAATTCTGGAAGCTTTATCATTAAAGTCAGAAAAAAGACAAGAATGACCCCTTCACCACCACTAATTGAGATTGTAGAAGACATTCTAGTTAATGCAGTAAGACAAGAAAAAGAAATAAAAGTTATAGGATTGGGAGGGAAGAGTCAAAATCTTCAATACCACCGATGGTAGGATCGTCTAAATAGAAAACTCCAAGCACACAAACAATTAAGGACTAGTAATAGTTGGGAACAGTAGTAGGTACACTTTCAACAGACTTACTGAAATCAAGATGTTTGCTATAAATCATTAACAATCCAGTGGAACACATAACCACACACCCACAAAACCCAAGAATACATGATCACTTTTCTTTCAGGGTAGTTTGTCTCTCTAAACTCATGAAAGAATTTGCTTCCCAATATGGCAGTGTTGGGAGATTGGGCCCAGTGGGAGGTATTTGGGTCGTGGGTATGGATCTCTCATGGATAGATTAACGCATCTCTGACTGGATTAGTTACCAGACAGCCAGAGTGAGAGTAGGTGGTTTCTTCTCATTTTGGTCTCTCTCTCTCTCTTTATAAGAGTCAGAGTCTCACTTTGTCACCCTCCGTAGAGTGCTGTGGCATCACAGCAACCTCCAACTCCTGGGCTTAGGCGATTCTCTTGCCTCAGCCTCCCGAGTAGGTGGGACTATAGGTGCCTGCCACAACACCTTGCTATTTTTTTGTTGCAGTTTGGCTGAGGCTGGGCTCAAACCCTCCGCCCTTGGTATATGGGGCTGGCGCCCTACACACTGAGCCATAGGCACTGCCCAGTCTCTTGTATTTTTATAATTAAGTGCATAGCTATATTTGCTTGATATTTTGAATAGGATCATTTCAAATTACTGTCTTGGTTCATTTTGTATCGCCATAACAAAATATAGTAGAACCTTTGTACGTTGACAACCCAAGGACTTTAACAAATTGGTCAACATACAGAGGCGGAACTTCCATTGAGCATATGTGGTGCATGTCTGGTCTATGAAATTAGGTCAACTTGGCTTGGGGCCGATAGCTCAAGTGACTAGGGTGCCAGCCATATACGCCAAGGTTGGCAGGTTTGAATCCAGCCGGGGCCTGCTAAACAACAATGACAACTGCCACCAAAAAATAGCCAGGCATTGTGGCCGGTGCCTGTAGTCCCAGCTACTTGGGAGGCTGAGGCAAGAGAATCTCTTAAGCCCAAGAGTTTGAGGTTTCTGTGAGCTGTGACACCACAGCACTCTACCCAGGGTGACAGCTTGAGACTTTGTCTCAAAAAAAACAAAGAACTTGGTCAACTTAAGAAGGTGGTCAATGTAGGGAGGTGATCAACTATGGAGATTCTACCATATGTACAAGACTATTTTAGAAGAATGTATAACACATTTCAAGTATCATAAAGAAAGATCTGTAAAAAGAAGATATAAATGAGCTTTATAGATGGAATGACTCAATATTTTAAAGATACAAATTAGTTTACATTAAATAATCCATACATTTAACCCAAGCTAAATAAAATCTCTGAGATAGTTTTGAACAATGTCAACTTAGTGAAGCAGGAACTTTGTTACTCAGATGTCCTTTCATTGAATGATCACGGGTTAAAGTGAACCATAAGAAAAAAAAAGTGGGAAGAATGGAAAGGGGAGGTGAGACAGTAGCTGTTTTTTATGCTCTGAAGTCAGGATCTGTTGCAGCCAGGCTTTGTTGCAGCTCATGCAATTGCAGCTGGACCAGCCTCGTGGCAGCTCTGTGATGGGACAGTGTTGGTGGATCCTGTCAGTCACCTGTATCACTGAGGTTGGGGGCAGTGAGACACACACACACACACACACACACACACACACACACACAGAGTCTTGCCTTGTGGGCTCGTAATCATTTCTGCTCTTAACCATTCTCCTCCTTTCCCTGCTGCTGGCTTTGCTGACTTCATGTCTGACACCACAATCAACAGCCTTACATGAAATGCTCACCCATGTCCCACAATTGTGTGAGGTCTTAGCTCTGTAATAAATCCCTGATTCTGTATCACTGACAATGGTTCTGTGTTTCTGATCAAACCCTAATGAATACAGTCCCATTCCAAATGAGCATTTCATAGAAATCTACAGGCTAATTCAAAACTTAATTTGGAATAGGAAGATGCCAAAAATAAACTAAGAGAATTTGGGAAAAAAACTAGAAGAAAAGAGGAGAATATGGGAGGAGATTTGCCCTGGCAGATATAGCTATTTAATCAAAAGCAATATGACATTGGAGAAGGGATAAAGTAAAAAGACGAATAAAAAGGAACAGAGAGGGCGGCGCCTGTGGCTCAGTGAGTAGGTTGCCGGCCCCATATACCGAGGGTGGCAGGTTTAAACCCAGCCCCAGCCAAACTGCAACAAAAAAATAGCTGGACATTGTGGCCGGCGCCTGTAGTCCCAGCTAGTCGGGAGGCTGAGGCAGGAGATTCGTCTAAGCCCAAGAGCTGGAAGTTGCTGTTAGCTGTGATGCCATGGCACTCTACCAAGGGTGACAGCTTGAGACTCTGTTCCAAAAGAAAAAGGAATAGAGAACCCATGAGACACCCACACTTACATGAAAGCATGATATATGATAGAGGAGGCGTTACACATCAGCCAGGAAAAGATGGACTATTCAATAGATGTTGCTGTGGCAACAGGATATCTATATGAGAAAAAATTAAATTATGTGCCCCTGACAATCTATCATATACAAAATACATTCTAGAATAATTAAAGCTTTAAATATGAAAAGCAAAACTCTAAAATAAATTATAGGAGATTGTCAGAATAGGGAAGAAAATTTCTAAACAAAACACAAGAAAACTATAACCATAAAGGAAAAGTTGATACTTGTGACTACACTAAAAGAACAATAACAAGAACCAAATTTTTGAATGATAAAAGACACTCAAAATAGTGTTGAAGCACAAATTACATTTTGAGAGACTACTGTCTATTTATACACAACCAATGAAGGGTTGGCATCCAGAATATACAAAGAATACAAAAAACTCCTGCAAATAATTGAGAAACAACCTGTTGACCAAAAAAAAGGAAAAATGGGAAAAGATTACAAATAGGAAATTCCCATAAGAGACTGACTGATCTGAAGAGGAAAAAATGTGCAAACATGTTCAGTCTTACCAGTAATCATATAAATGCAAATTAAAATAAAAATGAGATGTGGCCTGGAGTGGTGACTCACACCTGTACTCCTAGCACTCTGGGAGGCCGAGGTGGGAGGATCACTTGAGCTCAGGAGTTCAAGACCAGCTCGAGCAAGAGCGAGACCCCATCTCCACTAAAAATAGAAAAATTAGCTGGGTGTGGTGGGGGCCTAGTCCCAGCTACTCGGGAGGCTGAAGCAGGAGGATCACTTGAACCCATGAGTTTGAGGGGATAGGCTGATAGCCCTGGTACTCTAGCCGGGGGGTCGGTGGGAGGTGGGGGTGAAGGGAGAAAGAGAGAGAGACTCTGTCTCAAAAGAAAAAAAAAAAATGTTAGCCTAAAATATATTAGCTCATGCCTATAATTGCAGCAGTTTTAGAAGCTGAGGTGGAAGAATGGCTTGAAGCTAGGAGTTTGAGACCTACCTGGGCAACATGGCAAGACTTGGTTGCTAAAAATCTGGAAAAAAACAATTAGGTGAGTGTGGCATACTCACCTGTGGTCCCAGCTACTCCAGGCTGAGGCTAGAAGATCATGGGATTGCAGGAGTTTTAGGTTACAATTAGTTATGCTTGTGCCACTGCACTCCAGTTGTGGTGACAGAGAAAGACCCTGTTCCCCACCACCACACACACACACACAAAAAAAAAAAAAAAGGAAAAAGATATAATCTCACATACATCAGGTTAATGAAAACCCCAAATCAACAATACTAGTGAAAATGTGGGAAAAAAATAAACTTCACACATCATTGGGGAGCATAAATTGGGAGAGCCATTATAGGGGAAATTTGGTAATATCCATGGAAGTTGAAAATGTATGTACCCTATCACCAAGAATATATCCTAGAGAAATTCTCACAAGGATTTCATTATAGTGTTGTAACAGCAAAAAAATGAAACCAAAAGTCTGTCAAAAGAATGAATAAATAAATTGAGGGCTAGTCTTATAAAGAGAGATATATAACAATTAGACCTACATCTAGCAATATGGATGAAATCTCAAACAAGAATGTTTGAATTTAAGCAAGCAAGTTTCAGGACATATTTAGTATCTTTCATGCAAATTTAAAAACACCTCCAAACAGGCTGGTCTGAAGATACTGAGTTATCTCAGTCAGTTGTTCCCTAGCAGGTACAGGTAGAACTCCTTGTTTTGCTTTCCCCGCTTCCCACTACTGCACTCCACTGGTCTTAAAAAAAAAAAGAAAAAGAAAAAGAAAGAAAGAAAAAAATATCCAATCAACGGCAAAAGGGATGGCGGCGCCTGTGGCTCAGTCGGTAAGGCCCCGGTCCCATATACCGAGGGTGGCGGATTCAAACCCAGCCCCGGCTGAATTGCAACCAAAAAAATAGCCGGGCGTTGTGGTGGGCGCCTGTAGTCCCAGCTACTCGGGAGATTGAGGCAAGAGAATCACTTAAGCCCAGGAGTTGGAGGTTGCTGTGAGCTGTGTGATGCCACGGCACTCTACCCAGGGCCATAAGTGAGACTCTGTCTGTACAAAAAAAAAAAAAAAAAGATAGGTTTAAAGGATAAACAAATTTGATGATTGTTGTTACTTCACAGGAAACAGGATCAGGGAAGGGTCAGATAAGGTTCAAGTATAAATACATTTAGAATAAAGATACAAAGCTAAAAAGTAAATAGGTCATTTGTTAAATCTGCATGATGGAAATTCTGGTTCATGTTATGCTTTTCTGTAGATTGACAGTTTTTTATAATTAAAAAAAGAGAGAAAAACAAATGCATGCATACTAGTGGTGCTATGAACAGACTGTTTTTGTCCTATGTGTTGAAACCCTAATTCCCAGCGTGATGATATTTGGAGGTGAGACCTTTGGGAGGAGATTAGGTCATGAGGATGGAGCTCTCATAAATGAGAAGAGAGACGATGTGGGAAGGTATAGCTGTCTACAATCCAGGAAGAGGGTCCTCACTGGGAACAGAATCAGCTGGTGCCTTGATCTTGGACCTCCAGCCTCCAGAACCGTGAGCAATAATCTTCTACTGTTTAACTACACAGTCTGTACCATTTGTTATAGCACCCCAGACTAAGACAACTGGGAACATGTGGCTTACCCCCAGCCTCAACTTCCTCCCAGAGACTCTGAGTCTCTCTAGAGAGCATGGGCATGTGATCTGGTTTACCAGTCTGAGCAACTTGCTCTGCACCCCAGTTCCAGAAGAACTTCATTTGGAGTGCTTATAGCAGGTTGGACAGAATTGGGGTGCCTTCATGTTTCTAGTCCACTGGGTGGGAGAGAACTCACTTGTTTGGTCCACTGGGAATTTTCTGTCCTCCCTTAAGACTGATGTGGGATAGGCTTTGGCCTGACACTCCCTGTGAACTTGGAAACCAGAATGTCAGGTGCCTCCCATGCAGCCACACTGCCACTGACCTCGGCTGGGCCTCGACTGCTGCAGCTGCCTTGTCCCAGTGCTGTCCTTGTGCCATCAGCACATGGAACACCACAACTTTGCTCTTTTTTGCAGCCAAAAAACTTGTCACCCTTTAGCACTATTCCTATCACCTCAACTCCAATCTGGAATTGAGAACTCTTTCTTGTATTTACCATCTACCTTGAAGGTGGCTCTTAGTCTCCCTTTTCTTCCTCTTCCTTGTTAGACAAGGACTAAATCTGCAGGTGGCAGATACAGGCCAGGAGGGCCAGGGGCGGGAAAGCACAGAGCACCCATCAGTTATCTGGTAACATCCCACACCTTCTGTAAGCCCCATCCTCCCACCTCCACCAAGCCAATCAAAGGAAACTCACGCTGTTGCTCAGGCTGGAGCCCAGTGGTGTCATCATAGCTCCCTACAGCCTCAAACTTCTGGGCTCAAGCGATCCTCTTGCCTCAGCCTCCAGAGTAGCTGGGACTATAGACACAGGATACCACACCCAGCTAATTTTTTATCATTTTTATTTAATTTTTTTCTTTTTGCAGTTTTTTGTCCGGGGCCAGATTTGAACCCACCACTTCTGGTATATGGGGCCGGCACCCTACTCTTTGAGCCACAGGCACCGCCCTATTATTTTTAATTTTTTATTGTTTGGGATTTATTAAGGGTACAAAAAATTAGGTTACATCGATTACATTTGTTAGATAAAGTCCCTCTTATAATTGTGTCCTGCCCCTGAGAGGTGAGTCATACCCCATGACCCCCATCCCCCTTCCTCCTCCCCTCTCCCCTCTTGCTCATTCCACTACCACCCCCTTGTATTAGCTCTACTGCCTTCATATTAGAATAGAGCACATTGGGTTCTTGCTTTTCCATTCTTGTGCTGCTTTACTAAGAAGAATGTGTTCCACCTCCTTTAGAGGCAGAGTCTCACTATGTTGCCCTGGGTAGAATGCTATGGCATCACAACTAACAGCAACCTCAAACTCTTGGGCTTAAGCTATTCTCTTGCCTCAGCCTTCCAAGTAGCTGGGACTATAGGCGCCCGCCACAACACCCAGCTATTTTTTTGGTTGCAGTTGTCATTGTTGCTCAGCTGGTCCAGGCCAGGTTCGAATCCGCCAGCCTTGGTGCATGTGGCTGGTGCCGTAACCATTGTACTAATTTTATTAAAACTTTTCTTTCTTTCTTTCCTTTCTTTTTTTTTTTTTTTTTTATAGTGATAGGGTCTTGCTACATTGCCCAAGCTCGTCTAAACTCCTGGCCTCAAGTGATCCTCCCACCTTAGCCTCCCATAATGTTAGGATTATAGGTGTGAGCCACCATGCCCAGCCTCCCCTCTCTGTTTTTGTATTTGGTCCTTTGGTATCTGCACATAAGTTTGTTCTTGTATGTCCACTTCTTTCTCTGGTCTATCCCAGTGTTCACTTTTCTCTGATGTTTCTGTCTTTTTCCTCTATTATGCTCTCTCTCTCTCTCACTGCATGCGTGTGAAAATCAGTGGGACCCTCCCATCTTGAAGATTGACGGGAAACCATAGGGAACTCTGAGTATGAGCATTACATGGATGGAGGTGGAAGAATGTGATCAATTGCACAACAACCTTAGCATTGTAGGATGCAATCCCAGGAGATGGCAGCCATTGAAACCCCACACAGCCCACTGGAATTTCATTCAAGGCTTTCTTGAATTTTCAGTTCTATCTAAGGCATTCTGCTGAAGAGAACTGTTTCTCATTAGCTCACAGACTAGTGGGAGTTGGGACAAGATGGTGTAAGACGTTAACATAGAGGTTTTCTCAGGGGTCTGTGATGATTCCAGGAACATTCTTTGGGTCACTAAGCAAGGTTCTTCAGCCAGCTATTCAGCTTCCAGGCTCTAGAATCCAATGTTTGTATTTAAAAAAGTATATGACTTTTCCCATGGAGGCACCTTCCTTATTCCAAAGTCTATAATTGGATTTTGGGTTTGCTGGAGACTTGTGACCTGAGAAATTTGTATCTTGGTGTGAGGAGGATTCTAATAAATTATAAATTAAAGTAGCCACACTGAGTGAAGTTACCCATCTAGCCCAAGTTATATGAATAGGGGGTTTAAGATACCAGGGCTCTCATATTTCATATGACCATGCTGGATCTAAATGGAAATTTTATTCAGTGTGGCCACTTAAGAGAGAATGTCATGTCTGAGTTATTTTAAAAAGGCAGTTCTGTCTTCCCATAAAACTTTTGTCCTTTCGGCGTTTTATAAGCATCTCTGTCGCCTGCAGTGGAGGCAAGCATTATCACTGTCATGTCAAGGATGGAGAGATGGTGCACACACATTAATTGACTTTCACCTTGCAGGGCAGTGGCTGAGTCATTCAGGGTCACAGTTCTTTTGCTGCTTATTCTGTGGGACAGCATCACCTCATGGTCTTTGAGTTAAAAATCCTGGGCTCTACTGCTGATGGAGGGCGTCTGTTGGTGACCTGGAGTGACTTTCACATTCTCTCTGGATGCCTGTTTTCTAGCTTTAAGTCTGGGTGGTAAACCCATAATTCTTTTTATTTTTATTTATTTATTTATTTATTTTGAGACAGAGTCTCACTATGTCCTTGGTAAAGTGCCGTGGTGTCACAACTCACAGCAACCTCTAACTCTTGGGCTTAAGTGATTCTCTTGCCTCAGCCTCCCAAGTAGCTGGGACTTACAGGCTCCTGCCACAATGCCCGGCTACTTTTTGTTATAGTTGCCATTGTTTTTTTTTTTTTTTTTTTTTTTATTGTTGGGGATTCATTGAGGGTACAATAAGCCAGGTTACACTGATTGCAATTGTTAGGTAAAGTCCCTGTTGCAATCATGTCTTGCCCCCATAAAGTGTGACACACACCAAGGCCCCACCCCCCTATAGTTGCCATTGTTTTAGCTGGCCCAGGCTGGTTTGGAACCTGCTAGCCTTGGTGTATGTGGCCGATGCCCTACTCACTGAGCTACACCCAAACCCATCCTTCTAATTTTATCCTTATATTTTAAAAATCAGGAACAATGGGATACCAGTGATTTAGAGATTCCTTGCTGTGTAGAAGCATAAAATCTGTAGGTCAGAGCAGGAACTGCAAAGGGCAGCTGGCCTAGTGTTCCTTAAATGTCACCTCACAGGGGAATTAGTGAAGGAATTAAAAAAACAATTACAGAATCTCGAGCCCATCCTGGATTACTGAAATGGAAAACACCAAACTGAGGACCAGGATTCTGTGTTAAAAAAATCATTCCAGATGGTCTAGTGCAGGTTTAGAAACCATGGCTTAAGTGGAATGAGTCCAAGTGCATGGGAGAGGGAACATCCTCTCCATTTGCTGAGGGGCTGGGTGTGCAGTTTAAATAAATAGGCTGCAGAGTCAGAAATGCAACCCTACTACAGACAGTGGAGCAGATGGGACATGGGCTGGGTAGAAGTATTGAGAAACCCTTGGCTTATTTTTGCCAGTAGTCCCTTGAGCTTAAGTTTGGAAACTGGAAAGACCTCGCCTGGTGAAGCACTCATTGTCCACCAGCTTGTCATCTTGGGGAAACCACTCCCTCTGTCCCGGCCTCAGTTTCCTCATCTATAAAATGAAGGTGTGTATTTGTTATCTCGAAGTTGTTCTGTGACACTTGATATTCACCCAAAATCTTTTTCTGTGTGAGCAGACTGTAAGCCAACAGGCTACTCATGTATAATGCTTTCTATGGACCCACTTCTTGTCCTACCAGAGGTGTTCTGAGTCCCGGGCCTCCTTGAGCATTGTAATTGCTGTGCCCAGCCACTGAGACGGTGTGATGGCCCATAGATCTCAAACCATTCCTGGCTGATTCTGCCTTTCAGGCTGGAAAAGCAACCTCTAGGAAGGCAAGGTTTGGAAGAAAGGGTGTTTTGGTTTGGGGGGATTAAAGTATCCTATAAGACAACTAACTGCTCTGGGTGAGGGTAATTGTATCTGCTGCCTGAAGAAAGTGACAAAAGATGGCTCCAACAACTGGCAAACACAGAACACTTTCCAGTTACCAGTCTCACCTTGCCCCTGAGGGTGGCCACTGTTGGCAGAAGCATGTAACGTTATAGTTACTGGCACCGGTGTGGGCTGCTCAGGCCCCTGCCAGTGACAGGAGGCTGAGCAGAGAAAGGCCGCATCTGAACATCCTTCCTGCAGGCCAGAAATGGCCAAGTGTTCACCACAATTGGAAAGGAACCAAAAGGGAACAGTTTAGGTAAAAGAGCCAAAGGCTGAGGAACAAAGTGATAGATTTTATTAGTGTTTTTTATTAGAGTTGATTAAATTCAATGGAGGGAACATTTTTTAACACCTAACATGTATCAGAAAATATGTAAGGTGGTTGGGCATGGTGTCTCACACGTGTAATCTTGGCACTCTGGGAGGCCAAGGTGGGAGAATGCCTACAGCTCAGGAATTTGAGACTACCCTGAGCAAGAGTGAGACACCCCCTCTTTGCTAAAAACAGAAATTTTAGCTGGACATTATGGTGGGCACCTGTAGTCCCAACTTCTCTGAAGGCTGAAGCAGGAAGATCACTTGAACCTAGAAATCTGAGGTTGCTGTGAGCTACGTTGATGCCACACCGCTCGAGCCTGGGCAACAGAGTAAGACTGTCTGGAAAAAAAAAAAAAAAGGAAAGAAAAGAGAATATGTAAGTCTTTATTAATTCATAGAGAAAAAAGCATTGTCCTTTTCTTTAGAGTTGATAACCTAGTGGGGAAATTCTCCCAAAATCGGACACAATATATTCCTTCTAGTGGTGGCGGACAGCAGGGAAAGGGGCTTCCCACGAGTGAAGCAGATGAAGTGATGTCTGACGTGGGCTTGGTCTGACGTCCGAGTAGTGGTTGTCAGGGGAAGAAGGGAGTGGATGGGCCTTCTAGGCAGAGGACAGAAAATCAGCAAAGGCAAGAAGGCGCTGAAGAGCATGGTGTGTCTGGGAACTGGAAAGCAGGGTGGAGCTGTGCCAGGAGGAGAGGAGCGCCCAGGGAACAGAGGGGGCAGGGGAAGGAGCTTAGCTGTGTGCGCTGCTGGGGGGTGGAGATGGAGAGGGGCGCTTACATCTGCGTACCATGGAATATTAGGCAATTTAGTAAGAGAGGGGCTCTTACTAAACAGGCACATTTGTGTTTAGAAATACCACCCTGGAAGCAGGATGGAGGATAAGTGGGCAGACAGAAAGAATGTATCTGGGACACATGTTAGGAGATTGAGGAAGACAGGCTGTGGCCACAGGCTGAACCACACTTGATACTGGGTCACAGAAAGGCTCTGATGGACCCTGTGGCTGTGGGCAGTGCAAGAGAGGAACGAAAAGGCTCATTCTCAGTGGTGTGGCTCAGATGAGCTCCAGAGATGGCATTTTCCCCTTTCCCC
The DNA here is from genome assembly GCF_027406575.1 of Nycticebus coucang. NCBI lineage: Eukaryota > Metazoa > Chordata > Mammalia > Primates > Lorisidae > Nycticebus > Nycticebus coucang. Next base: position 81,067,946 of record NC_069781.1, read on the forward strand.
TGTCAAGTGTGCTTCTGCTGGGCTGAGGTGAGGTCCAGCTATCTGCTTTTGTAACAGTCACATGAGATAACTCTGAAGCAGATGGTCTAGCCACACATTTTAAGAAATAGTGAGTTTTTTAGAAGCTCCCATAAGAAATACTTAATAAGCCTGTGCAATATAAACACATTTATTAGGACTAAACTGTACACTTAAAAATGGTAAAGATGGGCCAGGGCACAGTGGCTCACGCCTGTAATCCTACCACTCTGGGAAGCCAAGGTCGGAAGACCACCTGACTTTAGGAGTTCAAGACCAGCCTGAGCAAGAGTAAGACCTTGTCGCTACTAAAAATAGAAAAAATTAGCTGAACATTGTGATGGGCCCCTGTAATTTCAGCTACTCAGGAAGCTGAGGTGAAAGGATTGCTTGAGCCCAGGAGTTTGAGGTGGATATTAGCTAGGCTGAAGCCATAGCACTCTAGCAGGGGCAATAGAGTGAGACTCTGTCTCAAAAAAAAAATGGTAATGGTGGTAAATTACATATGTATACTTTACTATAAGGAAAAAGTAAATTTCAAAAATTACAAACTTGGATGTGGAAAGAAGGGAACACTTCTACACTGCTGGTGGGATTGCAAACTAATACAGCTCTTTTAGAGAGAAGTATGGAGAATCCTCAAAGATCAAAATGTAGACCTTCCATTTGACCCTGCAATCCCATTACTAGGTATCTACCCAGAAGAACTTAAATCGTGTTACTACAAAGGCATTTGCATTTGAATGTTTGTTGCAGCTCAATTCATAATGACCAAGTCATGGAAGCAACCTAAGCGCCCATCAACCCATGAATGGATCAACAAACTGTGGTATATGTATACCATGGAATGTTATGCAGCCATTAAAAAAGACGATGATTTTACATCTTTTACATTTACCTGGATGGAGTTGAAATACATTCTTCTTAGTAAAGTATCACAAGAATTGAAAGATAAATATCCAATGCACTCCATACTAATATGAAATCAATATATAAACAATTACATGTTTATAAGAACAATAAGACACTAATATCGTCCAGTTCATGGGCAGCGGGAAGTGGGAGAGGGAAGGCGGAGGATGTATGGCAGAAGGAGGGGGGGCATGAGGTGGGATCTCACCGAATGTGCACACTGTGAGGGTGTGTAACACGCCTCCTGGGTGAGGGGCTCTTCTACAAATGGAACTTTGCCCTAGAATTGAGAACAATGTAACCTAAATATTGTACCCTCACATTAATTTGAATAACATTTAGAAAATAAAAATAAAGGGCGGTGCCTGTGACTCAGTTGGTAAGGCGCCAGCCCCATATACCGAGGGTGGCGGGTTCAAACCCGGCCCCAGCTGAACTGCAACCAAAAAATAGCCGGGCGTTGTGGCAGGCGCCTGTAGTCCCAGCTACTGGGGAGGCTGAGACAAGAGAATCGCTTAAGCCCAGGAGTTGGAGGTTGCTGTGAGCGGTGTGATGCCACGGCACTCTACCGAGGGTCATAAAGTGAGACTCTGTCTCTACAAAAAAAATAAAAATAAAAAATAAAAATAAATAAATATTACAAACTGTTTCATTGAAACAAAAAAGAAGACGGTCTTCCTAAATATATTACGTGGACTTTTGATAACTGCTGTGTTGAGGCATAGATGAGAGGGGAAATGCATATTATGATTTAGCAAAGGAATGATGCACTTCTTCCATTTTTATGTGCATACCTGTCGGATAACCTTTTTAACCATTAAAAGTTAATATAAATTTGAAAAAAATAAACTTTTGCAAAACTTTTTGAAGAACTGTATATTATTTAGGGACTGATTTTTTAACATATATATGTGTGTATACTACATAAGAATGTTATAATGGACAACACGTGATAAACGAAACTATACTTTTGCAAAGTTCTTGCATTTTATGTACACTGCTACCACATCACCTCTAAGTTGACCGTGATAAGTTCAGGAGGATAGTATCATCACTAGAGCAACACTAAAAATAATGAAAGAGAGATACACAGTATATAAAATTTGGAAATATGCCAGTTCAGAAATAGGGAGCATTGCTGTACCCCAGGAAGCCCCTTTCATGGCCCCTGTTGGCCATTGCCCTCTTGTGCAGTCCCCTGCCCACCCCCTGAACCACCAGCCTCATTCATTGCAAATGAATAAGACATAAAAGCAAATTGCCAGGACATAATGGCTCATGCCTGTAATCCCAGCATTCTGGGAGGCTGAGGCAGGTAGAGTGATTGAGCTCAGGAGTTCAAGACCAGCCTGGGCCAGAGTGCAATAGCCAGGCATTGTGGAGGGCACCTGTAGTCCCAGCTTCTCAGGAAGCTGAGGCAAGAAGGTCACTTGAGCCCAGGAGTTTGAGGTTGCTGTGAGCTATGATACTATGGCACTCTACCCAGGGCAACAGAGTGAGATTCTGTCTGAAAAAAAAAAAAGAAAGAAAGAAATTAAAGCAAATCTTCCTCTATTTTCCCCTTTAGTTTATTTTTTTCTCACCTTCCTAGTCTGGTCAAGTTTTTAGGAATCCTGAAATAGTCTTTAGTTCAATATGCACAATAGTAACAAAATTGTGATCTGGGCTATCTTTAGCTTTAATTATGACTATGTAAGCTAAGCTGTAGTGGTTTATCAATTAATCACCTCTGTAACTTTTTACAGCTTACATAGCTGGGAGCTTACAAAAAAGTCCATTTACCTTAAGAGAAGTATTTGGTTTTGTGTAAACAGAGGCGAGTGAGTACACCCTGAACAATTTAATGGGAGGGAAGAGAAAAGAAAAGGATGAATGTTGAGCCTGGGGTCTTAACATTGACTTATTTAGGTTTTTGGCATCTTTAGAGGCTTAAAGAGCTATTCATTAGTCTTCTTCCTAAAGATGTTTTTTTTTTTTTAAGCTGGCGGTTAAAACTGCCAGCTCCAGCCACCTCTGATACATTCATTCAAGGAAGAAGGGAATTGTATAGCAAGGGAGTCTGCTTAGACCCAAGAGTGGATGACCCAGATGAGCCAGTAGAGCCAGCTGCCTAGGAGAGTTTGGTTGGACAACAGAGCAAGTGTTACGAAGATCTGGAAAGATTGGAGAATTGGAAGAAGGCTGCAGCCTCCCGCATCTGCCATCCTCGAGTCTGGCTGGGCCCTACCTCTCCAAGTTCATGTCAAAGTTTATGAGGGTCAGTGTATTTGTGCTGTGTTTGGCATTTTCACAAGTAGCTCTGCAATTGCTTTTTATTAGTTTTAATTCCAGCTGTTGCCCCAGGACTTTCTGGCAGCTGGGACTTCCAGGCCAGCCTGGAATCCCATGTTAATTGACTCAAATCATGAAAAGGTGCCATCGAGGCTGCTTTGAACTCTTGCCTGTTTCAATGCTGGGCAAATTCCAGGCAGGCACCATAGGAAAAGCAGTAATGAGACTCACACCTCTGAGTTTACAGTGCAGAACTTTGCCTGTTCAGATGTTAAGTGCAGGGATGAGGTGCAACCCCAGGGGAGCCAGGTTTGAAGAGTAAATAGATCCTGAGAATGTGCTTCCTCCTGGGTCCTAAGTGAGGAATCCAGGCTTCAGAGGGAGGTTCACAGCATTCTCGTCAAAGCCCTGCTGTTAATAGCATCACGATGACCCAAATAAATTCATAGATATCTGTTACTCCCCATGTTTTCACTTCACACCAACTGTCCACAGATGCGACTCAGCCTGGTAGAAACTTGCCAAGAGGTCTCAGTGAGATTTTTTCCTGTGAAGCTATTACTTTTACCCCACTTCATAGAGGGAAGAATATAAAAGTAATCTTATGGAGGTCTGGGGAGAAAGGCCATAGACATCAGGACATAACTGATGGGTGTTGCTCCTGAAGCACATTCTTTTTTCCCATTTATTATTTAAAAGCTATGGCACAGGCATCATCAATGGAACAAAATATTTATTGAGTTTTGTGAAATGTCTCCTGATAGTAGGGTTTTTAAAAAGTGTTACAGCAACTGTTGTGTGAAATTGACTCCTGTCTCCTCCAGTACAAGGTATAATTAGACTGTCTTTGGTTGATAAATTTTAATATTTAAAAATGAATCTAAGTCCAAGCATACTGCTTAAAGTTGTATCTTAAGGAGGTCCACTATGTTTTTATTTGTTTAGCAGGAGAGATGAATCAGTAGTGGAAATCAGAAAACAGTGTCCTCACAAGGCTTGGAAAGATTGTCTCAAAATAAAACTCTGATGTGGGGCTTAGTGGGTGGGGAGCAATGACAGATGGAGGCAAAAGCTATAAATTAAAACAGATTTAAGAGACATACTGACTAAATCCAACTGTAGACCTGGTTTGGATCCTGATTGGAACAAACTACTGTAAAGAAAACAAAACATGGCTCAGCACCTGTGTAGCACAGTGGTTACTGCACTGGCCACATACACCGAGAGTGGTGGGTTCGAACCAGGCCTGGGCCAGCTAAACAACAATGACAACTGCAACAAAAAAATAGCCACGCATTGTAGTGGGTGCTTGTAGTCCCAGCTACCTGAGAGGCTGAGGCAAGAGAATCTTTTAAGCCCAAGAGTTTGAGGTTGCTGTGAGCTGTGACTCCATGGCACTCTACTGAGGGTGATAAAGTGAAACTGTGTCTCTAAAAGAAAACAAACAAACAAACAAACAAAAAACCCATGAAACTGTTAGGAAAATAAGAATACTGACTGGATATTTGATGACATTAAGGGATTTTAAAAAATTAAGTGTAGAATGGTGTTGAGGTTATGTTAAAAAGTTATCTTTCAGAGATATTTCAGGTGGAGTATTTACAGATGAAATGATCTGATGTCTGATATTTGTTTCAAAATAACCCAAAGAGTGAGGGTGAGGGTTAAGTGTATGGGGAGTACTGGGAGACAGGGCGGTGGGGGAGGGAGTTAAGATATCAAATAAAATTGGCCTTGAGCTTGACAATTTTTGAAGATGGGTGATAGATCCAAGAGTCATGGGTTCATTCTGTGATTCTCTCTACTTCTCTACATGGAAAATTTCCATTTTGCAAAGTTACACAGGAAAGACCTCAATGGATTCTTACCTCTGACAGCTTTCTTTGGCAGGGGAGGGAAGAGGTACTAAAGATTTCCTCTCAAGCCGGGTATGCAATTTTTACCTTTATTAAATTTATCATCAGAGAAAACTCACTGGGCTCTTTCTAACCCTATGATTCTTTGATTATATGATTCTGTGAAATTGCGATCAATTGATAACACTGGTCATAATGATCTGCAGCACTAGCTCCACACTGGGGCTGGAGTGAGGCAGAAAGGAAGGGGTGATTTCCTGATTTTTTTACTTATACAGGAGCAGGGATGTGGTCTCAATATTTGTAATAAGGCAGGGAGATGTGAGACAGTAGAATGTTATACTTCTGGGCTACTTACAAAAACGCGGGCGGGGAGAGTAGTAAGAGTTTGGATAGTGAAGCTCATTTTAAAGAAATTCTATGTCTTAGGCTCAAAAATAGGTCATACCTTGGGCTGAACTTCTGATCTATTGTAACTGTATTAGTTACACATGCTGCGTGTGTGTGTGTGTGTTTTTACAACCTACACTGTGTTAAGTAATTATCTCCCAAACAAACATTTATTACTCATAGTCTCTGAGGATCAAGAATCTGGGTGTGGTTTTGCAGGATGGTTCTGGCTCAGAAGCTTACAAGGCTGTAATAATGGTGTTTTCTGGAGCCGCAGTCATCAGAAGGCTGGACTGAGGGATGATCCACTTCCAAGGCAAGATGATTGCTTGAGCCCAGGAGTTTGAGGTTGCTGTGAGCTATGATGCCACAGCACTCTATGTAGGGGCAACAGAGCAAGACTTTTTCTAAGCACAACAACAGCACAACAACAAAAAACCAAGTTCATTCTTGTGGCTATGGGCAAATCTGCTTCCAAGTTTACACATGTGGGTCTCTCCACAGGGCTGCATCGTGAGATGGCAGCTGGTCTCTCCAGAGCAAGTGGACTGAGAGAGAACACCATGTGGAAGCCGCACTCTCTTTATAACATAATCTTGGAAGTGACAACTCATCTCTTCTGCTCTCTCTTGTATTATACATTGTTTAGAAGTGAGTCACTAAATCTAGCCAGGATGATCAACTCATCCCATCCTTGTTTTTGCAACACTTTCCGGCTTCTAGCACTGAAATTTTCACATCTTGGGAACTCCCTTAGTCCTCCCTGCACAAACCAGGATGGTTGGTCTATACTCAAATGAAAGGAATTTCCCAAGGGTCTGAATACCAAGAGGCAGGGAATTGTTAGGGGCCACCTTGGAGGCTGCCTACCACACCATCTTTCTAAGATTTAGTTCTCTTCATTCTTTTTTCTTTTTTTGAGACAGGGTCTCACTCTTGCCCCAGGCTAGAGTGCTGTGGTGTCAGCCTAGCTCATCACAACCTCAAATTCCTGGGCTGAAGTGATCCTTCAATCTTTCTACCTCAACATCCCCAGTAGCTGGGACTATAGGCACTTATCACAATGCTTGCCTAGGTTTTCTATTTTTAGTAGAGACAGGGTCTCAGTCTTGCTCAGGCTGGTCTCAAACTCCTGAGCTCTAGGGAGTCTCCCAGCATGGCCTCCCAGAGTGCTAGGATTACAGGCATGAGCCACTGGGCCTGGCCAGTTCCCTTCATTCTTGAATAAGAAGGCTGAGAAGTCATTTTGTGGTGTGTGTATATATATATATATATATATATATATATATATATATATATATTTATACCAGTTTTTTCAATGGTATGATAAAATCATGTTAAAGTAAATTGAATAAACATATATTTCAACTTTAGAAATAGAACTTTATGGGAGGGAGGGATTAATGAGATTTATTATATACACATAGGACTTTTTCCTATCTGGTCATTATTTTAAAGCAAATATTTATGTTGATACTATGTATATCAGTTCTGTCTTTCATTTTGATTTCTAGAATTCCTGGCCAGATTTATGATCTATATCATTTAAACAAAAAATTTTATTATAGATGACTTGGAAGCTACAGAAGGTTAAAATGAAGTAACATGAAAAACACCTCAAGAGTTTTGCTTATTGCCAGACATACAAGGTCTGTCTGGAAAGTATTGTTAATACCCCAATTTTTTTCATTATGTGGCTGGATACTTTCAATACAATATACAATGTATATTGGTGCTTTTTGTTTAACATTACACTATTTCTGCTGTACATGTAATATTGAATCCTAATTTTCCTCATTAATAATATGAACATGTTTTATTGTAATATAAATTCTTCATTGATGTGCTTTTTTATTGGTACTTTTTTTTCAATTAAAAGAATATAACATGATTTCCTGTACATTTCTCCTATGGCTGGGTGTTTTAATATTGTGAACTTCAGTATATGTTTTAAAAATTTAAACCCAGATTTGAGCCAGGTGTGAGTGGCTCATGCCTGTAATCCTAGCACTTGGGAGGCCAAGGCGGGTGGATTGCTTGAACTTCAGGAGTTTGAGACAAGCCTGATCTAGAGTAAGACCCCATCTCTAAAAATAGCTGGGTGTTGTGGTGAAGGCCTGTGGTCCCAGCTACTAGGAGGCCGAAGCAAGAGGCCCAAGAGTTTGAGGTTACTGTGAGCTATGACACTAGCACTCTACCCAGAGTGACAAAATGAGACTCTCTCTCAAAAAAGAAAAACAAACAACAAAAATCTCCTCCGATTTGAAGTTGATCATTTCAATTTTGATTCAGAAAGGAGTAAAAATATTCGTTCACTCACTTATTCATTCATTCAAGCAAAGGATGTCTCTTAACCAGTCCCTGCGCTGCTCACTATATCCAGCCCTGAGGACATAGAAGTGAACAGGACCCATTTACTTTTTGAACTTTATATAATTGGAGGCTATTGGGTCAGTAAAATGGAGAGTCATTCCTTTTATCCACCACCATGGGCTTTATGGCCCATTAGCGCCTTCGGCCTACAGCTATTTGACCTCTGACACCGCATGGAAATTATCCATTTGTATACAAGTTTCTCCCACTGTGCTATGAGCTCCTTAAGGACAAGGACTGCGTCTTTGTTCAGTCTTAAAAAGATGGAAATCAGCATTGATGGCTTCCAATACGCTAGGCCCTCTGCCCTGTCCTGGATGACAGAGTGGAGACAATCTCTGCTTTCTTGGAGCTTCCAGTCTGGTGGGGAGACAGACCTTAGACAAGCAAACACACAAACAGGGGTACAATTTATGGTCAGTGCCATGAAGGGTGTTCATGAGTGAGAATGAAGGAAGGCCTGTCCTAGGAAGGACATGTGAGCTGAGACAGGGAGGAAGAGGGCAAGGTGTACATGTGAGGAGGCGATGCCTGGCCTTGGAGCTGACAGTGTGCAGAGGCCCTGTGATGCCAAAGGCTTGGAATATTCCAGGAACTTAAAGGAGGCAAAGTGATGCCAGTGTTGTGGGGGAGGGGAGCACAGTGGAAGGTAAAGCCTGATTGGTACGTAGGAGCGCCATGTAGAACTTTCTAGGAAAACTTAAGGAGTTTGAATTTTCTCCTAAGGGCAGTAGTATGCCACAGGAAGAATGGTAGGCAAGGAAGAGACATTGCCATAGTCTGGTTTTCCCTAGAAGGAAACTAAGGCAAGGTAGTTTATTTGGCAGGTGACATAAGAAAGCGTCAATAGAGGAGTTGGGGATTGAGGCAGGGAAGTAAAAAAATCCAGTGAAGGATGCCTTATAAATCAAGTTATCACTGTGGACAATCAAAGCTTGGTCCCTCTGGGGAGCTCTGGGAGCCACATGGAATGTGCCATTCAGGGCCGGGCATGGTGGTTCATGCTGTAATCCCAGCACTCTGGGAGTCCAAAGCAGGTGGATTGCTTATGCTCAGGAGTTTGAGACCAGTTTGAGCCAGAGCCAGACCCTGTCTCTAAAAATCAGCCGGGTGTTGTGGTGGGCACATGTAGTCTCAGCTACTTGGGAAGCTGAGGCAAGAGAATCATTTAAGCCCAAGAGTTTGAGGTTGGTGTGAGTTGTGACGCCATGGTGCTCTACTGAAGGCGACAAAGTGAGACTCTGCCTCAAAAAAAAAAAGAAAAGAAAAGTGCCATTCAAGTTGTCCCATGTGAGGGGGGAGAGAACTGGGTTATTTATATGCCCATCCCCTCTGCCATTGCTTGAGGTCTGCTGGGGACAAGGGAGTGTCTTTGGGAGCACCTGCTGCAAGGGTGGGCAAAGCAGCTTCATGACCAGAGAACACCTTCTGGCAAAGCAATATGGGTTTTGGCATTTGGAAGTCAGGTTAGTGAACACTGCGGTGGTAAGGGTGAGGGTGTGCGTGGCAGAGAGAACGCTGCCAACACAGTCCAGTTTCGGAGTTAATAGTACACTTCGTTCTTTCGGTGACTAAGCCAGCAGACCAGAACGTAAACAGGAGACCAATTTGGAGGCAATTTCAGTGGTGCAGGTGGGAAGTGACAGAGATCTGGACAAGGTGGTGGCAGATGAAGATGAACAGAAGAGGTGGACTTCACGTTCATGTTGGACACGGTATCGATACTTTAGTGACGTTTGAATGTGGGGCAGGAGGTAAAAGGGAATTTTAAGAGAGATTGCTGGCTTGAGTATCCAGGTGGGCTGTGGTGCCATCACTGAAATCGGATTACTGGGAGGGATGGTTTGGGCCATGCATTATAAATGACATTGGTTGGCACAGTTGGGTGACTTTCTCCGGCAATGCTGAGCTGGCACAGAGAAGGGGGGTGTTAGGTTTCATTCATAAGTGAGGGTTTGCTGGAGTGTGCAATAGGGGAGACAGGGCAAGGTGAGACTGAGCAGTGGGTCAAGACAAGGTAGTGGGATGTAGTAAGAAGAATAGAAGAAAACTGTGCAGTCTTATTCACTTTGGTAGCCACAGCTACTGGCCCATACTAAAAGCGCAATTAATTTTTGTGATTAAACTGAGGTAACTGTTATTGTTATTATTATTATTCTTATTTTTGAGACAGAGTCTCACTTTGTCGCCCTTGGTAGAGTGGTGTCACAGCTCACAGCAACCTCAAACTCCTGGGCTAAAGTGATCCTCTTGCCTTAGCTTCCCCAGTAGCTGGAACTACAGGTGCCCAGCACAACACCAGGTATTTTTTAGAGATGGGGTCTCGCTCTTGCTCAGGCTGTTCTTGAACTCCTGAGCTCAGGAGATCTGCCTGTCTCAGCCTCCTAGAGTGTTAGGATTACAGGCGTGAGCCACCGTGCCTAGCCTGTTATTATTATTATTATTATTATTGTTTAAGAGACAGGATCTCTCTATGTTGCCCAGGTTAGCCTTAAACTCCAGGGCTCAAGTGATCCTCCTGCCTTAGCCTCCCAAGTAGCTGGGACTAGAAATGCATCACTGCATGTGATTATTGACCAGAGGGCGGGTGTTAGAGGCACATCCCTTCACTTCTCTATTTCTTGGGTGCAGCAGTCTTTTGGAATGAGTTCATTCTATTTCTTTATTCATTTTCTTCCCCTTAGGGGTCAGCACACAAAAACTTCTCTACTTTGGGTCCCTGATGGGGTGTGAACAAGATAATGTCTATTGAAGTCACTCTGTGGTTGTGGGATGTTGGATGGACTGTGGACTGATCTCTGGATATTTCATCCATCCACCCATCCATCCATCCACCCACCCATCCATCCATCCAACCAACAAGCCCTCACTGAGCATCTGCTGTGTGTCTAGGCTTAGATTTTTGAGGTTTTGAGATAACAAAATGAATGGATGAGTAGATGGCTAAAAGAGTTTTGCTTATTAGGGAGCTACAAATAGCACCTGAGTTTCTGAACATGAACTTTTTGGCTCTCCGCCCTTCATACACAGTTATATTGAGACTAAAGAAGGGGTACAAAGCCTTTATTCTTTTGCCTGCTGTGTTGTTTTAAAATTTTGTCAAAAATGTACAATGCTCCAAAGAAGCCCAGGCAGAAGGAATCTTTCTATGGTGTCTAAAAATGTACAGATCCATCTCTCTGAGAGCCGTGGTAGGGTCAACAGTCATGCCCCCACAAAGGGCAGGATGCAGATGCTCACCCCTTTCACGTTTTTAAAGCCACTGCCTGTTATGTTTTAGAATGGTTTTGCCCACCCAAGGATGCACTCACCAACCCTTCTTCAGTTGGTGCAGTCTTCCATGAGAGACATGTCATTTTAGTTATTGAATTAGCCATTCATTTTGTTTTCCTAAACCTGTCCTCCATCCCCAGGCAATCTGTGAAGAAGAAATCTCTCCTCAGAGTAAAGCAACACGGGCTTGGAGGTGCTTCAGTATCATCAATCCTTTTTCATGGCTGCATTCAGCAGGCTGGAGGGGGCAAGTCTCTGAGGTGTTTCCTGAGCCCCTGGCACAATGGAGTGCGTAATAAATGCTCAGCAGATTCCTGTTGGACTCCCAGTTTGATGTAAATCTTGCTGGAGCTAGAACTGTGCATCGGGTCCCTGGCACCTAGTTCAGGGCCTTTTACTTTGTTTTTTTTTTGAAGAGAATGGATTTTTCTTTTCTTTTTTAATTAATTTACTTTTATTATTAGGGCCTTTTACTTTGTAAGTGCTCAATCAATGAACACACAGGGATGACCACTAGGAAAGGTGAATCTTTGTAAATCCGAACGTGAACTCTGGAGCTTAGCACCGTAGCTCAGTGGTTAGGGTGCCGGCCACATATACTGGGGCTGGCGGGTTCGAACCCAGCCCGGGCCTGCTAAACAACAATGACAACAACAACAACAAAATAGCTGGGCATTGTGGTGGGCGCCTGTAGGCCCAGCTTCTTGAGAGGCCGAGGCAAGAGAATCGCTTAAGCCCAAGTGTTTGAGGTTGCTGTGAGCTATGACACTACAGCACTCTACAAAAGGGGACATAGTGAGACTCTGTTTCAAAAAAAAAATCAAAAGTGTGCTCTGGGGTTGGCTCATTAGATTCTCTGAGGGAAAAACAGTCCCCCCCCCCCATCTACTTGCACTCTACAGAGCACACTTCTGTGATGAGATGGGAGATGGTAGTTTCCCCAGGCACCAAGCAGTTCTCCAGCAGAGCCGGGGTTGTCCTCTGATTCAATTCAATCCTGACACTGCTACCTGGAGATAACATCATGTCCCACCCTGAAGGGCTCAGCCCCACTCTGCCCCCACTTCAGATGTCAAGCCCAAGTTGTCACCTACAAATTGTGATTCTCGCTACCCCTTCTCAGGTTTGATTAATCTGCTAGGTTGCCTCACAAACTCAAGAAGTCTCACTCTGTCACTCTGGGTAGAGAGCCATAGGGTCATTATAGCTCATAGCAACCTAAAACTCTAGGGTTCGGGTGATGCTCTTGCCTTAGCCTCCTGAATAGTTGAGACTACAGGCATGTGCCGCTATGCTGGGTTATAGGCAAGAGCTACTGCACCTGGCTGAGGTTTTTTTTTTGTTTTTTTTGCAGTTTTTGACAGGGGCTGGGTTTGAACCTGCCACCTCCGGCATATGGGGCTGGCGCCCTACTCTGTTGAGCCACAGGCGCTGCCCCACCTGGCTGAATTTTACAGAACTTAATCTCCAGTTCCCCCTCTTCCCCTTCCAGAGGTCAGTAAGTGGAGCTAAAGGTTACAACCCTCTGATCTCCTGGTCTTTCTAGGGACAGCCCCATCCTGAAGCTGTCTAGGAGCCCCACCCTAAGTCACTGTGTTACCATAAACTCAGGTGGTTCAAATAGCTAAAGACACTCCCATCTGTCAGGAAATTTGAAGGGTTTTAGGAGATTCGTGATAGGAACTAGGGACAAAGATCAAATATAGTTCACATTATGCCTCAATTCCCTTCTAGCTCTGAACGTCAATAGGAAACGTGGCCATGCCTTTAGAATACTTGTCTTCCATTCTGCACCCTCTGGGGGAGGTGGGCAAGAGGAGGGAGGCCGTCATCCTCCACCCACACACCAGGCTGGCTTGCTTGGGGAAAGTGCCACTCCCCCAAGTCATGGGAGTAAAACCCCTGGGTTTCCCTTATTTGATAGTAATGGGAAGACCCAAAATATACAGGGGCAGCTGTCGGCAGAGTGATCACTGGGAAGGGAGGAGCACCGTCTGTGGGGGGAGGAGGAAGACTAGGGAAAAAGAGCATCCTTTTTCTGAGCTACTGGGAGAGCCTCTGCTGTCACAGGCAGCATGGTTTGTGTCTTGGCCACACTGGGAATGTTTGTTTGCCACTCATGAATCCCTTCCAAGTGGCGGGGGCTTTTATTACAGTAAGGCTGCTAGCATTTCGTACTCTTTGACTCACCCATCCCTAATGAGGGATCCCTAAAGAAAATGAGAAGGCAAGGCCCAGTCGGGAGAGGGAAGGGTGTTGTTTGACCCCTATTCGGCTTCCATGCCTGCACCTGTCAGTGGGGCGGCCTCGGCCTCTGCTGGGGGCTGCAGGCTGCAGGCTGCCTGTGACTGGACAGGTGAGTCTGCCTAATTCTGGGATTGCGGATTGAAGGCTCGTTCTTGCACACCTAAGATATATCTTCCCACCCAGCTTCTGTGAGTAATGAGGACAGGGTTGTCATCTGCATGTGGCTGACTCCAGTGGCTCTCTCAATTGATTCCAAACGTAGGTGAAAGGGACTCCCTCAGATTCCAGCAGCTGGAGTCTAGTGCTGGATGTGAATTGGTCCCGCTGAAAGGGCCAGCAACAAGCAGATGGCTTTCTTTGGATTAGCTCTTACCCAGTTCCATGGAACAACTCCCATTTCCTGTCTTTGAACACCTGCGCCCAGGGCACCACAGCGCCCCCTGCAGTTGTGGCCTCTTCCCCTCCCTGAGGGGTTGTCTTCTGCTGTTGCTCAGTCGCTGCCTGCCTTTTCCAGCCTCCTCCACCTGCGACGACCATGGGTCAGGGAGGGAACTTCGGGAGCAAAGGGCAGGATGTGGGGGCAGAAGCCCTGAGCAGCAGCTCTCCAGGCAGCACCCAGTGCTGTCCTTATAGCCTGACATTTCTTTAGCCATGCCGGTGCTCCGGAGACTTACCTCTTATTACGATGAAGTTGTTTCCACGAGCACCCTGGCTGTCCATGCGAATAAAACTTTTCACCAGCCAAACCCAATAACTGACCAGGCCTCATCTGAATTTTACACATATAAATAAATACACATATAGGAATGTATAAACACATATGTTTTTATGTAGATATTATTTAGATATCCACACATACCTGTATAACATACATGCCATATATTATATACTACATAAGATTTACAACGCTCCACACACGCACACAAGCTTTAACACTGTTGGATACCTATATGCACAAAGAAGGGTGTGTATATGCTTGTGTTCACCACATACAATCCAACCACTCTCCCCCAAGAGCCTTTAAAATTCAAAGTCAGTATCACCACCCAAAGAAACCAGAAAAAAATTCAATTTCAAAAGAGACAAGGAAGGAATGTTTTTTCTGAATTTCAGAATTTCTTTCTGTCCTCAAGGTTAGTTCTTTGAATTAAGTCTCTCTTCCAGCTAGGGATTTAATTTCCTTGGAAAGAGAGTGTATGGAAAGCAAGACGTTAAGGACCAAGGCCCCTTTTCTGACTCCCATCACTGGCTGTGTGACCAGGAGCAGCACCCTCCTCCCGCCTCTGCCTGAGTTTGAGGGCACAGTGAGGGAGGAGGATGTGCCGTGGGGGTTCATCTTAGTTCCTGTAGAGGTGCAGTCTGATCCCAGTGCACTGTGTATAGTTCATATGGAGAAAGTATTCACTCCGCACTTGGCACTCTGATGGGGGCTGTGAGGGACACAGTAGTGGACCAGCCCTGGGCCCTTCTCAACTGCTGGACATCTCCAACAAGAGCCAGCAGTTGCAGACTCAGGAGCAACTGCGCCCTAAGGGTGGGACAGGTAAAGTGCTGTGGAAGTTTGACAAACTAGCACGGGTCTCTGAAGCTTTCTATTTAAGCCACCAAGTGTTTACAGACAAGTTTCTTCCTGGAGGCTCCCCATGTGACTCCTGTTTGGTTCTTGCCCCTTGCCCATCTCACAGAAGACACAATAAACACTATTTACTGACTGTACTGGTACCATTAGTTACAAAACAGTGTACTTGAATTTTGATCAATCGGGAACACATTTAGAGAAGCTTTTGTGCTCACTATAATTGTGTGCTAGAAAGATCTGTCTTGAGATTCTTAAATTGTGTTACTTAAGCATTTACCTTAGACCTTTGTGGGTCCACCACCACCATCAAACCTACTCATGTGAGCTCCTTTTCTTCCTCCAAAGCCAGTCAAATGGTTAATCTAACAGGCCTTTCATCCTCTTACTAGAAACACAGCACTTTTGCCAAGAGTGTGTTGTGTAAGATTCCCTTCAATGTCTACACATGGCACCTGAACAGAAGGTAAGTGACTTCCACAGAAGGCCTTAAAGCTGAAAAGAATGTTCTTCAAGAAGAAAGTGCCAAGTGCACACCTGGGGATGGGCACTCCAAAGGAAAAGGCAAGGTGGCTCTAGGTCTCTGGTGTATACATGTATATTAGCCTCTGTGTAATAGTTATTACTACTATTATTAATAATTAAAATAATTTATGTAGTGTTCATGCCAAATTGCTAAGATAGGAATTATTGTGATCTGCAATTTGTCAAGGAAGGAATATGCAATTTGACCAAGGTTATATTCCTAGTAAAATGCAGAGCCAGGATTCAAGCCAGACTCCAAAGTTCTTTCCCTTTAGTGGAATGGATGATTTAATGAATGAATGATTGGTGAAATCACCGCAGTGGGCATGAGCTGAATTTCCACCAGGAGTTGGCCTGATTGTTGATGTTCTGAAATGTTTATGCTTTCCACTCAAGTATTGGCATGAATTATTATCTAAATTCAAGGTAATTTATTTGACAGTTATAGACCACAAGAATCTATTAAATTCATGAGGTAACCTAGATGATACCTCATTCCTATAGTTCCAGCACTTTGGGAGGTTGAGCTGGGTAGATAACTTAAGGCCAGGAATTCAAGACCAGCCTAGGCAGCATAGAAAGACCCTGTCAAAATAAATAAATAAATAAATAAATAAATAAATAAAAAAGGCGGCGCCTGTGGCTCAAGGAGTAGGGCACCGGCCCCATATGCCGGAGGTGGTGGGTTCAAACCCAGCCCCGGCCAAAAACCGCAAGAAAAAAAGAAAAAAATTAGCTGAGTGTGGTGGCACATGCCTATAGTCTCAGTTACTCTGGAGGCTGAGGCAGGAGGATCAATTGAGCCTAGGAGTTCAAGGCTGCAGTGACCTATGATAACACCAGCCTATAACCACTCTAGCTTGGGTGATAGAGCAAGGCCCTAACTCAAAAAAAGCAAAAGAATTCATGAGATTACTTCTTAACTAAGTATTTTAATGAAGAAGGAAGTATCATCAATGAATTAACAAATATTTGGTCTTTGAATTTTTTTTTTTTTTTTTAAGACAGAGTCTCACTCTGTTGCCCTGGGTAGAGTGCTGTGGCATCGTAGCTCACAGCAACCTCAAACTCTTTGGCTCAAGTGATCCTCTTGCCTCAGCTTCCCAAGTAGCTGGAACCATAAATGGTGGCCTTAATACCCAATTATTTTTTAGAGACAGGGTCTTTCTCAGGCTGGTCTCGAACTCCTGAACTTAAAAGATCTACTGGTCTTTGAATATTGATACATAGGTATCAATGAATTCAAACATGAATTTATGGCAAGCTGGAATTCAGATGTTCTCAATTGCTCATTTCAGCTAATTGTTTTTTAATTCAAGGGTTGACAATTTGTAGTAACACAGAGCATAGTTAAGCTCCCTGCAATCTCATTTCACTGACCATGGGGTATGTGGGCTGAAAGGTGAGCACCAGGAGGCCCTGGAAAGACAAGAGGGATGGAGGTGATCCATACCTCGGAAGCCAGTGTTTGAATGATGAGGAGTAATGTATGGTTATTATTTAAAATTCTCTCATTTTTCTTCCTCTTATTCTGGCTGCTTTACAGTCCCAGGTGTATTTTGTTATTTTTATGGCTGGTAACTACACAGCTAAAATTTATATCACCATTAAGGACTTACACATGGTGCTGTAAGGTGTGTGAAGAAGGCATTGGTGTTGTCATTTACAAAGGCTGTGAGAGACTAGTCCTGCAAGCCTGGCCTTGACTCCAAACTCAGTGTTTCCGTAGAGCCCCAGGGTGTTAAGGTAAAAGAGCTGCTCTACCCTCACTTGGAGACTGTTACCTGACTTGGAGGAATGTTCCTAAAGCCTTGGAGTTTCCGCAGCCTCATGGAAATCAGCTCACGAGAGTTTGCATTGAAACCCAGTGATTTCTGTGCTAGATACTTAATTTTTGGTATTTCCTGCTGGAGCTCTGCTTGGGTGGAGTTCCCTTTGGAAGCACCAGAGTTTTCCTGTTTGTGCAGTTGATTTTCAAAACCTTAAATAAACTCTGTTATGTGTTCAGAATAATAACAACTCAGCTATTTATTAAGCACCTACTATGATCCTGGCACTGTTCATAGCAGCTGGGGATACAACAGTGACCTCAGCAGACCCCTGCTCACAAAGAGCTCTCAGCTGGGTCCAGGACACAGATTAGTAAACAGGCATTTGCCTTCCACGTGGTAAGTGCCATGAAGGACAAAGTACAGGGTGTTGGGGACAGGAGGTGGGGTGCAAATAGCAGGCAGTGAACCCAAGCTCGGGAGTGGCAGGGCTTGAAGTGGGGTGGGGTGGGTATAGTGTGCCAGGAGAGATTTCCCAGAGCCACAGACAGTCAAACTTCATGCTAGATAGATATAAGAATGAAGAATTTTTGTAGAATCTGTTCTCTATTATCTGCAAGTAGATTATTCCAGTAATTTGCAAGAAAACTTTTTTTCAAATGTTTTTCCAGTGGCTGGAACATCTCAATGGTCTCCATTTATACTGCACGTTGTGTGGTGGCACTAAATCTCTGGAAGGCAGAGACACCAGACCAGAGAGCCCGTTTGCAGGACGGTTTGGGACTGGGAAAATCATTGCATTTCCTGCTTGGGAGAGGGAGAAGGGAGAAGCAGACAAGAAAAGTGATGTGACTCCCAGCTTGCAGCAGTTCAGATCTTTTTAGGGAACGGCATTATTTCAATGGAAGTATATTTTCAGGACGTCAAGCAGGCCCATCTCTGTTCAAATTCCACGAGGCAACAAAACACATTCCAGAGCCACCAGATGTAAATGATTTGTGGATTATTCTCTTTCTAGATTCTCCTTGCTATTGTTCCCATCCGTTAGTGCGAATGATAAACACTGACTTCTTGCCAGAAGAAAATGAGGCGTGGGGATGAAGAATGATACCAGGGCTTCTGTGTGTCTGGACAATTCGTGTTCCCTGTTATTACACTTGGATCTACTTTCAATCTCTTGCTCTGGCAATAAAATGCTTATTTAATTTAAAAATCTAGTTTATTGAGGTATAATTTACATATAATAAGCTCACCTATTTAAAGTATATAGTCCTAAGAGTTTTGACAACCGTGTACACCAGTGTAAACACCTCCATAATGAAGACACAAAACACTTTCAACTTCCAAAAGTTCCCTTAGGCCTTTGCAGTTCTTCCCACTCTGGGCCCACCCAACTACAGACATGCTTTCTGTCACTGTAAACTAATTTTGCCTGTTCTAGAATTTCTAATAAATGGAATCATACCATGTGTCTTTTCTGTCTGGCTTTTTTTGCTCAGGATAACGTTTTTGAGATAATCCTTATTGCTAGTATCATAGTTCATTCCTTTTTATTTAAAATGTTGATTTTTGAAGTAGTAAACAATTGTTCAATTGCTCAGCAAGATAAGCAGATCCAGGAAGTCCCTCTGGTCTAAAAATTCTATCAACTTGCCCAGGAAATGAAGACCTGAGAATTTCATCAGGTTGGTACAGATCACATTGAAGAAGCAGCCGAGCACATGAATTTCTGAGCTCCAGGAGCCCAGGAGGACAGACAGGGATGAAGGGCTGGTGAGTGATGGAATATATTACACAGGATGACAGGGCTATTTGTTCAGTTCTGTTATGAGCTCAGCAAAATGTGACAATCCTGGGAAGTATAAATATATATTGCTATATTTATATGTGTGTTTGTCTCGGGAGGCCTGGTGGGGAGTGGCGGGTGGAAGAGTGGGTTTCCCGAAGGATCTGGGTTGGCGGAGATACCTGGGCAGAGCACAGTATGACCCAGGCCATGTCGATGCCTAGTCAATAGGTACAAATTACAATGAGAGTTAATATTCTTGAGCACTTACTAGATGTGAGGTGCTGTGCTCTGTTTCTTACATGGCTTGTTTCAGTTAACCTGTCCCTGTGCCCCCTGTCACCACATCTAGTGCTCTGCCCACATCCCCTTGCATATTACCCCACACTCTCATGACATTATTCTACGCTCCCAGCAGCCAGCACTGTGGCTCTGTGTTGAAGGACAGTTCTCGAACTACTGGCACCACTTCGTTTCTCAACCCAGAAAGCAGAAGTACCTGGAACTTTACCTGTGTCTAACAGGTGCAGGGGACAGATGCTCCCAGCTTCTTGTGTGCCCTGTTTCCCACATGCTTCTCTGTGGGACTTTGCTTGATCCTCAACCTTGCTTGAGGTTGGGGCTTCCCATCCCAGCTCCATTCCTTACCTCAGTACCAGTTTTCTTTCTTCTTTTCTTTTTTTTTTAAGTTTTTTTGGCAATTTTTTTTCTTTTTGAGATAGAGTCTTACTCTGTTGCCCTGAGTAAAGTGTCGTGGTGCCATAGCTCACAGCAACCTCAAACTCTTGGGCTTAAGTGATCTGCTTGCTTTAACCTTCCTGGGATGCCCAGGAATCTCTCAAAGACCACACCGCCAGACAAGTCGTATTTAAAGAGGAGTCCTCCATCCGGAGGGAGGGGGGTGGGGCCTTGGTGTGTGTCACACTTTATGGGGGCAAGACATGATTGCAAGAGGGACTTTACCTAACAATTGCAATCAGTGTAACTGGCTTATTGTATCCTCAATGAATCCCCAACAATGAAAAAAAAAAAAAAAAAAGAGGAATCCTGTTATGGAAGAGCCAGCCAGCGACTGCCTCAGTCTCCCACCGTGGGGTTTTGGGGAGCAGCTCTGAGTTGTCTGTGGCTCTAGTTTTTATAGGGCAAAACTTTTCGGGGGGGGGCAAGTAAGTGTTATTACATAAGTGAAAATAGCAGTTAAAGGGGTAGAGGGAATCACGAGGGTAGGGTGGTTAGTCATTTTACACAATGCTACGATGACGAAAGCAATTAGTGATTTTTCTTCCTTACAAAATAGGTACAAACCACAATGTCATAGAGGGAAATGCAGGGAGGGGAACTTACAGGTAAGGGTTGTAAAGGGCATGATCATAAAAAGCTATAATCACTAGGGCAATAATCACAAGTAAAGGCATTTACAGTTACACAATGTGAGGGCAAACAAGAGGAATTAGTTTTGAATTTAAAAGGGAGTAAATAGTAAAATGGAGTCAAGCTTATTCTTTTAACATTTCAACATCATATATGGATGGTATGAAGACCGCCTTAACATAATCACAAGGGCTGTTGTCATGAGGGTAGTGACTTTTTCTTTTTTTTTTAGAGGCAGAGTCTCACTTTGTCACCCTTGGTAGAGTGCCATGGCATCACAGCTCACAGCAACCAGCTCTTGGGTTTAGGCAATTCTCTTGCCTCAGCCTCCCGAATAGCTGGGACCACAGGTGCCTGCCACAATGCCTGGCTATTTTTTTGTTGCAGTTTGGCCGCGGCTGGGTTTGAACCGGCCACCCTTGGTATATGGGGCCAGTGCCTACTCACTGAGCCACAGGCGCCATCCGAGGGTAGTGACTTTCATTTTTCTTTTTTTTTTGAGACAAAGCCTCAAGCTGTCACCCTGGGTAGAGTGCTGTGGCATCACAGCTCACAGCAACCTCCAACTCCGAGACTCAAGCAATTCTCCTGCCTCTGCCTCCCAAGTTAGCTGGGATTATAGGCGCCTGCCACAAAGCCTGGCTATTTTTGTGTTGCAGCCGTCATTGTTGTTCCGCGGGCCCAGGCTGGATTCGAACCTGCCAGCTCAGGTGTATGTGGCTGGTGCCTTAGCCGCTTGAGTCACAGGCACCGAGCCAGAGGGTAGTGACTTTCTACACAATACTAATAATTCTAACAGTTCTAACCAGGTATACCTAAAATACCATGCAATGGGCGGGGAGGCAAGTGGAACTGTTGTTGTTGTTGTTTTAAAGCAATAAAATGTAACAAAATAACAGAATGGAGTCAGGCCTGCTTAACTCTCCCAAGTAGCTGGGACTACAGGTGCCAGCCACAATACCCAGCTGCTTTTAGAGAGGGGGCTCACTCTTGCTCAGGCTGGTCTTGAACTCCCGAGCTCAAGCAATCCACCTGCCTGAGCCTCCCACAGTGCTAGGATTACAGGTGTGAGCCACCGCACCTGGGGGGCATTTCTTTATAAATCACCATCCTGAGTCCTCATGTCAGGGTCTGCTTTGGAGACCCCACACTTAGGAGACAAGGTATTGTTAGTAGAGTCATTTTACAAATCAGGAAACTGAGGGTCGATAGGTCAGGTTCCCCGCTTATGTTCTCAAACATCATCCTTGCTCATTCTTATCTTGGTGCTAGGTTTACAAAGATCTGTGTGACTATTCCATCAATGCCATCTCTCCTACGAGACTGTCAGCTGCAGGAGGTCAGGGGCCATGTCTCTATTGCTCTTAGCTGTATCTCCAGTGCCCTGGCATAGTTTCTAGAACATAGCGATTGCTCAGTAAGTATTTACTACATTAATGATTTGAAGTTGTTTCAGTTTCTGCACAGGTGCTCACTGGCCTCCTCGACGGACACTTTTCAGCCTCTGCCGAGAAATTGGCCAGAAATGCAGAATGCGTAACCTCCTAGAGTGACACAGGGCCACCCACCCACTGCCATTCCTCTGAGTGTTTAGGAAGAAGCATTGACCAAGGCAAGGTGACAGACAGTATTTTGCTCCAGGGGAACCAAGTTTTAGCATCAACTGCAGAGCTGTTTCTTGAGGTGGATCTTGAAAGGTGGATAGAATTTGAATAGATGATTAGGAAGAAATCTGAATAACCCTGTAATGAAATACTACATTGTTTAAATACACATTCTGAATTGCATACACATTGTTGGATCCCTGTATTTCTCAACAAAAGAACATTTAGTCCCAAGTTCTCATTAGGAAGCTGATAAGTATCTATTTCCTTCTATTTCTGCCATGGTAATTCCCCAGCTATATAAAATTTACAAACTGCTTTGGAAGCATTTGCAGAGAAAGGTGCCAGAGCAAGGTATGGGATTATTGAAATAAATGCTGATTGAGAGATTTCCCAGGTGGATAGTTAAAACAGAGCCAGGCACACACATACATTCACATCCCACACTCATGATACTCTTGGCTCTGATCGGCGGAGATAAATTTTCTCGCCTGACAGTTGGCTGTAAATCAATAATTGTGTTTTAATAGTCACCAGATTTCTGCTCCTGTTCACTGCTGTCTCAAGCAATTTTTCACCTGCTGGGATACAGGACCTCAAGGATCATGGCCCATTCTCACCACTGCACAGGGAGACGCGGTGTTTAGCAGCAAAGTAAATATTGGCATATTATATGTGAGAGGTAAAGTCAGTCAGGACACCCATAGGCTAACAGGAAATCACAAATTTCCCAGTTTTTGGCAAAACAAAAGATTTTTGTGACAATATAAACACCGGAAAATATTTGAGGGTCAATAAGTGTTGAATGAATTAATTCTGAAGGTGTATACTTGCTGTTTTTCCCACTGATCCTGGTTATTGGTTGGATTACAGGACTTACCCTTCCTGACTTTATTCCTCATTCCTGTCTATCAGCCTTTGCCTGGAGTTGCTTGAACAGGACAGACTGTTCCATGTCCCAGAACCTTTGCATGTGTTGCTCCTGGTGGCTGGACCAAAATGCGTACCAGTAAGTAATCCACGTGAGCTGGGGACATTGTCTGATCTTTGAACACCTGGTACCAGGATAATCTTTCATCTCCTTTATAAAGCTTTTCTTGACTAACTCTCCCACTCCTGGAATGAGCCACTCTATCCTGTACAAATTTGACTGCACATATCTGTTTAACAAAACATGACTGGGCTCTCTTGGGAAGTCCCTGCTCACAACCTGTACCCACTTTGAGGCCATAATCAACACTTCATTGCAACCCACTTGTCCCCTTGTGAACTCTCAAACCACTTCCCAAAGCATTTCAGTAATGTAGATTTTACCAGAACGCTCACAAGGGAGCAAAGTGGAGGGCTTACACTGAACACCATATGGCCAAACTTCATAAAAATCCCCATTAAAAATCTCCATTCATTCCAAAAGCTTTTCTCCCATTGCCAGCTGCCTTATCTCCCCAATCTCCTCCAAGCCTCCACTCTCCACTCTCCTCCAGCTGCACTGGCTCCCGCCGCCTCCCACCCGAATTCCTCACCACCACCCCAATCCCATCTGGTAACTTAGTGCGCTCAGTCCTTTCTCCTTCATAATCCTATATCCTTACAGCTTTAGGTTCTATTCATCAAAGAATTTCTTTGAGATCAATCCATCTTAAAGGCTAAGGAAGCTGGGTGTGGTATACACCTGTGATCCCAGCTACTTGGGATCCTCAGAAGAATGGGTTAAGCCCACATCAGCCTGGGCAACCTGGTGAGACTCTGTCACACTCACACACCAAGAAAACAGCAGCCAAGGGTATTACAAATAACCTGCACGTTTATTCTTCTGCTAGAGACTGGAGCAACTTGAGGGTCAGAATCAACCTCAATCACCCTCATATACCTTTGCATCACTGATAAAAAATACAGTAGAACCTCTGTAAGTTGACCACCCAGGGCACAGTAACAAACTGGCAACATACAAAGGTGGTCACATATGTACATGTGGTGCGTGTCTGGTCTGTGAAAATTAGGTCAACTTAAGGAGATGGTCAATGTAGGGTGGTGGTCAACTCTCGAGGTTCTACGGTATTTAAAATGCTTGTGAAATAAAAGAAGAAATAAAGAATGTAGCTGCTGATTATAATCCCTAAAGTTCCACTCAAATCATGGTTTTCTCCTGTTTGAAGATTTTCCATGCTTTATCAACTAATGTCTCGGCCAACTGCCATTTCTCCCTAACTGGGGCATCCTGCCTCGCTATGACGGACCCTCTCCCTCTCATGCCCACAGTGCACATTCCTGTCTTCCGGTATTCGTTCAGGTTGCCTCTCTAAACCTGGAATAATGCTGGTATATGTCATTCATGAGGTGACTGATGGTGGGTTGCTATCACCTCATTAGAATATAATTAGAATCATCTGTACATTTATTTTGATTTTTTTTTTCCCCCAGAGACTGAAGTCTCAATTGAAGTTCTAATACCAAGTTCCACTCTGTACCCATTTTGAGGCCTTGACCAACACTTCATTGCAACCCACTTGTCCCTTTGTGACCTCTCAATACTTTCCAAAGTATTTCAGTAATCTATCTTCAGCCCAAGTGGATGTAACCAGTTTGGTTTTACAGGGCTGGCTGAGTCCGTTCCGCTCTTCAAGGCTGAGACTAGGTCTTCACTTCCTCAGGATACTTCACTGAGGTCTCCAGGCCAGGCATGGTTCTTTCCTTGTTGAATCCTTAGGACATAACCCTTGAAAGCATCCACTCTGAGAGCACTTAATCATTTGCCTTGCACTATTGTGGAAGGTGGAGTATAAGGCTTTGAGGTCATTCCCTTTCCCAAACTGTGGTCATCATTAAGGGTATGCACCAACATTTTCAGGGCTTTTCCTACTTCCAGACTTGTGGCCCATTTGTATATAAATTGGCATCATGTGTGGCTGATTTGCTTTGGCCAATGAAATGTGAGCAGAATTGGTATGAGCCCTTTTGGATGAGAAGCTTTCAGAGGAAGAAGTGCTAAGAGTTGGTGAGTGATCAGTCACACTTTCTGCCTCCCACCCCACATGGTGACTGGCAATGTTTGAGGTATCTGGAGGATTGTATATTAGCCTGGGTGCTTGAGTGAGAACCCAGCTGATTCATAATGGGCATGTGGTATGAGCAGGAAATAAATCTTTGCTGTGTGAAGTCATTAAGATTCAGGGGTATTTGTTACTGCGGCACAACATGTCCATCCAGACAGACTGTAAGTTTCTTGGGCAGCACGCATGTTTCACTCACTTTTCTAACCCCTGTAGACTATAGCACAAGGCCTCCTTGATGTTTGCTGATTGATTATAGAGACGGAGGGGAAAATATGTAAGACTGGAGAGTGGAACTTGGTATTAGAACTTTGACTTGAGACTTCAGTCTCTGAAAAAAGTCAAAATAAATGTACAAGATTATTCCAATTGTATTCTAATAAGATTCTTGCATACAAGGAGGCAGAATAATAAAAGAAATCTGGGTTTTCAACCCAGCTAGACCTGGGTTCAAGTGTTAGCTTTGTCAGGTATGTGGCTTTATAACCTTGGGCGAATTATTTAAGCTCTTTGTGTCTTATTTATTTATTTATTTTGAGACAGAGTCTCACTCTGTTGCCCAGGCTAGAATGCTGAGGTATCAGCCTAGCTCACAGAAACCTCAAACTCCTGGGTTTAAGTGATCCTCCTGCCTCAGCCTCCTGAGTAGCTGAGCCTACAGGTGCCTGCTACAACATGCAGCTAATTTTTCTGTTTTTAGTAGAGACTGGGTTTATTCCCTTAATTTTAAATAACCTGGCAAGTATGAATTTTATACCAATACCATACTAAGAAATTTCATTCAAAGAAAATCTTCTGGTTATTGTTAAACTTCTTTTTTTTCTTTTTCTGGGTAGAGTGCCATGGCATCATAGCTCATAGCAACCTCAAACTCTTGGGCTCAAGAGTTTGATCTTCTTGCCTCAGCGGCCTCCAAGTAGTTGGGACTACAGGTGCACACCACCACTCCCAGCTATTCTATTTTTAGTAGAAAAATCTACTAAAATCTACTAAAATCTACTTTTATCTCTTCTATTTTTAGTAGAGATAGGGTCTCACTCTTGTTCAGGCTGGTCTTGACTCCTGAGCTCAAGGGATCCCTCCCACCTCAGCCTCCTGGAATGCTAGGATTCCAGGCATGAGCCACTACCATTCCTGATCCCTCTTTGAGCTTCTATTTCCTCATCTACAGCAGAGGCGATAGAACCATCTAGCACACAGGATTACTGTGGGGATTAAGTCAGAGAACGTATACCAAGCAGCCAGCACCTGATGAATGGTTAACAAGTGTCACTCTCTTCAGTCTGTCCTCCCACCAGGTGCGTGTGGGTTGGTGTGAACTCTTGCTTAATTCCCTGGGAATTCCTTCCCTTCATTTACTCCCTCCAAGATCTTGGTTACTTGCTGAGTCCCTGGATTCATTGGCTTGGTCCACCTCATATCTTTAAGGTTTTGCTTTTTCTGCCCCACGCACATTCTTGATTGAAAAATTTCATCTGCAACTGACTAAGGTTGGCACTAGCCTTTGGCAAAGGACTCAATGGGAGGTGGGGGTGGGGCGGTTACAATGTTTCTGAGACATGCTCTCTACTACCAAAATCTTAAACAGTGCCCTCAGCCAGGGGGGCAGAGTTGGGAAATGAAGAGAGGTGATCTCCACAGGGAAGAATTTAAAATGTCTGGGTGATCAGTTCCAAGAAAGCCCCACCTTGGCCTGGGCCCTGGCTATCATGGCAGGTGACTCCTGTGTTGAACTCTGGGATCCTGTTGGTGATGGTAGCAGGGAAGTCTGAAATTGTCAATGACTGACTCCTTTGGGTCACAGGATGGGTTGTGGTGTGGTGGCCCAAGGGCTTGTGTTTTACTGGACTCCTTGCCAGGGAGCTCTGTGTCCTTGAGGACACAGAGACCAGCTCCCTCCTCCCTCTCCATGTAGGAGCAGCTGTGATGTGACATGTCCACCCACCCCCAAGGTGCTTGTGTAACTTGTTTTTCAAAGTCTTGGCAGGAGCTCTGGTCCTGAGTGACAAAGGGTGTTTACATTCTGGAAGAGCAGTCCTAAGAAGGGTCTGGCATCAGGGCTGTTCTCCACCAGTCCCTGCTCCCTGTCACTCCCAGCAGGGATGTGACATTCTCTGGGATGGCTTATCACAGCCATAGCCTGGACGTCCAGGACCTAGAAGAGCATGACCACAGAGAGTGGGGGAGGGGGTGAGGAAGCATTCGTCACCACCAGCTTACTGCCCTGTGTAAACTGCCCTTCCTGGAAAGGTAAGGAAGCTTCTCCAGGACAAGGCTGCTGTTGCTAGTGCCTCGTGCTGTGCCTGGCAGAGAGCAAGGTGCTGGACGCAGGTGCTGGACAGACGTGCACTAAGTAAACAAACGGTGATGATCCTCGGCAGGAAAACATTCCAGAGGACATATTGGTGGAATTCATCATCGACACCCCAGTCAACAGCTTTCTCTGAATGGTATTTATATTAATAACAACAGTGATTACTATTTATTAAATGCCTACTCTCTGCCAAGCAAAGACATATATTACTTCCTTACATCCCACAGTGGTTCTACAATAGGTAGCCTCTCCACAGTTAATAGTGAGAGCACGAGATTCACCGACACAAAGTCTGAGGTAGTGTCTGATCCACACGGACAGCAAATCGGGATTCAAAGCCACTTGAGCAGTGCCCCGACTTCCCAGGGTCTGTCTCTCCCCGCCGCCCTCCCTGGCTGGTGTCCGCCCCCTGCGGCAGCAGCCGGAAAGGGCAGCCTTTGGAGGAGACGAAAGCCACTTGCACTTGGACTCCCCTGCTGTGGCCACTTGCCACTTTCTTTTTGTCCTTTCTTCCTCCTGCAAATAGGTTTGAATTCAACGTGGAAAGAGCACTGGGGAAGCAGCCCCGTCCAGATGTCTGCCTTGTCCTACTTGAAAGCACTCACCCGTGTTCAGGCCCTTCCGGGCCCTGTCCTAGCAGCTCTCTCCTCCCCCTGCCACGTGTCTCCACCCAGTTTTCCTCTTTCTTTCCTTCCTCTTCTGACTGGCATCAAGGCCAGTTTCTCCCTTCACTACGAAAAGCTTGCTATGGTGATTATTCTACGCACAGGCTCTTGCACAAAATAAACACTCAGTAAATGTGTGTCGAACCGCACGCGAAACGCTGGATACAGAAAGAAAAGGCTTTGAGTCCAGAAGAAAATGGAAAAGCTGGGGTGGGTGCGGAGGCAACAGCCAAGTGGACGCTCTCTCCTCTCCCTCCCCTCCGGCCTCCCTCCCTCAGTCCAGGCAGCAGCAGAGCACTTGTCTAACTGCTGTCGTCCGATTACAGTAACGTCCAAACACATTGAAAAGCTCCAATCAATGCCAGAGCCAAAGTGCGCACGCAGGGGGTTGTTTCCTTGGGAATGTTTCAGCTGTAATTACTCTCCAAAGAGAAAAATCCAAAGGACTTCCTCCACCCTCTGGGGGAAGAAGAAGTAACAATTGAACTACAAGGGACACGAAGTCATTTCTGCCCGGCGGTGTGTGCGCGTGGGTGTGCGTGCGCGCGTCCCCACCTGCGCGGCGACGTCCAGAGATGGCCTTGGACAGCCGAGTGTTCAAACGCAGAGGCCGTGGGCTGGCGGCGCGGTGCCTGCTGCTGCCGCGGCGGCGGCTGAGATCATGCTGTTGATCTTGTTTTACAGAGAGCAGCCCAGCCTGTGGTGCCGAGTACAGAATGTTCTCTTCTGTGAACTGAGCTTGAACTTTTCCAGCCCACTTTGTTTGAGGAGCCACACAGACACAGAGGGAAAAGACAGGGCAGATAACCCCCAAATCATTGAAATCGTTGTGTTCTCTCCCGATTTGGCCCAGACCCTTTGCTTTTTCACTGCTTGAAATTAAAAATCCTAAGCATTACCCTTCTTGGAAGAACAAATGCCTGTGAGGTCCTTTTTCTAACACAGGACTTGGCATCAACTTTGGAAATTAACGAGTCTGTCACTGTCTCTCTTCAATTTCTTTTTTTCCTCTGAGGCATTCAAGGAACAACAACAATAAAGCTATTTCCCTATAAAGGAAAGATAAGACCCCGGTGTCTGTGACTTGTCTCCTGGTTTTTCAGGCTATCACAATATTACAAATATGATAGTGTTCTTCAATTTGCTGCTATGACCTGAGAGAATTGGTAGTGAGGTGTCCTTGGCCTCCATATAAATAACTGACGGGCGAAGCTGCTAGCTCTTGGTAAGGTGGTTTGAAATTTCTGTTTAAAAAACAAACCTGGACTGAAAAAATTCACTGGGCATAGTGGTGTTCACCTTGCTGTTCCCGCTACTTGGGACGACTGCTTCAGCCTAGGAGTCTGAGGTCCGATGAGCTATGATCGAGCCACTGCAATCCAGCCTGGGTGGTAGAACAAGACCCTCCCTTCGTGTCTGGTTGAGTTTGAGGGCACACTGATAAATGGCTTAGGGGCTGCTTAGAGAGGGTCTGAGCGTGAGACTATTATAGGGTAGACAGCGCAGTGCAGTACAGTGGTGTTCTAATTTATTATTATTATTTTAATAGAAGTGGATTCCTTTCTTTGTGTTAAAGCTTACTAAAAAAGCACCAGTGAAGCAGGAATAGCACAACTGTGTGTGAGCTGTGGATTTGAAGCGTGAGGCGTAGGTTTGAGTCTCTTTCTACTTGTGAGAGCTCGTATAATATGGGGCAAGTCGTGTCTTCTGACACTCCGCTGGTGGAAGGGGCCCAGGCTTGTCTTTTGTACTTACAGTCATTTGTAAGTGCCAGGTGTTAGGCCACTGTGCCAAGGAGAGTCTCTTGAATTTGTGGTTCTAGTACCCACCTCATAGTTTAGGGCTGTGAGATTTTGCTCTCTGCTGGCAAGAGGGAGATCTCTACAAAAGTATCTTCACTTCTGAGATGGTTCCAGTTTCCAGAGATTCCTTGTGACTTCCTTTTTTTTAAAGCTACATGTCAGGCTTCCTCCACATCATACCTGGACTCTGGGCCTGCCTCTCCACAGGACAGGGTGCAGGACAGGAGGCTCAGTGGAGGTTCAAAAACAAAAGAAGAAAGCTATATGTCAATGTGCCACCAGTATATTGGTTAAATAATTCATTCATTCTATAAACTTTCATTGAGAGCTTGCTATGTTTAAGTTAGTGGCTGGGATCTAGGGGTTGTTGATGGTGAGACATAGTCACTGCCTTTAAAGACTTTATTGCCTGGTGGGGAAGGCAGAAATACACATACATACACAATCCATAACACACATAAGTAATATGCACAATACTGAGGAGGGAGATACAGGCTGAGGACAGGTACGTACAGAGTGTGAAAGTGGGGCACTGCAGGAACAAGATGAGGTAGGAAGTTGAGGCAAGAGCAGGCTAGACACTGAAAGAAAGAAATCACAAAGACAAATCGTCTTTTGGGTTAAGAGAATTGCCTAGTATATTTGGGTGATGAAAAGTAGTTCTTCTCCCTGAATGATTGATGTTAAGAATATGCAGAAAGGGGGGCGGTGCCTGTGGCTCAGTGATTAGGGTGCTGGCCCCATATACCGAAGGTGGTGGGTTCAAATCCAGCCCCGGCCAAATTGCAACAAAAAAATAGCTGGGCATTGCAGTGGGTGCCTGTAGTCTCAGCTACTTTGGAGGCTGAGGCAAGAGAATCACCTAAGCCCAAGAGCTGGAGGTTGCTATGAGCTGTGACGCCACAGCACTCTACCCAGGGTGACAAAGTAAGACTCTGTCTCTAAAAAGAAAAAAACAACAAAAAAAATCCAAAAAAGAATATGCAGAAAGGGGTGGTGCCTGTGGCTCAGTGGGTAGGGTGGCAGCCCCATATACCAAGGGTAGTGGGTTCAAACCCAGCCCTGGCCAAACTGCAGCAAAAAAAATAGCCGAGCATTGTGGTGGGTGTCTGTAGTCCCAGCTATTCGGGAGGCTGAGGCAAGAGAATTGCCTAAGCCCAGGAGTTGGAGGTTGCTGTGAGCTGTGATGCCACAGCACTCTACCAAGGGTGATAAAGTGAGTTTCTGTCTCTAAAAAAAATAGAATATGCAAAAAGAAGCAAAAAAAAAAATAGATTGAGCAGGCCGAGTGGGTATGAAGCCTTGGGATCCTTCTCAACACAGTTCTCAAAGAAGCCACTACTGATCACTTGGGCTTAGCATTTGAGATAGAATCATTTACTATAGCATGCTGAAAATCATGCTTACGTATTTTTATTTTACTTCGTTGTCCTTGGGGAGTTATCACATGTTTTTAAGATGAGAAAGATGTGAGTGAAAGACATGAGTGGGTCTCTGTTTTGGTAATGAAGCTGATGGCCATGGGAAGGGTCCCTGGGAAAGAGAGACTGGACCCAGGGAAACCAGTAAGAAATTGACACAGACCATCTGGAGTAGTGTGAGGGTGAGAAAAATGTAGGCTGGGCAGATGAGGCGTGGGGTGGTAGAAATGATAGCAGCTGGCAATGATGGAGAGAGAAAGAGACTCGGCCATACTGACTTTTCTCACCTGGATGATTGCAAGGAGAAGGGGGCCATATGAAGGAACACAGGATTTATTTATTTATTTATGTATTTATTTAACCTTCTTTTTGTTCAGGGAAGAAAAGGAGTAGAGTTTTAGACCGACTGAATTTGAGGAGTATGGGACATCCAGGGAAAGCATTCTAGCCATCATTTAGAAATGCATCTCTGGAGTTTAAAGCCAAAGAAGTAGTTCAAGATTGAGCCCCATAGAGGAAGCAGTGAAAGCCCTGGGAGCGAATGCCATCAGCTAGCATGAGAGCTGGGCAGGTTATTACAGGCCTAGAAAAGGAGGGCGGGGTTGGATCTTGATAGGTTCTGATATTTAGTAAACATAGAGGAAAGAAATCTGAGGAACAGCTTGAATTCCTAGCACCAGGGGTCTTCCTTGTTAACTAGTCCTTCACTCCTAGGTTTGACTCTTCTTTAATATAGAATAATGACTCACCTGGATGTGATCTGCTGCTGTTTGTCTGAGAATTAAACACAATAGGTTGTTTCCTCCTGCATGTTGTTTAAAGCATTGTTTCTCAAATTCTTCTGATAGTGACCATGACCCACAGTGGGAAATACATTCTATATCTGGGATCCAGGACACTCATATGTATGTAACTGTGTAACTAACTCACAGTGTTCTTTACCTAATGCTCATATTTTCTATTCTATTTTATTTCATGAAAAAAAAATGCTAGTTGGGTCCCTCTAAGTTGATAGCACAACTATGAATGTGTTTCAAACCTGCCGTTTGAAAGGCACTAAGTTAAAGGACTGTGGTTTCTGGAAGTCCACTCTCCCTCTAGTGGTCAGTGTCTTTTGAGGATTAGTGGAGAAGAGCTTAACCCCATCTCTAAAGGCCTCCTTGGTGTATAGGAATTTTTAGCTTTGGGAGGAACTCTAGGTGAGTCCTATAGCAGAGTTGCTTGAGATGTTCTGAGATACGAATAATAATAATAATAAGGATAATAAACATTTATGGAGTCAGGCACATTATATACATTATTAACACAATTTCCATAATAAGCCTCTGAGGGAAGTTCATTTATTACCTACACTATACAGATAAGAAACACTTGCCCACGATCACATAGCCAGTAAATGGTGAAGCTGAGATTCAATCAGCTGGTTTGCAGATCTAGGTGTTAATACCACTTGGAAAATATTGTTAAGAGTCAAACTAATGAGCTACATCTCCCTCAGAACTTCTCTCAGTGGAGCCTGCTCAAGTGAAAGTTTCTTGGATACAATATTAATCAAATACTTGACATGATTTCAAAAAAAAAAAATACTTGACATGATTTCAGAAAATAGAAGCAGGAAAAGCAGGGGAGAAAAAGAGGCATGGGGAGGGCTGAAGAACGGGTCCTGAGGTGGGGGCTGGCAATGGCTGTCTGAGGGGGTAGTGCCAGCCTCACCAGCTTCACCACCTTCAGTCCAGCCCTCTCCGTGTCTCTACTAGGCTTATCTTTCCAAAGCAGCGCTGTCACTTCACTCTTCTACTTTACTCTTGCTGACACTGCAGACTCATGATGTCCCAAACTGAACTCTCCCCTCTCTCTTCAAGGCCAATCCCGCCTCTCACCCCACCCCAGTGTCTGCAGGACACAGTTCTAGCTCCTCAGATGGCCATTCCAGTCTCTGGATGGTCCCACCCTCCCTTCTCCAGCCCTCTCCCGCTATTTCCCCAGGCAAAGCTCAGCCTGGCAAGTTTGCTCTCTGTCCCTGGACACCTGGGTTGTCTGATCTCAGTGCTATGCCCATGTTGTGGCCCTGCCTGGAACGCACTCCCTGCCTTCCCTCCTCATCCTTCAAGACCCAGTTCAGGTCTTGCCTCTTCTTTACGGTGTCTCCTGATTGCTTCCTTATTTTTGCATCTTTGCTTCTATATTTGCCATTTCGTAACATCACCAAAAACTAGAATATTTAATTGGCTCATATTTTATCCCCTCAATCAGAACCACTCATTCATTCACTTTAATTTATTTAGGGCGGCGCCTGTGGCTCAGTGAGTAGGGCGCCACCCCATATACTGAGAGTGGCAGGTTCGAACCCGGCCCCTGCCAAACTGCAACAAAAAAAATAGCTGGGCATTGTGGTGGGCGCCTGTAGTCCCAGCTGCTCGGGAGGCTGAGGCAAAAGAATCGCGTAAGCCCAGGAGCTGGAGGTTGCTGTGAGCTGTGACGTTACAGCACTCTACCGAGGGAGATAAAGATAAAAATAAATAAATAAAATAAAATTATTTATTCAATTGCCTACTAGGTTTCAAACATAGAAAATTCAATTACAATAGGGGTTGGAATGGGTGTCATAACTCCAGGAACCATAAACAAGGCCAATTGTTTTTGACACCTGTTTCCATTCACCTTCTAGGAAAACACCCCAATTTTCTTGTGGGCACCTCTCCCCACTCTTAGTTCACATGGTTTGAACAGGGCTGGCCGATCTCCTCTTCTCAAATGAGAAGTGGGCATTGACAGAGGCTGGCCAGTGAGAGGACTGAATCTTCCTAGTCACGCATCTTGGTCCAGTGGAGGGAATGTGACTACAGTGGGCTGGTTCTAGCTAGGTTAATACTTCCTGGGGCTACTAAGCTGGTAGCATGTGAGCCTGCAGCTTCTGGCAATTATTACGGCCACCCCTTGGAGAGGGCCTGTCTGAAAATGAAGCCTGATGTCTAGAAGAAAGCAGAATTGAGGGATGAAAAGCAACTAATTCTGGACAACATCTTTTGAGTACTTAGATCCAGCCAATACTATATCTTGAAGCCCATCAATTCCCTTTTGGCTAAAGTTGATTTCTGTGGAATGTCTGTAACCCATAACCTTTTTTTTTCTTTGAGACAGAGTCTCACTCTGTTGCCCAAGCTAGAATGCAACCTCAAACTCCTGGTTCCAAGTGATCTTCCTGCCTCAGCTTCCTGAGTAGCTGGGACTACAGGCACCTGCCACAACGCCCAGCT
Organism: Nycticebus coucang; assembly: GCF_027406575.1. NCBI lineage: Eukaryota > Metazoa > Chordata > Mammalia > Primates > Lorisidae > Nycticebus > Nycticebus coucang. The sequence goes on from NC_069781.1 coordinate 81,102,426, forward strand.
ATTTTTAGAGATGGGGTCTTGCTCTTGCTCAGGCTGGTTTCAAACTCCTGAGCTCAAGGGATCCTCCCCTTTCAGCCTCCCAGAGTGCTAGGATTACAGGCATGAACCACCGCTCCCGGCTATCACCCACAAATATTAATAAAAGATTTCTAACTATTACAGCACATCCTTCACGCCCTATAACTCTCTGCAAGTGAACAACAGCTGAAAGAGCAGCCTTCTAGCATCTGGCCTGAAACTGTCTCCCTGACCCTAACTAGCTTAGAATGATGCCCATTCCAGCTCAGGTCAGTTTGAGGGTCAAGGGGATGCAGGGGAGATGAAAAGTAGTTGGTTAATGGATGCAAACATATGATTAGATAGAAGGAATAAATTCTAATATTCAACAGCACAGCAGAATGGTAGCGTGACTATAGTTAATAACATAACAGTAATTTATATACACGTCAAAATAGCTAGAAGAGAGGTTTGAAGTATTTTCAACATAAAGGATGATGTTTGAGGGGATGAATATACTGAATAACCTGATTTATTCGTTACTCATTGTATGCATGTATCAAAGTACCACATGTACCCCACAAATATGTATAATCTCATGGATTAATAAAAAATAATTTTAAAGAAGATTAAAATGAGTCCACTGGTTTAGCATGGTTCTGGACACAGATGACCACTGCCTTTTTTCTTGCATTGAATCCTTTCCATAGGGCCTGGCCCGGTGCTGATACCATCCAGGTATTCAGGTACACCTGGTGCTTCTTTGCTGGCTCATCTCAGACTTTTGGGACAACCAGTCTGCTTTGCATCTCTGCTCAAAAGGAGATGGGAGCCTTGTATTGACTAAGCTTTATGGTAATGTGCTTACAAGCCTATAGTGGGCTTGCACACTGTTAGTGGTGGTGATCAGTGATGACAGAGAAAGGAGAACTTACTTTAGCCTTCATTTTAGTAATGCCTATGCATGGGCGGTGGCTGCCATCTGTTCAGAACCACTGTTGTTCTCTGATAAATTCTTATAAATTGATCTATCATTTATAAGATCATTTATAAGATTATAAGGTTGGCGTATATTTAATAAGCACCAGCTAGAAATTAAGACCAAACCTTTTTAGTCATCCTGCATTGCCCTAAGCCTAACTTTTGGTGGCTAATAGGGCTTTGCAGCCCTCAAGTTATTTAGAGGTATGATTGAGCAGCGAGAGAACAAATGCTTGCTTTCCAATATAGCACTCATCTTCACCCTGGGTCAAGGAATGACCAAATATTCTTAAGCCAGTGGTAGGAATATTTTCTTTTCCACCAGCATTTAGACTTGGATTCTTAGAATATCAGTTCCAAAAGTCAGAGGTTGGGGAACATTTTAAAATGCTGTTAAAAGAACAGATTATGCTTTGAACTAAATCCTTGCCTCACCTTAAATGTCCCTTGGCTGCCCGAGATGACTTCCTGGGCCTACGCTTAGTCTTGGGCCCAGGCCACACGTGGATACACCTTTGGGAAAGCTCCAAGTTGAAGCTTCTCCAGCTGACGGTGTCCTTCTTGCTTAAGTGTTTCTGCTTGGTGAATATTTGGAACATTTCAGGTTCCCTCTTTAGCCCCTTTTAGTTAAATTTTTCTGGGGTAAAAATCATAATAAAATAATTTCAGTGACCTTCTGCTAAGAAGCCCTATAAACAGCTCTGGCTGGGGGTGCTTCCAGCAGTTAAGACTTGCCCCTGGTCTACATGAGAAGGGAGTGGGTAACGGCCTTCCTTCAGAAGAGCATGATTTAATTAGAACCTCTTAGGAGTGAGACTTGCCATTCTGGGTAGTTCCTGTTACTAAAGCTCTGAATCCTTTTTGAGATTCCTTCCTAGCTCAGGAATCATTATACTTTAAAGCTCTGGGCAGCAATTTTATTTTTCTACAGTCCGGAGTAGGAAAATGGCACGCTCACCTTTGTTTTATTGCTGGGGTTGAGCAGTCTGTGGTCCAGCAGACTCAAAGGCAGCTTTCCCAGCCGTGGATGTTCACTAGAGGGACCTGGGGATTTGAGATCGTCACACATTCTACACATGTAACAAAAGATTGCACGTACCCCATAAATGTGTACAAATGTTATCAATAAAAAATTTAAAAAATACATTAAAACAGACTATTGATGACTGGTGTTCACCTCTAGAGATTCTGAATTATATATGGTCTGGGGTGTAACCTGGCATCAGGATTTCAGAATCTTTTTAGTTCCTTATAATATGTTGTAATTGTATGATCTGATCTGATCAGATCCAAGGGGAAAAAAAGAAAAACAACTAAATCCAGCCTTTGTTTAATAGGTCATCATTGCTTAATTGACTTTCTTTCTTTCTTTTTTTTTTTTGAGACAGAGCCTCATTTTGTCACCCTTGATAGAGTGCTGTAGTGTCATACCTCACAGCAACCTCGACCTCTTGGGCTCAATTGATTCTCTTGCCTCAGCCTCCTGAGTATTTGGGACTACAGATGCCCACCACAATGCCCAGCTATTTTAGAGATGGGGTCTTACTCTTGCTCAGGCTGGTCTCAAACTCCTGAGCTCAGGTGATCCACCTGCCTTGGCCTCCCAGAGTGCTGGGACTATAGGCCTGAGCCACTGTGCCCAGCCCTTAATTGGCTTTCTACATGCTGCAGAATAGGACTTTATAATAAAGAAAATCCTTTGCTTGTGTTATGATGACAACTGGGGAGAAGGTAAAGTCTTTCCCTTGCCCACTCTGCAGGGCTGCTGTGATTCTGCAGCTGTGGTTGGGGTGGGGGAGGGGGAGAGCTTTGCAGACTAGGATTTGCAACCTCACAGGCCTGGCCTGAGGGAGGGTCAGGTAGGTAAGTACTGGAGGAGATGGGCAGGATGCAGGACAACAGGACAATAAGCAGGTGGGCCCAGGATGAGGAGGGAGCCCTGTGTCCAGGGGTGACCTAGCTCTGGCTGAGTGTTGCTAAATGAATCTGGACCTAATGCTGCCAGACTTTTCTCTTCGCCTTCTCTTCTCCCCCCCCTTTCCTTCCCTATCTCTCCTCCTCTTTTCTTTTCCCTTTTTTCTTTTCTGTTTTCTTCTCTCTTTTCTCCTCCTCCTCCTCACATTAGGATTTATATGCAGAATCTTTCAGTTTTACGAACATTGAATGCCAAAAAGCACATTGGGGATTAGATAAATGGGCCATCATTTTGTGAACTCCAAAGCTGTGTGGAGGTGGGAACCTATTTAAAATTAAGATTTTTTAACCAGTCCGTTTCCACCACTTACTTTTATCCTCATTATTGTATGGATTGACTCTCTGCTCTTGGCCACCTTGCTTGAGGAAGCAGAGCTGAGAAGCACTAAAAAACATGCCAGTTTACTCTTCTGGAGTTTCCTTAGCTCCAGGGAGTGGACTTGCCTGGTGGGGAAGATGTCCTGGGAAAATGTTCTGGGCTTAAAAGAACATAGCCTGCTCTAGTACGTGTATTTTGAGTTAGCAACACCTCTTTTAAAATTCTATTTAATTTTATTTAAGGTACAGATTCAATCTGTTGCTCAGGCTGGAGTGCAGTGATAGAATCATAGCTCACTGCAGTCTCGAACTACTGGGCTCAAGTGATCCTCCTGCCTCAGCTTCCTGAGTAGTGAGAACTACAGGCACAAGTTACCAGGCCTGGCTAATTCTTTTGTTTTTATTTTTTGTAGAGAGGTCTTGTTTATTTCTTTTTTCTTTCTTTCTTTTTTTTCTTTTAAGACAGAGTCTCACTATGTTGCCCTCGGTAGAGTGCTCTGGTGTCACAGCTCACAGCAACCTCCAACTTTTGGGCTTAAGCAATTCTCTTGCCTTAGCCTCCCAAGTAGCTGGGACTACAGGCACCCACCACAATGCCCTGCTATTATTTTGTTGCAGTTGTTTAGCTAGCCTGGGCTGGGTTAGAACCTGCCACCCTCGGTGTATGTGGCTGGCAGTGTAACCAATGTGCTACGGGCATTGAGCCATATTTATTTTTTCTTTTGAGACAGAGTCTTGCTCTGTCACCCAGGCTAGAAAGCTGTGTTGTCAGCCTAGCTCACAGCAACCTCAATCTCCTATGTTCAAGTGATCCTCCCACCTCAGCCTCCTGAATAGCTGGGACTGTAGGCACTCATCAAAATGCCTGGCTAATTTTCTATTTTTAGTAGAGACAGAGATTCTTGCTCAGGCTGGTCTCAAACTCTTAAGCTCAAGAGATCTTTCTGCCTCAGACTCCCAGAGTGCTGGGATTATAGGCTGGTGACTAGTGGACATGGGGTCTTGCTATATTGCTCATGCTGGTCTCAAACTCCCAGGCTCAAGCAATCTTCCTGCCTCAGCCTCCCAAAGTGCTAGGGATTATAAGCATGAGCCACCATGCCTGGCCTGGAGTCTGGAAAAACCTCCGAATCAAGCAGGCAGGCACGCTTCAGCATCCAAAGGGTCTGTATGAAGCCAGAACACAGTATGTAGCGGCACCGAGGTATACAGATGTAGACAGAGTTGCTGGTAGACGCAGCCCTGCTGGTACAGCAAGTGCTATCAAAGAAGGCAACGGTACTGGGCAGGTGAGAGGTCAGGGCAATCGAGAGGAGCCTGGAAACTGTTATGGAAGAAGAAGGTGCTAAATGCCAGCTTGGAGTAAGATTGCTTTGTCCTCAAGGTCTTAGAAGCTACTAGGCCTTGAGATGAAATTTCGGCTGTGAAATTACTAGATATACCTGCCACATTGCTTCCTCACTTTTACGACTCCAGCACATGCCAGAGAAGCACAAATATCAGAGGGAAAGGAGAAAGCTGTTGTTTGGACACAAGTGTCCTTAATAAAGGCCAGGCGTGATAAGGGAAGCTATTAAAGCACACGGGATGCTAACTTGATTTATGCTGGAGGCTGCTGAACCATGTTGTTTGTTTTCCCACACTTTCTTGGAAAGTCATCTTAGTTCCTTCCCGCACTCATTGCACAAAATACCTTATAATGTTGTCTCAAATGTAAAAAACAGCAGGATTCCAAAAAAAAAAAAAGAGAGAGAGAAAGAAAGAAAAAAGACCAGAAAACTCAAAAGATTGCAAGATCAGTTTCTTCAAATTTAAGACATCACTGCATCTTAGCATCTAAAAATAAATAGGAAACAGAAAAGAGCTGTGGCAGATCCCTTTGTAAAGCAATGTAGTAGGTGCAGTCCCATTTAAGCTTATGTGTTTTATAGACCTGGTTTTTGGGTTTTCCGAAACACACCTCTGTCCTATCAAGAGTGCTCGCCCCAAATGAAGCAAGTTTGAAATGAATGAACTGAGCAATTACCGCCATCATTAATTTTCCCTTCTTGCCGTGCTGTCTCCTTGGCTTTCTTGCTTTGAGTTAGGAGTTAACGGAGTTATAGCACATGAGAGTAGAAGGGGAGTATGGATGTCCTTGATTCTGCCCTCTTCAATTTGTAGAAGAGGAGTTATAGGGATATGCCCAGGTTCACACGGTCAAGCAGTGGTTGTGATGACACACTTTTTTTTTTTTTTTTTCGGTAGACACTGGGGTCTTTCTATTTTGCTGAGGCCGATCTTGAACTCCTAGCTTCAAGCAATCCTCCTTCCTCAGCCTCCCAAAGTGCTGGGATTACAGGGGTGAACCATCACACTTGGCCCATGATGATTTATTTATTTATTTACTTATTTATTTATGAGACAGAGTCTTACTCTGTTGCCCCAAGCTAGAGTGCCATGGCTTTAGCCTAGCTCATAGCAACTCAAACTCATGATTTCAGGTGATTCTTCTGCCTCAGCCTCCTGAGTAGCTAGGACTATAGGTGTCCACTTCCACACCTGGCTAATTTTTCTATTTTTACTAGAGATGGTGTGTCTTGATCTTGTTCAGGCTGGTCTCAAATTTCTGAGCTCAAGTAATCTTAGGCCTCCGCCTCCTGCAGTGCTAGGATTACAGGTGTGAGCCACCACACCCGGCCCTGTGATAACATTCTTGATCTTACCCAACATCTAGTTTCTACTTCTAGAAACGTCTCGATAGATTACCATTTGGAAGCTCTCTCCCTCTGCATTATGACACAAATTCTAGCCCCACGGTAGATCCTGGTTAGTCTAAGTCAATCAACACAGACATTCTCCTGGCAACTGCTGTTGATCCAGTGGTGGCAGATGGGTAAGGGGAGTACTTACATCCCATGTTTGAGGGAGAAGAGTCTTTCTCTCTTGCATATAACTTCCACATTACCACTGGAGACATCTTTTCCCTGTCAAGGGTCTATCTGATACAGGTGTCCAGGCATGATTAGAGCACAGCTCAACTTCTACTTAAGTGTATTCTTATTATACCACACCACTGCCTCACAATGTCCAGCAGACCAGACACCCCTTGGGCATCTGGACAAAAGGGAACTATTTTTTAACTTTTCCAGGCACTGAGAAGAGTTGGTGATTAGCCATGGAAAGCACTGAGGCAACTTCTGTGGCTCAGTCTTTGGTGATTCAACCTTATGCTGGTTCTAGTGCTGCGAATGGCATTGCCTGCTTCTGCATATGGCTTATGAGACAGAAAAGGAAGAACGTACTTGAACCAGCCAAGTGACAGATGATGCAATTGTTAGTTGCCTAGTGACACTTCTAGTTGCAAGTGACAGATGATGCAATTTGAGCCTAAATAATAAAAGAAATATATCGGCTCCAATAAATAAAAAGGACTTGGGTATATGACTTAATACAGAAGTTCAAATGATGTCACCAGAATGCTACCTCTTGGCCTGCCTTTATCCACATTGGCTTTCTCATGTCCCATATGAAGGCAAGACAGTGGCCAAGAGCTCCAGACTAAGCTTCATGCATAAGAGCGAGGGACAAGTGGTAGAGTTGGGCCTACATCCATCTCACTTGCTGCTAACGTCTCCTGGCCTCTCTTGGCTTTGGTTGGACTGCAGGAACCAGCTATGACAACGATGCTCTGCATGGCCACCCTGAGTTGCTTGTCTCTCCCTGGGCGGAAGAATCTTAGACTGAGATCGGCAGCAGGTCCCAGAGGAAAATCACTGTTCTGTTACCCAGGAGACAGGCAAGAAGGTGCTGGCTGTCCAACTTGATGCCTAGAAACTTTTCTCAACTTGGAGATTCTCTTTTGGTTTATTTTTCACAAAGAGTAGAGAATTTGAAATCAGAAAACTGAGATTTGAGTCTCAGCTCCACAATTGTTAAATGTGAAAGGATACCTTTATCCGGTTTGAACCTGGTGTGGCTCTGAGGTTTGAATGAGTGTCTAGATAGGAAAGTACTTTCTAAAATGGTAAGGGCTAAATGAAAATGAGGGATCGCTACTGTTATTGTTATTACTATTATCATCTTTTCTGAATTTCTTCCATTCATTCTTTCTGGCAAGACAAGAAGAGTAAATGCATCATTTGCAACTAGAAAGACTTCGGGTGGTGATGCTATAAGCACAGATAACATTTGTTAGAATAAGAAATAGACCCCTCCTTCTACCTCTGGGCAGTGCAGTCCCTAGAGAACTGGATTAACAAGTGGATAACATCTTTGTGCAAAGAAAAAAAAATCCCCTTTTCTTCTCCACAGACACACCTGCATGCCAGGGTGCACCCCACGGTGAGTGGAGAGCATGCTGGATTTCAACTGCTGTTCCCCCTCAGCAGGTACAGTTTGGGGGTGAGGGGAGTCTGTGCAGTAGACAGCTTGCACAGCTGTGCTCTGGTCCCTGACTTTGGTGATGGATCATTGAGCAGGTTGAACTCTGAAGCCACTTTCCTGCCAAAGTCCAGCTAACCCTCTAAGCCGGCTCACCACTTCCAGCTTTTCCAAGCTGTTTCCCTCCATGCTATTGCAGCAGTCTGTGCCGTCTCACTTAGTCCCCTCCAGGGATCCTGATGCTCCCGGCCTTCTCAGATGCTCACCTGCACACCCTTCCAACTGCAAGGAGGAGGAATCCTCCTTTCTAAGCCTGCTGAGGAGTGGTTTTCCAGAGGGCTAACCCTTTGAAATAAGTGCTGTGCACTGGTTGACTACAGTTGGCTGTGGTTGGAAAGTCAGACACTGATTTCTCCAAAATGCCCAGAAAGAAGGATGAAAAACAGGCAGCTTCACCTGGACTGACCACCACTGCTGTTCTATATCCTCCTGGCAACAGTAGCTCTGGAAAGAAATTTTTGAACTAGATCCAGCCAGCCTCCAGGGAGCCAGAGATGTGATATAGTAGCCTTTGTTCCTACCACTGAAAAGTCTTCCTATTCTTAAAAGATTTTCCTGCTTTCTTGTGAAAGACAGATCATTAGTGTCAACGGGCATTTGCAGGACTGTTGTGTTGTGACTGAGCTGCCCTTTGCACTTTGTCCTTGGAATCTTCTGGGTCACCTGAGATGCATAGCTCTGACAGAAACTTTTCAACATGATTTTAACCAGGATTAAATTTTAGCCTAGTCACAATGACCTCAGTGGTATGGCTTAAGTTCCCCTGTGCCCAGAGGGGTGCTCTGGAAATATGCAGAGAAATGCTGACGGCTAACACAGGGAATGCCTGTGACCTCTTCAGAAAGCCAGCATGGCCTAGTTCTCTGGCAAGGGATCTCTGATACCAGCCTGAAGACCCCTGTCGGTCTGCCTGCCCGCCTGCCTTACAGTACTGGAAGTTCATCCTTCCATCCATCCTGCAGCTGGATCGCAGCCCTCACAGGCAGCTCTCAGCCAGGCAGATGACCAGATGGCTGAAGCCCATTTATATTTATTAAGAAAATTACTGTGGTAAAATACACATAACATGGAACTTGCCAATTTAATCATTTTAAAGTATACAATTCAGTGGCATTTAGTATAAATGTTGTGTGACTATCCCCATTATCTGGTTCCAGACCATTTGCATCTCCCCAAAAGGAAACCCCATATCCACTAAGCAATCGTTCCTCATCCTCCCCATCCCTCCAGTCCGTGCAGCCATTAACCTGTCTGTCTTATGAATGTGCCTGTTCTGCACATTTCTTATAAACAGAATCATACAATATGTAGCCTTTGAGTCTTTAAGCCTAGCTACTTTTAGAGGTGTGCTTGTGACCCATGCCAAGTGACACAACATTGTACCAAATAGTGGCAGCTAGGTGCTCCCCAGGTGTCCTCTGTCTTCACCTGCTGTGCCTCCTTTTTCCTTCCCCCCCTCTCCCCCGGCTCCAAAGGAGACCAGCATCCTGCTGCCTAAGCAGGGAATGGACTGCCTCCTTCCCTTTCTTCAAGTTCTCCCATCTCCATGGAGTCCCTCCCCAAAGCACAGGAGGAAAAGCTACAGTACTCCCGGGCCTGTCTCTCCTGACTCCTGGGTCCCTCCCCTGCAGAAGGGCTCATAGAGCCTGAGGTGGTGGCACTCCAGTGGGACTCTAGTCAATACGCCCTAGGGGCATGTGGCATCCCACCACTTTTTTGTGCCTGTGTTCTATAGCTGCTATTTTTTTTGGCCTTAGTGAGTGCCAGTTTAGCCATGGCAAGAAAGATCCTTTGATATTTCCTCACACATCATTTTGACAATGCTCCTCTCCCCTTGGCATTCAAGGCCCTCAGTTCTCTAGCTCCTGCTGAGCTTCCCAGCTTTCCTTCTTACCACCCCCAGCACAAACTCTGTTTCTTTCAGGCTGGCTGGTGCACTCACTGCCCCCCAAATGGCCTTGCCCCATTTCAGCTGGGGCCCTCTACTCATCCCCCCACTGAAGTGCCCCTTCTCTCTTCTTACCTCTCTCCTCCTAGCCTCCCTGGGTTCTCAGCCTCCTCCGTCCTGGGAACTGTGCAGCGAGGCCTGTGCCCCCTAGGCTGCCCCATGGGGGTGGTGACCTCCTCACCTGTCTATGTCCTGTGCTAGGGCGGAGTGAGTTGCTGAATGACCTACTGACAGCAGCTTGCGTGAAGTCGGCTGCCGGTCCCTCACCCTGTCTGTGCTCAGTGAGGGGCGCTGGCAGAGCCGGGCAGAGGCGGGCTTAGCTCAGCCTTCAGGATCCTCATCTTTTTAGCCGTGTGTGAAGGAAGAGACTCGGGGTAACCAGAGCTATCCAGGGGTGCCTGCCTGGTTCATGCTGGGATTGCGGACCTGGAAGAGATGGGCACAAATTGTCTGCTAGAGGTTTGTTCAGGGGGACCAAGAAGCACGTTCTGTTGTCACCACATCTGAGCAGAAGGATGAGAGGAAAGGAAGGCAGGGTGGGAAGAAGAAAGGCCGCGTGGGGAGGAAAGATGAGATAGAAATGAAGAGAAAAAAGGCAGGTCAATGTGAGGAGCAGGAAGTGGAGGAGATGAGTTTAGGTGACAAGAAGAGGCCATCCCTCTCCTTTCTGAAGGGAGGAAACCCCACTGAGCTGAGTGGCTCCCTTGTGTCTATGCTTCTGCTCCACCCTCAGGCCCGGTGAGCAGCCCCCACCCCGTGTTGCCTGCCTCAAAAAAGCAGGTCAAGGCCGGAGGGTATGTTTCCTTGGTAATGTCATTTCTGTGCAGTGCCCACCTTTGTTTTTGAGTTTCTGGTTTAGTTTGTCTCAGCAGGAAGAGTTGACTCACTCCTTGGAGGAATTATCCCCAGCCCTGGAGACATGCCAGAAGGGACAGAGTCACTGCCGTGCCCCAGTACCAACCTCTCTCAGAGTGAGGAGCCCGCGGCATCCTATGCACCGGGAGTTCCCCTGGGACACGCAGGCACCTGGAGGTGGGCATGTCTCCTTAAAGGCCCCCAACGAGGTCTCCCTAAATCAGGCCAGTCTGACAGCATTCTGTACTAAGGCATTTTGACTTTGGCATGTTCTTTGCTCCCCTAAAAGTGAAGGCAGAGGCTACAGGCACAAGGCATTCTCAGGAAAAGTGTGACACTTGTGCTTCTGCAAGGCCTTTGCAGTCGGTGAGGGTGGCCTGCTGTCCTCACCTCCGCACATATTCCATTCAGGAACGCCTCTGGCATGGACCACTTCAGCACACTTCCAAGGAAGAGTCCTCACCACTAAACTCTCCCCTTCCATCTGCTGTATCCACAGCTGCTGGATTAATGTTAAAGGCCCTCTCTTATCTTGTCATCCCTCCACTTAAAAACCATCTTGGTTCCTGCTGCCTAGAGAGTAAATAACTGGTTTGTGCAATCAAATTCGCTGTGCCTACACCAGAAGATACAGAGCCCAGAAACCCCCCAGTCTTGGCTGAAGGCAGGCCTGTGAGCTCGGGAGAAGGGAAGGACGATATCCTGGGGACCTCAGCACCTGCCCCATCCCATTACCAGTTTTAGAGGGCACCACTTGGGGTGCTGCTCCTGGAATGATTCTGTCTCTTAGCACCCTCCTATACTCAGGGTCCCACTTTTTGTAGGCTTTCTGTCAAGTCCTCTAACAAAATAGTTACTTATATGATCTGGAAAAGTGCAGTTCCGGAACCATCTCCAAGTTTGCAGGTGACACCAAGCCAGTGATGGCAAGCTGTTGGCCTGCAAACTATCACATCTCTCACAGTGAATGTGATTAAGCCATTTTTGCCCACTGAGCCCAGCTGAGGCCTCAAAAAACCTTTTCAACATTACTCCAGGCAGCCGCTACCAATCAATTCAATTTGGTCCATGAGAGATCTATTTGTTACTCCCACACCTGACCTTTCAGGGAGTGAAACGTTAAGCCTTGTCGAGATTGGATACAAGATGCAGATGGGCCATTGAAGTGGACCCACAAGTGGCAGGAAGCTCACCGCTGTGAAATAATCACATTCCGAGATTTAGCCAGTGTTTTCCCCCGCATTTCCTTCTCCCATTAGCCCTTGTCTGAATCCTGGCTGAGGACATTCTGCTTCTATTGATGAATGAATGACTCAGCAAAAATGCAGACGGAAAGCTAAGAGTCTAAACTCAGTTTTTTTTTTTTTTTTTTTATGGTTTTTTTTTTTGGCCGTGGCTGGGTTTGAACCTTTCACCTCTGGCATATGGGACCGGCGCCCTACTCCTTGAGCCACAGGCGCCGCCCTAAACTCAGTTTTGAAACTGCTGGTCGAAATGGTAAAAATTTGAGAAAAAAATAGAAAAGATTTTGAAGTTCAAAAGCTTAAGTTTTGGAGTTTCAAAAGCATGGCTCCTAAGGGGATTGAGGGTGTGGAGAATATAAGATGAGTGGAACAAAGAACAAAAACAGGCAAACAGAGAAAAGCTGCCCTAGAGCAGAGCTGAGGGGAGAAGAGACGTGGGTTCCTGGGCTCAGCTCCTTCCTGAGCTGGCTGTGCTGAGGAAGGAGGATCCCCACATAGATTTGGGAAACTGAGGGCAGAGGGGAGACCCCTGGCAATATCCAAGCATGTATTTGGTTATCACAACCGGGGTCAGGGCAAGGTCTGGGATGCTCGTTAGTGTTTGGAGATGGCCGTGGGTCTCCTGGAGGGCATCCTGCTGGCCACAGGGATGAAGTACAGAGAGAGTGTGGAGACGGTAGGAACAGGGACCATGTGGCAGAAGACCTGCCCGCAGTGACATGGAGGACTTGGTGACCCCTTCCCCTGACCTCTCGGACACTCCAAGGAAATGGGAATATATAGGGATCCTGAATTTACTGAGATTAAATTTCTGCCATTGAACAGAACGGAAGCTGCAAAGAAAATTTAGGTTTGGCTCCGCGCCTGTGGCTTAAGCGGCTGGGGCGCCAGTCATATACACCTGAGCTGGCAGGTTCGAATCCAGCCCGGGCCCACCAAACAACAATGACGGCTGCAACCAAAAAATAGCTGGGCGTTGTGGCAGGCGCCTGTAGTCCCAGCTACTTAGGAGGCAGAGACAGGAGACTCGCTTGAGCCCAGGAGTTGGAGGTTGCTGTGAGCTGTGATGCTATGGCACTCTACCCAGGGCGACAGCTTGAGGCTCTGTCTCAAAAAAAAAAAAAGAAAATTTAGGTTTAATTCCAAAAAGTTAATAAAGTTACATTTGCAACCCATTTTAGCTGACAGTTCTATGCATGCCCCATTGAAAGCCATCATCCAAATGGTAATTATGAGGTGACACTTTCTAGCTCTTTATTGTGACTTGGGAGATATATTGGTGGTTTCTCTTAGGAAGCATCCAGCTCGGGCAGCGCCTGTGGCTCAGTGAGTAGGGCGCCGGCCCCATATGCCGAGAGTGGCGGGGTTCAAACCCAGCCCCGGCCAAACCACAACCAAAAAATAGCCGGGCGTTGTGGCGGGCGCCTGTAGTCCCAGCTGCTTGGGAGGCTGAGGCAAGAGAATTGCGTAAGCCCAGGAGCTGGAGGTTGCCGTGAGCCGTGTGACGACACGGCACTCTACTGAGGGCGGTACAGTGAGACTCTGTCTCTACAAAAAAACAAACAAACAAACAAAAAAAACAAAGGAAGCATCCAGCTCATTGCAAGCATCCCTTGTTCCTGGAATTCTGAGTGTAGATCTGGTCATTGTCGTTTAAGAAAGACCTGCTGTGTCTGGAGGAAGTACAGAGGCACGCAGTACGAGGGCTGCAAGGACATTGGCCGTGGGGCGCTACAGTGACATAATCACATCGGTACAGCTGTGAGCTTACGCCTGTGACTGAGAATGCACAAAGCAGCGAAGAGGTCTAATCCAAGTTGGCAAATCCCCCGGAGGACTGGGCCCGGATCTGGGGGTAGTGGGGGCATCGTCGGTGAAGTCCTGGAACTCTGCAGATATGTGAACTAGGCCCATGGTACCTGGAGTGGAGGGAAGAAAAGTATTATTACAGAGGATAATAAACTCTGGGACTGTTAACCCTCTAGGAATATATAGGTTGGAAATACAAATATTTTCAAGAAGGAGTTAGGTTAGGGTTTCTTCACTTTGGGATAACTGGCTTTTGGGTCAAATAATTCTTTGTTGTGGGGCACTGTCCTATGCATGGTAAGACGGTTGGCAGCCTCTCTGGCTTCTCCCCAGTAGATGACGGTAGCACCTCAGCCCTTGCCCTGACCCCAGTCCTGATAACCAAATACATGTTTGGCTATTCCATGGGTCTCCTGGAGGTCAAAATCACCCCTGGTTGGGGATCACGGAATTCAGATAATGTTCCCAAAGGATGGATCACAGAATAGGGTCATGCAAATGGAAAGTGAAGTGATTAGTCAAGTAAGTCTGGAAATGGGGAATTGAAACAAGCCAAACAGAGCATTTTAGCTTTAGGGCTTTTCAGTTCTGTAATATGCCAGTGGTGTGGACTAAATATTTGTGTCCCTTCCAAATTACTGTGTTGAAATTCCAATCCCCAAAGTGATGGTATTAGGAGGTAGGGTCTTTTGAAGGCAATTAGGTTGCAAGGGAAGAGGTTGGGGTTAGTGCCCTAATAAAGCAGGCCACAGAGAGTTGACTTGTTCCTTCCCCCATGTAAGGATGAACCAAAAAGATAGCCGACTATGAACCAGAAAGCTAGCCCTCACCAGACATCTGCTCTGCCTTGATCTTGGACTTCCCAGCCTCCGGAACTGTGGGAAATAATTTCTGTTGTTTCTAAGTCTGTGTAGTCTATGGCATTTTGTTATATTAGGCTGAAGGGACTAAAATAACTAATGTACACTTTAAATTCCTAAGAGAGAACATATGGGATTAGCATGCGTTGACTACATTAATACTTTGGGCATTGCTACATTAGATACACTCACGGACTGTAAAACATTAGGGTTAATAATAACGAGCATGTCATTAGTGCTTTACAGATGAAGTGTCTGCCAAATAGACTTGTTTATCCCTTATTACAATTCTCCAAGGTAAGCACAATTATTCCATCTTATAGATGAGAGAACCGGGACTCCAAGAATTAAAATATTTGCCCATGGCCACACAGCCCACCAATGGGGGGATTGGGACTGGTTTTAGATTCTCAGTTCCATGCTCTTAATAGGGTTCTGTGCTTTCTGCCCCTTGGGCATGGCTCTATGAATTTGAAATTGATGTTGTGCTAGAATCAAAGTATATCCTCGTGCTGGGTGATAGGAACTCTTTCATATTTTGAGGTCTCTGGAGAGACGTCAGCTGGGTCCCCATTTACATGGGCAAATAGAAGTCTCAATGGTAAAATAGTGACTATTTTTAACATGATGAAGAAAATTTCTTTTCATCCCAGTTTTTAAGTAAACCTTTTGTCTCTTTGCTGAAAAAAAAAAAAGAATTATATAACTGTATTGCTTTATTTTTTTCTTGGTTGCCAGGAAGCTCAGATCCCAAACTTGCTTCCTGTCTGACAGTTTGCGTCCCTTTCCTTTTTTTTCTATTGTTTTTGTACCTTTTTTTGTTTGTTTGCCCTTCTACGATGTTTGTACTTTTTATAGGATTTGTACATTGCCTCAAACTCATGGTAGATAAAGGGATGTATAAACACACATAATTAATAAATAGAAACTTTCCAATACAGTCGCCTCTTAAAAAACAAAACAGAACACCACCATTGCAATGCTTTAAAACGATTCCATCTGGATTTATTTCCTAATTGCATTGGAATGTTCATGTATGGGTGACAGCCAGCAGTTCCACTTAGGTGAAAGGTAAGTAGCCGTCTGTATGGGATAGTTTATTATTTTTAATGAAATCAAACTGATATTCCTATAATGCTTAGGGTTTACAAAGCCCTTGGTTGAACAAGTCTTATGGGTGTTGTCAGTAGCCCTCTGTGAGTGCCGGAGCAGGTATTACTAATTACTATTTTTATTTGCCTGCTGATGAGTAAACCCAGGCTCAAATGTTGGGGGTGACTTATTTGTGCTTTCTAATGTTACTAAGCCAGACTAGCTCATGGAAGAGTTTAGAAATAGATCTGAATCTTTCGCCTCCAGATGGGATGTTGGACCTGAGCAGGGGTGGCAAATCTGTGGTACATGTGTTCCTCTCCCGCTCTCCCCCCTCCACGCCCACCCACCCCTCCAGAGTTCAAGAGCTGGCAGTAGCAGCCCTAATTGGTGAAAACTCTCTGTTCCCACTGAGCAGAGAGTCAACACAGTGCTTCAGACGTACAGCCCCAGTGACGTGACAAAAGACATTCCAGGACTAGATTTTTTTTTAGGATTCCATTAAACTAAAAAATTCTCAAATTGTATGACTGTATATTTAAATTAAAACCTGAGATCACTGAACATGATGAATCTTGTCTGTAGCATCTGCGTGGCAATTTAAAAAGTAGCA
Source organism: Nycticebus coucang (assembly GCF_027406575.1). Taxonomy (NCBI): domain Eukaryota; kingdom Metazoa; phylum Chordata; class Mammalia; order Primates; family Lorisidae; genus Nycticebus; species Nycticebus coucang. Next base: position 81,118,539 of record NC_069781.1, read on the forward strand.
GATAGGTCGTTTGGGGATAATCTTCATTCTAAAATTCATTCTAGCCTGGTGCAGTGCACATGTATAGTCTTAACTACTTGGGAGGCTGAGGCAGGAGGATCACTCGAGCCCAGGAGTTTGAGGATGTAGTGTTCTAGTATTGTGCCTCTGAATAGCCACTGTGCTCCAGCCTGGGCAACATAGCAAGATACTGTCTCGAAAAAAAAAAAAATTAATTCCAGTTTGTATGGTACTTTTATTTTACTTATTTATTGAAAAAATATTTATTTTTGATCTTGCTCTGTCACCTAGGCAAGAGTACAGTGGTGTCAACCTCAAACTCCTGAGCTGGAGTGACCCTTTTGCCTTTGCTATCCAAGTCACTGGGACTACAGGCATGTGCCCACTCCTGGCTGATTTTTCTATTTTTTGTAGAGACTCACTCTTGCTCAGGCCAGTCTTGGACTTTTGGCTTCCCAAAGTGCTAGAATTACAGGTGTGAGCCCCTGTGCCCAGCCCATACTAACTTTTAAATCAGCTGTTACTAATAGACTCTACAAATAGAATACCCAAAACATTAAGGGCAAACATCACACCTTAAAAAAAACTCTTGTTGCTTCAGCTATCCTATACTAAATGCATTTCTTAGCTGACATGAGTCCTGTGCTCACCATTAGTAAATAAAAGTCTTGCTCTAGAGCCCATATTTGAGTATGGATCACAAGATAGTGGATGTAGATAACTATTTGGGAAAAAGGAAAAAACATCCCCTTTTAGCTTTAGAGAACAGCTTAAGCAGAACCCCACTCTCTCTCTTCACAGATGTCATGATCTCAGGATTTTTGGTTAAAAAAAAAAATTATTCCTTTATCCAGAGTCTTGCCTTTTCTCTGGCTTGCAGTATAAATTAAGAGCAATTAAAATCAATGTCCTTCTGTCTGAATAATATTGTTTATCATAAATTTGCTTCCTTTGATGTCTAGTCATAGATTATACAAGATCTCCCTCTATCAACACTGGTATATAAGATAGTGAAACACAGCTTAATATGTTTCATTGTTATTTTAGGCTATACTCCCATTCTTTTTGATCTGACTTCTTAAAATCATATTAATATGCTAGAAAATGGCCAAATGATAAAGGAATACTTGGACTATTGAGTGGCAGTCATGTTTCCAATCTCTCTCTCTTCCAAGTATAAGGGATCCTGAGTATTGCACGATAAAGCCACAAATGGAACTAAATTATGCTGAGCAAAAATACTTTTACTGAGAATTTCCCAGGAGTCTTGATATTTTTGACTCTTGCTCACTAAATATGGAAAAGATGGAGACACTGTGAGAAGCAGGAGAGCTGTTCTGCCTTTTTTAGACCTTCTTTTAAGAAATTGTTTCATCCTTTTAATGCTATGTTAACAATATAACAGAGATCTCTTTCCTGTTGAAAAGTCACGAGATATTTTCTAAGCTTCCATTTTCAAGTAAAAAACAAAAGCTCTGTGAATTATAAACTATATTTTCTAGTCTGAACATACGGAAATGATAGAAAAGGACATGTCACAGCAGCTTTCTTCTTGAATAGAGTCAAAATCCCTCTAGACTTAATTCTCTCCTTAGTCTCATCAAATACAGGTTCAAGAGATTATCCAAGCTCCGTGGTGTGTCAGGGGAACTCTGGTGGAAAGTACTTGTGTACCACAGCTAGGGAGGAAATTCAGTACTACCTTATGAATGTGCAGGATGCTTTTTCTGAAGGAATAGGTATGATCAGGAACTTTATTTAACGGGGTTCATTTTAAGAATACGGTTGTAAAGGCAGGAAGGGGTGGAACAAGCTGAGCAGTTAGATGGCTCAGCTGCGCTGAAAATGAATGCGTCATTCAATTGGGTTTAGGATTCATTCAGGATTTAGTAGTTTGACAGCGGTTCTACTGATCCAAGAGCAGTTCGGTAGCCTGCAATACTCCTGACTGTTAAACATGTTATGCTGGTCGCATTTAACGTGTTTCTCTATCCCTTGTGGTCCATGCACATTGGTAGTTAGACCTAGAGATTTGATCAGACTCTTTTTCCTTTCCTTTCTTTTTTTTTCTTTTGCTAAGACTACTTCAAAGTTAGTTATGTGTTGTCTGGTGCTGTCTGTCCAGTCGTCTCTCCCTTAGGAGCAGCCATAGAAATACATTGTCTAGATACATTAATTCATTTGGTTGCAACATGATGGCATTCTAACTTTATCATGCTTTATTTGCTGGAATAAATCTAGAAAGAGAAACTTTCCCATGGAAACCATTTGGTGGCCCTGACGTACAGCCCCTTTGGAAAGCCAAAATAAATGCTGCATTCTTTTCTTTTGTTTATTACATGTCAAAGTAATGAGTGGGTTTCTTCAACTCTTGAGTTAGTTACCAAAAGTAACCAATGATGGTGTTTAAAAAAAATCACTATGATCATATAGCTAGAAACAAGTGCTTGTAATCTACTGCAACTTTTACCTTTATTGATGGAAACATTTTCCCACCTTTGAGTCATAGGATGGTCCCTACGTGTGCAGGTTTCTGATTTTAGACCTGGAATGGGCCATCTCTCCAAGTTGATTCACTTACTTATAGTGGAAAATGGTATTTAGAAATCACAATTAGGGTGCCAGAGAGCTCACTGACCTGCATTTGTCATTGTTCTTGAGTTTTTTTAGAAGACAGAGCTAGGAAATTGTTTACTTTTTTTTAATGTCAAGGTAATGTTTTCTTTTTTTCTTTTTATTGTTAGGGCTTCATTGAGGGTACAAAGAACCAGGTTACATTGATTGCATCTGTTGGGTAAAGTCATCTCTCTTATAATTGTGTTCCACCCACAAAAGGTATGTACACCCCGTGATCCCCCACACCCTCTTCTTTCTAGGAAATTGTTTACTTTTAAAAGATAAACTATATTGTGTATTCAAAACAAAATTTCTAATTCAAATTCAGTTCTATGGGGGGGTTATTAAGTTTATCAGTCTTATATCTTGATTTCATCATATGTTGAAAATTATAATTGCCAATGAGATAACTGGGACATTGCTTTATTTCACGACACACACACAAGTCTCAATAACAGCATCAATACCACAAACAATAATGCAGGATATACCAAAGATCACCCATGAAATTGCCATACATAGGGAAAATGGGAATTGTAGCTAAATGTGCCTTTTTTGTTTTTTAGGACAGAGTCTCACTCAGTCACTTGGGGGTTGAACGCCATGGCATCATAGCTCACAACAACCTCAAACTCTTGGGCTCAAGCAATCCTCCTGTCTCAGCCTGCTCAGTAGCTGGGACTACAGGCACCTGCCGAAATGCCTGGCTAGTTTTTCTATTTTTATTTTTTTTCAAAGTAGAGATAGGGTCTTGTTTTTGTTCAGGCTGGTCTTGAACTCCTGAACTCAGGAAGTCCACCTGTCTCAGCTTCCCAGAGTGCTAGGATTATAGGTGTGAGCCCCAAGCCCGGCCTAAACGTACCTTCATTTATAAAATTTTACAAAATATTCCCTAGATGTTGTCCACCTCTTTGTAAAATGTTCACGTTCATGTGCTCATGCTGAGGATCATACAGAGAAGAATAATACACGTTTAGAAAGAGCGCTCACACACTATTGGTGTGGATGTGTATCACTGCAACCACTTTGTAGGGAAATTTGGCAAAATTTAGAAAAGTATGTTTTTTTATGAACAACCCAGCAATAGTTGCTTTCTAGAGAAACTCTTACTGTGGAAGGCATGTGACATTATTCATAATGGTAGGAATTAAAAAAAACCCTATATGTTCATCAAAAGAAGAATGAATAAGTTAAAGTGTGATACATTTAAATATAGCAGTTACAATGAATGAATTAGATAAATATACAGCAACATAGATTTTAAGAACATTACATTTAAAACAGGTTTCATAATGAATATAGTAACACATTATTCATGTGAACTTATTCATGGACACAATACTGTGTATTGTTTATGGCCACACAAATACATAGCGTAGAAGTAAAAAATGGATAGGATGGCTATCCTCAAATGGTCATCCATGAGCTCACTCTTGTGGAACCCGAGAGCCATGCTTTGTAAGTTCAAGTGCTTTTATAGCCTTCTTCTTGTTTCTTTGCTCTCTGTCTTGCCATGCCTTTTGGTTTTCCCCTGGGATGGATTGATTGATCGATTTCTATCCATTCTGACTCATCCTTGCCAAGGGGGACCAAGAAATAAGTGTTGAATACGCAGGGCAGCCGTGCACCCTGGAGGCACAGAGTGGAGGCAGCAGTGGGGCTGAGATAAGAGAGAGGTAGTGGATGGAAGGCTACCATTATTTCTGGTAGAAGGATCTCTGTAACCTTCCAGAAAGAAGACTGTTCTTATATAAACATGTTAGCTCTGTTAAAAATACATGAAATCAACTCTTGAAATTGTGGAATAGTTTTAGTTGCATGCATTTTGGTGACAGTGTAATGTGCAAATTTTCATCAACACTCGAAGATAAAAAAACAAAGAAAAATTGAGCCTTGGGCAATCCAGGGCCGGAGCAACAGTGTTTTGGGTTATGAGAGACACAGTTCTAGATTATGAGAAAGGAGATTTTGAGGTACAGGACACAAATTGGCAGCCCATAGACATTTTCTTTGAAATTTTGGGGAAAATTGTATTTGGTTGAATTTTATTGAAAATAAAATATCATTAAAAACGTGTAAACACTGAAATATTGGGAGATTTCACATTAAAAAAAATCCAGATTTCTGGGTTCTCTTGGCAAATCAGAAGTTTTGACAACTGTCCCACTGTACAGCTGGTCACAGTCACCTGGAGGGGCTGCCCCCTTTGTCTGGGGTCTGTGCTCTCCTGCTAACCAGAGTTTTCCACCTGACAGTGCCATTTATTTATTTGGGCTACTTGCCTGCCTGTCAGGTAAGAATGTTTGGCTCAGGGTGGCAGATCATGGCATTTGTATTTCTTGCCTCGTGTGTTTCCAACTATCCTCAAATTGAACATCAGAAAGTTTGCAAGTCAGAACTGCTTGGACCCTACCATCCTTCCTCGGGTCTTTGTTTTCTTGGGGGGTTGGGTAGTACGAATCAGTTAAAATTATGGTCAGAAGTTCCTTGAAACCCTGCTGCCTCAGTGGTAGGATATGGCTTCAGTGTTTATTCTTGGTTCTCCACAGCCACGGAAAATGGCTGAGTAGGAACAGTAGAGTATGCCACTTAGCCAAAATTAATTTTTATAATTCTAAGTGCAGACCACACTCTATTATTTATAACATCCACAACAGTAATTCCCCAAGAATGAAGTATAATTAAGAATTCCTGCTCATTAGCTATTGAGGAACTAGATTGGGAAGGGTCCCAGATCCTATCCATGCCTATGGTATGGGGAGGGTGTGGGAGGGTGGAGACTGCCCAGGTGATCTCTGTCAGGTACAAATAGGTCACTCAATCAAAGGGACTCTTTTCTGCAGGGCAGCCACTCAGAGGACTTCCTCTTTAATGCAGTGGGCGGAGGAGGGTTGGGAGGAATTGGTGAGGAAGGGAAGGCTCAGATAGAGGCAAGAGATGATGTTGCTGGACCATGCAGAACGCATTAAAGCTGCAGCTGGGATTTTTCCATAAAGCAGCACATGCAAGATGTGAACCCAGGGATGCTGGGAGGGGCGACCCAAGGGATACCTCTCCACTGCCACGGGTTTTTGCAATTCACTTCCTGTCTCTGCTTCCAGCCTGCCTGATAGCTATCATTAAAGAGCCATTCCTTTGTATTCAGGCACTATCCCCAAGCATTGTTTCTTTTTACATAAATATCTTGGGGAGGAGCTTTATGAAAGCTTTTTAAAAAAACATTTACAGTCTGTGCAGGGCTTTCTTATGCATGAATTCATGCCCAAGGTCAGTCCCCAGGACTGGAAGCTCCAAGTCCATTGCTCTATAGCACTGCTGTTCAACATAGGATCCTGGGACTCTGTGGGGGCGGATGTGTGTGTGTGTGTGTGTGTGTGGTGTGGGGGGCGTCCTGAGACTTTTTCAGGGTGTTCCTGAAGTGAGAACTTTTTGCAGAGTAATGCTAAGATAGCATTTTCGTTTTTCACTCTAACTCTGCACAGAGAGGTTTTTGTTGTTGTTGTTGCAGTTTGGCCGGGGCAGGGTTCGAATCCGCCACCCTCGGTATATGGGGCGGGTATCCTACCGCCCAAAGTATACAGATGTTTTCCAGAGGCTACATAACATGTGATATCACAACAGAGTGAATGCAGAAGCAGATATAAGAACCTAGGTGCTTTATATTAAGCCAGATACTGAAGAGATTGCAAACATTTCAAATAACCCTATTCTTCTCACTCATTTTTTGTTTGTTTGGTTTGGAGCTATTTGAGGCTCTCAATAATTTTGAAGAGTATAAGAAATCCTAAGATCAAAATACAGTAGAACCTCGATAGTTGACCACCTCCCTGAATTGACCACCTCCTTACCTTGACCTAATCTCATTTTTTTCTTTCTTTCTTTTTTTTTTTTTTTTTTATTGTTGGGGATTCATTGAGGGTACAATAAGCCAGGTTACACTGATTGCAATTGTTAGGTAAAGTCCCTCTTGCAATCATGTCTTGCCCCCATAAAGTGTGACACACACCAAGGCCCCACCCTCTCCCTCCGTCCCTCTTTCTGCTTCCCCCCCCATAACCTTAATTGTCATTAATTGTCCTCATATCAAAATTGAGTACATAGGATTCATGCGTCTCCATTCTTGTGATGCTTTACTAAGAATAATGTCTTCCACTTCCATCCAGGTTAATACAAAGGATGTAAAGTCTCCATTTTTTTTAATGGCTGAATAGTATTCCATGGTATACATATACCACAGCTTGTTAATCCATTCCTGGGTTGGTGGGCATTTAGGCTGTTTCCACATTTTGGCGATTGTAAATTGAGCTGCAATAAACAGTCTAGTACAAGTGTCCTTATGATAAAAGGATTTTTTTCCTTCTGGGTAGATGCCCAGTAATGGGATTGCAGGATCAAATGGGAGGTCTAGCTTGAGCGCTTTGAGGTTTCTCCGTACTTCCTTCCAGAAAGGTTGTACTAGTTTGCAGTCCCACCAGCAGTGTAAAAGTGTTCCCTTCTCTCCACATCCACGCCAGCATCTGCAGTTTTGAGATTTTGTGATGTGGGCCATTCTCACTGGGGTTACATGATATCTCAGGATTGTTTTGATTTGCATTTCTCTAACATACAGAGATGATGAACATTTTTTCATGTGTTTGTTAGCCATTCGTCTGTCATCTTTAGAGAAAGTTCTATTCATGTCTCTTGCCCATTGATATATGGGATTGTTGACTTTTTTCATGTGGATTAATTTGAGTTTTCTATAGATCCTAGTTATCAAGCTTTTGTCTGATTGAAAATATGCAAATATCCTTTCCCATTGTGTAGGTTGTCTCTTTGCTTTGGTTGTTGTCTCCTTAGCTGTACAGAAGCTTTTCAGTTTAATGAAGTCCCATTTGTTTATTTTTGTTGTTGTTGCAATTGCCATGGCAGTCTTCTTCATGAAGTCTTTCCCTAGGCCAATATCTTCCAGTGTTTTTCCTATGCTTTCTTTGAGGATTTTTATTGTTTCATGCCTTAAATTTAAGTCTTTTATCCATCTTGAATAAATTTTTGTGAGTGGGGAAAGGTGTGGGTCCAGTTTCAGTCTTTTACATGTAGACATCCAGTTCTCCCAACACCATTTATTGAATAAGGAGTCTTTCCCCCAAGGTATGTTCTTGTTTGGTTTATCGAAGATTAGGTGGTTGTAAGATGTTAATTTCATTTCTTGGTTTTCAATTCGATTCCAAGTGTCTATGTCTCTGTTTTTGTGCCAGTACCATGCTGTCTTGAGCACTATGGCTTTGTAGTACAGACTAAAATCTGGTATGCTGATGCCCCCAGCTTTATTTTTGTTACTAAGAACTGCCTTAGCTATACGGGTTTTTTTCCGGTTCCATACAAAACGCAGAATCATTTTTTCCAAATCTTGAAAGTATGATGTTGGTATTTTGATAGGAATGGCATTGAATAGGTAGATTGCTTTGGGAAGTATAGACATTTTAACAATGTTGATTCTTCCCATCCATGAGCATGGTATGTTCTTCCATTTGTTAATATCCTCTGCTATTTCCTTTCTGAGGATTTCATAGTTTTCTTTATAGAGGTCCTTCACCTCCTTCGTTAGGTATATTCCTAGGTATTTCATTTTCTTTGAAACTATGGTGAAGGGAGTTGTGTCCTTAATTAGCTTCTCATCTTGACTGTTATTGGTGTATACAAAGGCTACTGACTTGTGGACATTGATTTTTGTCGGTGTCGCAGGGCCGCTGACCAGCAGGGACGAGGACACCAACAAAAGGATCAAGGGCACTTTATTGTAGAAATGATACAGCTCGGAAAAAAGCAAGCTCTCCTCTTCCTTCCTCTTCTTTCTCCTGAAATGGAATCTGTACTGCCAGGGTTTGAGGCAGGAAGGTTCACACTGGATTCGGACAGACCCGTGGGGCGCCCTGCAGGCAGCTTGCGGAGGACAGGTGAGCAAGCGCCCCCCCCCCCCCGCCTTTCCTTAAGGCTTAAGGAAAGCCTTAAGTAGTGGCCAGAACAACGGTGGCTCTGAATCATGCCTAATGATCATTACTTAAGAAAGCGCGGACACCTGCCTGACTAATCATCCTTACTCAAAACAATCTGGCTCCTCGTGGCCCTCAGGCAAGAAAGCCTAATTGTCTCATCTTCCCTACAGAGTCTAAAACCCTCCTGGAGGGATGCCTCTGTACTGAGTCTCACCGGCTGAGGAGGGGGCCCCCGGGCTTAGGGAAGGGGCTCCGTTATAGGTTGCCTAATGTAGTACAAGCAGTTAGCGCGTCATCTGTTTCTGGGGAGCAGCTATCTCTACAGGTTAGGTTTTTCCCATCCCTCCGTCTTTTTAGGCCAGCGGCCGTCGTCGTCTTACAGGTCTCTCCACATCTCCCCCTTTTTTGTTTATTTAATTTTGTAGGTTGGGACCATGCCTGTCTTAGGTTGTCCCCGTGCTCGAGCATAGTCTTACCTGTCATGCAGGGTACAGGCAACGGTGGCCTGTTCTCTATCTTAGGTTGATCTATGTCGGGGGGATCTTACCCGTCATTGGCTACTGGTCCAGCATGTTTACCCAGATCTGGGGGGAACCTCCCGATTACAGGGCGAGGAGGGTCTGCTGGACGATGACTCAATCTCGTTGTTGTCTTTGGCAGAGGGTATGGACAAACTCAATGCCCATGGCCATGGCAGCCAAAAGCATAATGCCTAAGGCTGCGGTGCAGGCCCAGTTACGGGCATGAGAGATTATGGTTTCCACTACTCCCAGAATGTCTTGTGCGGAAGCTACTTGTACTTGAGTGCTATTTATGTTTACTATGTGATCTAGCATTAGGCGGGTGAAGTTTTCGAAGTCCGCATCCCAAGTCCCTAGGAGGTATTGGGACAGTTGCTCAGAAGCATTGCGGAGGGTACCATTAGGTTCAAAGACAGTGAGTGTCACACACAGAGAGGGCAGGGAAACTAAACAACCAAGGGAGAGGTATCTCTCCATGTCAAGTACTTGTTGCTGCAAAATGTCCACTCTTTGGTCGAGTAGGAGCAGTCCAGCGCGCAGGTGTCCATCCATGGCACTTTGGGTGCGCAGGACCTCCGCGACCGAGGCGGAGAGTTGATTAACTGCGGTAGTGGCAGGGACTCCGGTGGCCAGGGCAGTGATAGTGGTGGCGGCGGCAGTGAGAGCTGCGGCAACAGCAACAGCGATAGCAGCAGTGATTTCAAAATCACTTTTCGGCGTGACTCTGTGACCTGAGCTTCATCGCGTGATGGGTTCACTGGGCGGGTGTGACATTCCGGGACCCACACCGGGGTGTTCTGATCCTGTGGGAAGACACAAACTTCACCTCGGTTCCAGATGAGAACCGGGTCTGGGCCACGCCATTGGCCGGTGAGAATATCCTTCCAGCGCACTTGCACTGGGGAGCTGGCCTGGCGGCCAATGCAGTGACGGTCTGCTGCTGTTTGTCCTTTAGAATCCCTTCTAATATTGCCTCTCGGCATCTGCCCTTGGTAGTGGCGAGGCAACCTTTTACTAAGGCCCAAATGGCCATGATGCCCGTGGGAAGGGGCTCAAATTGTTCCTGACGCCTCAGGTCTTGGCCTAGGCTAGGCGCTCCCAGTCACCGGGGGTGAGTTGGCCCCGTTCCAAAAACCAAGGGGAAGCCTCTGTCACTGTCTTAACAAAAACCTTGGCAGTCCTATTCTTCAATGGGGTCCCATTGTGTTTTAACAATTCTTGAAGAGGGGCTTGGAGCCGCACTCGATGCGTTTCATTACCCATTTCCGACAATTATCATGAGACAAAACGAAAAACACACAATACAAGACAAGACACTTAACCTATCCTGCTGCTGTGATCGCAGCAAATGATCCCACCACTATTGTCGTGGCAAATGATGTGCGCAATTTTATATCCTGAAACATTACTGTATTTTTTTGATGACTTCTAGGAGTCTTGTGGTTGAGTCTTTGGGGTTCTCTAAGTATAAGATCATGTCGTCAGCAAAGAGGGAGAGTTTGACCTCCTCTGCTCCCATTTGGATTCCCTTTAATTCCTTGTCTTGCCTAATTGTATTGGCTAGAACTTCCAGCACTATGTTGAATAGTAAAGGTGACAGAGGACAACCTTGTCTGGTTCCAGTTCTAAGAGGAAAAGCTTTGAGTTTTACTCCATTCAGTAAAATATTGGCTGTGGGTTTGTCATAGATAGCTTCAATCAGTTTTAGAAATGTGCCACCTATGCCTATACTCTTCAGTGTTCTAATTAGAAAAGGATGCTGGATTTTATCAAATGCTTTTTCTGCATCTATTGAGAGGATCATGTGATCTTTATTTTTGCCTCTGTTAATATGGTGGATAACGTTTATGGACTTGCGTATGTTAAACCAGCCTTGCATCCCTGGGATGAAGCCTACTTGATCATGATGAATGACTTTTTTGATGATAAGCTGTAATCTATTGGCTAGGATTTTGTTGAGAATTTTTGCGTCTATGTTCATGAGTGAGATTGGTCTGAAATTCTCCTTTTTGTTTGGGTCTTTTCCTGGTTTTGGTATCAGGGTGATGTTTGCTTCATAGAATGTGTTGGGGAAGATTCCTTCTTCCTCAGTTTTTTGGAATAATTTCTGCAGTACAGGAATAAGCTCTTCCTTGAAGGTTTGATAGAATTCTGGAGTGAAGCCATCTGGACCAGGGCATTTTTTGGTTGGAAGCTTTTTTATTGTTTCTTTGATCTCAGTGCTTGAAATTGGTCTGTTCAGGAGGTCTATTTCATCCTGGCTAAGTCTAGGGAGAGGGTGTGATTCCAAATATTGATCCATTTCCTTCACATTGTCAATTTCTGGGCATAGAGTTTCTGGTAGTATTCAGAGATGATTTCTTGTATCTCTGTGGGATCAGTTGTTATTTCCCCTTTATCGTTTCTGATTGAGGTTATTAGAGATTTTACTTTTCTATTTCTAGTTAGTCTGGCCAATGGTTTATCTATTTTATTTATTTTTTCAAAAAACCAACTCCTTGTTTCATTAATTTTCTGAATGATTCTTTTGTTTTCAATTTCATTGATCTCTGATTTGATTTTGGATATTTCTTTTCTTCTACTGAGTTTAGGCTTAGATTGTTCTTCTTTTTCCAATTCCATAAGATCTCTTGTGAGATTGTTGATGTGCTCTCTTTCTGTTTTTCGAATGTAGGCATCTAAAGCGATGAATTTTCCTCTCAAAACTGCTTTTGCAGTATCCCACAGGTTTTGGTAGCTTGTGTCTTCATTGTTGTTATGCTCAAGGAAGTTAATGATTTCCTGTTTTATTTCTTCCTTCACCCATCTGTTATTCAACAGAAGATTGTTTAGTTTCCATGCCTTTGGGTGGGGTCGAGCATTTTTGTTAGAGTTGAGTTCCACCTTTAGTGCCTTATGGTCTGAGAAGATACAAGGTAAAATTTCAATTCTTTTGATTCTGTTGATATTTGTTTTGTGTCCCAGGATATGATCAATTTTGGAGAATGTTCCATGGGGTGCTGAGAAGAATGTATATTCTTTATCTTTGGGATGGAGTGTTCTATATGTGTTTATCAAGCACAGTTGTTCTAGAGTCTCATTTAAATCTCTTATATCTTTGTTTAATTTCTGTTTAGAGGATCTGTCCAGCTCTGTAAGAGGAGTGTTAAAGTTCCCTGTTATTATGGTATTATCAGATATCATATTGCTCAGTCTGAGTAAGGTCTGTTTCAAGAATCTGGGAGCATTTAAATTGGGTGCATAAATGTTTAGAATTGAAATGTCTTCTTGTTGTATTTTTCCCTTGACCAATATAAAGTGACCATCTTTGTCTTTTTTGACTTTAGTTGCTTTAAATCCACATGTATCTGAAAATAAGATTGCAACTCCTCTTTTCTTCTGAATTCCATTTGCCTGAAAAATTGTCTTCCAACCCTTTACTCGGAGCTTTAATTTGTCTTTTGAAGCCAGGTGTGTTTCTTGCAGACAGGAAATGGATGGCTTGTGTTTTTTAATCCAGTCAGCCAATCTATGTCTCTTCAGTGGGGAATTCAAGCCATTAACATTTATTGAGATAATTGACAAGTGTGGTAGTATTCTATTCGTCTTATTTTGTGAGAGTCCATTGCTTAGTTTTATCTTTTGCATCAGTGTGGAGGTTAGGTTCTGTCCTTTAATTTCTGAGTTCTTACTTTGCTGCTGATCCATTGTGGTGGTCAGTGTGCAGAACAGGTTGAAGTATTTCCTGTAGAGCTGGTCTTGTTGTGGTGAATTTCCTTAATGTTTGTATATCCGTAAATGATTTGATTTCTCTGTCAATTTTGAAGCTTAGCTTAGCAGGGTACAGAATTCTGGGCTGGAAATTGTTCTTTTTAAGTAGATTAAAGGTAGATGACCATTGTCTTCTTGCTTGGAAAGTTTCATTAGGGAAGTCTGCGGTCACTCTGATGGATTTGCCCCTGTAGGTCAACTGGCGCTTACTCCTGGCAGCTTGCAGAATCTTTTCTTTTGTCTTGACTTTGGACAGGTTCATCCCAATGTGTCTTGGAGAAGCTGGGTTAGAGTTGAGGCGACCTGGGGTCCGATATCCCTCTGAAAGCAGTGTGTCAGAATCTTTGGTGATATTTGGAAAATTTTCTTTTATAATATTCTCTAGTATGGCTTCCATTCCTCTGGGGCATTCTTCTTCCCCTTCTGGAATTCCTATAACTCGTATGTTGGAACACTTCATAAAGTCCCATAATTCTGACAGTGAACGTTCTGCTTTCTCTCTCTTCTTTTCTGCCTCTTTTACTATCTGAGTTATCTCAAGAACTTTGTCTTCTACCTCTGAAATTCTTTCTTCTGCATGGTCTAACCTGTTGCTGATACTTTCCATTGCATCTTTAAGTTCCCTGATTGACTGTTTCATTTCCTTCAGCTCTGCTATATCCTTTTTATATTCTTCGTATCGTTCATCTCTTATTTGATTCTGTTTTTGGATTTCCTTTTGGTTATTTTCCACTTTATTAGCAGTTTCCTTCATTGTTTCCATCATTTCTTTCATTGTTTTCAACATGTGTATTCTAAATTCCCTTTCTGTCATTCCTAACATTTCTGTATAGGTGGCATCCTCTGCAGTAGCTACCTCATGGTCCCTTGGCGGGGTTGTTCTGGACTGGTTCTTCATGTTGCCTGGAGTTTTCTGCTGATTCTTCCTCATGAGTGATTTCTTTTATCTGTTTCCTTGCCCTAATTTTCCTTTCACTTCCTCTTGCTCTTTAAGTTTTCGTGCCTGTGGACTAAGGGTTACAGGATCAGAAGGTGAGAAGGTTGAAGAGCAAAAAAGGGATGAAAGAAAGGAGGACCGAGTGATAAGAAAAACAAAGGAAAATAGAGAAAGGAGAGGGGGTGGGTAAAAGGAATATTGACAAAAAGAAGAGAGGCACAGAAAGAGGGAGACAGAGCAATTTGGTGTACAGTAGGGTACTTTGACACAACCTTAAAAAAACCCCACCTTCTGGGGGTGCCCAGTTGGGTGGTTCCCTTGAGGTCAGCAACTCTTTGTTAACCTGATCAGGCACAGTACCCCACCTCCACCAAGTAGAGAGGAAAGACAAAAATGCTATAAGTCAAACCAAAACAAGCAAACAGAAAACTTTACGGGGATAAAATTTGGTGAAAAACCAAATAATAGCGGTAGAAACACTAGCAAAAATGAAGTTCTAGTTATTGAAAAAGGCAGCAATGGGAAATTATAATTAAACTACAAAAATTGAGAAAGAAAAAGGATCTGCGTGGAAAAGGTTGAAATTAAAAAAAAAAAAACATCAACAACATCAAAATAAACCAAAAAAAACAACCAAACAACAACAACAAAAAAAACCACAACCAAAAACAAAGCAGTATGTATATATTATTGAATATTGTCTGGGCAACATGTGGTCTTCTGGGGTATGAGATGTTAATCTCAGTTCTGATATGACTGGAGGCTGCTGATTTCTCAAACCCCAGAAGGTAGACACCCTAAATGTCTCTTCAGCCCACTTAAAAGGCACTTTGAACTTGTAAACTTTCTGAGCAGAAGCTTTCCCAGGAAAGTGCTTGTCACTGGAATCACTGCTGAAGTGACTATCCACTTACCCAGTGTGCCAAAACAGGTCTCACTCTGCCCCTGAGGGTTAGGGCTGCAAGGCGGCTCAGACCCCACCCTTAAGCTACTTGGTTGCTGGGTTCCAGCTCCCACCCAATTCTAGCTCTGCGACCCTGAGGGTGGAGCTTGACGGGGCAGATCACTCACAATGGCTCCCTGTGACCCACAGCCAAACACTATTAGCTCCGTCTGGCTCAGCAGCTCAGACTGGGGCCCTAGACAAAGGCCAAAGTTCCCCGCCCTCCCACTCAGGCTCTCCCCAAGGCAGTTCAACTGAGTGCCAAGTCCAAAGACACCAAAACAGTTCACAGGTAAGGCCTTTCTGGTTTGCAGTCTCGCTGCTACTGAACTTACAGTTGCGGGCGGGTTTAGACGGATTGAACACACGCGACCACTTGTTGTTTTTCCACTGTTTTAGTCCTCCTCTTGGGGTCCAGAAGTCTCTCGCTGACTCCCTGTATCCTCACAGGGGTGATGATAGGCAGATCCCACCAGACAGAGATGCCTGGAGTCCTATCTCCCCAGACTCACGGTGCCCAGATGCAAGGAAGCTGTTACTCGGTTGCCATCTTGCTCCGCTTCTACCTTGACCTAATTTTCATAGACTGGACATGCCCCACATGTACTCACTGGAAGTTCCTCATGTTGACCATCTCCATATGTTGACCAGTTTATTGCGGTCCCTTGGGTGGTCAGCTTACAGAGGTTCTACTGTATTTGAGAACCACTGCTCTGCTGCTTGGCCATCTTTGTCTGAGCGTCAACTGAATTCTTTATTTTCTGAGAGAGCTGGTGACGAGTCTTGGGTCTGAGAGTGAGATGGGGAGAAAGATGGTCTCTGCCTGTGGAGAACACAGACTTAGGATATGAGAAGGTGGCATGAAGACCCTCAGAAGAAGGAGTGAGCAGTGACAGGGAAGTCCACAAGGTGCTCGGAGCAAAACTTTCTCCTTGACTGATAATTGAATAATCTGGAGTAGTGTCAGGAACCGAGACTTGATTAAAAAGACCTACTTTAGCAAAAGCACTCAGAAGTGGTGTGCCCAGGGCAAAGAGCTCACTGTTGCTGGACTTGAATTTTTGGCTGTGAAATGAGAAGATTGGACTAGAAGGGGGTTTTTAACCCAATGTTGTGGTAAATAAAAGATAATTCATATGGCAGCAAAGACAAAATAATAGATAAGATAACAAAGTTTGTGAACATTTACTTAATAAAATATTAAGGCTGATTTAGCATCGTCTCCTATCCTAATGCCACTCTGCTCACTTGAGTCTGATGTGCTTTCTAGGACAAGCCTACTGCTAGCCTGAAATGACTTGGCCTAGTGACAGTAAGTCATTGCGATAAATAAGAGAGGTAAGGCACCATTGGAAGTAGATGACTTTGTAAGGTTTTTTTTTCTTTTGCCAGCTTAAAATCTGTGGTGATCTGTAACAGCGTTTGGTTCTCAGCTTGTTGACATATGCCCTCAAAGAACAGAGAGACCTATGTAGAAGGAAGGTCAAGAGTTATCAGACGTTTTAGCTGCACAGGCCTGGGATTATTTCTCAACTCTGCCCCCTGATTTCGTGTGTCCTTGAGCAAGAGATATAATCTCTCTGTAAAAAGGGGATAAAAATGCCCACCTCACAGGGCTGTGGTAACTGTTTAAGGTGAAAACAATGGTCAAACTAGCTGGCTGCTGATAAAACACCTTGGTTACCTTCTCTTTTCTCAAAGTGCAAGAGAGCAGAGAACTGAGACAAATGTAAAAGATTTGTCTTTTTGTGGGTGCCCCTTGATGAGTGGGAGGACGGCCTCCAAGGGGTGGGGTTTGAACACTTAGATGCTCATTGAAGGGAAAGCGGTTTGGTAACTCTGCAGTCTGCAGCGTCTGCAGAAGTCATTTGGTGGCCTGTTCCTTCCTGGTGGCCTGTTCCTTCCTGGGGGTCACATGGATTATCTCCTCACTCATCTCTGCTCCCCCGGGTCCTATTTCCTGGGAGACATGACAGATGAGCCACAGCCAGCAAAGACTTTGCTCCCATTCATCATCTCTGGCTTTGTTTAGTGGAGCCATTTGCTTTTCAACAGGTGAGTCGGAGGAGATGGATTGCATGTTGTCAAAACAGTAAGTAATGAGATGCTGTGGTCATTTCTTTGTGATGTCGAAGTGGGAAATACTATTTAAGCATTTCAACTTAGCTTAACAGCAAACTCAGGGAACAGATATTGATTCCCAGTTGCCCTCCCCTGTCTTACCTATTGAATTTAAAATTATCATGGAAAGTACCTTATTTAGGTTGATTTTTTACTGTTTTCTTGGCACAAAAGTATTTGGAGAAGATCAGGTAAACAACTGACCAAAATTAAGCATTACTTTGTGGTACTCTGTACAAAAAATATGGTAAATAGAGATGTCAGAAGACATTGTTGGGATTTGCTGGTTAATTCTACTAAACGAGCTCCAGTTGAGGGGCCCAGAGTTCAAAGAATTACAGAATCCCAAACCCAGGCTTGGCATATATTCCAAGAGCCAGCACAGTAGAAAAAGCATAGGCTTTGGACTTCAAAAGATCTAGGTATGAATTTGGGCTCCACTCTTTACTAGATGTGTGACCTTGGAAATACCTTTTAACTATGCTGAGCCTTAGTTTCCTCATTAAATTGGAGATAATAATACCTACCTTGCAGAGCTGTTTTGAAGATTAGACAAAGCAGGTGTAAAATGTCTTGCAGTTACAGATACAAAATAAAAGGTAGCTCTGATGATGATCATGATGTCTGTAGTCTGTGCAGATAAAGTCAGTATGTCTAGTTTAACCAGAGCTAGTTACCCTGTAAACAGCATTGCCTCTAAGTACTGCTATGCTAAGTACCCGTGCTTCTGAGTTCTGTCCTCTAGTTTAAAATTATTAGGTTTTTGGTGAGGTTAACAAATTGTTTGACTGATTTAACATACATAGTCATAAGCTGCACAAATGACCTTATGAAGAAAGTATATTAATGGCTATAAAAATACTTTGAACGTATATACATTGTGTCAGCATAAGATCAACTGCAGGATAAGGAGGATGCAGGAAGGGCCATTAGAGGTTAAATCTGTGCATGTATTTTACTCTATCCAGAGGTACCAGCAATAACTTTGGATCATTGAAGGTAGCACCTCTAGAAGGGGTTGGGATATAGATACCTTTGAATGGCTTAATGAGATGTTCTTGGAAGAGCACATTATCTTTAAGTCACTGAATGTGGCTTCCTTCAGAAGGGTGCATGGGGTCACTGGCACCTCCAGCAGAAATTTTAACTTCCACTCTGAGTTTTCCTGGTTTAATTGGAAATAGATTTTTTTTTTTTTGCAGTTTTGGCCAGGGCCGGGTTTGAACCTGCCACCCTGGTATATGGGGCCGGCACCCTACTCCTTGAGCCACAGGTGCCACCTGATTTTTTTTTTTTTTTTTTTGAGACGAGTCTCACTTTGTCGCCCTTGGTAGAGTGCTATGGAATCACAGCTCACAGCAACCTCGAATTTAACCCAAAGGCTTACGCATTTCTCTTGCCTCAGCCTCCTAAGTAGCTGGGACTACAGCACCCACCTGGCTATTGTTAGAGACGAGGTCTTGCTCTGGCTCAGGCTGGTCTGGAACCTGTGAGCTCAGGCAATCCACTCGCCTGGGTCTCCCAGAGTGCTAGGATTACAGGCGTGAGTCACTGAGCCCGGCCTGGAAATAGATTTCTTTTAATGCAAACAAAAAGCCTCAATCATAAAAGGAAAATTAAGAATATATATTTATCTGGAGATAGCGGATCATTTAGGGAAAAAAAGGAAAATAAAAATATATATTTATAAAAAGACACAGCATTTAAAAAGCCAAATCACTGAGAGGGAGAAGAAATTGTTAATTCATATAACTGGCAAAGGGCTCACAGGCTTCTATGTAGGTTATGTAAAATACCTCCTAGAAACCAGTAAGTAAAAAAACAGCCAGTAGGGTGGCACCTGTGGCTCAAAGGAGTAGGGCGCTGGTCCCATATGCCGGAGGTGGTGGGTTCAATCCCAGCCCTGGACAAAACTGCAAAAAAAAAAACAAAAAAAAAAACCAGCCAGTAGAAACAGAAAAGGGGAATGTTCAAATGTGGAGGGAGTCTGAATGGCCAAAATAAAAAATAGAATATA
The DNA here is from genome assembly GCF_027406575.1 of Nycticebus coucang. Taxonomy (NCBI): domain Eukaryota; kingdom Metazoa; phylum Chordata; class Mammalia; order Primates; family Lorisidae; genus Nycticebus; species Nycticebus coucang. The sequence goes on from NC_069781.1 coordinate 81,137,419, forward strand.
TGCTCATTAGCAAGCAAAAAAATGGGCTTTAAAACACAATGAAATATCATTATATACTCTTTACAAAGTCTAATATTAAATGCACTGACCAGGCCTGGCATGGAGGTTTACACATTAATCCTAGCAGTTTGAGAGGTCAAGGTGGGAGGACTGGTTGATCCCAGGAGTTTGAGACAAGCCTGGGCAATACAGGGAAGCCCCATCTCTACAAAATATAATTAAAAAAAAAAAAAAAGAAAATTAGCCAGTGAAGCATGGTGATACACACTTGTAGTCCTAGCTACTTGCGGGAGGAGGGAGGAGGAGACTTGTTTGAGCCTAGGAGTTTGAGGCTGGACTCTAGCCCGGGTAATAGAGTGAGACCCTGTCTCAAAAGAAAAAAAAAAAAAAAAAAGAAAGAAAAAAGAAAAGGAGGGGCACAGTGGCTCACACCTGTACTCCTAGCATTCTGAGAGGCCAAGGCAGATGGATCACCTGAGCTCAGGAGTTCAAGACCAGTCTGAGCAAGAGCGAGACCCCATCTCAACTAAAAAATAGAAAAATTAGCTGGCTGTGGTGCTAACTGTAGTTCCAGCTATTCAGGAGGCTGAGGCAAGAGGATCTCTTGGGCCCAAGAGTTTGAGGTTGCTGTGAGCTATGACACCACAGCACTCTACCCAGGGCCACAGAGTGAAACTCTGTCTCAAAGAAAAAAAAATTAAAAACAGAAAATAAACAAACAAAAAAAACAAAACCCCCTAACCATAACAACTGACAACATGACGTGAAACAAAATGTTACACACATTGAGAGGGAATATAATTTGGTAAACTATTTTGGAAATTTTTGCCTAGTCCTCTAAAGTTGAAGATACACTTACTGTACTACTGAGAGATTCCAGTCAGAAGTACAGGCCCAACAGAATGTTCATTATTATTTTTAATAGCCCAAACTGTAAACAATCCAAATGTCCAAGTGTACTGTGATATAATTATAGATGGATACTCTATGCATCCATAAAAATTATCCAACTATTGTTACTCTAAACCATATGAAATAAAGCTCAATGTTATTCTGATTACATAAAGAAGAGGGGACTCAGTTATGTTTTCGTTTTCAGGGATGTATATACAAGCAGTAAAGGCCTGGGGAAAGAAAGGAGGTCATTACCATAAACACAGCAGTCTGTTGTATCAGGACAGCTGATTGTAGCATCTCAGCCCAAATATCTGTTGGTAGCTTGTAATCAGCCATGGTCATAATATTTACATTATGGAAATCGGCAAGTGCTACAATCTGAGGGTTTGTTTCTTTTTCATTTCTGGAGAAAGAGTTGTTAAACACTTACAGCATATCACTACACATGTCCCAGTGATGGTTACCTTCAGCTCAGGGGATAGTTACTGCAGACTGACACACATCTTCTCAGATGCTGGAACTCATTAGGCTTATCAGCCAGAGCTTTAGTTACATAGATTTTCCTATATGTGTTATATATCACAATAGTCAGCTTTTCCCCCAAGACCTAAAGTAAATGCAATAAGGTAAGAAATATAAATAAATAGAAGGGTATGTGGGGAAAAGGAGTATCATCAGACACTCTACTTACTTATAAGGGAAAACCCGGCTGCCTCCTAGTGTGGGTCTTCAGGAGAAGGATGGAGTCAGTTTCATCACGAGCGAGGTTCATGGGGTGGAAGATGTTGGAACTCATCATGAATTAGCACTCCTAGGATGGGCTTGTGTGTTGAGTGAACCACAGAATCAAACTGGGAACATGGGAGGGGGCACTCTCAGCTCCACCTGGCACTGATGGGCTGCGGTGGCTCCTTGGAGGATCATAGCAGCATGTTCAGGGATCCAAATCGGGGGAGCATCATCTCAAGGTGGACCGGTACTGTCAGGACTGTGTGGGGACAGCCTTCAACCCAGCACCGAGGGACAACAAGAAGCAATGGCAGTGCAGACTGCTCAAACCTCCTGCTCACCCCACTTAAATGTGAAGGTAGAACTGACCCTTTAGGAGTAAATTCAGAGGGAAAGGGGTATATTTCGCAATCCCTAGTGATTCAGTCAAGAATTTTTTCAATGGACACAAAATCACTAGGCACAGAGTTCTTGGGGGAACAGTATATGCATGTGATCTAACTATTACTGCATAGATTACTTATGAATCGTAAAAGTGAAATGCAATTTTACGTTGGAGAGATGTTGTGGTCTTCGCCTTAACAAAGTAGTCAAACTTAGCACCACTACTAATGGAAACACCTCCCTCCTGCTTACAACATCCTGGTTCATGTAACGATCAGCCTAATTTCTTCTTCAGACAGATGTTCCAAAATAACTGTTTGTGCGTATAGCTCCTGGTGTGATACAAAAATATGTAAGATACTTGTGAAGTATTTTTGCCAAATATGTTTAACCTGAGTCTGATAAAGGATTGAGACCAAAAATCCATGTTATAGGGAATACAAGGGACAGAAGAGCATGAACAAGATGAGGAAACCATAACACAAATTCAGAATACAGGACATTCAATGAGACAGTTGGGCAGACTCTTAAAAAATCCAGTGTTGACTGGCGGCGCCTGTGGCTCAGTGGGTAGGGCACCAGCCCCATATACCGAGGGTGGTGGGTTCGAACCTGGCCTCGGCCAAACTGCAAAAAACAAACAAACAACCCCCCCCCCCACAAAAAAAGTAGCTGGACCTTGTGGTGGGCACCTGTAGTCCCAATTACCTGGGAGGCTGAGGCAAGAGAATCATTTAAGCCCAGGAGTTGGAGGTTGCTGTGAGCTGTGATGCCATGGCACTCTACTGAGGGCAATAAAGCAAGACTGTCTCAAAAAAACAAAACAAAACAAAAAACCCAACAAAAAAATCAGTGTTGACTGGGTGTGGTGAGTCATGCCTGTAATCTGCCTCACTTTGGGAAACTGAGGCAGAAGGATTGCTTGAAGCCAAGGTTTGAGACCCATCTGGGCAACATGGTAAGATCCCATCTCTACCAAATATTTAAAAAAAAAAAAAAAAGTCAGTGTCATGAAAAGTAAAGCATGTGCCAGGGGGTTGCTCTAGAATAAGAGGTTAAAGAACTATGTCAGCCAAATGTGGTGATGTGGAAAGTATAAAATAGTCACAGAAGTATATTTGGACATAATTATAAAAATTTGAGTATGCACCAGATATTAGATGACATTAAGCATTATTGTTAATTTTCTTATGCATGATAATGGTGGTGTGATTATGGAGGAGAATATCATTGTTCTTAGGAGACAAATTTTAAAGTGTATAGAAGAAGTGAACTGCTTCAATTACTGAAATTTATAGTTTTACATGGTTTTGGAAAACAGAAATATTTGTACAGAGAGAGTGAAAAGGCAAATAGAACAAAATGCCAATGATTGTGGAGTACAGGTAGAGGGTATGGAGGTGCTTCTCTTCCCATTCTTTCAGTGTTTCTGTGGGTGTGAACATTTCTTAATTATTAAGATGGAGGGGACAAGGACACTCAAGAAGGGACAGTTGATGCAAGGATTCCAAGAGTTCACTGGAAAAACTAAGAGATGTGATAATAGTTGTAGTGTGTTTTTGGAACAGCAGCTCATGTTTCAAAAAAATAGCAAATGAAGACTGTTTATCCAGACTATCCACAGTGACAGAGCGCTATATGCTAATCTTATAACATCATGATGAGAAAGGCCATTTGCTTTAATAGACGTGGCTTTCTCATCAAAAGACAGTCCTTCATGAGATGGAGGCAGGGAGTCTGGTTTTGAGATGAAGTGAGGTAACTTCCAAGACCCTAAGTTAATCTTTTGAAACAGAATCTCACTTTGTTACCTCAGGCTACAGTGTCATGGCATCAGCCTACCTCACAGCAACCTCAAACTCCTGAATTTGAGTGATTCTCCTGCCTCAGTCTCCAAAGTAGCTGAGATTACAGGCACCTGCCACAAATCCTGGCTAACTTTTTCTATTTTTAGTAGAGAAGGTGGCTCGCTCAGGCAAGTCTTGAACTCCTGGGCTCAAGGGATCCTCCCATTCTGGTATCCCGGAGTACTAGGATTAGAGGAGTGAGCCACGGAGGCTTAGTTAATCCTCTTTTGCAGGCAAAGCTTACTGTTGCAGGGATGTAGGATCTGGTTTGCAGGAGACAAGCCGTGGAAGGTACATACCCTGTTCACATTGTCTTCCTGGGGAATAGTTTGACTTGGTTAATTTAGAATCTTAGTGTCACAAACTCAGTGCATTTGTTCTACAGCTGTGGAGGAGGACAGGTAAGTGCCTGCTGCTTACAACAGCCTGATTTTCTCTACTGACAGATGGTCCAACACGACTGGGTGAGCTTTCTGTTTTGTCAGCTTGCATAAATTCTCAGGACTTTAGAACTGGAAGACAGTTGATTCTTAACCTGGAATTCATAGAGTCTTCCCTTGCAGTTGTGGATAAGTTTCATGGATTCCACGAACCCCTTTAAACAGTCTTCCAAATCTTAACTCCCCCCACCACCTACCCCCTGGGAAGGATAACCAGCTTTCAGTAAATTCCGAAAGTGGTTACAATTAGAGAAATTTAGGAGCCTCTGATCTGGTCCAACCTCTAAGCCTCATTTAACAGACAGAGAAACTGAGAGAACAGATTAGGAAAAAAATCAGTTATTAAAAATTTTGGAATGTCTATGTGTTTTATAGAACTGACCTGCTTTTCTGCTCCTGCAGACTGAGCTAATGGCCCGGTAAAATCAGCTGAATGAAATTGCGCCACTAGGGAGCTTTGGCTGTCAGCATAGAAACCCCAAATAGCAGAGACAAGTCTGGTTGAAATCCCCACGAAGGGAAGCAAATTTAGGAGCAGCCCTGCAGTCTCTAGAAGCCAGCAATCTTTTTTTTGTAATCTTTTGCCTGGATTACATTTGAACTCTGAGAAAAAAATGGTTAAGAAATGCCTATGCTAACAAAGCCTATACCTCCACCCACTTTCCTCCACACCTGGCCCTTTCAAAAAACAAACAAACAAACAAAAAAAACCAGACAAGGCAGGATGGCTCAGGCTGTAATCCTAGCACTCTGGGAGGTCAATGTAGATGGATGGCTTGAGCTCAGGAGTTTGACACCAGCCTGAGCAAGAGTGAGACCTCATCTCTACTAAAAAAAATAGAAAAACTAGCTGGGTGTTATGGCAGGTGCCTGTAGTCCCAGCTACTTGGGAGGCTGAGGCAAGAAGATTGCTCAAGTCCAAGGTTTTGAGGTTGCTGCGAGCTGTGACACCACAGCATTCTACCCATGGCACAGAGTGAGACTCTGTCTCATAAAAGATAAAAAAAAAAAAAAAAAAGGTCCCTTGGGAGAACTGATACAAAAGAGATAGTGAAATAATTTAGTTTATTTTTTCTGAGACAGAGAAAGCCCTCTATTAGGTAAAGCATCGTCATGCTTACCAAATGAGGCATGACAGAACAGTCTTTAAACCCTGAGGCCAGAGCATGATGGCTCCTGTCTATAATCTATAATTCCTACACTTCGGGAGGCTGAGGAGAGGGGAGGACTGCTTGAGGCTAGGAATTGAAGACCACCCTGAGCAACATAGTGAGACCTCTATAGAAAAATTAAAAAAAAAAAAAAAGCTGAGTCTGGTGGCAAGCACCTATAGTTCCAACTCCTTGGGTGGCTCAGGCAAGAGGATGGCTTGAGTTCAGGAGTTTGAGGCTGCAGTGAGCTATGATTGAGCCACTGCATCCTAGCCCAGGTGACAGATTGAGACTCTGTCTCTAAAATCAATCAATCATCAAGAATGGTGGGGTATGTGTGTAAGGGTTGGAGAGGATTTGTAACCAAGAATAATGCCATTTAAGTAATATTTGAGAGGTTTCGAGCATCTACTTGTCCAGTGGAGGGGTCTGGGGAGTACTGACGCCTCCTCTGGCCCCAGTTGTGGCTCTGGGTCATGTGGGATGCTTGCCCTCTACCTCAAATCTCCCTCTGTCACCTTGTGTTGCTTGTTAGCTCCTCATGAACATCGAGTGACTCTGGGGACTACAGTGCAGCCCCCACTGGGAGTGTCTTCCTGTGACCTCGCTGGCTTTCATGCCAAGTTCACAACCTTCCTTAGGAGACATCTGCTGGATTTTATATATACCTGTTGCTACCAGATTGGGAACTTAGTGAGGTCATATTCAAACACACTACAATAGGGAAAAATAGGCATCTGTGACCATGATCCCCAAATACTTTTCAGCCCAGGGTCAATTTCAGGTAAAAAGTCCCATGTGACTTCTTTCTCAATCTTACGTCTACTTACTACTGTTTGGGCAAAGAACCATCATTCATTTGTTCACTCATTCAATTCACCACTCGTTTGTTTTGTAATTCTTGTATGTGTCCATTCATCCATTAGCAGATATTTTATTGGCTAACAATCACATACATAACTGCACCCCCACCAGCTCTCTCTTGGACCTACATTTGAGAGTAGAGACTTCATAGTCATCTTCAAGTTTTCCCTTCCTGTTGGTTTGTATCTACTCTCACCCTGTTGGGTCTGCCTCACTGATTCTTCTTATACTTGCTCCATGGCCCTTTCAGCCCACAGGAAAATCTCTTCTATTTCCCATTTTACCTCTGCTCTCACATCACACAATCAACACAGAAGGTTTCTGTGCCCACATGCGTGGGTTCTCCCCCCACACACATACCAAGCAAGCAATGAATTCTGCCCAAACGCCTGCTGAGTGGTCCCTGATTCCATTCAATTCTGACACTGTATATCTGGAGATAGTTTCAGGCCATATAGGTCGAGGGCTCAATTCCACAAGACTGTCCCTCACTGCTGATGCCAATCAAAAGCCCCAGGTTGTTTTGCCCATGCTTCAGACTAACTGGCTATAAATTGGGGTTCCCACAAGCCCCCTACTGGGTTTCCACTGATTTGTTAGAGTGGTTCACAGAACTCAGGGAAGACACGTTACTCTCACAGGTTTATTATATGGCAAAGTCTACAGATGAAGAGGTGCATAGGACGAGGGATGGGAGGGGGCTCGGAGCTTCCCAGCCATCCCTGGGGACCACCCTTCCTCGACTTCAGCTATCTGGAAGCTCTTTGAACCCTGTCATTTTGGGGTTTTATGGAAGTCTCATTACATAGGCATGATTGAGTGAAGCATTGGCTACTGGTGGTTGACTTACCTTCAGTCCCTCTTCTCTCTCCAGAGGTCAGGGTGGGGGCGTGTGTGGAAAGCGCTAACCCTCTAATCCTGTCTTGGTTTTTCCAGTGATCAGCCCCCTGAGGGGGGCTAACCTTGAGGCTACCCAGGGGCTTCCAGTGGTCAGTCAGCTCATTAGCACACAAAAAGATATAATTTTTGACATTCTAAGGGTTTTAGTAGTTATTAAATACGTATTTTACAATATTACAGGTTTTCTCCATCATTTCTCCTTTCAGGTCATTATCAGCTCTCACCGAGATCATATTTTCTGGATTCATCTCTTTCCACTTGCAACATGCTGGCATAAGCTCCAGCCACAATGAATCATTCACCAGTTCTGCAGAGTCTGTTATATCTTCACGCCACTGTGACTCTTTGTGGTCATGCTATACTTCTTTCCCTGGGATCCTTCCTAGCTTCCCCTTTTGTTCCTCTGGAAATTTCATTCATTCTTCAAGGCCAAGGTAGTTGAGCTCAAATATCGTCTCTTCGTAGAAGCCCTTATTTTCATTCAGCTCTGCTTTTCAATTTTGTTGCAAATTTGAAAGCACATTAAAAGCACACTCTGGGGCCTAGGTGTGGTGGCTAATGCCTGTAATCCTAGCATGTTGGGAGGCTGAGGGGGGTGGGGATTGCTTGAGCTCAGCCTGAGCCAAGAGTGAGACTCTGTCTCTGAAAATAGCCAGGTATTGTGGCAGGTGCCTGTAGTCCCAGCTACTCAGGAGGTAAGAGTTTGAGAACTCTGTGAGCCACAATGTTGCAGCACTCTACCACAGGCAACCGAGTAAGACTTTGCTTGGGCGGCGCTTGTGGCTCAGTCAGTAAGGCGCCGGCCCCATATACCGAGGATGGCGGGTTCAAACCCGGCCCCGGCTGAACTGCAACCAAAAAAAAAATAGCCGGGCGTTGTGGCAGGCGCCTGTAGTCCCAGCTACTCGGGAGGCTGAGGCAAGAGAATCGCTTAAGCCCAGGAGTTGGAGGTTGCTGTGAGCTGTATGATGCCATGGCACTCTACCAAGGGCCATGAAGTGAAACTCTGTCTCTACAAAAAAAAAAAAAAATCCAAAATGGCTGCCAGCAAGAGGACATTCCAAGTACTGCGCATACACTAAGAAATAGGTGTCTGCCAATTAATGACAATTAAGGTTATGGGGGGGGAAGCAGAAAGAGGGACGGAGGGAGGGGGGTGGGGCCTTGGTGTGTGTCACACTTTATGGGGGCAAGACATGATTGCAAGAGGGACTTTACCTAACAATTGCAATCGGTGTAACCTGGGTTGTTGTACCCTCAATGAATCCCCAACAATAAAAAAAAAGGAAAAAAAAAAAAAAGAAATAGGTGACTGCAAAGGATGATGTGTTGTTCACCAGGAAACTGAGTAAGAGAATGATATTTCAGATAGAATGTATAGCACTTAGTCAAGTGTTTTCCATATCGTAGGTATCCAAGAAATATTTCTTGAATTGGATTGAGTTGTGAAATTCCTTCTAAGTGTCTTCTCATCCATAAAGTTTTACCACCTTGTGCCTGGAATTTTACAGTCAGTTCCCCGGCACCTACCCCCTCCTCTGCCATGCCTCATGGTTACATCCTACGTTTTCACCAAGAATTCTTTGGTTGCTATCTTCCTAGCACAGTATAAAGGCCAAATACTAATCTAGTATTGATGCATAAAATAAACTACCTTTTCCCATTCGGGACAGGAGAAGAACAATGCCAATCTCATAGATGTGTTGAGAGGATCAGATGAATAGAAGGGATCATCATACTTTCTGTAAATCTCCAGTGTGAGTCCTCTACTCTGGTGAGATTGGCTTCCTACTGTTGCCTAAGCATGTGTTTCAATAATTCTTGTGGCTGCAGCTGGGACCTTGCTTTGGAAATGCCTGATGCTACCTCCTGCCTTCCAATCCTGCCTAGTCCTTTAGGCCCTTCCAGGCTATAAGCATTTATTCTTTCTTCTTCTCTAAGAGCATTTCTAGTCTGTTCTACACGGAGTCTCAGAGTGCTTATTTAGTCCAGTTTGCTGCCCAAATGTGGAAACCATCCATACATTGCCTTCCTGGTGGCCATTTTGCTTCTCCTTGAATAGCTTCAGTGTTGATGAGCTAAACTTAGGCTGCTCAACCCAATTTTTTCAACAGCTCTAATTAAATAACTAAAACATGCAATTATCTTTTTAGTCATGACTGTCTTGCTTTTTAAATAAAAATTTCAGTTCTTCCAGAGGAACAAAGTAGCTGCTCAAAGGCATTGATTATATTTATTCCTGAAATTATAATTTTACAACCTTAATAGTTAAACCATTGCTACCATTTTTATTTTCTTTCATTTCAGTTTGACTATACCTTGGCAAAGATGACATGCTATTTCAAGGTTTATGATTATGGTCATAATGCCTGCAACAGGTTTCTGAACAGAAAGAAAGCAAAGAAAGTCCTCCTGGTAGAAGTTTATTAATTATTGATACCTGCACCAACTTTATTTCAGTCATGTTGCGTTACTCTTCTATTGCATTTGAATTTGGGGGGAAAAATGTTCTGTTGCAAAGCTTTTACTCCCTTTTGGGATATCTCTTAGCCTTTTTATTTTTTTTTAATTGTTAAATCATAGCTGTGTACATTAGTGCAATCGCCTGTACCCATTCTAAGATGCACCAACCCTTAGCCTTTTACTATTAACATACAAATACATCCATATCTATATGCCTGGTTTAGTTTTTACAAAAATTGGAATTAGAATATGCTATGTTCTGAATGTGGAGTCCCTCCAATATTCATGTGTTCAACACTAATGCCCAATGTGATAGTATTGAGTGAGAAGTGGTGCCTTTGGGAAGTGATTCAGTCAGGAGGGAGGAGGCCTTAGTGCCTTTATAAAAGAAACTCCATGGCTTGTAGACAGCTGTTTAGGAAAAAAATGTTCCCTCACCCCTGCTGCCACATGAAGGCACAGCACCAAGGGGCAGAGAGCAAGACTTTATCAGACACAAAGTCTCAACTTCCCAGCATCCAGTACTGTGAGAAATACATATATATTGTTTATAAATTACCCAATCTCAGATATTTTGGTATAGCATTCTGAACAGACTAAAATAGGCCATCTATGCTAATCTGTTATTCCTTTTTTAAAATTTATTTTTATTTTTAAAGGCAGGGACTTGTTCTCTTGCCCAGGCTGGAGTGTAGTAGTAGTGCAATCATAGTTTACTATAGCCATGAACTCCTGAGCTCTAACAATCCTCCTGCCTCAGCCTCCCAAGTATCTGAGACTATTGGCATGCATCACCATGCTTGGCTAATTTTTTATTTATATTTTTTTTATAGTGACAGGGTCTTGCTATATTGCCTTGGCTGGTCTTGAACTCCTGGCTTCAAATGATCCTCCAGCCTCCACCTCCCAAATTTTTATTTTCTTTTAAGAAGACCTGATAACATACCAATAACATCTTTTCATGTCAATAAAGAAAAACTTAATTATTTTTCGTAACTCCATGGTGTCATAATTGATTTTTTCTCCTATTGATCAACACATATATTATTTCCAATTAATTCTTGGATTCTGATTCCTTTACCTTATAAGATATTAAAATGATAGAAGACCACTACATTCCTACCCAGTGTTATGGATTGTAGTTTGTCTCTTCCTCTCCAATGCATATAGGGGCTGTTGGGTAATGTTTATGAGTGAAGGGAACCAGATGTAAGAGACAATAGAGAGTGGTGGGGACTGCGGTGTATTGGAGAATGCATGTTCCTCCTAAAGAGGCATCCAAGATGCCATGATTCAGTGGATTATTGTCGTGTGGATATTATAGGTCTCATATAACCAGAACTTTAGACTTTTTAAAGGAATCCAGAAATCTAGAATTAGATGTGAAATCTACCAATTTTTAAGTATTTCAAGTTAAAAAATAGTTGTGCTGGCCAGTAATACCCTTTCTCTGCTGGCTAGATACGACCCAGAGGTCACAAGTTTATAACCTCTGCTCTACCAAAACAGGTAATTTTGGAAAGGTAGGTAATTATTTTGTACCCCAAATGTTCTTAGCATGAGGGTGGTGGAGATCAGATGGCCGTAAATAAATGCACAAGGAAGTCTAAGTCATGTTTTAATCTACTGAGTTTTTTTTTTTTATTGCAAAACATTTGTTACAGAAATTTCAGAAAGTTTTCCCATGGTATCTGCCAACTTCTGCTTTGAATTATATATCTAAACAAACAAGCTCAAAGTGCATTGTGAATCCAATAATAGACCTTTAAAAAAGAACAATTCTTCTAAGGATTTATATATATATTTATAGTGTTAATAGATATGCAAACCACTGTCTGTCCATACACGAAGAAGGAAAAGATGTATATAGAGTTAGCAAACCCAATTTCAAAATCATTGTAGGAATTCATGTAAAAATGCTATGTGAATACTTTCTCCCATTATAAACTATGGTTGGAAGGTTTACAAGTGAGAGTCTAAGTCCTACATTATGAAAAGGGTGCAAGTACAGTATACTGCAGATACTGTTTCACACAGCCGTAGCAGCAACAGAAACTCAGGTCAGATATCGTAGTGACAGGAAGCAGGTAAGTCTTCACATCATGCTGTGGTACTCTTCTGAATCTCCCTCACAAAGATCCTGCATTTCAGGCTAGAATGATGTGGCTACAAATATACATGCAGATATCACTCAGGAGAACAAGAGTAACCTCGAATAGGGTGAGTTTCTTTCCTCCCCCTCTGCTCTCAGTGTATTTCATGTGTACACTAAGTCACAATTGAGAATCTGATCCTGGTTGGCTCAAAATCAGAAGTCCCAAACTCTTGCCTTTGGGACTGAATGCTGCTGGCAGACATATTTGTTTGGCTAGCACAGTGTTTGGGAATGTGAATTTGAAAGTCTCTGTGGTGGGACGTGCATTCTCTCACGCCCTGTACAGCCTACTTCTGTTGACCTTCCCTGGTCCAATTCACACATTGGTGTTCTGGGTCCAGCCCCTCGATGAATTTGAGTTTCAACTCCTCAATCTAGATGCAGGTGGCTGGTTCTGATCATGTGTGGGAAGATGGGAAGGACTCTTATGCAACAGAGATGGACAAAGAGTTGGATAAGACAGATGTAAATACCAGCCAAGTTAGGAGCAAGGGGTGGAGTCAAGAGGAGGCTAGGAAAGAAGATTAGCCCTGGGATAAAGTCTGAGTATTTGGCTGTTTCCAAGTGGTTCATATTTCGGCTGATTGTGGAGGGTCCACCAGGTATTGGGTAATTAATGGGAGTAAGAGTCTGTTGCGCTGGCAAAAAAGCAGCTACTATTGGACCAAGAGAAAAGAAGAAAGTAGAGGGAATGAAGAAAGCCACACCCCCACACAGCCAGGCATGAGGCTGAATTTCCCTGTGTCCTACCAGTCTTGGCAGCCTGCCTCCTCAGAGGAAGGCCTGTGTCACGGTTGGCGTTGGTACTGTAGGAAGCCCATGGAAGTCTAGCCATACATGTGTCTTTTCACTTTCCAGCACACAACATTGTGCACATGTACAATGGCCTGCAGGCTTAAGGTGGCTGGTAGACTAGGTAAATTGGGGAAGAGAAAATTTACCTCACTGTTACTGCCACCTGGGTTATCTGGTCACTGAAATTCTCTCTTAGATGACATGTAGACATGGTCACATCTTGCTTTGATTATCAGTGCTAAGGGTAAGGAAATCATCAGAGAAAAGGTAACACAACCACCTTCTGAAACAGGTTAGAGAAAAAAAAAGAAAAATCTTATTTTCCTCAAATCAGAACCAACTCTTTCTTTGGTTGACTCTAATTCGAGAGACAGACAGAATGTTTGACTTGTACAAAGAAGAGAAAGCTTAGGTTAGTGCAGGCTGAGAGAAAAGTTTTCTCTCTTCATTTTAGGAGCAGTTATTTACAAGACTGTGCAAACTGGCTCTTCTCTTTCCCAGATGTTGAATGGCTTTTAGTAGTGAAATGGTGATTTCTTTAAAAGGTAAACTCTTTAGAGTCACCCCATGCTTGCTTAGACACTCAGTCTCAAGCCTTCCACCCTCAGGCCAGGCTCACCCTCAAGCAGAGAAAGCCACAGACAAGGAGGGAGGTCTCACGTGGTACCATCGGGCCACTCATTTACAATGACATGTGCATTCTATGAATGGACTTCTTACTCTCATCCCTGGTTTAGCAATTTGCACCCAGTAGCCCTAAATAATCAGAAACATGACTTGCTTATATCACAGAGGCACAACACCTAGATCCTGGTAAACCCAAGTGGTGTTGGCTTTGCTTCTCTGGGTCCCACAGCCTTCAGTTAATACTTTATTTCATATTGTTTGTTTAGAGCTTCAAAAAAGATTTAAAAAATCCTTGGTTTTTTTTTTTTTTTTTTGGTTTTTAATTCTTAAAAATTAAACATAACCCCCAGTGTCAGAAGCCCAACCATTTCAGTGAGTTCCTAACTGGCTTAAGCATCACAGCAGGCAATAGTAAAATATTAAGTGCCTTAGAAAAGTCAAAAGAAATGCAGAAAGCAGTGCATGCATTTTGTTGACACAAAATTAAGACTGGGTTTGGAGAGGGATTACTTCATTTAAGTCACATTGCTATTGTTAAAGGATAGTGAGTTATAATACAATATCTAGGCCAAGTATAGAACCACCTACACTTTATCTAGAAACGACAGAGTGTTACTAAATGAACATATTTATAAAACACTGTACACTGCTTCCACGTTGGGTCTGCAGATGTAAACAAACAGCTAATTCAACTGGAGTATTATTTTAAGTTCTTTTGTCATATAGTCATTTGCACAACATGCCAGTTTCATCTTTCAAAAAATTACAACTTGCCAACCACAGCTCGCAGGACTCACTGGGGGGATATACATCAGCTTATGCAAATATTTTACAGTGGCCTACAGAAATGTGAAAAGCATAACGCAAATCAGGAACAAAAATGCCCATTTCACAAGGATGCTAAATAACACGGAATTGGGAACATAATCCTTGCAACATGTGCTTCTTTATTGAATGTTACAGATTTGTAAATGATTATAAAGCTGTCCTGTAACGTTCATTAATACAACCACATGCTACAACTATGCTGGGTTAAACACAGGTTACATATAAGTTTACATGTGTTCTATAATACAGCATTGCCCAACATATGGAATGGTATAGCCTATAGATAAAGCATGATGGATGACTGGATAATATTTATTATCTTTAAAGAAATTAAACATCCCAAACATTGAGGAAGGTTAGACTGCACAGCCTCAGAAAGTAAAAATAAAAATAAAAACAAACAAAAAGTACTATCCAGTTATCTACCAAAATATTACCTATAGAAACAATATTTTAGAATATACTTGAAACATTCAGAAGAAACACATTTTGTGTTTTTACGAGTACATTTTTCCCATCTGGTTATTCTTATATATATATTTTTAAAGGGGAAACTTTCAAAGTGCTAAATAATATACTAGACCTGGAAGCTTAGAAAAAATCCAGTTCTATAAAGTGCTGCATTCTGACTGCTAATATACCTTTTGGCTGGCAGAGATACACCAACTAGCCATGGCAATTATACACAAGCTTTCCAGCTCCTCATTCAAATCTAGCAAGGAGGGAAACTATAAATATAAAGTGTGTTAGTTAATCAGGAGAGCTCCATGGTTATTTTCATAAAACATTCTTAATTTTTTTTTCAAAAGGAAAAAGCAATTTAGAACAAATCATTACATATAGTAGTATATAAAAATGGCACCTTGGAAGCAGATGATTAAACCAAAGTTATTAGTTCCTTGAGCTCTCTATGACTTTATTTATGGTCCTCAATAACTTGCAGATCACGAGCTGCTTAATTCACAGAGACAGGTAATTAACATCCCCTCCGTCAGGGATGTGGTGGGATCAATGGGCTAGGCATAAGCTGACTGAACAAGGCCACAGAATCAATGCCACATCAATGCGCAGAGAGCCCGGAAATGGACAGAAATGGGTTGAAAAATAACACACATGTATGTACACGGGAAAGAAATGGCTCATGGAAGTTACACGTTTGGTGTCTAAAGTCATTCAAATTTAACTTATATATTTCACACACATCACAAAAGATGTCAGAACTGAATTGTCATGCACCACAAAAGAACCAGGTAATCACAAGATCAGGACTGTTAAGTATTTAGTTTCCCAGGTCCTGTTCCTTTCCCTCCGAAATCACGACGAATAGAAACATTCTTGCTTGTAATTTCTTTCCTCACTTCCACTGTGGTCCAGAATGAGGCCCTGGAGGTGTATGATGTCAAGGAATAATGGTTTCACCTCCTTCTTGGATTCCTCTCTAGACTCTCTCAGAGAGCCTCCGGCTTTGTGAGTGTGCTTGCTACTTAAAATCATCAAAACGTTAGGATGTAAGTACATCAAACTAGCAACGTCTAGAATGAAAATGATGGAATCTTGGTTCTAACTCTGATGCTGAGCCTAGGCCTTCCTGAGAATCACAGAGAAATGGTCTCACAATGTAAAGTGCCTCTTACAACCATACTGATTATAAACAAACATGATTCCTTCTCCTCTTTATCAATCAATATGGAACCATGGGCTCATGAACCCTTTTAGGGTAACCCATATTTCACATATATGTACATTTTTTTTTTTCCCTTGGGGAAAGGGCCCAGAGTTTTCATCAGATCCTCACAAGGGTTCATAATCAATGAAGTTTAAGAACAAAAGGTTTATTCTCAGATCAAATGCATGTTTGCTGAGAAGGTTAATAGCCAATATGGGGTCTAACATAATGTTAAATGTTTCTAGAGCAATTATGAATGAGGGATTTGTTATCAATTGACCTAAAGGAATTCTTTAAGTCTTTACATATGTGACCTCATCATTCTTTCTATACCTCAAAACTTGTTTAGTAGGGTTTCTTTTGTTTGCTTTTGTGTTTGTATTTAAAGGCTAGAGGTTTTATCTATATATTTACTTGATTTCACAAAACGAAATAAAACTTGGTGTTTTCAATTATAAATAAATAAAAGAACCAAGTAGTATCTTAGGTCAGGAACATTAAGTAATTTTCCTTAAAGGCTCTATTTTATTTTCATCTTCAATGATCCAAATAAGAATCTAGTTTGGAGTTAAGATTTCTTTACCCTGCTTTAAAATCTAGATTCTGATCTAGAAACCTGCACCTATCTTCTAGAGTCTCCAATACTAACTGGCTTAAGATTCCATGTCTATTCCGATTTGTACTTGGTGTAAAAGCCTTATGCAGTATTTGCAGGAAAATCCAGAATAAATGAGATGTCCTGATGGTGAGGGATTTCAGACAAAAGTGGGCAGAGGGCAGGTAGGGCAAGTTGTTTTGACAACTCTAATTTGGTATGAGGAAAAGCTAAGGTCTTAGGAATTTAAAAAAACATTGTAATTTCAACATTTGGTCTAATAGTTTAATGAATTCTTTCAATGGAACTTCTTGTATATTACAAAATCTTGGTTAAACTTCAAGGTGATAGAAAAGTCCAGGCCTCTTTAGAAAGCTCTGTATGTCTGTTTATATATTAATATAAACCTGTGCCTCTGTGTAAATGTGTCTATATGTATATAGGCAGTATATAGTATAGAACTCTTTATATGGTTTATTTGCTTTCTATTTTGTTTTACTGTATCTTTTTTAAATAGCTCTATCTATAAGAAAAATATTCAGGGTTTGCCTGCAACTGATGGCTTTGGGCGGATACCAAACTTCCAGTCAATTCTAAGGTTATTTATAGCTTTGAAACTTCCTTAAAAAGTACTTTGGAACATTTCCATAGAAAAGATACCAGCCCTTGAAAAACTCCAATTAAATTTATGCTGAGCTCAGATTAGATGGCAAAACTCTAGGTATGAAAATATCCACATATAACCATATCTTCATATACAAAATGGTCTTGTGATGAGTAGTGTGAAAAGTTGGCAGTTACATTACATCTTGGAGGTGTTCAGAGGACATGGGGGACTCATGCAAATGAGGAAGGTCACACAGCAGCAGAACATAGATATGAATGGTGAGCCTTTAACGCTATCCCACATGGCAATTTTAGGTTAATTCTGTTCACTGTTCTTAAGTTCAATATTACATATACAGGGAGGGAATCCATTGATGACAGGTGAGATACAAAATAAATTAAAAAATATAAAATTATTTAATTACATTCATCCTGAGCTTGCTCAACTATATTTGCTCTGTATCATAATAAATCACTTGACTTTCGTTTTCAACATCAACTCTTCTTTCATTCTGATTGCAATACAAAAAAAGGCATTTCTGTTCCCTTATTATTTTCTTCAAAAAAGATAAACAGTTGTGGCACCAGAAGTGAATAGATAAGAGACAGGTGAACTATGACTGTTACCTTGTTTTTCTTTATAATGATCAATTACAGAAGTGTTGGCATGAGAAGGATGTGGGACGTTAGGTAGAATTGCTTGCTGCCGCCTTACACTGAATAAAAAGGATGCTCTTCATCAGTCACCAGTGATGGAGCCAATGTGAAAAGAAAACAGAATGGAAGTTTAGAATATCTCATTTTGTATGCTGGCCATTTTATTTTATTTTGCAATTCAGCCCTGCATCCTAAGACTCTGGATAACGGGCAGAAATCAAGATGCCTCCTGGCATGGAGAGTCCTTGAAGCCCCTTGGTTCCCCAGCTCTCATGGCTCCCTGTACAGACTGGTGACACTCATTCAGCTCTAACCCTTCTTCTCCCCTTCTTTCCCCCTCCCTACCCAGCAGTGTGAACATGCCTTAAATCCCCTGTTTTTGTCACTGGGTCAGATCAAATGTTTTCTTGATCTGTGGCCCAGAAGTCACCTTTGAGTTAATACCTCCCAAAGCATTGCTTGTTTTGCTCAGCTAGGAATAAAGCAGATATGATTAAAGGAAAGGGGAGAAAACGTGGGGTCGGGGAGGGTTTTAGGGCTGGATTCTTGAGCCTCCTGCAACACATATGTGGAAGGTTTAGTTGTGCTTGCTTTCAAAGCTTTGGAAAGCTGACATTCTGGACAGTCTCCTCATGGACAGGCTGTCCCCTCGGCCCTCCGGCTTGGAGGGCTTACTCCTCTGGAAAGGATTCCGCAGGCTTGCCGTGTTACGCTGCTGCCTGTCGAGTTTGTCACTGATGGAGAAGCTCTTCCTGGTGTGTGCAGATGCTGCGCTTGGCCCCTCTGCGGAGTAGCTGTTGGCGCGCTCTATCTTGGGAACCGTGATGTTGTTGGACAGGGTTCTGTCTGAGTTATCGCCCTCCTGGGAGGATATTGTGATGGTGGCTCTCCGGCCTCTGGCCTCATTCTCCTCACTGTCAGAGCTGGGGTGACTCAGCTCTGCTTCTCGCTCAGGATGGCAGCAAGATAAGTCCTCAGCTTTATTTCCAAGACCTCCAGGGAAAGTGGCTCTATCTGCAATCGCTTGGGGGGCATTCACACACCTTGTGTCAATACAGTCTGTAATACTTGTGTATTCTGCTGTTTTCATAGGCACCCCAAAGCTGGCATAATAGCTCTTGGAAGGAGAAAACATAAAGCTATGCGATTTCACAATGGGGGCTTCTTCTAGAAGAAAGGGCGTAGTGGCTAGGTAGCGGCTGCTTTTAGAACGCTCAATGGTGTGGTATGTTGGAGGGTCTGAGTCCCAAGGGTTTTGGCATTCTGGGAGGTGGGTATAATCTGAAGAAAAAGATCTAGTGTCCATAGTGGTGACATCCTCAAAATCAATGCTCCTGCTAGGAGGTCTGTCCGTGGGTGCAAGAGTTGCATAAGCGCTACTTGAAGGGGCTGAGGAAGGTACTGTAGCTGAAAAGCTTGGTTCACCCAGCCCAAGGATGTTCATGGAGTTGTCCAGAGGGTCTATATCACAGTGGAGCTCATCCATGGCAGAGACATAGATGTCTATACATGACGATGGTCTTCTGGAATCCGGAACAATGGCCAAGGTGTTTGCAGGGGCTGCAGGAGTTTTGGGTTCTTTCGCTACAGAGTGGGAACTAGTAGCCCTGTGTAGGCTCAGGGACCTTTCTTTAAAAATACTTTCCAACTTTTCTATCCCACCTTTGTCTTTCACATTGACAGAATAGAAAGAATGGCTTCGCATACGGGGCATTAAGGTTGGAGAAGTTGGGGACATGGTCTCCTCACCTGCAGGGTCTATACTTTCTTGGAGCTTGAAGGTATTCCCCTCTTGGCTGTTGAAGCTGCTCTGGCGGACGATGTAGGCTGCATCCGTGCAGTCTGATGAGGTCCTCGAGCGGATTTTGTTGGACTCTGCCCTCTCCAGACCTGTCAGGCGCTCCAGGGCCGTGGCCATGCGCCCAATGAGGTCCTCGAGCTGTGCCAGCCGGATGTCCACGGTCTGGAGCGAAGCCTTCATGGAGTGCTCTCTCTCGTTGACTTCCTCTAGCCGCATGGACATGTTCTCTACCCTGCGTGAGAAGAGAAAAGGAGAGTCATTCGCATGTCTCACTGTGTGAGGAAGAAGAAGGAGAGTTGTTTTGCTTAGGTTTAGAGAGCAAGAATCAGGTTAGGGGGATCAAAGCCATGCCTGGCCTTGGTGCCTTCAATGCTGTTCTAGAGGAAATGAGGGGTCACAGGTACTGCAAAGGGCTAGTGAGAAGGGAATGGCATTGACACTGTCACTGAGAATCACAGAATCCAAATCCTTTTGAGCTCGAAGAGGCTTTAGAAATGATGGAATCCAGTGGTTTTTAGCTGGCAATCCCCTTTTCCCTCAATGAAATGTAATGTCCTATCCTAATTACTGAACACCAAAATGGAGCAGTTCTTACTGCAGTGGAGGGAGCCAAGTCCCAGCCCTGTCCTACTCCTACAACCTGCCTATGGCTCTGGGCAGGATTTAATAATAAGAGCTAATACTCAGGTGTTAGTTTTTCAGGGTCAACCCACAAAAGGAGACTGTTTCATCTTGAAAATTTTACTTACTAATTTTTGAGTAGAATTCTAGAATGTAGCTATTTTTATTGCACCATATATGTAAGTTTTATATTCCATGGATGGAAATTATTTTAATTTTGCATTTATACAATTATCTTTATTGTTGCTAGTCATGATAATCTTTTGAACATTTGTGTCTCCAAAGGAATTAAGATGGCCCTGTGACTGAGGCGTCCAAGGTTGATCTAATCTAACCCAAACTTTTCATTAATAAAGGAAAAGCCAAAATCAAGAAATTTAACCAAGATCACATAAAGTAATTTGTGGTAAACTCAGGAGTATCTGTTAATAAGTAAACCTTCCTACTTCTCTCTGTGTCTCACCGTCTCTGGGTAGTTGATCACAGATGCTTTATATTATAGTTACTTCTAGATGTCCCAATCCTCCACACTGGGTATGGTCTGTCTCATATTTCTGTTCCCACCCCAAGCTGCCAGCCCAATACCTGCCACATGTCAGTGAATGCTCACTGAGTCAATGACAGTTATGGAGTTGATTTCAACTGTCACCCAGTCTGCCTGGTCATTTATTTACAAAAATGGAGGCAAGATATTAAAAATAAAACTGTACCTTACATTTTACCTGCTCAAATTAACTTGGAAAGGACAAACCAAAGCCAAGTCACTGATGGAGCTCAAACTTTCACTTTTAAATGACCAAAGGCAATTCTTTTGGTGACTCTAAAGGAGACTCACTCATGACTTTTCTGGGGAGGAATAAAGATATTTTTTCTAGTCCTCCTAATATGAAAAGTAAGTCATTTGACTGCTGACTATTAAAATGCACATGCTACAGTTGGACCAAGGAAACAAAAAGAGAGAATATGCCCTCTGGTGAGTATGCAGATTGGAGCTGGCCTCGCCTAGCCTGTGGTGCTGATGGTGGGAAGCTGTTAATGACAGGAACACTTCTGTTAGGGAGAAATATATACACTTCAATGCCAGAAGGACATATGCAAGGTCTGACAATTAAGCTCACCAACTCATCCTAGAAAAAGTGCTACAAACATCCTTGCTAAATGTCAGTACAGTCACCTTTGAAGTACTCCTCTTGGGAAGCTATGCACCAATGTCAGTGCCTGGTCTACCCTTCAAAGCAATTTTGGAATTATTTTTCTGAAATGACCATTAGAATTATTGTTGTATGGCACACAAAAAACATGTAATAATAATAATGAATGTGACTCAGCAAGACACCACTACAAGTTGACGTGAACACAGCTATGAGACACTGATATAAAAGGGTTATGAACCTTACTGAATTGTTTGTACAGTGCTGCCAACATAAGTAGGTGGTGGCAAGTATGTGAACTTAATTGTCAGGACTTGCACAATGATAACTATGATGGCCATTCCAGAAAAAGAGTGCCAAAATTTCTTTGAAGGGTGGACTAGGCTCTGGCATTGGTGCATAGCTTCCCAAGGAGGGTACTAGAAGGTGACCATAGTAATATTCAGCAATGAGGTATGTAGTACTTTTTCTAGTATGAGTTTGTAAACTTAATTGTCATACCTTATACTGTAAGAGGCTGTGTTTCTCTCTCTGAAGAACCAATAGGATTTTATAAAAAAAAGCACACCAGGTTGAGGGGTATAATTCTACTTCCTTGGGGGCATATTTCTGCTTCTCTCAGCACCCTCCCACTCTGCTCTTATCCTCATCTTCCCTTTGCTCAGCCTAAGTCCCCAGACTGTTCTCAAGAGCCTTGCTTCTGAGATGTTTTTTTTTTTTTTGTACCCTCTGGCTAGTCCAAACCCAGTGCCTCTCAGGGGCCAGCCCCACATTGCCACCATGTCCAGGTATATTTCACAGAACATTGAGCTATTCTGTATCTGGCAAACCCAATGCCATTCACTCAGCTAATTCAGAAGGAAAATACAACTTTTCCCTCTTTTACTTTGTTTTGTCATGTAAGCATAGTCCAAGAAAAATATTATTTACAATAACAAGGTTGTGTATCTTACATACTTGTAATTTTGTTTTCTAGCTCTCTGGTCCCCAATCCCCAGGCTGCAGATCACTACCTCCCTGTCCCTAGCCTGTTAGGAACTAGGGCCCACAGCAGGAGATGAGTGGTGGAGTTAGGATAGGGAGGGGTGGGTGGGGAGTGGTGATTGAACTTTCCATAACTTAAATCACCACCTGAATTCTGCTTCCTGCTATATCAGTGGTGGCATTCGATTCTCATAGGAGCATGAACCCTACTGTAAAGTATGCATGTAAGGGATCAAAGTTGTGCACTCCATATGAGAATCTAATGCCCACACCACCCACCATGGAAAAATTATCTTCCATGAAGCCAGTCCCCAGCATCAGAAAGGTTGGGGACTGCTTCTCCAGCCTATGGAATTTGATTTTGCAGGTACTGAAATTTCATTTCTGCAATGCAATAAGTTTTGTTAAGTGGATAAAAACTGGTTCATGAAAGTTGGGAGGAGGATGTACCATGCACTTCTATAACACAAGAATTTCTGTCTAACGTTCTTTAGGTGCTGGATTTCCCTAGCTTTTTAGTTTTGGAAGAGTAGCTATAGCCAGGATAGCTTTATTCTTCCATCTCCTTTTCTTTCTGGAGCCCAGCATATATGAGTTTGATATTTGACAGAGATAAAGTTGGGTTTTTTGGGCATAATTCCATGTGATCACTGGTCTGAGTGCTATGAAATATCTCCCTGTCATATCTAGTGCTGTTGGGCCTTTCTCCCCGACATCCCATTCAGCCCCAGAACCCCACACCATATTGAAAATTAGCTGGTAAGAGCAGAGCTGAGGCACCAACAATAGGCAAGAGTTGGGACCTATAAAGCCAGGTACTGTGGAGAGTGCCTGTAGTCCCAGCTACTTGGAGAGATGAAGTGGGAGGACCATTTGAGCCCAGGAGTTTATGGTTGTAGTGTGCCATAACTGTGCTTGTGAATAGCCACTGCACTCTAGTCTGGGTGACATTGTGAGACCCTGTGTCTTGGTGGGAAGGGAAGAAGAAGAGTCAGAACCTGGTTGCCTGGTTGTAGGCAGTAATCAGGGCATAGAGACTAAGAAGATCAAGAAGAATGAGAAAAATGCAGGGTAGAGAAGGAAGAGGCTGTCTGGGAAAGACAGAAAGTGCCTGGAAGCAGCCCCAGGAGTGAAGAAGCACAGCCCCAGGGAACAGAACTGGGGGAGGGGAGCCTGATGGAACAGGGTTGATGGAACAGGAAGTATTATTTTTTTTTTTTGAGACAGAGTCTCACTTTGTTGCCCTTTGGTAGAGTGCTGCGGCATCACAGCAACCTTAAATTCTTGGGCTCAACCGAGGAAGTATTTTTAACCAAATCTTAACTCTCCTATGGGCTCTGGGGTAGATTGGAAGGTAAGACTTGCCTAAGACAATAATGGACTATTTTATTCATTTCCTTCCAGAATTGTTATGTTTAACCATCTAACCATTTCATTGTGTGATCATTTAGGTCAGGGCCTAACTGATGGGAATTTAATGTAGTAGTTACACCAGAATAAAAAGTCCTAGAGCCAAATTTACTTGTGTTTCTCCCCTAACTAGAGTGCTTTCTTCACTCTTGAAAAACACCTCCTTGGGAGGTTTGGTGTAAAATGGGCATGCATTATATATAAAAGGCCTGGGGCACAAATCAAGACTTTTGGGTCAGGACAGCAGTCACTGGGAGTTGACTCTGATTCCATAACTCAGGAGATGACCATGGAGATGTGAATGATAAGTATTTAAGGATCAAAAGGAATTCCCAAGGAGATAGATACTGAAAGCGACTAAGGAAGGACAAAGAGGTACTCGTCGTTTGACTTTCTCTCTTCCACATCTCTAGACTATGAATGGCTTTTTCAGAAAAACCTGGGAGGAGATGATCAGGGACATGATGGGGTCCTGGGAAGCTGAGAGGTGGCCCAAGAAAGGTATCTCAATAGACTGCTGCAAACCCCCAGCTAAGAAGACAACTAGCCTCTTCAGCCTTCCAGCCAAAGGAGGGAAAGAGCATTCCAAAGAAGGTTCTAGTGACACAGATAATTGTGGCTTCACTATGCAATTTCTTAGGCCAGCTACAGGTGACTCATGCCTATAATTCTGGAACTCTAAAAAGCCGAGGTGGGAGGATTGCTTGAGTTCAAGAGTTCTAGACAAGCCTGAGCAAGAGTGAGACCCTGTCTCTACTAAAAATAGGAAAAAAAAAATTATAGATGTGGTGGCACACACCTGTAGTCCCAGCTACTTGGGAGGCTATGAGCTTACATGAGGTTACTGTGAGCTAGACTGACACCATGGCAATCTAGCCTGGGAAATTGAGTAAAACTCTATCTCAGAAAAAAAAAAAAGCAAATTATTAAGAATTGTTATTTTAGAGAACTCCATCATCTTTTTCTTTCCTGACACCTTAGAAATGTAGTTAAAGGAAATGTAGTCCAAAAAAATTAAAAAGCACACAAAGCATGCAAAGATTGGCAGGCCATGCCTGTAATTTCATATTTTCCCTGAAAATATATAAAATTACAGGCATGGCCGGTTAGCAGCAGGGTGCGTGTAGGATGGAGGTAACAGCATTCCTGTGCTGTCTGGCCTCAACTGTGGGGCTCTGATTGAGAGAAAAGGGCACACAGGTTTCAAATCAAAGGCAATGACACAGAACAGCTAAAGCTACCTCTTGCTTATCCACAAACTGATACCTAATTTGTGAATTATTAAATGCTTTAGAGCAGGTGTCCTCAAACTGCGGCCCGTGGGCCACATGAAGTGGTGTGAATTGTATTTGTTCCCGTTTTGTTTTTTACTTCAAAATAAGATATGTGCAGTGTGCATAGGAATTTGTTCATAGTTTTTTCTTTTTTAACTATAGTCCGGCCCTCCGATGGTCTGAGGGACAGTGAATTGGCCCCCTGTTTAAAAAGTTTGAGGACGCCTGGTATAACCTGAAGTCTGATGCCTCTGGCTTTGTTTTTATTACCCTGGCTACATGGAGTTTTTATTTATTTATTTATTTATTTATTTATTTATTTATTTATTTATTTATTGTTAAGTCATAGCTGTGTACATTAGTGCATTCGCCTGTACCCATTCTAAGATGCACCATAGATGTGGCCCTACCCATTACCCTCCCTCCACCAAAACCTCCCCTCTTCCTTCCCCTTCCTTGGCCCTTTCCCCACAGTCTTGTGCTATAGTTGGGTTATAGTCTTCATGTGAAAGCTATAATTTAGCTTCATAGTAGGGCTGAGTACATTGGATACTTTTTCTTCCATTCCTGAGATACTTCGCTAAGAAGAATATGTTCCAGCTCCATCCATGTAAACATAAAAGAGGTAAAGTCTCTATCTTTCTTTAAGGCTGCATAGTATTCCATGGTATACATGTACCACAATTTGCTAGTCCATTCGTGGGTTGATGGGCACTTGGGCTTCTTCC
Organism: Nycticebus coucang; assembly: GCF_027406575.1. Taxonomy (NCBI): domain Eukaryota; kingdom Metazoa; phylum Chordata; class Mammalia; order Primates; family Lorisidae; genus Nycticebus; species Nycticebus coucang. The sequence goes on from NC_069781.1 coordinate 81,162,992, forward strand.
ATGACTTAGCAATTATGAATTGGGCTGCAATAAACATTCTGGTACAGATGTCTTTGTTATATTGTGACTTTTGGTCTTCTGGGTATAAACCTAGTAAAGGAATTATAGGATCGAATGGCAGGTCTATTTTTAGGTCTCTAAGTATTCTCCAAACATCCTTCCAGAAGGAACGTATTAGTGGGCATTCCCACCAGCAGTGTAGAAGTGTGCCCTTTCCTCCACATCCACGCCAACATTTCTGGTTTGGGGATTTTGTTATGTGGGCTACTCCTACTGGGGTTAGGTGATATCTCAGAGTAGTTTTGATTTGTATTTCTCTGATGATTAAGGATGATGAGCTTTTTTTCATGTGTTTGTAGATCTTGCGTTGGTCTTCTTTAGAGAAGTTTCTCTTCAAGTCCCTTGCCCACCCTGAGATGGGGTCACGTGTTCTTTTCTTGTTAATATGTTTGAGTTCTCTGTGGATTCTGGTTATTAGACCTTTATTGGAGGTATAACCTGCAAATGTTTTCTCCCATTCTGAGGGCTGTCTGCTTGCTTTACTCACTATGTTCTTGGCTGTGCAGAAGCTTTTTAGTTTGATCAGGTCTCAGTAGTGTATTTTTGATACTGCTTCAATTGCCTGGGGAGTCCTCCTCATAAAATATTCACCCAGGCCGATTCCTTCAAGAGTTTTCCCTGCACTTTCTTCAAGTATTTTTATAGTTTCATGTCTTAAGTTTAAATCTTTTATCCAGTGAGAGTCTATCTTAGTTAATGGTGAAAGGTGTGGGTCCAGTTTCAATCTTCTACAGGTTGCCAGACAGTTTACCCAGCACCATTTGTTAAATAGGGAATCTTTTCCCCACTGAATGTTTTTAATTGGCTTGTCAAAGATCAAATAACGGTAAGTAGCTGGATTCATCCCTTGATTCTCTGTTCTGCTCCAGACATCTACTTCTCTGCTTTTGTGCCAGTACCATGCTGTTTTGATCACTATCAATTTATAGTACAGTCTCAGGTCTGGTAGCGTGATTCCTCCTGCTTTGTTTTTATTGCTCAGTAATGTTTTGGCTATTCGAGGTTTTTTCTGATTCCATATAAAACGAAGTATTATTTTTTCAAGATCTTTAAAGTATGACAATGGAGCTTTAATAGGAATTGCATTAAAGTTATATATTGCTTTGGGCAGTATGGACATTTTAACAATGTTGATTCTTCCCAGCCATGAGCATGGTATGTTTTTCCATCTGTTAACATCTTCGGCTATTTCTTTTCTTAGAGTTTCATAGTTCTCTTTGTAGAGATCTTTCACGTCTTTTGTTAGGTATACTCCCAAATATTTCATCTTCTTTGGCACTACTGTGAAAGGAATAGAGTCCTTGACTGTTTGTTGGGCTTGGCTATTGTTGGTATATATAAAGGCTACAGATTTATGGGTGTTGATTTTGTAGCCTGAGACATTGCTATATTCCTTGATCACTTGGAGTTTTTTTTCTGGTTCCATACAAAACAAAACTATTCCCTTCAGGTTAATTATCCTTCTCATTAATTCTGAGAAGAAAAAAGTTTAAACTTAACTCAATGGACCAAAGATCAGCTTTGGGAAAAGATATGATGGGAAGAGGAGGAAGTTCACCTCTTTTTTGGCTTATACAGCTTTTAAAAATTATTATCTATGAATTTTCTATATCCTATGTTATTGCTCCCTGTCATTGTTAAGAATAATTATAAGTTGAGTATGCTATTAATAGTCATGTTTCTATCACTTTTTGGATTTAGATGAAATGAAAATGGCAAAAAGCCCACTGGCTTGGGAAAAAATGTTAGATTAAAAGATGACTCCAGAAATAATGCTAAATCCTAGTTTGCTTAAATCGTTGCCATCAAGGAGAAAATTCAAACTGCAACTTTTTCTGCCAGGTGGAGGCTGACAGGTGGAGCCTGACAGGTGGGTGATGGTAAGGATGATCTGGACGCTTTAATTAAGAGTCTGAGAATCAAATGCCTTTGGGCAGGCAGATGAAGTAGGCAGGGTGTCAGGCAGCCCAGGCAGGGGCTCGGCTCACTCTGTGGTGGTAGAGAGCATGCGCAGTCCAAAAACGCATTCTGGATGAATTTTAACAATCACTGTAAGTCCAGCAAAATAGCCCTCTGTTGGCAGGTGCCACTCATGAGCCACCAGACTTTGAATTCTGCCTTCAGTGGGTTAAAGGAACCAGAAATGAGTGGCCAGCTGTGATCATCAGAAAATGTAGGTAACCCTTAAGAACGAATGGAAAGTAAAAAGATATGCCAGGAAACTGGAGATAGAAAAAGCTGTTCTTGATATTTACAATTCCTGGATTCTAGAATTTGTGCAAATTCAACATAAATTCTGAGTAGCATTATAAAATGGCTTAGTAGTAGGTAATTAAACATATGGTATTTTTTGAGTACTTAGAACAGATAGGGTTGGTTAGCAGGAGACTGGATGAGATCAATATTAATCTTGCCTCTTTTTTGTCATTTAGATGAATAGGTTGGCATTGATTGTGCATTATTTTGGATGAAGTGTGTTGTGGAAGTAGCAGGGAAGTTGGCACATGAAGTCACTTGTGAAAATGCTGGTTGATGAACCAAAGGTGAGGTGGCAGAGCAATGGGCTGATGTCATCATGAAAGGTATTTTTTGAAGTTGCTCAATGGGCCTCTGTTCATGAGCATTTTGGTGAACTATGTTAAAGACATAGTTAATATTCAATAAATGGTTCATGGGAAACTAGATAGCCATATGCCAAAAAATAAAATTAGGTCCTTATCTATCACTATACATAAAAATTAACTCAAGATGGATTAAATACTTAAATATAAGACCTGAAGTCATAAAATTTCTAAAGGAAAATATAGAAAAAACTCTCCTGGACATTTTCCTAAGCAAAGAATTTATGGCCAAGACTCCCAAAGCAACTACAGCAACAATAAAAATAAATAAATGAGACTTCATTACACTAAAAAGTTTCTGCATAGCAAAGGAAATAATCAACAAAATAAATATACCACCTATAGAATGGGAGAAAATATTTGCAAACTGTATATCTGACAAAGAACCAATGTCCAGAATCCATAAACAATTCAAACATATCAGCAAGAATAAAACAAATAACCCCCTCAAAAGTGGGTAAAAGACATGAATAGATTTTTTTCAAAAGAAGATAGACAAATGGCCAAAAAATATGAAAATATGCTCAATATCACTAATCACCAAGGAAATGCAAATCAAAACCACAATGAGATATCACCTTATCCGTGTTAGAATTGCCACTACTAAAAAGTCAACAAACAATAATAGATGGTGGTACAGATGTAGTGAAAAGGGGACCTTTGTACACTGATGGTGGGAATGTAAATTAGTACAATGTCTACGGAAAACACTATGGAGATTCCTCAAAGAACGAAAAGTAGACTTACTATTTGATCCAGCAATCCCAGTACTGGGTATCTACACAGATGTAAAGAAGTAATTTTACAAAAAAGACTCTTGCCCTCGAATGTTTATCACAGAGCAATTCACAATTGCAAATATATGGAATCAATCTAAGTGCCTATCAGCTGAGGGGTGAATAAAGAAAATGTGGGATACATATACATACATACTATAGATTGTTATTCAGCCATAAAAAGGAATAAAAATTTAATGTCTTTCACAGCAACTTGGATGACCTGGAGAACATTATCCTAAGTGACATTTCTCAGGAATGGAAAAAGAAATGTCCCATGTTCTCACTAATAAGTGAGAGCTAAATGAGGGTTATATATGGTCACAAAGTATTGTTTTGTGTTAATTTTTTTTTGTCTGAGGCTGGGTTTGATCCCACCACCTCCAGCAAATGGGACCGGCGCCCTACACCTTTGAGCCACAGGCACTGCCCCGAAGTATTGTTTTGACAGTAAAAATTAAGAAGGGGGGATAAAAATCTCTTATTGGGTTTAATGTACACTATTTTTGTGAGGAGTAGAGTGAGAGCCCTGACTTTAGCCTTATACAATTCCTCCAAGTAACAAAAAACACTTGTACTCCTTAAATCTATTGAAGAAAATCTAAGTAGTGGAGTATGGTTATCAAACAAACAATGGCATAAAATGAATAGGATGAAAAATGAATGCACTAGATGATAACAATCAGGATCCCCAAATTCCACAGGTGTAGGAGTGAGGTGAAGGGTAAAAACATTAAAGAAAAACTTCACAGCAATGAATGTTAAGTCCTGATTTTGGGTGAAAACAAATTATTTTACAAGATGAGATTTGAGGATATTTAAATCAACTTATGTGAAAAAGTCCTGGTTTTTGTTCACTGCAAGCTCACATTGAAACAAAGAGAATTGTAATGCAATTTTACAACACATAAAATGTGTAGATCAAGTAATAGTGATTTATTGAAAGCAATGCATCTCATCTACATAGCTTAATAACTTTTAATACTCTATAGTTAGGTGTTCATATTCCCATTTCTCAGATGCGGACACATATGTAGAGGAGTTAAGTTGCTTGAGGTCACACAGCTAGTTACTGCAGAATTAGTATTAAAATTTCAGTATACTGGCTCAGCACCCATAGCACAATGGTTAACGGTGCCAGCTGCATGCACTGAGGCTGGCGGGTTTGAGTCCGGCCTGGGCCTGCTAAACAACAATGACAACTGCAACAAAAAAATAGCCAGGTGTTGTGGCGGGTGCCTGTAGTCCCCTGTACTTAGGAGGCTGAGGCAAGAAAATCGCTTAAGCCCCAAGTTTTGAAGTTGCTGTGAGCTGTGATGCCACAGCACTCTACCAAGGGCGACATAGTGAGACTCTGTCTCAAAAAAACAGAACAAAAACCCTTCATTATACTGTGTTGTACACATTACGTTTTCCATTATACTGTGTTCTATTCATCATACCACTTGTCCTACTGTATGTATACCAACCTGGTACCTAGTAGTGCTTCAAGTAAATCAATGAATAAAGGAATTAAGTTAACTCTATCTACAATACAGGAAATTGAGTTTAATGCAGGCACTACATTCAAAGAGTGATGTTGGGCCAGCTGGGTGTAGTGGCTCACATCTTTAATCCTAGCCCTCTGGGGTGCCAAGGCAGGTTGATTGCTTGAGCTTGGAAGTTCCAGACCTGAGCAAGAGGGAGACCCTGTTTCTACTAAAAACAGAAAAAACTAGCTGAGCATTGTGGTGGGCATCTGTTGTCCCAGCTACTCAGGAGGCTGAGGCAAGAGGATTGCTTGAGCCCAAGAGTTTGAGATTGCTATGACACCATGGAACTTTACCCAGAGTGACAGAGTGAGACACTGTCTCAAAAAAACAAACAACAACAGAAAACCCCCCAAAGAGTGATGTTGAGCATTTGAAATGTGGACATTGAGAAAGTGAGCAGGGTAGTAGATGATCTTGGGATGTTTGGTTTGGAAAAGACATAGCCCAGAGACAGAGATGACAGTGATCTTCACATATGTGAACTATTTCCGCAGAGAGAAAAGAATTTAGTCTTCTTCTGTATTTATTCCTAAGACTGGTATCGTAGGCAGCTTTCCCTCTTTTCCAGGAGGTATTGACACTGAACCTGAGTGATCAGATGGTGCATTGTTTCAAAGCAGAGCCTTTATATTTACTTCTCCCAGCCCAGGCCCTGCTCATGCCAGTTGCTCAGGACATACCATTCTGTTGCCATTGGTCAGGTGTGCAGAGAGAACAATTGCTTGGTGTACAAGCAATCTGTATTCAGTGACTCCCAGAACCTTTCCCAAACTTAAGATGCCAAGATTTTATATGCTCCAGTGAATAATTCTGCACCACCCCTTCCAACTTTGGACTTTTAACTGGTCCCTGGGCTTTCATCAGTGGTTCTGAAAGTCTGATCCCCAGACCAGCAGGGTCAGCATCTGCATGTGTCACCTGGGAATGTGTTAGGAATGCAAACTTTCAGGCTGCACCCCAGACCTGGTGAACCAGAAACTCTGGGGATGAGCACGGGGGTGCTGGGCAATCTGTGTTGTAACAAGGCCTCTAGATGATTTTAAGACCTGCTAAACCGCTATTGTTTGGGGCCTACTGGATTAGATGTTTCTGCTCATCCCTGTGAAATGTACATGGGCACTTAATAAGCCTGAATGTTTCCTGAGGATGCTTTACCTCAGCGTGTGGTATATTGCCTGGCACAAAGTGAAAGCCTGGTATTCACATATTGAAACAGAGCTGAACTTGTAAAATGACAGTGCACACAGAATTTGATGGAAAGACAGAACAAAAAAACTTCATTTTTAAGTCTTCATCTCAGACTTCAAGAATTGGTTATCTTCAGCCAAGAGTCCAAAAGTCCTCAGGAAAAATACCAGTTGCCGAAGTCATTATATGATGTGATGAGCCGTCCATGTGTCCGTGGATGGATATGCAGATAACTTGTGCATGCAGCAACAGAGTATATGTGTAACTGTCTTAAAAATCCATTAGCTTCTTACCAAATCACTTACAAAGAGAGTATTACTCACCAAAATTGAAGAAAAGAAAGGTGACTGACAACGTGTGAAATAGGCAGCTACATGCTGTAGAATTTTGCAAACAGATGTACTTAGCATATTTTCTGACTCCTACTGGCTTTTGTTAATCTCTATTTCTTTATCTACCTTAACAGTAAAAAAAACGCATGTAGTCATTCTAGATTTTAAAAACATCTCTAAAAGAGAGAGGGAGAGAGTGAGCGTATAAACATACAACCTGTGCCTACTGTGTGCAGCGGGATCACAGGCATTTCACTTGTTTTCTGTTGTGAATGTTTTTGGTTGACCATCCCCCCGCTTTCAAAATGAAACAGTGTTTTCTCAGCATCTTTTTTAAAAAGCCACTAAAATCTATTAAGAAATAACTAGGTGAAAAGTTTGGTTATTCTAACATAATTATCATTAGTTAAGTATTGACCCAAATAAAGCGGAGGGCATTGGTTGTTACTCTTTCAGCTCATTATATTCTAAAATTGTATTGCTTTAGATGCATCAGCGTCATTGCTATATACAAAATTGGAAAGACAAGGAGTTTTCAAAATCTAATTCCTGTGGGGTGTTAATGATCTCTTGAATATTGTATTTAGTGCTTTACATACCATTTCAGTACAAAAGTGTGATTCGATAATGAACTGTTTGAATTGATAAATTCAGGAAGTGTCTTTGTACTTCCAAATACAACTTATATGCAAATACAACTTATATGAGTAAACTGCATATTAAAGGCAGTCTGGAATATGGAGCTCACTATGTAAAGCTAACCCCTTTCCCAAATCTTTTAGCAGAGCAAAGAGCCAGGTCTTAATGTTGCTGACTTCAAATCTCTATATTGTGGTTGTTTAATGTGAAGGAAGAATAACATAATATTCTGTATATTATATGGAATATTCACTGGTAGCGTAGGGATATTCAACCATATGTACCTATCAGTGTGTATATATACACACATACATATACGAGTACGTGTGTCTAACCCTATCTCTCTATAGCCGTCTCTCTCTCAGTTGAATATACATAGGTGATTTCACCCACTACTCAGAAAGGATATGTCCTAGATTGATGTCTGAGATGGGTAATATGGATCCATTCATCCTTTGGTTGATCTCTGTTCCCTCATGCACCCCCTGGTGTGTCTGTTGTGCTGAATACAATTCCAGGGTTGAGACATGTTACTTTTTGCTAGCTTACAAATACAACTGCCCCAAACTCAGCAATAAAAACTCAGCAATAACAACACCCCAAAACGAACACAGACAGAAGCAACAGAAGCAGAATGAGGCTTGGGCTTATTGAGTTTACTTCCCTGGCACATGTGATGATGACATGATCATCAAGTCATCTTGGTTCTCCAGGCCCCTGTAACTTGAGAAGGTCAGTCTAATGCCCAAGGTGCAGGGAGGGTGGGTTTACACTCTGTCCTGGATTTCCGGTAATGGCTCACCTGGGTCACCCTCTTTGAGGGTGAGACTCTGTAACCACCCAGAGAGGAACAGGGCCAGGGAAGGCGTGGTCTTAGAGGGCCTGCAGGCAGGGGTGAGACGCTTAGCGGAGGTGCTACGGTTCTTTCCTGTTTCTCTCCAGAAGGCACTGGTGAAGCTGTGGCTGTATGGTCACACGGGCAGGTGTCTGCACTGCCTCATTCTAGTTCCCCAGGGAGGTAAAAAGCATCTTTACATCCTAACACTTCTTCTTTCCTACCCTTTTTCCTCCCAGGGTGATGGCGTTTCTGAATTTAAAGAGCATTTCAAAGACCCACGGACATAGGCTCTGGAAATATGTCTGAGCACTGGGTAATGTATCCACATGGCACAATTTTCTAGGACCACATCGCTATATGTCCATTAATAAATTTCTCTCATTCTGAGGCCTTGAAAACGCCTCAGAATGAGAGAAATCTTCACATTTCCAGTTCCTTTCTCTGTTTGCTAGAAAATTGCTTTATATTATATCAGCATAAAATGCTCTATTCTGCAGTGACAGATGTGTATAAAATCTAGGCATGGCATTAAACTTTATTAATACTGGCTGGATACCCATGGATATAATCACTCAATGGCATATGTGTATATACCTACTTATCTAGACTGCATTCTTTAAAGAAATAAAGGGGCAGGGAGAAAAAAAATTCCATTTATGTGATTTCTACACAGTCACCAGAGAATGCCTGAAGTGGATAAGCAGACAAAAATGTCATTTTATGAAAAGTAGAGGTGACTGCCTTTAATCTTTGAAGTCTGAGTCATAGTGACTAAAGCCATCAATATGTTATATCTTTCTACACTATTTATTATTTGCTTCTCTCATCTTTATATTGCAAATGCTTAAAATTTAAATTTATACCAATGTTTTGTAATACTCTGGGTATTTTTCAGAACACTGGTTCCCAAATGTCGAGCTTGGAAGAAAACAGCCTGGAATGAAGTATTTATTAGTTGAGATAAAGAAAAATAAGAAAATTATGTATATGTCCATAAAGCTACAATTATTAGATTTAAAGGATTTTTTTTCTCTTTATTTAAAGATTTTTTTCTTATAGCTCTACCAGCCATTACTCTGTGGTTAGTAAGATCTAAAAGTATATAGCCACTGGGTAGGAAAATCAGCCTTATTTCTTTGCTTTCCTCTTACTCTATAAAACAAACAGAAAACCTCCGACAATTCTAGGGTGAAAAACTCTCTCATTATTCTAAGTAATTTATAAGTTTCTGGCTGTTCTTTATTCAGGAGTGAAACACCCATATAAGTCAGATTGTTGTGCAGCTCTGGAAGAGACTCAAGAGTCTACACAAAACAAACCTGTTGGAGTGCCTAGAGCTGGGCCAAGTCTCTCTTGGTTTGTGTCTGGGTCAGAACTGTTTTCTGGTCTGGTCAGCAACCCCCAGTCCTGTCCAGGACTCAACAATCTTTGCTGTCCAAGAGGACAATTGCTACGCTGGCTAGAGAACTCTAGGATCGACAAATTTGGAGTTTTAACCTGTAGACACTTCAGGCAATGTTCTGTTCCTCTCACAAATTCCATAATTCCTTGGGTGATAAAAACAAACACAAACAAATTCAATTGTTAAAACACGCCTTGGTGTACAACATCGGCAGAGCCACGAGACTGTGACTTACCTTTCTGAGGTCACCCGTATCCTCTCATCATTGGATGAGTTGAATCGATCATCCTTTTCTCTAAAATATTCTTCTATGCACTGCTCTTCAAAATCGTGTACTTTCTTAAGCTCATCATCAGTTATGAAGAGTTCTGTGAAAAAAAAAAATAATGGAGAGAGAGGGAGCCATGAGGGAGAGAATTAAAAGCGATGGCATCTGATTTGTGGGCCTAACAATATCTCTAATACAAATAGAATCCAAGTTGGGTAAGCGGCCTAGGTTCCTTATGGAGTTTCAAACAAAATCTGAATCCAATTAGGCAACTTGTATTATTGTCTTCTTTCTGAACATGAGATTCACCATCGGCCTCTGAAGTTGACTTGAACATACAGCATATCTAGTTTACTGTGGGAGCTGATTAGAATTAGGCAAGTGATAAGACCAAGAACATAGCTAAATCAAAGAAAGGGAAGCTACCCCAGAGTAAGGAGGTTTCTCAAAAGCTCAGAAATTTCGGGACTGGGGGAGTGGCAGACATTGTGGATTGGCCTTACTAAAAGCCCTTTCACAACCCCATTCTCCTTTTTGCCCTTCCTACTACTGAGCCTGGAAAGCAAAACACACCCATTTCCAGTCTCAGAACAAGGAGCAACCCAATCTGGGGCCAGGAAACAAAAGATGTCTGCTATAGGGAGGGGTGGTGTATTGGGAAGAGATTTTTCTTTCCTAATAAAATACAGAGATGTGGTTGCTGCTTTCTACATTTTTTCACCTTTGTCTTTTTCCTGCCTTGGACATAAATGTGATGACTGGAGGTGAAGCAGCTATTTTGTGATCATGAAACAAGATAATGCAATAAGGAATAGCTGAGCTCTTAAAAATAGGACTCTGGGACTTTGACTTCAGTGAGCCATTGTGGAGCTCTGGACTACCATTTCTTCATTTTTTCTTATGTGAGAAAAATAAAACCTATTTATTTGTGTTATTATTAGCTTCACTTTCTTTAATTGAAGATAAACCAATTCATAACTGTTACAGCAGGAGAAAGCACCCAATTGAGGCTGGATGCTATGATAGCTCATGACTGTAATCCGAGTACTCTGGGAGACTGAGGTGGGAAGATTGCTTGAGACTGTGAGTTCAAGACCAGCCTGAGCAAGAGTGAGACCACAAGAGTGAGACCTCAGCTCTACTAAAAATAGAAAAATTTGTTTGGTATTGTCGTGGACACCTGAGTCCCAGCTACTCAGGAGACTGAGGCAGGAGTGTTTCCTGAACCCAGGAATTTGAAGTTGCTGTAAGTTACGCTGATGCCACTGCATTCTAGCCTGGGCAACAGAGTGAGACTCTGCCTTTTAAAAAAGAAGAAAAACAAAGAAAAGTCACAGCCCAGCTGAAAGTTATATCTTTAAATGTTTAATAAATCAGGGTTAGGGTGAGAGAGCTGCTTCGCAAAAAACAAAAATGGGACAAGTCCCTTTTTGAATTCTCCACCCCTGAGATGTCACAGAGGTTGTCCCAAATATTTGGAGCTGTGGATTTTAGACCTTGAGGGATTTTGTTTCCTTAGATTGCTCCTGCTTGCTTTGAGGCCTTGGTCCGAATTTGCCCAGGGATGGAAAATATGAATGTGAAAGCAGGTGAGAGAAAAGAAAATATTAGAAATCAGACCACTCTTCTCAAATATGGCAGGGTTCTGAGGTGAGGAACAGCTGTATCACAGGGGATTCTGGAGAGTCAGTCATGAGATTACACAGAGCGTTGACTGGGAAGGAGGGGAGTAAAGAGAGGCCCCCCCAAACACAGACACCTTCCCACTATTGCTATATTTGAGGCCAAAAAGAGCGTATTTAATACGCTGCTGGCACCTTAATTAATGCTTTGTTTAACTTCTTTGGCTACATGCAATGCTTTTTTTTTTTTTTTTTAATGCTATTTAAAAAAACTCCATCAACATGTCAAATTTTACAATAAAAACTAAATTTTGCATTTCAAAGTGCTTTTATCTGAGGCTCTGGAAGAACCTGGCAGGGGGTTCTCCTGGGTTCTTCTTCTAATTAAGGCTACAGATAGACAGTGAAAATTTCACTTTCCCCCAGTTGATTGATACAAGGCAGGGCCCTTGTCTCTGCCTCTCACTCTTTCTGACCCAGCCCCAGCTCTGAAATATTTCTTTTCTGAGAAAGCTGACACTTTGTTCCTTCCTTCCTCACAGCCAGTGACCTGGCAAGGCTTTTATTGCTACTTTTATTGATAATAACAAGAAAACCACAAAATAGAGTTGGAAGGAGCTGGCTCCCACATGGCTCAGTGTCTGCTTTGCTGGGGTTCTGGTGCCTTCCATGAGGGTGTGGGCACTGGTGCAGAAATGGGTCCCTGGACCACACCACTTCCTGTTGTATATTTCCAGACACCTGTTTCCTAAGCTTTCTGGATAAGTGAGGTTCTCTCTCTACCGGAAATGAGTCATGCTTTATTGTAAATTACTTTGGAGCCCGAGTTAACCCCCGGCAGTAATCCACTACTGGTGTCATTCATTATAGCGTCCCTGTGCCCCTGAGTAGGTGGCTCTTTCACAGAGGCTGGGGTTCCCGAGTTCAGAAGCTCAGGGTTAATCTCCCAGGGCATCCTTTTTCCCACCTGGGCTTTCTATTTGCCTAAATTTGTGTTTCAGATGGAAACAGGGAATCTTAGCATTCCCAGCTCTCACCAGCTCTCCAATTTTAATGTGTACAAAGGAGTTGGGCAGTGCTATGTCAAGGAGGTTAAAGGCTTCAGACTCAGAGAAGTAGTTGAGTAAATGATTTTGGTTTCAAATCTTAGAGATACTAGTGATCCCATGGAAGGAGATAGATTCCTGAGTCACCCCCCTCCCTCAGAGGCCCACCTATGTAATATAGGTGGTCTAGTTGGCACAGTTGGAGAAACTGTAGTAGTTCGCTGGGATTGCGGCTTGATCACTGATTCCCATTAGTGGCACACCAGGGGCACTTAGGAATCTTCAGGAGCTACTGGTCTGTAATTTGTGGAATCTGGGTGTGTTAAATCTCCTGTCACGTGTGGGAGAATCCTACACAATGCAGGATTGTTCTGCCCTAATGCCAATAGGACCTCCTTTAATAAACACTGGGCTGGAAGGTGGCTGTGGAAGATCTACTGTTGTTTCCTTTGAATAATGGAAAGCAGCGCTGGTTTCCTCATGAGGTCATATAGGCACAACCCTTAAGGCTTAGGAAAATGTTTGTAAGATCTGAAAAAATGGAAGTCCAGAAATCATAAGCGCCAATCAAACCTGGTCAACTACAACCATACGATGATGCTTGAGTTACATAAAATGTAGTATTGGGTACACATGAATATGGTTGATATATTTTGGGGTAGGACCTCTGGAAAGTAAGAAACTTCAAAACTATGATGGCACTCAAATAGCCCTGCCAAAGATGGCTTTATCTTCCTAAGAAAGACCAGAAGCCTGTGTTTCTCACGCAAGCCGACCCTGCCGTCTCCTCCCACATCTTCAGAGCCATGTGCAGGAGGCTGGTGGAACTGGGTGGGCACTGTGTGACTGCCTGTAGGAAGAGGTAAGGAGGGGTAAGGGTCTCCCATTATGTTGGGGCTGGGCTGTCGCTTGCAGCTTACTCAGGCCATAGTCCCTTTCATCAGGGTCGCTCTCATGTTTCCTCCATCGGCAACACAGGTGCTGGAAGATCATGGTCATGTGGCTGAAGATGATGAGTGGTGGGGGCAGAACTGGCCTTTCATGGAAAGTCATGATGAGTTGATACCTCTGAAACTTCCAGACTTGATTGGATATCGATTTTACCTCGAAAAACGTATTGCTGAAATAGAGACCAGAGAGAATCAAGTGAGAAAATTCACTGTTTCCTGAACGTCTACCTCCCTCCCTCTTCACCCCAGGGTCCACTCACTTGAAGACGGCAATGAGCAGGTTGACGAGCAGAATGTTTGCCACCAGCAGGTAGCAGGCCATGATGGCCGGCACGATCCACGCACCCGTCTTGCAAGGGGGCAGCTGGATTATTTTACCGTCCTCTCGGGTCTCATTCTGTCCACAGGGAGCTGGGGGAGGCAACAGAGGCACAAAATGAGAAACTGTGGCTATTCGATTTGGGAAAAAAAGGAAAGAAGACTGATTTGAATGAAAAATACAGCCATCTCAAAACAAACAGGAAAAGGTTCAAACAAGCCAAAATTGAAAAACGAAAGCTTCATGAGCTACTTCAAGGGGCCAGAGGGGTCTGGGCTCTGCCTGATGGGAACAGGCGATGGGGCTGCCTGCTGGCCCACCCTATCCCTTGTTCCCTGCCCTGGGTGAGAGGCACTTGGAGTCCTTCGGAAGCCTGGTGAGGGCTTTCCTGGGATCGCCCAAGGATCCGAGAGAGGCACGCCACCCACACCCCACAAGTTACTTTCAAAATGTGCTGTGGAGGCCGACAGCTGTAAGAACAGCGTGGCAGGGCTATTGATTGGGAATTAACACCAGGGCAGCCGTTAATTGCTGCAAGAAACAACCTGGGAGCTCCAAGCTTAACGATTTGCTGTCTCAGTGCAGAAGTAACAACACTGGGCAGCGTCTTGGGAAGCATAGGGGCTTGTCGCTCTGAGCGCCTGATGGATGGGATTTCACCAGGAGGGCATGGAGGGGCGATGGAGCGGGACCACGGAGCCCACAGCTACCCTCTCCCCCCCAGCAGTGTTTCCATCCCCAAAATGTGCTACTTGAGACACAGGAACAAAACCCACCTGCAGTAAATAAAATGGGCAAATGGGATGGGGGAAAAATGTCTGGGGGTAGGGGTGGGGGTGAGGAGGAAGGTGATGAGTGGGGCTGCGTGAGCGGGAGTAATGTGCTAATGAGGGCTGCTTGGAGTTTCCGGATCAACGTAGGGGAAGTAAAAATCCTCCACAAAGCTTCTTAGTACTGCACAATGTGGTTCGGGGAGCGAGATGGTGTCCTCAGGGGCCAAGCGAACTTGAGGTATCCCCCTTCTCCAACACCCACCCCCACTGGCTTCAGAGCAGGGGCCTTTGTGTCTCCCTGTTTCAGGGGTGGGGTGTGTGCGGAGGAGCACCAAGGGGTGTCAGCCGTTGCCATGGGCTGCTTTTGATGATCTTCCAGAAGGTTTGAAAAGTTGACCCAGAATCTACTCAGCTGGAATACCTGGCAAGGGAAGCCCATTCCCATCTCAAGACTTTTGCTGCTAGGCTGCAAACTCCACAGTGGTTCTCAGCCCCCTGCCACCCAGGGGATCACCTGGGGAGCTTTAAAAATGCCAGTGCCCAGCTCGGCTCCAGGCAAAGGAATCAGAATCTTTGAGGGTGCCCCCAGGCACTGGTATTTCTTTTCAAACTTCTCAGGTAATTCTCAGTTGCCATGAAGGTGGAGCACACTGAGCTAGAATTAGGCTGGAAAAATTATGTAATTTTTGACATGCTCTGAAGCCCAAAATGCATCTTCTCACCCAATGAGGATTTTAATAACACCAAGACACCAAGGCCCTGTTTTAATGGCCAGGAAAAGATGGCAAAAGTGCTTTCTTTGGTTCTGAGTGCAAGATGACTGGATGTTGGAATCGGTGTTTTTGAGGAGCAGGAATTTTTTATTATTGGTAGCTGTGGCACTAAACACCCAAGACAGCGTTCACTGTAAGAGGTCCTGATCATTTCCTCCCCTGAAAGGAAAACCCAGTGACGGAGGCCCCCACTGGCTTCAGGACGAAGTCCAGACTCTGAGGGTGGCTGGCCCAGGGCCATGCCTTGCCGCTTCCCACCTTTTTCTCTGAGACAAACCGCAAGTTTCTTGTGGTTCCTGGAAATACCATGTTCTCTCTTACTTCCCGATTCTGAACCATGCTTCTTCTTTTGCTTCCAAAAGACCCCTCTGATACCTCGCTCCCACTTGCATCTGTCACCTAGGTGAATCCTGCTCATTCTTTAATGCTCACCTGACTTTCTGAGCCTGTGTGGGGTCTCTCCCACTGTATTGCCATTGCTGATCTTCTCATCTGCATCCCACACAAGTCTCTCTCGTGGGAGAATTGCTCTTCAAGATTTCCCATCACCTGGCTCAGGGCATACACACCGCACATAGCGATGCGTCCACACGTGATTAATGTGGAACGAATACAGGAGATTATGGGGACGCGATCTTGCTGTTGAATGCTAACAGACACTTGCCACATCTGCAAAGGGCTACTCATGATGCATAATCCTAGCTCTGAGGGGTCATTAGGTCCTTCCTGAGGTCCTTTCCAGAAATTCTTGGTTCAAACAGACTTCAGAATCTCTTGGAAGCATTGCTATGCTTTCCGCTGCTCTGTGAAGCTCCTCCCACTTACTCCACCCCTTTCTTCTTTGCCTGACTGGGGGGCTGTCCCTTCCTCTGTTCTGCCCTTTCCTGTGGCTCCTGCTCAGATCTCTATAGGGAAACCAACAAAAGCAGCAGAAATAACTGCTTGGGGTAAGTTATAAAGCTCACAGTTTTTACAAATGTGGTTCCCGATCGCCATTGCTCACCCCCATTGTGAGAGAACATAAACTTGGGCGAGGCAGAGCTCATCCATCTTGTTCTTTGTGATCCCATATTGAGTGAGGGCCATGCAGACACTTCTCTACTCTGGCCCCCATTCCCAGCAGACAGAGGAAACCAGGGAGAACAGGAGGTGTTTGCTGGTTTCAAGGGGCCCATCTCATATGCATGAACTTTCAGAGTGTGTCATCCACATACTTCTAGGTCTCTGCTCAGTCCCTCCAAGGCCCCCACTAGCTGAGGAATCAGACCAACCTAATACCTTTACTGAAGATTTGATTTGAAGTCAGCAGAATTGCCACTGGGAACCACATGCCTTTTGGGGGGGAGGGGGTATTGACTTACTCCAGCCTTCCTCACCTTTTACTCCTCCTGCCTTTATAGAGGTAGTTTTAATTCAGTGGTTAGGAACATGCCTTACAATCAAGCAGGCCTGGGTGCAAACCCTGACTCTACCAGTTTCAAATGATCTGACTTTAGCTTTGTTTGTGAACTTCAGCTTCCTCATCTGTAAAGGAGGGTTATTAATAGTATATGCCATGGGGGCTATCAAGATCACTACACAAGATAAAGCATGCAAAACATGTGGTTCAGTATCTAGCACAAAGCACTCCATTAGCATTAGCTGATGTCACTGTTAGTATTGTTGTTTTCATAATTAATAGACTTTTAGCTTCTCAGGGTTAGGGACTATGTCTTATTCCTCTTTCTTTTGCGGTCACTAAGCATAGCGCTTATCCTACAAACATCCTACAACAAGCTGAGTACAGGGCATATTGCGAGTCGATGAGACACTTCTTATTGTTAAGGAACTCACAGTTCAGGAGGGGATATGACAGGAACAAAACGTTGCATTATTGCGTGATGTGAGTTGGGACGGGCTTCTGAGGAAGCGCTCTGGTTTGAACTGCTGTAGTCTCTCCAGCCTGGCAACACAGCAGTCTGGCAGTCAGGACTAGCCTGAAGAACATATTCTAGGTTCTGGAGCAATAATTGCAGTATAAATGAATCAGATGGTCCTCGAGACAGTGGCAATGATGATAAAAGTGAATCCCCAAGAAACAAGCTTTATTTGGTAATATCAGCAAAGAAGCAGTGAACATTAGATGCAGCAATTAGTGCAAACTTTGCTCTATATTGGCTCCTAATGACATCCTTGTTTTGGGTAGTTATCTATACTAGAATGTGCTGTGATTCAAACTTACAGATGACTACTACCACTGATGAAGATGAGCTGATGCCTTAGAGCTCTGACAAGCGGTGGATTTCAGGCTGGGGAGAAAGTTATCTGGATTGTTGTAGGATACCAGTATTGGGGCAGTGGGGCTCATGTTCCCAGGGAAATAACCCAGAGAAATTCCCCAGAGTTCAGCACCTGAGGTGGCACATGGGTGAATGTTTAGGGGCATGTGGGCTTGTGCTATCCACTTTGCTTCTTCCTTCTCTGCTTTTGGGGCCTGACATTTGGGTCATTTTCCTCCCAGCCTCTTACAAGAAGTAAATGTAGAGTCACTACCACTTCATACCAAATGACATGTTGTCATCTATCTCTTTATTGGTGACAGTCAGGGCAGAGTTCCTTTAGTGGATGTTGGCTGGTTCCACTTGCCTAGTGTACATTTCCCCATCCTGGTTTTTCTTTGTAAAACTACCTCTTTTCCATTCTCAGTCCATGAAGTTTGAATGAAATAAATAATTCCATATCTAGGAGAAGACGGATCAGTGTGTTTTATCCCCTGATTGCCGTAATTGGCTTAGGAGTGGACATGTGATCTAAGCCTGACCAATCAGCGTCATTGAGCATCAGCCTGGGACTCTTGCTGGAACCAATATAAAAGAGAAGCTTTCAAATCAGCTGGGTGAAAAAAAAGGGCTTCTGTCGTGTGTGGCACACATGGGCCAACTCAACTGGGTTTTTTGTGCAGAATAAGAATTGACATCAAATTTGCTGGGTGTTGTGGCAGGCACCTGTACTCCCAGCTAAGACAGAAGGATCACTTGAGCTCAGGAGTTTGAGGTTGCTGGAGCTATGATGATGCCCCTGCACTACAGCATGGGCAGCAGAGCAAGACCCTGCCCCCAGAGAGAGAGAGAGAGATAGAGACTCTCTTTTTACAATGCAATTTAAGGTTACCAATTAGAGAGTGCCTGCCCAAGACTGATTCCATCACAGAGAAGAAAAGCTGCTTCCCGAACGAGCCATGCCTAAAATCAGTCCTGTCCAGTTACACAAACCATAAAATTCCTTTTTACCTTAAGTTAATTTGAATTGGGTTTCTGTTCCTTGCAATTAGTCCTGACTAATACAGTTACAAGCACACCCCTGCTTCCACCCTCTCTAGCCCTTGCCCACAGGCTAGTTATAAAAGGTGTTCGGGTTTTGGGCACCTCACTCCTGAAGGGCTGCATCTGGATTCTTGGAATAGTATAGAACGATTGGAAAGAGGAACCTGGAATGTACCATGTGACCTGATACCAAGGTAGAATCAGTGTCAGAGTTTCAGCAGCCAGAGGCCACTGTTGCTCCCCTTCTTCCCAAAACATAAAATGAGAGATTTACTCTGCTCAATTTTGTCTAACGGGGATCTCTGACTCAGAAACCAGTGATACAGACCTGACCTATTATCTAATCAGTAGGGTAAATGCTGTTGGAAACTTTGGTCAAATATCTAGACAAAACCAGCCACCCTAGGTGAAGAAAACTCACTCTAGAAGCTAGTTGCAGGTAGCTGAAGCCCTGGGAGCCTCAGGTGAGTTCAGGTGCAGAGTGGGAAGTCTACATCTCTGCAGTTGTGGCCACATTCGAAAGGATCAGACATTTAGAGGTTCAGATTCTCTGTGGTGTATGGATGGAGGTCACAGTGACATACTGAATGGCAGGAAGCTGGAAGTACTGTTCTTGCTAATTAATAAGTAGAAATGGTTAATTGGGCTCTGGAACAAACTGATAGGCTGTGCAGGCACAATCTGGCCAGATTACGTGGATGGCGGTGAGAAAATCCTCCCTGTATGTGTTGTGGAGGTTTTGGAGAGCAGCCTTCCAAGGAGTGGAATTTTTTTTTTTTTTTCACAAATAAACCTTCCTAATAATAAGTCAACAGCATCCCTTACTAGAATATAAACCTCACAGTGCAAGAGTTTTGTCTCTTTTGTCCATTAAACAAAACTGTCTCTAGAACATGCCTGGTACATAGTGGGTGTTTGATAAATATTAGCTTCATGCATGCAGGCAGCAGAATCCCAGCCCTGCACCTGTGGCCTTCAGTGTCAAGCATTTCTGTGAGACTTACACCTCCCCCATTGTACTCGGTCAGGGTCTATTTCCTATTGACTTCAAGACCTCATCAAGTGCCACTACAACCTGGCGATACAGATGGCTCCTGTGAGAGAAAAAAAATGACTGAGGGGAAAAATAGACTTTATTCATTTTTGCTTTTTGGCACTTGTCAAGGTTAAAGCAATATGCCTGGTCATTGGCAACAGTGATGGAAATCTGCCTCTGGATGCTGTTGTGTAAATCTCCACAGCAAACCAGCCGCAGTACCCCATCTTGCATTGATGGCAGACACTGCCACCTAATCCTGGTATTTTTTTCCCTTTGACCCAAGAATCTTTCTCAAGATAAAAATTCTGACAGCACAACCCAGCAACTGAAATTGACACAGGGATGGGGCCTTTCTCTTTGCCCTTTAGAAACAGGACTGTGATATCTGGAGTGGAAGATAACTTTGTCCTCTTTTCAGGAACAAAGGCCATGTGGCCTGGCCATACTCAGCCTGTACCACCTCACAGCTGCCCAGGAACCAAAAAGGGTCCAAATCCTGCCTATCTCAGATGCTGGCACCTGTGACCAGGGACTGTCTGTCCTAAGAGGGCTTTGGACTTCTTCCACATGCACCTGGGGCGCCAGGACCCTGCCTGCTGCCTATTCTAATGGATAGCTTTAAAAGTGGTGCTGTCCAGAAAATGCTGATCCCTAGCTTTTCCTTTATCTGGGATCCTCCAAACGCAGAAGAGTGAAGATTTGGGAATAAGCAGCTGTGGAAAGCATGTTAGGTGCTGAGCTTTGTGCTGGGCACTTTATGTTTGGCCATCATATCTGACCTTCCCACCAGGTCTGTAAGAAATATATTGTCAGCTGAATGTGGTGGCTCACACCTGTAATCCTCTCACTCTGGGAGGCTGAGGCAGGAAGATCCCTCAGGAGTTTGAGACCAGCTTGAGGTAGAGCAAGACCCTGTCTCTACTAAAAATAGAAAAACTAGCTGGACATCCTGGCAGTTGCCTGTAGTCCCAGCTACTTGGGAGGCTGAGGCAAGAGGATCACTTGAGCGCAAGAGTATTAGGTTGCTGTGAGCTATGACAACATGCAACATGGCACTCTACCCAGGGCAATATATAAATACAATATATATATATATAACAATTCATTAGACACCTGAATTTTTCCTGTTTCCATTGACATAGATAAGTAGCTCTTCAGATGAAGTAATAAGTCTAGGGAACACTTCAAAGTCCAGAGTGTGGAGAAAGAAATGTGTCCGGGTTGTGGTGGCTGTAATCCTAGTACTCTGGGAGGCCAAGGCAGGAGGATCGCTTGAGCTCAGGAACTTGAGACCAGACTGAGTAAGAGTGAGACCCAGTCTTGCTAAAAATAGAACAATTAGGCTGGGCCTGGTGGCTCACACCCGTAGTCCCAGCACTGTGGAAGGCCGAGGTGGGTGGATTGCCTGAGCTCGGAGGTTGGAGACCAGTTCGAGACCAGTATGAACAGGAGTGAGCCAGAGTGAAATTCCGTCTCTACTAACATCAAAATCAGCCAGACGTTGTAGCGGGCATCTGTAATCCCAGCTACTGGAGAGGCAAAGGGAAAGAGAATCACCAAAAGAAGAACAGTAAAAAAAAGAAAGAAAGAAACAAACAAACAGACAATAAAAAAACACCTTCAAACAAAGAAGAATGAATAAGCAAGCTGAAATTAAAAAAAAAAAAAAAGAACAATTAGCCAGGCATTGTGGCAGGTGCCTGTAGTCCCAGCTAAATGGAAGGCTGAGGCAGAAAAATCACTTGAACTGAGGAGTTTGAAGTGCTGTGAGATCGGCTGACACCAGGACACTGTAAACAGAGTGAGACTCTGTTCCTCCTTCACCATTCCACCCCCAAAAGAAATTAGGTCCATGTAACAAATAGCAAGTGCAGGTACTTCTGTCTCAAAGAATAAGACATTTGCCTTTTTGATTTTATCCTATGAAATGCAGAGAAAAGAATTGTTTATTTTCTTAACATGCATACCATTTTGTTCTCAAAAAAAGAAATTTAAAATGAAACACTAGCCAATATTGGATATAATCAGCATCGTCTTCAAAAAGATGACAAAGAAGGATATTTGTTGAAGATTGTCCCTCCCCTGTCTAAAGAAACATCTCAAAAGCTAATTCAAAATCATAGGCAATGGAATAAAAAGCTTAGATGAGTATCTGATGCACTTACCCTATTTTTTTTTTCTTTTTGAGACAGAGCCTCAAGCTATTGCCCTGGGTAGAGTGCCATGGCAAAACAGCTCACAGCAACCTCAAACTCCTGGGCTCAAGCGATTCTCCTGCCTTAGGCTCCCAAGCAGCTGGGACTGCCTGGCTATTTTTTGGTTGCAGCTGTCACTGTTGTTTGGCAGGCCTGGGCTGGATTCGAACCCGCCAGCTCAGGTGTATGTGGCTGGCGCCTTAGCCCACGTGCCTGAGCTAGCCTGCAGGAGGAAGAAACTCATGGGACCTCAGCCCCCAGCTCGTGTTGTCTGAAAGGAGCCTCTTCTGGAACAGCTCATGGCCAGCTGACCCCTTGGCATGTGATCAAGCCCAACCAAGACCCAAAGAACCATCCAGGCAACCCACAGGCTTGTGAGTTATGTGCTCACGGCTTGAAGCCACTGAGTCCGGAGTGGTTTATCCCACTCACTGTGTCGGGAGATGCCTGACACACATGCTCCATGTCCCTTGCTGTCACAGCTGGAAGAGCCAGAACTAGGTCCTTCGGGTGGACAAATCCCTTTTCTTCATTTCTTCCTCTCCCTTCCACCCAAATCAGGCCACAGCTGGAGCAGATCCCCTTACTGCCCACAGAGGAGCCAGTTAGTGAATGAGCTGTGACTAAAAAGACTCTGTCTTTAGAGATAAAACTGAAGTGCAGAGACTTGTCAGACGATGGCAGGTGCTTAATCTAAAGATCATAAAGAGCCAGACCACACTGGTCGTGTAAAAGTGAAGGAAGCATCTCAGAGAGAGAAGAGAGAGCAGGAGAGAGCGGGAGAGACGACTGACGGATGGAGGCTGGACATGCGTAGAGAGGAACGCAGATGAACGTGGTTATGTCTTGAGATTCTGACTTTCCAAAACCACTTCCAGTTTCGTTCCCAGTCAGCTCACGTCAGTCACGCTGTGTTTTCTGTCTTTGAAGGCCTCTGTGGTTTCCTCCGAGATGCTTGCCCTCCGTCTTTCTTTAACCTAATTCGAGTGGTTTTGTTTCCTTGCAATCAACATCTTTCTCTAGTAGAGGATGTTGTCCTTAACACCTTAGAGAGAATCAGCTTATTTTCCGGGCAGTTTCATCACCAGAGGCAAAGATCCAGAGCACTGGGAATCCTGGCGATGGCAGGGGCCGCTGAGAAGGGCGAGGGTGGCTTGGGGACGCAGAGGTCCTCAAACCACAGCCCGTGGGCCACATGAGGTGGTGTGATTGTATTTGTTCACTTTTTTTTTTTTTTACTTCAAAATAAGATATGTGCAGTGTGCATAGGAATTTGTTCATAGTTTTTTTTTTTAAAACTATAGTCCGCCCCTCCAACTGTCTGAGGGACAGTGAACTGGCCTCCTGTTTAAAAAGTTTGAGGACCCCAGCTTAGAGGATGAGCATCGAAACTGTTTAACTCATAGTTTTACTAAGCGCCTGCCTCTTCCTCATCTAATTACACAGTCCTTTTGATATCTGCCTAAACTGAATAGGATTAGATAGGCTATTTTCTTCTTCAAACCAAAACCCACAAAACATTTCAGAGAAAAAGTCAAATAAATAATTTAGTCTTCTAGATTTTCGTGCTGCTGTCCTCCATTGTATTTTTTTTTTTTTTTTAGAGACAGAGTCTCACTTTGTTACCCTTGGTAGAGTGCCCTGGAGTTACAGCTCACAGCAACTTCCAGCTCTTGGGCTTAGGTGATTCTCTTGCCTCAGCCTCCCAAGTAGCCGGGACTTTAGGCACCCACCACAAAGCCTGGCTATTTTTTGGTTGCAGTTTGGCCAGGGCCGGGTTTGAACCCTCCACCCTCGGTACATGGGGCTGGTGCCCTACTCACTGAACCACAGGTGCTGCCCACCTCCATAGTAATTCTTGACTGTGACACTCTTACCATAGCTAAAGTCACAACAATACACCTCTCAGAGGTGCGAGGGCAAGGGGGTGGTGGTGCTGGACCCATCACAGGTGATGCAAGCTCTGTTCCAGTCTCCTTTCTGGACTGAGGAAGATTTTTTTCCCTGTGGACCACACCACCTTAGCCTCACACCACATGCTAAGGAATATGCTGTTGTTTTTGTTTAAAATGGGATTTATAATTTTTTCAGAAACCCATGAAAGGTATTCAGGGCATTTGGGGAGGGACGAGCCAGGGTTCTCTTCAAGAGAGGCTGTCCTATAAAAAGGTACCACCAATCTCACATCAGTGGTCTCGGGCTTGGAAGGATCAGCTTGGTGAGCCAGACTGCATCAGGCGCCATGAAGCTGTACCACCCACCTCCAAAGACATAATCCATGGCTCCCATCACATCCCCCTGGATTGCACCCAAAGGGTTAAATGGCATCCACAGAAACAATCACTGTGGCTCCTGATATTTAGGAACGCAAATATAAGCAAACACAAGTTTCCACTGACATTATTATAAAACCCCTGGTAAGCGACAGCATGAGAAACCCATTTGTACTCACCACTCACACGCCTAGCTGATCTGTGGGCACACTTCCCTTTCTGTGCCCCTCTTCCCTCACTGCCTCCCCCACATCCCAAGCTCTGTTCTTCTGCCTACTCTTCTCTGTTTACTGTTCAAACTTGAACTTTTCTCACTTCAAATGATGCCCCTCCAACAGTAAAAATTCTAGATAACATGTAGCCCATGTTCCGCCTGGAACCATGGTGGCTGCTGGCTCTCACGTTGAGAATATGAGTCCACCTGTATGCTGAATACGAACACCACTGTTATCATGGAATAGCTGGGTGGATTAATGATGACATACGCCAATGACAATAAAACAAATAGGGCGGCTCCCGTAGATCAGCGCTGGCCACATACACCGAGGCTGGTGGGTTCAAACTCGGCCTGGGCCAGCTAAACAACAATGACAACAGCAACAAAAAAATAGCCGGGCGTTGTGGCGGGCGCCTGTACTCCCAGCTACTTGGGAGGCTGACGCAAGAGAATCACTTAACCCAAGAGTTTGAGGTTGCTGTGAGCTGTGACATTAGAGCACTCTACAGAGGGCAACATAGTGAGACTCTGCCTCAAAAAAGAAAGAAAGAAAGAAAATAAAACAAATAAACATTTTCATCTTTGACATATTTATCTGTTAAAAAGAATAATAAACTCAGATGCCAATCAAATGGAGAAGACAGAAAAGACTGGAAAGGCATTTGGCTATGCACCATGGTTAGAATATTTTAAATAATTACTTTATCCTACATTTCCTGTGATAAGCTGGATCAGTAGCTGTCTGCAACTGATCCAGCTTATTCAATCATTCCTTGAAGTCACTACACACAGGCACTAACCTTCTGTAGGTTCAGTTTGAGACAGAGATCTGGCATTTTGCCATCTATGTGCTATCAGGTAAATCTCCTCGTGTCTGAGCCCCTGTGTCCTTATCTCTAAGCCTGACACAATAATGATAATAGAAACAATGTTAATAGTGATGATGACACATGCCCTGCTTCCCTGGTCATTCAGTCAACAAGTATTTGTGGAACCCCTACTACGTCCCAGGTCCTGTTCTCAATGCTCAGGACACACCAGTGGGCAGAACCTCAAAGCTTCCTGCCCTAAGATGATGTATGTTGGGATGGAATGGCCGTGACCATAGTGGGTAGACAGAAAATTGACAATAGCATAATAAATAAATAAGCTCAGGGGGCTGTTAGGAGGTGATAAGTACCAGGGAGAAAATTTGTGGGGTAGAACACAGGGTAAGAAGGATGGGGCGTGGCGGTGGGGTGGCTGGAGGCCTGATTGAGAAAGCAAGATTGAGCAACTCCAGCCAGATGAAGAAGTTGGCCAAGAGGCTCTCTGGGGGAAAGGATCTTCTAAGCAGCAGGCCCTGCTGGGCAGGGGGGCAGCGGCCCAGAGGTGGAAGGGTGCACACTGTGATCTGTGAAGGTCCCCGGTCTGAAGCACTGTAAGGAGAGGTGGGTTGGAAAGGGCGCTGAGGTGGGGAGAGCTTTGGAAGGACCTCAGATGACCGCACAGATAAGCTCACATGATAAGGCATTATTTTTCGTTGTAATCCTTTGCTGAGTTTATTTAGGAAACTGAGTAATTCCTCTTCATCCTCTCCATCTCCTGCCTGCTGGATTCTCGGGTACTAAGAAAGCCCTCACTTCATTACTTCTATTTTTCCCCAGTAGATCTGCAATGCCCTTAAATGAAATAGGATACAGTCCCTGTTCCCAGGTGGGAAAACAGAAGGCAGCTGAATTTTAATCCTGTGCAGACTCCTTTTTACATTCCCCCTGCCATGAAGAGATGGAGGGCTAATGGGAACGGATGCCCGGGCTCGGGTCTGCTTTCAGTCTCACCCACACACAGCTCGCCTGCCTTTAGCAGCCGAATAGAGGTCTGCTGAGGGAAAACTGATTTCTAATCTGATTTGACCAAAATCAACTTTTATAGGTAGATGAAAACCTCACAGCATGAGGCTTGGGAGAAGGAACAAGGTTCTTACTGCTGACATCAGAGCCCAAGCCCAGCTTTTCTCACTGCAGCTAACCTCCTTAGGGGCCGCTGCTTAGCACAAACAGTTCACCGCACCTGCTGTGCCCAAGAACAATAAGCTTAGGCACAGGCAAAATCCTCCAGTCCTTAAGCACCTTAACCTTTCTGTGAGGCAGGAAACCCAACCCGAAGCTGCAGCCAGCAGTTAGTCCAAACATTTTCTAGATGGTTTTACTCAACAATGTGCACGCTGATCATAAATATGAAGAGAAAGGGTAGATTGAAGAGGATGAAATTTTCATTTTCCTTCCTTGTGAATATAGGGAAGGGTGCTACTTTTACAAAAGTGAAATAGATGGTTAGCAGAAAATCTGCATTTTTCTTTTTGGTTTGGAAACACACCTACACCCCCCACTCAAAGATCAACCCAGTTGATCGTATTCATTACAGTATTTGACAATAAGATGGCTTCACTTTGCTGTCACACAACCGCTCAGGTGGACAAACTGATGATGTAGGAGAAGTGACCTACATTTTTTTTTAAAATATGGCCATCACATTTTAAATACGCTTAATGCTTCATGTAGTGCTACTCTGAACAATGCTGTGAGTGGCATTTCCTTTGGTCCAGGTGGTCTGTGGGAAATAGACGTGTGGGAAAAATCCTAAAATGAAACCACAAGCGGTATAAAAATTGGCTAGTTTCCGGGTCCTCCATGAAAAGTAAACAAATTGGGCTTTTCCCACTTAGATCCCTTGCGTAACTGGGGGGAAAAAGCTGTTTGCCAGGCTCTGATAGCTCAGTATTTGTGGGGTATGAACTTGGGGAGTTTATAAAAGAATGTTCCGCCTTCTTTTCTTTACATCTTGTGTAACTACTGAGTACAGATGGGGCAGCCAAACTTCAGGCTTCAATGGTCATGCCAATACACGCAAGCACACGCATGCCAGACAAGTATGCACACACACATCCACACAAGAGAAAGAGATGAGCAGAGAGCTAAAAGACAATTATGGGACCACGTCTGGTTTGATTTCTAAGTTAACTAACAAGGTACAGAGGAGTAGTCCCAGCATGCATTGCACGTATGAATTGACTATGGTCAAATCTGTGGGTAAGATGCAAAGCTCCTCAGGTGCCCAGTGGAAGGACAGTGATAATTGTTTACTGGGACCACAATAGGACATGTCAGCACGCACAAACCTTAGGCAGCTGGCCAAATTTTTATCTTTCAAAGAGCAGGGCTGAGAAAGCTCTGGTGAAAAAAATTTCAAGCTCAAGTACAGCAAACATTTATAATTATCCAGCAAACAATTTTGTTACAACTGTCCTAGAGATGGATGCATTGGGTTTTATAACGGGTGCTTTCACATGCAGAATATCTCATTTAATCATTCTAAGAACAAATGCATTTTAAAAAGGGTATTCGGTTTATGGAGGCTGCTCATTAAGACAAGCTGGCATAGGGTGGCGCCTGTGGCTCAAGGAGTAGGGCGCTGGTCCCATATGCCGGAGGAGGCGGGTTCAAACCCAGCCCTGGCCAAAAAAAAAAAAAAAAAAAAAAGACAAGTTGGCATAACTATTACCACAGACACTGTAGAAATTCTGGCCCATTCACTTTTCAAAATTTTTGTTTCACTAATACATATTAAACACTTGCTATAGGCACATCATTTTGCAGACTTTGTAAATTTTAACAGTAAGAAATATGAGGTGGGTACTATTATGTTCATTTACACATTAGTAAACTGAGGCCTGACGAGGCAAGTAACTTGATCATAGCTCATTGCAATCTCAAATTCCTGGGCTGAAGTGATCCTCTCATCTCAGCCTTCCCAGTAGTTAGGACTGTGAACATGCACCACTATGCCCAGCTGATTTTTTAAATTTGAGGTGGGTCTTGCCTTCCAAAGTGCTCAGATTACAGGTGTGAGCCATTGCACCTAGCTGGCAGAGGGGTTTGAAATTCCAGATCTCTGTATTTATATTTTCCTTATGTTCCATGCTTTTGTCTGGGTCAGTGGTTGTCAAAAAAAGATGTTTACAAAGAATACTCTTTCCATTTTTTTTTTTGAGACAGAGCCTCAAGCTGTCGTCCTGGGTAGAGTGCTGTGGCATCACAGCTCACAGCACCCTCTAACTCCTGGGCTCAAGTGATTCTTCTGCCTCCGCCTCCCAAGTAGCTGGGACTACAGGCTCCCGCCACAACGCCTGGCTACTTTTTGGTTGCAGCCATCATTGTTTTTTGGTGGGCCCAGGCTGGATTCGAACCCCCCAGCTCAGGTGTATGTGGCTGGCGCCTTAGCCGCTTGAGCCACAGGCGCTGAGCCTCTTTCCATGTTTTAAAGGCTTAATTTTAAGGCTTAAGTTTGATCATATGTTTGGCCAAGATATTTACTTTGTAAACAGCTGTGTGTTAATCATACATCCAATGTAAAACTTATCACCACAAATATAAAGAAAAATAAATAAATGGCCCATTGTCTGATAATTCCTTTGGAAATAAGTAAACTGATGCTTTTCTTTAAAAAGCTATTGTCTGATAATTTATTTGGAAATGAGTAAACTGATACTCTTTGGAAGGGGCATAAACAATTTCAAGCGAGGAAGTATCATTTATAGTGCATTGGGCAAAGTGATTCATGCCATTGCCTCCAGGCTCAATATAAGTCCTCTTCAAGTCTTGTTTGTCCTGAGTCTGTTTTTAATCCATGGAAACAAAGACTTTTCCATTTCACTAGACAGTGTAGATGGGCCCAAGATTAAGCAGTCTGCTTGAGCACAGCTGTTTGCTCATACCCTGACTGACAGCTTCATTTAGCATCGTGGGCTTGGGTTTGCAGTAGGATCTCTGTTGAGAAGAGGTTAAGGACAAACATAACATAGAGCTGATACGAGCAATGAAAACAAAATCTTGTTTTGCTGTGTGTCATGAAGAATAGCCTATTATTTCCTGTTACTAGGTGATTGAAAGAACTAGTTGTATCGACGGTTGCCATGGATATGCACTGCTCCAACTGGTCCCAGATTATAACAGGAACCAGACACTGAGTTTAGGAACATCAAGCAAAGGGATTTGGCTTTAGCAATTGGTGGAAGTTTGTGTGTCAGCATCTGAGATCAGTCAAGATGTTCACATATGTCCAGTTCAGACTTAGTAAAAAAAAAAAAAAATGGATAGTCAAAACCGTAATTATGGGTTTTGAAATCCAAGAAATGGATTTGCCCTCAGAGAATAATAGTAATAATGGCAGGTGTACAGGGGTGGGTGGGCAGAGCAGTGCCAATAATGTCTTCATTGCAGTGTTCTTTTCACGTAACTAATTAATTGATGTAGTTTTGCTTCTTCCTTGTCTGGGTCTATCTCTAATCTATGTTTCCAGGGAACTGACGTAGAATATTGATGCATGGGCAATTAATTTGCTCTAGTTTCAGATTTAAAGAGATACATTTAAGGTTACTTCCATCTTTTTTTTTTTTTTTTGGAGACAAAGCCTCAAGCTGTTGCCCTGGGTAGAGAGCTGTGGTATCACAGCTCACAGCAACCTCAAACTCTAGGGCTTAAGCAATTCTCCTGTCTCTGCCTCCCAAGTAGCTGGGACTACAGGCGCCCACCACAACGCCCGGCTATTTTTTGGTTGCAGTCGTCATTTTTGTTTGGCGGGCCTGGGCTGGATTCGAACCCGCCAGCACAGGTGTATGTGGCTGGCGCCTTAGCTGCTTGAGCCACAGGCACCGAGCCAGGTTACTTCCATCTTTGTGAGCATTTGTTAGTGTGAAATACTTAGTGCTCAAGACTGGAGTTACTTTAGACTCTGGGATTCTATTTCTGCAGAATCTTCTGGCTGGGCAATCCATAGCTAACCTAACTTAAGATACTATACACATGTAAAAATAATGGAATTGCATTTTTGAAATTGTATAACTCAGATTATTTTGTTAATTCAGATTCATTTGGTATTTAAGATGACTAAAATTGAGGGTTTTACTAGATGATATTTTTAAAAGTAGATTTGCTGGGAGGGCAATATTCATAATTTTTTGTTTCTCTCTACCTGAGAGAATCTTGGGGCAAATTAAGTAGAATTTGGGCCATTACGACATGATCCGTTATCTACTGGAGAAAGAAGATCTGGGTACTAAATGTCCACAGAATGGTCAGTGAATCATTTGAGAGTAGGGGAAAGCTATTCAATTGCAAATAAAATACAGTACTGATCCCAAATACCTCCAGGATGGGAAATGCCTTTTATAGTCTATCTTTTAATCTTTCACATTCTCTTTCTTTCCTTTTACTTCATCATCTTGCATTTGGTCTTTCATTTCCTTGCTTATTTTTGGAGAGATTGTGAGCTAAATTTTCTGTTTCACCTACATAACAATATTAGTCATTTTGAGGTGGCCAGAAAGTCTCTCCACTGTGTGTCCTACAGTGTTCCCCAAAAGGGAAGCCTGTGGCATCTGTTGGAGGTTCAATAGGAGAATTCTCTCCTCAACAGACTATTGATCTACACCATTTCTTGTCTCAGTCCACATTCTGCCAGATCCAGGAACACACAAGAGAGAGAACACAGGACCCAGACTCTGGACCCAGTGGATGAACTCTGCTCTGTCATTAGCTGCATGTAGCCTTTGGCAAGTTGCTGAAACTCCCTGGCTCAGTTTCTTTAACTATAAATTAGGTGATGATTGTGGCTACTTTAAGAATCTTGTTACAAAGATAAATGAGTTGTTGATACACGTAAAGCTTTAGTACAGTGCCTGCCATGCGGTGGGCCCTTAGTTAAGTCCTGGCCATTTCTGTGGGAGGCCCTATAATTTGGAGGCTCAGGGTGCAGGCTTCAGAGCCAGCGGCCAAGTTTCAAAATCTGGCTCTGCCTCTCAAATAGCTGTGTATGTTAGGCAAGTTACTGATCTGGTCAAATATGAACTATATGAACTTTGTGAGAATAGACCACTGTTGACTTACAGAAATGGCAATTTCACAGGGTTCCATACAACAAATAGGTAATATTCTTTGCACTTCAGCTTTCTTACCCATTAAACATAGGGGCAACAATCCTATCTGATAGGATTATTGTGGGGATTAAATGAATTAGCAGCCATCAAGCATAGAGGACAGTGTTTGATATGCAGAAAGTGTTATTTGCTATTGTTGTTTTTATTACCTTTGCATTTCATTTCTGCCTGACAGACTTTCCCCAAGAATAGCCTGTTCATTAATCCCTTTTCGCTTCTGTCAATCAGCCTTTCTGTGTTGCCACCAGTGTCCCTCTGCTCCTTATAGCCTGGTCTCAGTTCATCTGATGGGCCCGCCCACTCCGTTCCTCTGCGTCCACCCTGTCTCCTGGCACTTGTGCACCCACCTGAGGCCTTACGTCAGCTGGCAGAGGTTCCATGTTGATCTTGTCTTCTTTGTATGTTGACCTTGGAGTTCTGAGGGCTCAGGATAGATGCAACACTTCTTCCACCTTAACTGTCTTTTCATATGATGATTATTTTATAATTTTTAGAAAAATTCCTTATTCAAATGTGTGATTCCATAGGCTTTCCTATGCTTCTTTTTAAAACAGACTTTAAGAAAACTTAAATAATTTTATATAGAAAAGTTGCAGAGATAGTACAGAGAGTTATGGTTCTGTACAACCCTTACTTAGCCAGTCTCCATTAATGTTAAAGTATATTTACCAAAACTAAGAAATTTGTTTGCTCATTACTATTTCCACGATACTATTAACCAAATTCCAGACTTGATTCAAATGTTCATTAGTTTTGTACTAAAATCCTTCCTGATCTCACATTGTGTCTAATATATCTTAGATATATATATCTAATATATCATCTTAGTCTTCTCCGGGTTGTGACAGTTTCTTAGTCTCCCCTTCTTTTTCATGACCTTGACATCTTGAAAAATACTGGCCAGGTATTTTGTAGAGTGTTATTCAATTTGAATTTGTTTGATTTTTTCTTTTCCTTTTTATGATTAGACTGGGGTAATGGACTTGGGAAGGATATCACAAAGTTGAAGTTATTTTCTCATTGTATCATATCAGCCCGTAAATTATACCAAGATGACTCCTCACTGGTGACATTAAACTTGATAACTTAATGTTATTTAACAAAGAGAAATTTTTATATACAATTCTTGTATGTTAAAGTTACCACGAGACCATCCAAAGCTAGTAAACATCTAGATTCCTAAAATCACAGCGCTTTGAAGCAGTAAACAGGCTTGTTCAGTTGTTTTTAGTCTCATCAGATCCAACACACCTTTTTTATAATAAATATTTTCTACAGCTTCCTTTTCTCATCTGAAATGAAATTTGTAGATGGTATAATTTCCCTGTACACATAATCACAGGAAAATCAATATAAGGCCCTAATTTTAATCTAAAGGGGAAATAATATTGATTTACAATAAAATAATGATTTCAATATACAAAGATCCCAGGCATGACCCTTCCATAAGCCATAGGGAAGCGGTCAGATGCTTCCACCTAAATGAAGAGTTCCCTGAGGAAGGTAGACACAAACGCAGAAGAACGTAAGGCTGACAATGAGCAGCATTGTCAACGGGGAGTAGGTTTTCTAAGATGGCGAACAACCCAGGGGAAATTTCCAAAGCAAACAAAATACCACCTCCCTCAATTTTCACGGTGGTTTCATTCCTGGAAAAATACACGGCTTATTAAAAACATGCGAAAATATTGTGCATTTAAAAGTAAAATGGAGTTCGGTTCAGATAATCATAACCAGGTTTGCCACCGACGTGAATGTCTGCTGGGACACTGGAAAGCTGTGTGGATAGAAAATAAGGCTTCACTGTGGGAGTGTCCTGTGCACTGCAGGACACGCACCTGACTGGGGCCCTACCTACTCAATGCCAGCAGTGTCCCCCCAGTCAGAGAGGGAAAGCAAAAGCCCCCCTCAAATTTCCAAGATAAAATTTCCGAACCCTGGGGGCCATGCTGTGCCCCAGTCAAGACAGCACTGGTGTAATTTAAGTCTAATCAGTTTATTTCATAGCCAGGACCTGGGTCAGATCCACATAGCCAGCACATTAGGGCAAACCAAACCTAGAAGTCAGGTTTGCAAGCTCCTAATCTTCAGGACGTGGAGTGTGCTGAGTCCTCAAAAATACCTGGTAAACCTTGGATTGATGCTGGAATGTGGGTTAAACCATCCAATTCATGTCAGATGCACACACAGACACAAGCATGCACATACACCCCGCCACCACTAATGACACAATCGCCAACTCAGTTCCTGCACAAAATCCTTTATAGATTTCCCATTGAACATAGGAGAACATGTAAAACCTTACACCAGCCTAAAAGGCCTTGCACAACCTGGCCCTCATCTGCCTTCCAAGCTTTCTTCTGTACCATTTCCTCCCTGCTGGTCTTCACTCAGTTACTGGCAGGAGGAGTTACTCTCTCTACTGCCCCAGGGCCTTGGCACAGACTATTCCCCCAACCCCCACCCCAGCCCCGGGCTCTTCTCCTACCTTTTGCCTGGCAAACTCCTGCTCATTCTGCATAGCTCTGCTTAAAAGTCATTTCTTCAGAGAGCCTTTCTGAGTCCCCAATTTGTCTCCTCAATAGATGTTCTCATAGCCTTCTGTATTTTCTCGATCACCACACACTCATCAGAGCTTTGTTTCAGTACTTATTTGTGTGATGCTGGGTTTGATATCTCATGCCTTTACTATACTGTGAGCTCCCAGGAGTTCATGGTTTTACTCATCACTAAACCCCAAGTACACAGTACAGTGCCGGGTACAGAGTCGGTTCCAAGTGCTTGCTGAATTCATGAATGGATGAATAATTGGGTTAGCTGCCCAGAATGACTTTCAGTCTGGAAGGCTGACAAAAAGGGGGAAACACAGTCATGATTTTTCATGAGGAGCAGCAGCATAATACCTTGGTTCTATTTGCTGTGGAGAGAGAGAGGGATGCTATTTGAGACTGCTTGCTTTGCCTTAGTTGTTTCAATGGGCTTGGTTTTACATGAACACGATGGAGTAGAGGTGTCTAGAAGGCACTTCCCTGTGCAGACTAGTGAGGACTCTTGCATCTATCTGTCTGGAGCTGGCTTCCCAGCTGGAAGGCTCTGGAAGAAACGAAAGCTTTGCAAACTTCAGCTTTATCAGGCTCCAAACCTCCTGGTGCCTCCACTTCATCTTTCCACTGACACTTCCAGTAACATCTGACCTCTGAGTAGCCCTTGACATTGTGACTTTTGTTTCACTTTTCCCCAAACTTTGATCTTTGGCCATCACTTTTGTTAATTTGGTACATCTGCAAATCAGCAGTGCTGTTATTAATTAATGTTTTTCTTTGAATATATCACAAGCTGACATTAATGCAGATTTTAGCTTCATCATACATAATTATATGCATGAACTCCTGTATTTCTTGGGCTTCTCTATTCATTTGGGAAGGAATGCTCTTTTTCTTAGCAGGGTTGCTGCGTGGGAGGCACACCGAGGCAAACCTCACTGCTGTCCTCAATCTGTTAAGGATACTGAAGAACAGACAGTTTCAGTAACTTCCACAAGGTCACCCGGTTTGCAGAGATGACAGAATTGGGATTCAGTGCCTGACTCCTGGCTCTGTCCTGGGCTTTCCCTGTCACACTAACTCAAGCCATTCTTTGTTTTTGTTTTTTCCTTTTATTCCATGTTAGAAGGGTAATGTGCTGATGTAACAAGGCTTGCGGGAGGCACATGTTACACAGGTGTGCGAAAACCCAATCATCACACTCGTGAACTACAAATGGATCTAAAACCAGTCTTCACTGAGTTTTCCACCCCGACCGAACACTGCACAACTATGGACTGGTATTGGATTAACAATGACTTCCAAAAGCAAACATGTCCATAACATTTCTTTCCCGGAGTATGTTATATCCCATGTGGTGTTGCTGACATCTTGGGGCTAATGCTTTTTAGCTGCCTCTTCCCAATTTGTAATCTTCTGACCCACCTACAGGCTGTGTCTCATTTGCAAATGCTTCGTTCTTGTTTGCATTTCTAAGATGCTCACAGTTTTCATGATGAATGCCATCCTGACTCTCCTCTTGGGAGGTACAATGTATTTTTCATGCTACAGAGTCTAACTCATTCATGATGGGTGCTTCTGAGACTATCCAAGATGTCACCTCGGTGCCTTAGAAACCCTTCTGAGCAGCTGCAGGATGGCTCCCTTCTGGATTTCCTTTTTCTCCCACTGGCTTCCGGGAGATTCTCTACCCTCCCTCTACCCTACTATGGTGGTATGCTCTTTCCTAAATAGGTGCAGAGCTGCTAATTCTGTCCTTAAATCCAGTCCTAATTTAAAATTAAGACACGTATTTGAAGGCAGGCATCCACCTTGGCATATCACACCAACCCGAGCCGCTGTTGATCTCACACATCAGTCACACTGGCATTCTTTCTGATCCCAATTGAACACGTCAAAATCATTCTTACTACATGGCCTTTGCCCTTGCTGTTCTCTCTGGAATGCTCTCCCCCCACTTATTTTCATTTTTCACATTTCAACTCAATGTTACCTCATCAGGCCCTTTGCTGACCATCCTGAGTAAGATTGTACCCTCAGCTCCTCATCCCAGTAACTCCTTATCCTGCTAGTTGGATTTATTTTCTTCCTGGAAGTTTTTTCTGCCCCAAGGTGTGTTGTTTATTTATTTACTTATTGTCTATCTCCTTCCTGGCCCTCTCCCTCCTTCCCAGGAGACTGGAACTGCTGTGAATGGAATGCCAAGGTCTCTGTTGTTTACCGTTTTCTCTCTCATGTCTAATGGGGCGCTTGGTAAGTGGTTGCTAAGTAAATAAATGCATGAAACAGTCCAGGCCCTGCAGTGAGGTGCAGGGAAAAGAGCAAGTCTCTGGAATCAGATGGAAGCGGCCTTCTGTTATAACACAGAAGGTGAGGAGCAGGGGCCCAGGAGTCAGATGGGCCTGGGTTCGTGTGCAGCCTCTGCTGCCACCTGGCTGAGTGCCATGAGCAAGTTCTTTCTCCTCTGTTCTCTATGACCATCAGCAGTAAATCAGGACTAATGAGTCACCGTATGTCACGTGCCTGGCCCTGTGCCAGTCACTGTAATAGGATTTTAACAAAATGCTAATTGACTTTCTTTCCCTAGAAATGTCAGAAGAAACTCATGCAACCCAAGACACGGCCTTTGTAACACACTTGATAGTTAATAGAGAACTCAGGCCTCCTGTCTTCAGCACGATCTGCTTGTATACACAACTGCGGTACACCTTGCAGAAAGTAGTGACATTTCCAGCACTTGGCTATCTTCTATAGACTTCTGATAGGGTGTATAATCTTAAATCCACCAACAAGAATCCAGTCTTTTCGTGCCTGACCTGTTTGATGGCGGCGTCCCTGCCCTGTATATTCAATGACTTGGTGCCAAATGGAGGTGCACGACCACGTATACAGCTCCTTCGGTGGCTGAACATTATGTTCCTCAGGTGGCCTTAGTGGCTTTGAAGTACTTGTCAGCCACTGGCTTTCCTGTAACAGTACTGTAACCACTCAGTTCACAGTGACATTTTACTTTTGAAGTTCTTGTTCAGAATATTAAAAAGGGCAGGCAGCGACTTCATCCCTTTGCCTCGGGGACTGTGATTTTATAAAGCTAGCCAGTGGTCTGCTCCGGAGAGAGACACTGGCTCCCGTGAATGTTTAAATACTGCTTTGAATCTGGCCCAGTGCTGGTAAAACCTGTTTTGAATTTGGCCCCGAGGGGTTCATTTGCTCAGTAAACATAGTAACGATGGAGTCCGCTTCATTCCAACTGATGAGCTGAGGGAGTGAACTGATTTACCAGGCTGTCTGAGGTCACTCGGGTCACTGTCTTTGTCAGTGAATGATGGTGCTCTTCTTGCAGTTTGGCTGGGGCTGGGTTTGAACCCGCCACCCTCAGTATATGGGGCCTGCGCCCTGCTCACTGAGCCACAGGCGCCGCCCATGATGGTGCTCTTCTATCAGAAAAAAAAGAAAAAGGAAAAAGAAAAGGCTGGATCTCTCAGATACAAACCTGGAAGGGAAGTTTTAAAGTTTGCTGGACTTCACTTGGGTCAGGAAAATATTTATGAATTTTGACGGACAGGTGCAGGGCCCTGGGTTCTTCTCATTCTCTGTAGTAATAATCATAGCTGGATTTACTCTATCCGAAACTGGTACCAAGAGAATGCATCAGGACCTATTGGTGTTTGTCACATGGGCCATGCCGACACCATCACTGCACGATGTCCTAACTTGGTCTTTGGTCTGAAGAGAGAGTTAGCAGAGCAGAGGGAGATGTTGCAGGACTCTGAACAGACTGCCAGGTGGGGACCAGGGAGACTGCCCAGCTTTCGTTTGTAAGGACGTGGGGCCTTTTCAGATCTGCCCTGTGGGATAGTTTACATGTCAAAGCAACTATATTGTGACTTTTTTTTTTTTTTTTGAGAAGCAACAATAAGGAGTTGAATTCTGGATTCAACTGGACAGGTCAGGTTTCCTTGCTATGAGACACTGACATCCGGGTTGGTCGTGTCTGTCTGGAGAGGCTGCCCTGTGGGCCGTAGGATGTTGAGCAGCATACTGGCCTTCTCCACAAGTTGCCGCTGGCATCCTACAAGCCGTGACAACCTGGCACTGCCACATGTGTCCTTGCTGGGTAGAAGTTGAGGGTGGGGGTGGGGCGAACAATTGCTCCTGGCTGAGAACCAGTGGGGCAGATCTTCACTGGGACAGATAATTTTATGGTCACAAAAAAGTCTCCTGAGAGTATTCCACTTTCTCTTGTCTGTCCTGGGGCCTTCCAGACCTTTGAATCTTTTGGAGAATAGATTTTTAATGTGGATGAACTAATGGTAAAAAAAGGAAAAGGTGAGAGAGGATGGGATGTGGGTGCATTAACTCCTCTCCCCTCTTTTCCTTTCTCTCCTCTGCATCTCTGTTGGTCTTCTAGAAAGGGAGAGATGGTGTGGAGAGGAGGAACCTGGCTGCAGTTAGGAGGAACTTGGCTACAGCTGTGTGCTGTCGACTGAACCAGGGGAGCCTGAGGCTGGAAGAAGAGAGGAGCCCTGATGTTCAAGTTCAGGCGGCATCAGCTTCCTGCAGGCCGTGTAGATGATGGCATTCAGAGGGAAGCTGGGCATCCGCCAGGACCCTTGGCAAAAGTGCAATGTAGGCAAAGTTGTTTCTGCCGCCACGTCTGTTTCCGAGAACTCTTCATGCCCTGTCTCACTTTCCCTGCCCTCCAGTCAGTCAGTGGCCTCCGGTGGCCTCTGGGTGCTCGTAGTCCACCTCCCCTAGGCTGAGCCATCAGCTTCCACTTTACGTTATCTGCCCCCATTCCAAAGCTCCTTCCCTGGATGCTAATTTCAGCTATTTTGGGGGTTAAGAGGACGGCTTCTAAGACTTCACTAAGGGGAGAAGAGTCAGCAGGTCAACTTGTTCAGGGGATGTTTTGACTCTTGAAAGAGGAGCTTGTTATTCCTCTTGTACAAGATGTTTTGGGACAAAAGGCTTTTCTATGGCTGATATAGTTTCCCTGAAGTGAGCACTATGGCTGGATATTTTTTCCAGCCACAATCTCTGCACTCCTTGGTCATACCTATGAATTTCATAAATTAGAGCTTTCATTGAGAAAGGCACTGTACATGAGGTGAGTTGCAAATTTCCCATAAGAAAAGATCTAAATCCTTTTGCCTGACATACAAAGCCCTTTATAAGAATTTGCCTTTTGAACCTCTTCTCCATTCATTCCCTCAAATAATGGTGGGAAAGATGGGTGCAGACCTTGACCCCAGTCTCTCCCATAGATGTATGTAGTCAAGTGGCCAGTGGGGGGGGGGCGGGGAGCACACAAGAAATCAGCCAATGACAATGTGGTGTCACACGTTAACCCAGGGTGGGTACAGTAGGGTTGGGAGCACCTTGAATGTGGAACTGACCTGGGGGATCACTGCTGGCCGGCCCAGGGAAGAAGTCCCACGTGCTACACTGGGCATGTCCCATCACACCTCTGGCTTTGAATGTTACAGTCCCTCTGTCCCTCATTACTGTCTGAAAAACTTTTAATGTCCTTTGGGATCCAGCTTAACTGTTACCCCCCAGGAGACGTTCTCTGACCACACGTTGCCTTCCCTTGCTTTTCTCTGCTTTGCCATAGCCTCCCCTGCCTTCTTGCCAAATTTAAGTGTGTTTTTCCCTTTGAGCTAAGTCTTTATACATCACCTCTATGGAAATACACTTATATCACACTGGTTTGTTATTTACTTGTCAATCTTCTCCAGTACCTTTCTTAAAAACCTAGGTAATGAATATGTCTCTGTTCAACCCCCAGCTCCTTCTGTGTGCCTGGCACACAGAAGTGCTTAGCAAATGTCATTGAATGAATGAACCTATTCAAACTGGAATCTAGAAAATGTAATAGCGGGATGTCTCCTTTACTCATTTTTGTATTAGGTTGGAAGATATATATACCAAAAACTTCATAAGACATATGTGTCTGGTACAAAATGAAAACTCACATAACCACAGTCTGGGTCAAGAAGTAGCTTCTTCTATTCTTAACTCATCACTGGATGTCATATACTTGAATTGAGTGTGTCACTAAAAAGAAGACTCAACATTCTTCATTTGACCTGAAGTTATTGGGGTCTTCTTCCAAGCCAGTACTCATCTTGAACGTTAGAGCTGATATTTTAGATGCCAAATATTTGGCCAAAAGCCAAGCAATTCAGTGGAACATCAGTTGGCAGGCATGGCCTGAAATCTAGCTTCAGGGAACTATTTGCTCCACTGGACAGTATCTTGCAAAGGATCTTGAGCTCCTTCCTTCCTTCTGCATATGGAGGTTGTGGGCTTACTTGGAGTCTGTCACATCTAAGGAAAAACAGTGAATGTGTGAACCTCGCTGGGATTATCTACCCTACAATAGTTAACCTGTGTGAAGATCAGCCTGTTTGTTGGTTGCTGTCGATAGAGATCAAAGTCCTGCCAGATTGTTCAGAGGAGGTGTACTCTGCTCTGCTCTGAGTGGAAATCAACCTCCTGCCTTGTTGCATTTGGTCAGAACACTGTGCCTTTGGAGTAGCTGTGGTTACCGGATGCATGGCAACCACCTCCAGTGTGGTGCGGCTCAGAGCTGGGGGAGATCTCTGCACCGGCCTCATCTGGTCCCACGGCCCAGCTGACACAGCTCTCTCCTCCCTCTTCTGCTGCCCTTAACAGCCCAGGGCCAGCCAGCCTGCCCACCTGGCTTCCTTCCTTCTTTTCCCCCTTCCCCCTTCCTTTCTCCCTTCTCGGCCCCTTCTCTTCCCCCTCTTCCTTCTAGCTGCCTAATCCCCACACATGTACTAAAATAATGACTTGTTTGATGGGTATTTCTTAAACCTGGCTGCAATTTTCTCCCTGAATACAAATTTAGCCCATTTCAGGAGCTTATCAACTCTAGAATCCTGTTTGATTTCACTTCTCTGTCTCCCTCCTCCTCCCACCTCGTGCAGGTGTATGTGTTTCACGAATCTATAATCACTACATTTAATTTAATTTCAAATTTTAAATTCTTTTATAACAAACTTAACTCCTTTTCATCATCTCCACTGACATTTCAGACACTTTGATTTTTCTAGTTTCTTTATATGTAGTCCCTGAAATCTTTTTGTTTGTTTGATTGATTGTTTAAAGCAGGTAACATCATTCTCTAGCCTTTGCTTCAAGGAGTTTAATTCATGTACCAAGTATTTTCTGAGAACCTATACTGTGCCAGGCATGGTTTGAGATGCTGGAGATTCAGCAGTGAACAAGGAGATGCATGTGGACCCTGCTCTTGTGGAGGTGGAATTCTAAACAAATTTTATATTCTAAAACTGAATGATCCAACGCAGCAGTCAATAGTAACATGTAGCTTTTAAGTTAAAATCTAAGTGTAATAAAAAATTGAGTTTTTCATTCACACTGACCACATCTCAAGCACTCAGCAGCCACATGTGACCAGCAGTTATGGTATTTGACAGCGTATATCTAGACCAGTTGCATTACAGTAGATCCTATTATACAAGGTGTTCTGGAGTACCATTCCAGGAGTCTAAGAAATCTCTGTAGCCACACTGTGAGATGATTATGTTCACATAAGGTCATGATTACTTCACATATAATCATCCCCTTGAAACATGTAAACTATGTCTAACCTGACTGGAGCATATGGTTTTATTTTTGTTTTGAGTACCTTGTTTTTACATATGAGATGGTTAAATTAGTGTGATGGGATCATAATTTGAAATACTCATCTTCCCTTCCAGCATTTCAAGCAGGTACTGGCTCTACCCATCATCCTAGGGGAAGGAAGATTGTAGGGCAGAACCCAGAAATAGTCCTTGAGTCTGTCTGGCTGCTTTTGTGGTCCAAATGTCCAAGCTCTTAGGGACTCTAATAGAGTATTTGTAGAAGGGACAACAGAAAGGAGGATTTGAGGAGTAAATAAAAATGTCTTGGCAGAAACAGAGTTGGAAGAGAAAGAGAGTCTGCACACACACATGAGGGTGTATATGAGGGTGCATACCAGTTTGCACATGCTTTGTGGGCTGAGGCTGCCTGGTGTCCCTGGCACTCCTGTTGGCAGTAGCAGGGTTCCAGAGAGAGGAAGTGTCTGGAGTTTGGGACAATGGACATAAAGGGTCATATTCATTGGAATAATGGCTACTTCAGCTGTAAACACATGATTCACCAGCTACAATCTGTCCCTTCCCCCAATCTTAATCTACACTAAAGGAAGATAGAAAGGGTGGGTCTGAGGTGGTGATTTTTCCCCCAGCTCAGGGAGATGAGTGTTCCAAAGTGAAAATAAATGCAATTATAATAAAAAAGTAAAGTTGATTTTCTGGCAGCCTCTGCATCTATGGTCTACAAGCCATGCTCACAAGCAGTGTGGTTTCATTCTTTAGACACTAATTCAACAACAGTCTTCATCTTCTCCTTTGCTCTATTTTATTTATGTCTATATTATTCTATTGGTCGAATAACATTTCTCCTGGGAAGTAGTGCACAAAGTAGTGTCATCTTCTGTATTTGGAGAAAACTTCAAATATTTTTGGAAATTGATTCCATTCAGGAAACTCTGACTTCACATGTTCTTCAACTGCACTCAGTGGGAAGGAAGTCAGGGCAATTTCATGACCAGATGATTTAGGCCACGGATTAAGTCTGACCTGCCTCATGATTTTGTAAACAAGTTTTATTGGAACAGAGTCATGCCCATTAGTTTACTTACTGTCTATAACTGCTTTTGTGGTAAAATGGCATCATTGTGTAGCTACAACAGAGACCATATGGCCCCACAATATCAAAACCAAGAAGTTTGCTTCTATTATAGATGAGGACTGTCTAAACTGTCTAAACATTCTAAACAGAATCTTCCTTTCAGATTATGCCCCTTCAGAGCAGAGATTTGAGAAAAGTGGTATAATTGTAATAAATGTTTCAGCTTCAAGGATGACTTTTTGAAGTGATGATTGGGAACATAATGCCCTGAGTGACATCCATTAATCTCAAGTATTAAAGAAGTACAAGGTGCAATGTAGTCTCTGTCAGCTGGAATAAGACAGAATCTTATCTCTTTATCTTGTTAATACAGATGACTAGATCAGTCATCTGCTTTATATATAATTGGGGCTCCCCATGGCTTTCCACTCTGCTCTGTGAGGAAGGGTCTTGAGCCTCTATTACAAATGATGTCAAGTTGCATCTGACGAAACTTGGAGCCTGAGTGCTTATTTAGATTGATTTCTTCCAGAAGTGACCCTAAATGAAAGCTTCAAATGAAGGTGATTAGTCAAGAAACTGCTCCAAAGAGAAACTGGATAGTAAGCAGAGGAAGCTAAATAGGAAAGGGAAAAAAGTCAAGAAAAGTGCAATTTCAGATGAAGCCTGAGCCTTTGCCTGATTCCATGGGTATCTCCAGGGTATGAACCATACGTCACATGTAGGAAGGTACTTTGCAGTCCTGAAGGTGGTAGTTCTTTCCATGTTAACAACAGCCAATGAAATTAGGTTTGTATACTCTCCATGTCCTTCTCTTCACAACAGGCAATGACAGAGGATGAAATTCCTTGAACATACACAGAAAAGAAATCCCCCCAAACGTGAAGCTTTCTGGGTGGAGAAGAGGCTCCAATAGCTCAAAGGCAATTATCAGAAGTTCATGGCGTGAGTTCCCGCATTAAAGGATGCAGAAACTGGAAGATGAGTAAAGTGGGGGTTGGGAGGGTAATGTGGACAGAGAACCAAGGGTATCTGCCTCAACATCGAACTGGTATCTTCTCCACCAGTGTTTATTATATGTGATTTGAGATTATAATACAATTTAAATTATTCATGTCATTTCCATAAAATAGATCCTCCACAGCATGGCAGAAACTTCCCTTTCCTTTT
Source organism: Nycticebus coucang (assembly GCF_027406575.1). Lineage (NCBI taxonomy): Eukaryota > Metazoa > Chordata > Mammalia > Primates > Lorisidae > Nycticebus > Nycticebus coucang. Next base: position 81,206,555 of record NC_069781.1, read on the forward strand.
CATTATCCTTTTACTTTTCTTTCAAAAGTAAATTACAATAGAACCTTCATAGTTGACCACCTCCTTAAGTTGACCTAATTTCATAGACCAGACATGTATCACACACACATATCAGTACAGTAGGCCTCATTCCTTATGTCGACCACCTCCGTACATTGATCAGTTTGTTACAGTCCCTTGGATGGTCAGCTTATAGAGATTCCACTTTATTTCTTTAAGGGAAAACAAAAATCAGCCACTTTTTTGTGGGAGGGTCTCCCTTTTTATGATTAAAAAGGTAAACAATTCAAAAATCTCTTTGAAATTGCAATCAGTGTAACCTGGCTTATTGGACCCTCAATGAATCCCCAACAATAAAAAAAAAAAATAAAAACAAACAAACAAACAAACAAAAAAACCCAAAAATCTCTTTGAGACTGTATTATTTCTCCTGTAATATCTCATGGGGATATATCCAAAAAGTTCTCTGCTTACTTGCGAAGTAGTGTTTCTTTTGTTTGAGTTAAGTCTACTTCTTTCATATTTCAAAGGATTATCCACTGAAGTACACTTACTTAGATTTGGGACTCATGTCATGCTCACTGTATCCACAGAGAAATCCACTCTGGGAACTCATATATTTCAGGCACATTCAGTTTATCTTTCCAGAGTGATGAGTCCTAATCTTCCCGATTTGTCCTCAGTTTGCAGCTTTGTATTCATTCCTTAATGGTTAGGTTGTTCTTTGTTGGCTCAGTGCGTTTATATTTTCTTTGGGGGTAGAGTGATCAGAATTATACTTGGTACCCCAGGCATAGATACATTATAGCTTTGGATTAGGTAAAAACAGCCCCTCACATTTTGTTTTTAATACTATTCTAGAATGTTTAGAATAGTTTTGAGTTGAATTACACATCATACCAGTATTTCTAGTATCCAACCTATAGTGATTATCTCTCCTTACTACCGTTAATTGCACTCAGCTAGAGTATACTATTTCTTGATGAATAAGTTTATCCTATTTTACTTCAAAAGTATTAACATTTATTTAATAAATTAAATAAATTTTATTTTTAATTATTATTTTAAAATTCATTTAAACCTTTTATTTAATCATGCTTAGTAAATCTTACTGGCTACTTTTCTACTGACACACACATGAATTTTTCTGAAATCCCTCACTATTGGCTTAGTATTTAGCATTAATATAGAGATAGACTCTTCTCTAAATCTTGTGGACTCCCATCACTATTGCACATGCTAACGAGGACAAGTTCCAACATAGTTTTAAGAAAACTCTATGGATCTATCTTTATTCTAACAAGTAAACTTTTTTTTCTCTTTCTCCCCTCAGTAATAAGTTTGCTCCCCACAGGTGACAAAATAGTCCTAACAACAGGATATTAACTTTTCTCCTCTAAGTATAAATTTTGGGGGAAGTGGTAGAGAAAGTTTAAAGAATTTTAAATATATCATAACTGCTGATGCTTTATTTTCCAGAGGGTTACCTAGGACTGACTTTGGGAATTTGCAGTAGAATAGAAAAAGCACGGGCTTTGGAATCATTGAAAGACTTAGTGAACCAAAAGGGCTCTGTTAAAGGCAGAGTCAGAGGTTAAAAATGGTCAGGATGGGCCAAGCACTAAAATCAATTATAGGCCAGTCTTGAAAAGGTTAAAAAATGGAATATTTGAAGGTACCATCAAGAACTAATTTTTGTGAAAGGTGGTGAACGGCGCTTCACGGGGCACTGCTGGTTTCAAAGGGAGAGACTCCTTTGAGTAGGAGAATTCTCTAGCCATTTGGGATGGTTCTTCTTCAGGATCTGGTTACTCTTCTTATTACACAAAGTCTCCAGTTCCATCCTTTTAGGGCTAGATATCATTAGCCTCATGTGACCTCTTATACTACTAGGGGTCTGGTCCTTGGCTGCCGCAAACCTCTGGCTGTGTTACTCCTGCCACTCTTCTCCTCCTTATCACCCTCCATTCCTGCAATGAGAGCTCCTCCAGCCGTCCGTCCTCCTCTCTGCTACTGTCCTCACACGAGGCTGGGCTTTTTGCCTCCTGAATTTTCTCATCCCTGTTCCCTTTTCCTCCATTTCCCCTAAGCTTTCCAACCACCTTTATTTTCAAACACCAACTCCTGTGTTTTCCCATACTTTTATGAGCCCACTTCCCCATTTTCTTGCCTTAATTGAAACCTGCTTTGCGGCAAGGTACCGTTTCTTTGCAACCTTCTCAAGTGGAAGACACAGTCTCCTACACCCACCATTGTGGTTCCCAGAAGAAATGTCTACACTCTCCCTGATACTCTTGGCCTTTTCCAAACCACAGTTTTTCACTCTTGTGCAAAATGTCCTCTCTCCTTTGAGTTTTAGGTCATCTTGATCAAAGTCTTAGTGTTCACACCTTCTCCTGTCATTATTATGAAAAACTTCAATATCTATTAACAAACCCAGAACAATCCAGCTTCAAGATGACTGACCTCAATGCTAGCCTATTCTAGAACATATTCTCATACCTACATCTGACCTTATTATTATTCTATGTCTTACCCTTTAATGCCAGTTTACCATTCTCTGATCACAGCATTTGAATCATCACAGCTATCAGGGTCCTTAGTTAATGCAATTGCTATTCAGGCTAGAAATCTAGCCCTTTGATCATTCTTTCTCCTACTAGGCTCTTAACCGATATTATAACTTTACTTTCTTCTCCCTTCATCTTAGGTCTTGTAGTGTATGACTTTAAGAACCTTTGAAAGCATCTCCAAAAGCCCTAGTCCCCTTTCTCTGTGCTACAAGTACAACAAAGACCCAATCTTGGATTAATGCAACCATTTGCCTTTCCTGATACTTTATCTGGGCTATCGAGTCTTGACTGAGAAAACACACAAACGAATTATGCAAGTAAGGGGCCCTATGCAATCCTATGATATGTACCAAGTCAGTGACATCTCTCATTATAAGATATCATTCTTCTTCTCAAAGCTCTGCTTCATCCACACTTTCTCTGCCCCTCCTCCCCTACCAATATAACCCTCTGTCCCTCTTCCTCACTAAATGTTTTGCCTTGCTCATTATTTACTCCTAAATCACTGTAATTGGTTCTTTCATTCACTACTGAAATAAAAATTCTCTGGCAAAAACCACTAGTGACTTCTTAAAGGACTAATTGAATATTCTCTTCCAAATGTTCACCTAGTTGGACTTTTCCTTTGCGTTTGAAACTGGTGACTGTTCCAAGTCTCAGTATTCTACTCTGCCCTTCTCTTCTCTCTCTACTTATGCTCCCCGGCAAGCTCACCCACTATGGCTTTAACTGGTAGTTACATAGGTGATTCCTAAATCCATGTCTCTAGTCCAGCTCTTTATACTGAGCTCCGGAGTTCTATACATAAAAGAGTCTTCTTTGTGGTTTTCCTGGGATTCTCATGGAAAGCTCAAACTCAGCCCCAACTGAATTAACCTACTGCCACTGCTTTAGTTGCTCCTCCAAGATTCTCTGGCTCTGTAAATGACATCACCCTTTAGACAAAGCTACAAATTTTGGCATGATCTCCAGCTCTTCTGCTTTAATCCTCATCTACTTTCCCCACTACCACCTTCTGTACCATTTGATTTCTTCCCAGATCCTTCTACAGTATGACTCTGCCTGTCTGCTCCATCCTGCCTCTCATCTCCTATCTCACCTCTTTTATGGACCCTCCACATTTTTGCTCAAGAGCTCTGATTAAAATGTGCATGTGGTGTCCAATCATGGTAACACCCGAGGCAGGGAGTAGAAGACCTCCACTGTCTGAACTTCTGTCTCTTTCTTCAGACCCATCTGTCCTCTTCCCTCTAACTCTGCAGTTAGCTATGCTCAACTACCTGCTGCTCCTGGAACTTTTCATACTACCCCGTTTTCCCCAAAATAAGACATCCTCTGAAAATAAGACCTACTTACAGGAAAGATAAGACGTCCCCTGAAAATAAGACCTAGCGCATCTTTGGGAGCACACCTTAAAATAAGACACTGTCTTATTTTTGGGGAAACAGGGTAATTCTCAGTTTGGAATGCCATTCTTCTTTCTTCACACCTCCTGCTTCCATCTGCTCGGCAAACCTCTGCTCCTATTTCAGGGCTTAACTTAACCCCCACTTTCTTTGACTCATCCATTGTGCCCCTGCTCCACCCTGACTACCTTCTTCTTTGGACTTGATCTTTTCACATGTATTGTCAACATCCATTTGCCTCTCCTGGACCGTAAGCTCCCTGAAGACCAGGTCTCTGTGTGTGCATCTCTGTGCCTCAGTTTCCAGCTCATCGTAGGAACAACATATTCATACATATCTACTGAATGAAGAAAGTTAGAATGCAAAATGGAGTCCAGCCCACAAGAGATGCTAAATAAATGTCACAATGGTGGAACAAATGTAGATCGCTACAGTGTACTAAATCATCACAAAGGCCTGGCGGCAGATAGCTCTGTTATTTGCAACTCCATTAAGCCTTAGTTTGCAGTGGTAAACAATTCAGGTGGGTGTTCTCTATGATGTGAGCTGACTTTCAGGGATGGAAAATGGGGATTACGCTTTACGTTGGCTTGCTTCCTTAGCAATTTGTGAAAACAAAACCCAGCAAAACGATTCCCTCTTTCCCCAAAGTTGGCACTAGCTCAAGTTTTTCTTTTCCAAAATACTTTGGTCAGACAACACTCCCCATGCTATGGCTGTGAGGCATTCGTGTGCTCTGAATCCATTAGAGAAGGTCAGTCCAGAATACTAAACAGATGCATGGCCCCGAGTTTTGGGAACTGGAGTCTAACGAGTAAAATGCATAATAATGGGCATCTTCTCCAGTCATGCTGTTCTAAGCTTCACCACAAGCAGGCAGATTTCAGAGACTAGCTCCTTGAGCTGTCCTGATTTCCATACCTGAAGTGAGGAACAGTTAATTTGAGGCAGCAGAGTAATTCAGGAGATGATTTGGGCTTTACATGCATGGGGGTGACTCTTGTTTCCTGACACAAAAGCACTTTAAATCCAGTTAATATCACAGAGACAACATGGACCCCAAAGAGCAAAGGTTCCTTTTCCCCAAACCAAACTTTGTACTAAATATATACATACATTAAAAAAAAAAAAAAAGTAAGTAAGAACAAAACAAAACCCCTCCTAGCCCAGACTCCTTATTCATTTCAGATGGAAAAGCCCTGGGCAATAAGGAAAAAAAAAGTGCCCCATGCACTAAGGAGATAGGATAGTTAATTTGGGGTGACTGGAAGAGCGAGATAATATTAAGTTGTCACAGTAGAAAGTTAAGTTTTGGACATTCTGCTTTCAGATTACTATCTAAACTTGTAAAAATACTCAGGGGGGCAGCAAGAAGGACTAAATTTAGACCCTTACTTAATGCATTCAAGAGCATGATTCATTTTCTTCCTGCCTTGGTATAGCCTGGAGAATCTGAACATAAGCAAGCAACACACGGATGCCCAGTAAATAAATGAAAGTCACATTCATTCCATAGCTCGAGAAAGCCAGAAACACCCCATTTTCTCTGCTAACAAAGGTTCACTTCTAGGCACCCCATACACCAGAACATAGAAGCAGATTTCTAAGCTGGTGAGAGGCCATCTAATTTTAGCTGTGCTTAGGCTTAGTATGAAGGCTGCTGGGCTGAAATGCATTCTGCAGCTTTCTCCTCTCAGTAGCTTCTTTCCTTCAACCTCCCCTGGGACTCTAGCCACCTCTCTGAGCCCATATGACATGGGGCACCCTAATGAGACCTCCCCAAAGGATATCATTTGGTAACAATGCATTTTACAGCCCAGAGCCCGAGTCACTTCATGCCAGCCCATAGGTCAGGTCTTAGAGAGCTAATATTATCGATAACAAACACGCAAAGACAAGCTTGAGCTATTTGAAAACACAAAACCAAACCAAAGAGAAACTGACCAGACAACAAGAGCAAGTTCAATTCCCAGGAATTACATCAGAGTGGTTGGTAAGCAAAGTTTCCAGGGTAGCGCAGACCATCACTGCCCTTTCTCCAATCTCCATGTCATTATTTCCTGCTTCCAATCACATTCCTAACCTCTGTTTCCCATACTAAAGCAAATATTTCAGCTTCCACAGATAATTTAGGTTAAGGCTGAACTATCATCTAGTCCAACACTGTTTAGAGAAAAGCACGTAAGTTATTTTGTGATTTCATAGCGATTCTACTTTTTTTTTCTTTTGATTTTAGTTTTGAAAGCACATTTGGAAAGTAACCTTACCAGTCTCAGTCTAGTGTCTTAGGCTTTATTGATCTTATTGATCCTTTGGTCTCTGTGTTTAGGACGAACGATAGGAAGAAAAGCAGAACATATATAAAATCCTGCAGGAGGGTAACATCGCCTCCCAGAAGTGAGGATGTGAAAGCTGTCCCCGCTTCTGAGGCATAGGACTGATGTTACTCCGAGTGCCCTACTGTATACCCACAGCCGTCCATCCCAATTAAGAGAGAGATAATCTTCCCAAACGTGAAATGAGGTCAGCAATTTTGAAGTAAAAAACAAAAAGGGTCAGAGATGGAGCATGTGCATTACACTGGAAATGAGGTGCTCTGAGAAAGGGTTTGAATAAGCAGCGCTTGGAAAGGACCATGTGAGCCACATCGCAGGATAGGACTGGCAGACCCTGCGCAGGGCCGCAGGGCGGGCGGTTATGAGACCCGATCAGCCTGAACACATGCGTCACACACCAACTTGGTCATGGCACAGTAAAGAGGCAAGGCATCATGGGGCAGCATAAATGATCTGTACCTTTCTCAAACGGCTGGACACATGGGTTTCTAGGGGCAATTCTGAACGACCAGGGAGGGCAGTCACCCAATCCACACTGAGCCTGGCCAGTGCCACAACGTGAATATCAACTCATTCATCAGGCAGGGAGGTTCAATGAGACTGGCCAAATAGATGACAGATTTGGGGGATAGTCTTCTATACCCATTTGAGAAAGGACAAATTCTTGTTAGCACTCTAGACGGAAAACTGGCTGATTTAGCTTAGAACACTGGCTACCGTTGCAGCCAATTTCGGAGATCAACAAGAAAGTAAGTGGTTGGAGGAAGGGCATCAGGAAGGTTGCATCTATCTGAGGTTGGGTTGGGTATATACAGGGATTTGGGATAGAAATTTATTTTCACACACATAGAACACCACAGATCTAATTAACAATGTGGGAAATCTATTTTCACATTTCACTCATACAATACACCTCTCTTCCATTGCCAGGGGGTTTTCAAGTTCTAAACTACAATCAGCCCTTCTTTTAAAGGAACAATAATAAATCCTCTTGTTCAGCCAGATGGTGGTGTTTGTTGCACTAGGCTGGGTTCATAGTACAACATCAATAAATGGCCACTTGTAGAGGGACAGACAGAATCCCATTGATAAAACAAACCTACGCTTCCCTCCTTCTCCCATCCCCAAATATGTTGCATTATTAAAACACCTATGGGGGCTTAATCTCATTTTGGGGAAGAAAGGAAAACTAGAAAAGACAAAATCATGTAACTAAGTAGCAATTTCTTGTGGGAAAAGCAGCACATTTGATCTCTGTGGAGAGTGATCACAGGTAGGCTTTTCACATGTTGTTCTGCCTGTAGGGACTGTTTGAAAGGAGGGTCTCCAAAGGATTTTCCCAGTCCCTGGAAAGCTATCTTGGGGAAGGCTGCACATTGTCAACCAAAGACACCACAACCAGGCGATGGAGTTAGAATTCTTTCTGAGCGAGTTGGCTAAGTCTCATGAAACATTGTTCCAATTAGATGTTCCAAAGAGTCTTCCTTGCCTCAGATACGGAATTTTGAGAAGGAAAGGGTATTTGTTCAAAATCCATCACGTAAGACAAAACGATGAGCTGACGTGTTCTGCTGCCAGTGTCACATCCTCGTCCCAGGCTCGGAGGACTCACACCCTCCAGGGCTTTGTCCTTCTCTCTCTGGTCTCAGTCCTGCCAGGGATGGATGGGGGTGGGGGAAGCTGACTAGTCTCTCCTCCTCTTTTCATAGCTCCATACCTGGTTATATAACCCTAATCTGGGCCCACAGTCCAGGGCTCAGATGGTTGGCCTGTCAGCAAAGAATGTCCAAAAAAATGTTAATTCAACAATGTTGGAGGGATGTTATTTCCCGAGATAAACTCTTCGGGGAAAATGAGAAAGAGTTGCTGCTCCTGGGACTCAACTCCTCCACACTGAAAGATGCTTCTTTAATGATGCTTTCTTTCCCCCCAAATTTCCCAATGCCTGGTGTGTCCTGACATTTGGTCCAAATAAAATCCTGGAACAGATTCTTAGCATATAACTATCTTCAAACTCCATGCACGAGGAGTTTTTCTTACAGAGAATCAGCATCTATTAGAGCATGAGACTTTGGGGGCCTGCTGGCACTCACTCCCCACATGGAATCACTGCATAATATAGACACTATTTTTTTTTTCCTGGCATTTATAGTAAGCTACTCAGTTTGTGACCTAAGGCACTTTCCATACTTCCAGGCAGTGAATATTGGTTTCCTATCAGTCTCAAAGGCACATAATTTAAGACAGTGGGAAAGGGAGTTGGAGAATAGTTTCCAGGGTAAGAAAAACACCATGCAGATGTTTGCCCTTACTCTTGAATTCTGATGGCGAAATTGAGAATTGTTTATTTGTTCTGAAGTCAAACTCAAGAAATTTATTTTCTAATGGCTGGGGGCTGGGATAGGGGTGGGTAATAATGACACAATATATTCCTGATAGTGAAAATTTCAACACTTGGCTCTGGGACTTTGAATCATACAAAATTTTAGTTTTTTTAAACGGTTCAGTTTTTTTTTGGGGGGGGGATCAAATTTGGCATGCCAGATGTCAATTTGTACCACAGAACATGACCTACCTAAAGAAACACCCGAGGACTGCTTTGCTAAAATTGTATATTCACCTTCTGTAATTGTTGTTTTGGGGTTTTTTTTTTTTTCCTTCCAAGATAGGAAGCTAGGAATTGGTCCTCTATCTTGAGCCATTTATTGAGAACAAACAAATGAACTTGAAAAAGACACAACCCAATTGAATTTAAATACCTGACTTTGGTGTATGAGAATCATAAACTTGCTTACGGTCTATCTGGTCTGCAAACACCTCCCCATAAATCATCCAATACGGCATATAGAAGATGTTCTTGGCCAGTTTCCATGATGGCTCCTCGTTGGGAAAAAGGATGGCTTGCCTGGCGACCCCAAAGCTCATCAGCACCACCAGCATGATGATGACAAAGTACATCATATCTATCATCTGGAAGAGGAAACAGGGAGAAACAAAATAAAACACACATGATGGAGAGTTCTTAAGAATGCCGATGTTGATGGAGACCTTTGGAGAAGGTCTGTTTTCCAGACAGCTGATAAGGGATGTTTAGACAGGGACTTACGTGCAGATAAGAGGACACTGGTCTACTAAAACTAATGTCCAGTGAGACTTGTGAGAATCTTATCAGTAACTCAAAAAAACATTTTTTTATAAACAGTGCATGCACCATGGAGCCTTTTTACTTCTCATTACTGTCTGTGGGGTCTAGTCCATGCTATGTGTAGGAACCAGAATAGAAACTTGGGTCTCTACGGATCCAGCACTTCCTGGGGGAGGCAAGCATCCTCTTTATGTCTTTTTATTCTTAGAGAAATTGGAATTAAGATAGTCGAACTGTTCCAAGAATGAATGCAATGTTGCAAATTCCCTTTCTGAAAGGCTAATGAAAAGTTGGAAAGCTCAAGAAAATAACTGCTTGTAAACAAAGCTGGGACAATCAAATATCCATCATTCTCTGCCTCATTCCCAGGGCCTGAGCCCATTGCATGATGTTCTGCCATCAACCAGGCTCTCAGACTGATAGGGTCTCCTGTTGACTGTGGAGGACGTTTTCCTGGGCATCAGCACTAATGTCCCAGACCTGTGCCAGTGCTGTTGAAATGATGGATTTTCATCTTAACGTGTTTGTAAGATCCTCCAGGCTGTACTCTAATACAACGCTATCGCTTCCTCTCTCTCTCTTTCTTCCTTGTTTGTCTCCATGATATATGTTATTGGGGATCTGTTTCTCACATGCCAAATTACTTTCCTTTTATCACTCAAACTAGATGAGGATGCAGTAGCTATTGATTTTGCCTGGCCAGAATCTCCCTTTTTCAGAAATAATTTCTACCTATTTTGGCCACAAGGTAGGTGTATTTTCCAGGCTAGGTTAATCATGGTTGTCCTCCCCTTGGTGGGAGAGGTAGGAAGCCGGCAGGTGACACAAGACAGGCCAACTAGCATCCTGTTTTGCCTTTTTTTTTTTTTTTTAATTTAATTAAAGCTAGGAGAGAGAAATTTTCTTTTCTTCTCTGTAATGATGTAAATGCAGTGTCTGAGGCTCAGTTCTCCACTACTGAAACTGACTAGAATAAATGAAACAGATACACAAGACAGAGAACAAATCCTGAGGTGGTTGGTTCTTTGCTTTTGGCGGCCCCTAAGCCCAGTTCCATCATGCCTTCCTATCGGTCAACATGTCCCTCCTAGGCTTGAGCTAGTTGAAGATTGTTATCTATCTCGCATCAAAACACCCACTACGAAAAGACTTGGATATCACACTTCCAGAAGGACTGTCCATCCACCCGGAAAGACATACTAATTTTACTAATGACCATGGAGAATTCAAATTAGCTTTAATATATCATTTTAAGAAAAGACAGTCCATGGTTCTTGTTATTGGAATTCAAAGATTACAGACTTCCGGTATGCCCTAGGACACTGGACTCTCTATATACTTCAGGCCAATTTATCAAGTTTCAGGGCAACTTCAAAATGCATCACACCAGGGCGGCACCTGTGGCTCAAAGGAGCCTGGTGCCGGCCTCATAAACCAGAGATGGTGGGTTCAAATCTGGGCCTGGCCAAAAACTGCAAAAAAAAAAAAGACAAGCATCACACAAGTATTGTGTGACTTTGAAACTAAATAGGAATATCTCAAAATTTGACATTCATTCGTATTTTCAAATTGTCCTTAAAATTATATGCTATTTAATTAGTTATTCCTTCCACAGTTTAATGGTCTCAGAACTCCCTTAAAGTGAGTGAGCCAGCTGTGTTGAAACAGTTTTATAGGAGACACGTGGGTCTCTTTTTCATCCTTGCTCTTGTTCTTTTTCATTTTGCAAAATTCTTTCATCGTTTATTTATAAAAAGTTCTGTCAATGAGAAAGCACCCATGGGTCCTTCATATTGTTTATTTACATTGATTGAAAGGAGGGCGGGGCGAGGAAGGTGTGTACTCATGGGATTTAGGAGCCTCTTTGACCTAAGAAAACTCAGCCAGCAAATACAGAAACCATTCTAATTCAATTTCTCAGGATTATTTTTGTTCAGATTGATTGTGATATCAATGCAAAGGGTCAAAGCAATCAAAGAGAAGACACATTCTTCCCAAATACTCAGCTTCACGTATTTCTTTTTTTTTTATTTATTTTATTTTATTTTTTTAGCTTTTTTTTTAGCTTCATGTATTTCAAAGAAGTCTTCGCTTTCATACAAATACCAAAACGTGACAGAGTATAGAAACAGCGCGTTATTAGTGAAAACTGAGGCTGGCTTTCTCTGTTTTTAAAGCTTAATTCTCCAATGGATTCAACATTAAGAGAGCTGAGTCTGTCCTGTTTTGTAAATATCTTTCAGTTGAATTCTACAAGGAAAATACATGTAGTGGCTAAGCATGTGTGCTCAGGAGTCAACTACCTAGGTTTTGATCTTGATTTTGCTAGTAGAAATAGCTATGTGGAAAAAAAATCCACAAAAAAAGTAAACATAGTTACAAAAATAAAATAAAATACAGACTTTCCTGACCATAAAAAAAGGACAAAGAAAGGTAGGTGGCCTTGGGATAGTTGCTTAATCTTGTTCTTCATTTGTAAAATGGGGGTAATAATAATAATGCACATTATTTTTATAAGAGATAACATGTGAAACACTTGATGTGGTAAGTTCTCAGTCAACGGTGACATATTATTTTATTAGGGTTGGGGTGAGATCAGGCTATGGAGTCAGATAGACGTTCCAGTTGTCCTTGGCCCTTGCTTTGTCTCTTATTCAATCATTTATTCAATTGTGAAGAATTATTTCATGAGGTGAAATAACGACGGCATGTCTGACATGGTATCTAGCATGTAGCAAGTGACGGGGATTCTTTTTTTTTTTTTTTTTTGGCCAGGGCTGGGTTTGAACCCGCCACCTCTGGCATATGGGGCCGGTGCCTTACTCCTTTGTGCCACAGGCGCCGCCCAGTGACGGGGATTCTTATTGTGGGGTTTGTTCTGCATCCTGTCAGTGAGTTTAGTATTAGGCTTAGAGAACTCCATTTAGAAGTGGAATCTGAAGAGAAGGGGTCAGGATTTCCTTACATGATGCTAGAACTGCGCATCAATTGAAATCAAAGTGGAGAGGCAGGTTTTCCACGCCACAAGGCATTTGGTGTGCTGGTTCTTACACAATGCAAAGACTCATAGGACTAGTTTCAAATTGTCATAGGCCCAGGGAATCTTGTCAGCTGTCTGCCCCTAGACTACAGGGCAGTGAGTTACTTGGCTGTTTACTTCTGAATAGGGACTCCCCAGTGTTGAGAGGCTTTCAGTATAAACACATCTGGGCACATTTTGTAAAGGTTCCAGCCTGGCCGTCCATCTGGCTTGCTGATAAATTCTATAGGCATATTTTATCTATCTTCTGGATCAGTGACTCAATTATTGAACTAATTGTCTTAAAATCCTCATGAAAGAGAAGCAAAGCCCCCAAATAGGCTCATTTCCTACTTAACTGATAAATGAAGTCATTCATAAATGAAAAGTTAGCGAAAATGCAATACTTCCCTCTTGCTCGGTCCTTAGTAAGATTTCATTCTAGTCAAAACTGGGGATAATTATGCCATTATTGAAATGCGAGGTGAGGGTTTTAAAATTATCTTGCTGCTTTACTGTGACTTTAGTTATTTTAAGTATAGAAACGCCAGCCAGACTTTAAATAGTTATATGTTGGGTTTGTTGGGTCTTTTCAGATTTTACTTATTAAAATAAAATAGGGGAACAGTCAGAAAGAAACAACCAATCAGATTATGTGATTGTCTATGTAGTGGTTCTCAACAAAGGGAGATTTTGTCCCCCAGGGGACACGTGGCAAGGTGTGGAGACTTTTCTGTTGTCACAACTGTGTGTGTACACGCACACTGACATTCGTGATACTGACAGCGGGTGGGTAGAGGCCGGGACACTACTAAATATTCTACGATGCACAGAACAGCCCCTACAACAAGAAATTACCCAGCCTACAATATCAATGTTATAGTCCGTCACTTTCTCTGGGTCCATTTGAGAATCTCATGGAAGCATGTCCTCTTTGTCCAGAAAATTCATACATCCACACATTTTTATATGTAAATTGGTGGGAGGGTCCACAGATTCTATCTCCTAAGCCTCACCCATAGACTCTACATTGAGATTTTCTGTTTTTAGAGGAATTTTCACCACAATTTCAAATTCATTGTTAAAGTACAAGGAAGATGATGTAACAGGCAGTATTATAGAGTAAAAGGCACGCATTTTTTTTTTTCCTAGTCAAAAAATCTCCAATTGAAGCGAGGTTCAGTTTTGAGTAAGTAACCCAAACTTGTGAATTTAAATTTTTCCTCTCTAGAATGGGTTTGGTGATATTTTCTCTAAACAATGCTGGGGTTATAAACATCAACCTTTTGTGCAAAAGGGTTAGGAATACAACAGAATAATTATGCTTTTTTTCATTGCCTTTTGTATAAAAGGGTTAGGAATACAGCAGAATAATTACCTTTTGTTCATTGCATTTTGAGAAAATATAATATGGATATAATGATACCAGATACAATTTATCAACTACTTAAACCATGAGCCAGAGACTGTCGGTTACTTTAACAAGCACTATTTCTACTCCTTATAACAATCCTACAAGATATGCATTTATTATTCATCGCTACTTTAAGAATGAGTAACTAAGTCTCAAAGAGTTTGAAAGTTTCAGAGCTAATTCATTTTGAATTGCAATTCTTCCCAGCTTTGCATGAATTTTTCAGTGCTTTTGTAGGAAGAGTCTTGGTTATCAAAGATCCATTTCAGTAGAATTGCATATACACATGCAGATGTTTAATAAATATTGAGTTAGTAATGATACATGTAATAAGACCAGTGATAATGAGAAAGAATTGACTAATTGATTTCCATAGGTCATACCGTGGAAGCAAAGTGACAGTTACCACTGAAGAGGTTTTTCAGTCAGAGATGTTTGCCATGGGAGGATGGATGTATTTCGCTTCTCATACATGTCTTGTAAAGGTGAAGTAGAGGGCACATTTGGAAAACTGGGGGATCTGATAAAAAGTACCCGGTCCTGGCTTCAGGCTCTGCTTCTTCTTCTGGTGAGTTAGGAGAGGAAGCAACTTACTGACATGGGCCCAGATCCACACTGGTGCTGTCCTATGGGAAAAGTCTGGAAGCTGCGTGTGGTCAAGGAGCATTGGAACAAGCCCTCTGCCATTTGTGGGAAGCACATTGGCTTGCCACTTGGGATTCTCTTTTAGAGAATTGGGTAAGTGAGAGTGCCATTCTGGAACCTAGTTCTTAGTAGGCATCATTGTCTGGTAGCGCAAAATCAGATCAAAACAAAACACATCATGTACAATAGAACTCAATGTTCAGTTTGAACTTGACCTGAGTCAGCTCAGCTCAGCTCAGATAAACTGTTTTCCTCTACTTTGTGTAGGGAAAGGCATCTTTCTAGCCTTTCCTTTAGAAACACAGGATCTTTAAAAAAATCTTAAAAATCAGTTACAGATTTGTAGTGGAGATCCTTTGGTCTCCCAGCTAAGATGTCACCTCTGTGTGAAGCCTTTCCTGACCCACCCTGTCTTTTCCATGCCCCTGCTGTATTTTATACAGATCTCTAAGACAGCGTTCTTACACGGTACGGTGACAGCTTCTCTCTCTGTCTCTTTCTTTGTCACATCTTCAACCTCACGCAAAGAACATCTTTGTACTCCTATACCCATCTCCAAGTCCAATGAGTAAAGCAAAATAGATAACATGTATATATTTTTAAATAAATGAATGGGTGACTAATTACTAAATTTCCCACTTTTGTATATAGAAGTAGTCAAATGACCAAACACTCATAAGGAACTTACAAAATAAAACACCCCTAAGGCCAACTCATTTAGACCTTGACGGCAGGTCCATACGGATCATTGCTCTCTTCCTATTATTGCCACGTCTCCTCTGAGAGCTTAAAACATGGGATCAGAGGACCCTGCTTACCATTTTTCCAATCATCATTACATATGGGCCCAAATACTTGTTCACGCCGAAGATGTCTAGCAGGCGGATGTACCAATAAATGATGTTCACGCAGTAGATGACCCTGCCGTCGCTCCTGAAGGGCTGGTCTTGGAGACGGAGGATCATCCCCACAGAGAACAGCAGGATAGCTATGAGGTCTGTGACGTTCCAGTACTCCTGCAGCCACACCTTCACCTTCTGCAGCAGTTTCCCTGGTTCTGACATCAGAATCTACGAGGCAGGAAGGAGAGTGGGGTTAGGTCTGGTTTTAGTCTGTATTTTCAGCCCACTTGGAAGGGGCTTGGTTTGCCAGCTGCATAAATCGCCTGCTTTGTCTACCTGTGTCTACTTGAACACTTTCATGCTGTTAATGTCCAAGTGAGCTAAGCTTAGGCAATCCAGAGGCAAATATTACAGAGGCAGAGATGAGCAATCATTTTAATTCTCTGGGTTGTCTTAAGATTCTAAAACACACAGGCAGGGGTGTCCAACCCATGGCCCACAGGCTGCATATAAATTATGTGAAAACTTTTTTCTTATCCGTGGTGGTAGATATCGTGCAAATTATGCACAAAGCTCTTTTTTTTTTTTGCTCATCAGCTTTTGTTAGTATTTGTGCATTTAATGTGTGGCCCAAGACAACTCTTCTTCCGATGTGGTGCAGAGAAACCAAAAGAATGGACACTCCTGCTAGGGTTTTGCTATAAAATTACCGAATCTTAATACGCTACAAATCTTCTCTGAAGCCTTCCTTCCCCCCAATACCCACTAAACAGCGCTACTCACCATGTTGAGTTACTCAGATGCTGGGTAGGGAAGAAAGAATCTATTTTTCTCTCTTTTATACCCCCATCCTCTGCCATCAACAAGTCGTATCACCTCCACTTCTAAACGCAACCTAAGCAGCCACTTCTCTCCAACCCCACTGCCGCCATCCAATTCTAACTGGTCTCCTCGCACTGTTGTTATTGCCTCTGCTTCAGGGTCATCCTATTCTCTGGGCAGCCCACAGAATAATCTTTAAAAACTCAAGCCATGATCTAGATGGTGGTTACACCGTTGTATGCACAGATGAAAACTCATAAAGCCGTGCCTTTGGGAGTTGTTCATTTTGTTACAGGTACCTCAATTTAAAAAAAATGGAGAGACTTGAGAGACAAGTGAACAATAACAGAAACTAACGCAAATTATGATCATTGCATACTTAAATTTTCTGATGACTTCCATTACAAATAGAGAACAACCTGCAGGCCCAGCTGCTCAGGAGGGTGGGGGAGCCTCGCTTGAGCCCAGGCATTGGCGGCTGCAGTGAGCTGTGAGCGCGCCACTGCACTTCAGTATAGGCGACAGAGCAAAACCCTGCCTCTAAAATGAATGAACAAAGAAAAAACCAAAAATACAAATGGAAAAGAATCCAAACTCCTTACTAGGGCCTCATTGCACAACCTACTATAATCTCCCTCACTCTCCACCCTGCAGCCACAGTCACCTGCTCTTAAGCATGACACGTTTATTCTATGCTCGGGCTACGTGCACTTGTTCCTTCTGTGGGGCACTTTCTTCTTCCAGATTTATGTCTTGCTTCTCTTCGCCCTCAAGTTCTCTGATCAACTAGCCCCTTTGTAGGAAGGCCTCCCTTGACCACCCTAGCTATGTGTATAGTCTTCTGTATGTTCCCAGGACAATCTCTAATACATTCCTACCCTATGTAATTGGTTTAAGTCTTTGCCATGGTATGAAAATGTCTGTTGTCCTAAATGTTCCTCACCCCTAGCTCCATGTTAACTGAGCAAAAATCTGAGCATGTGCAGGTTGTGTTAATGAGTATGCTTGTCTGCCTATCTATCCATCTATTCATCCTTCTTTCTCTCGCCCCTGGATTGTAAACTCTGGGGGCAGACTCCGTACACCACAGACACTCAATAGATTTTTATCAACTATTACATAGAATTGCACCTGACAGCCATGTCCTAGTCCTCACATACTGCTGTAACTGCTGTGTGAGACTCTCAATTTGCCTTAAACCTGGAGGGGCTGCTATGCCTGGACCTGTGAAATACACAATGGGACAACAGCAGTGGCCTCCACCCTGCCCCATAGTCAGCTCCAGGATATGAAGAGTAGGGAACCCAGTTTGGGGAAGCTGTACACCAGGGCCACCTCCCTAAATCACTTGTGTTTGCACATGGGGTTTCCATCTCTTCAAACATGACTGCCTTTCCCCATACTCAGGACCTCTCTAAGGAGAGGCAAGAATAGATTGGGGACAGGCCTGTTTGCAGTTGTTTGAATCCTCATTTCATTATAATGGTTTTACCTTCATCTAAATACTAAGGAAGGTAAGATTTAGTAAGTCAGAGCTGGGGCTTGAAAGGATGAGCAAGATTCCTGGAGCCAACTGGAGCCTTAGTTTTCATCTTCTGTGATGTCTCCATGCTAAGCCCTAACCCTGCGTTTCTTAAATCTTAGTGTGCCCAGAGTCACCTGGAGGGTTGGGTGCAATGCAGATGCCCTGGAGTTTCTGCTTCAGCAGCCCGGGTGGGACTGGAGGATTTACATTTCTAATAGGTTCCCAGGTTGTGCTGGTGGCCACAGTTTGAGAACCACCATCCTGCCCACCAGCAACTCCCGCAGCTGCTGTTTTTCTAAAGGTTCCTCATCCCCAGCTCCATGTTAACTGAGAAAAAATCTGCATGTGTGTGTATGGGCCTTGGGATATGGACAATGCCTGATTGTTGCTAACTCTTGGCTCAGACTTTCCTAGAACGGCTAAACATGGTATAATTTTTAAATAGTGAAAAAAAAAATTTGTGAAGTCCCGGTGATAAAAAAAGAGACACAAGGAGAGCAGTTTGGGGTAAAGCAGAGGGGAAGGTCCAGAGTCCCCCCGACAAGCCGTCCTTCCCCTCCTGAATCAGCCCTGTCTTAGAACCCAGGACAGCCAGGAGCACCGTGGGGGGAACGGAAAGAGCAGCGAATCTAGAAATGGACCTGTCAGTTTTCCTACTTAGCTGTCCTTTCCAGCTGTGGGATACAGAAAAATTGCTTAATCCCTCTGAGTCTTAGTTCCCAGACGTGTAAAGTGGGGATGTCATCATAGCCACGCCATTGACCTCAGTGTTGCGGGAGGAGGATCCAGAGGAGGTCCCGTCTGCTGACGCAGGCTGTAAACAGTGCATGCTATTAAGGGATTACGGCTGCTTGCTCTGGTGACTACAAGCAGAAGTATGTGGAGCTGGGAATGGCAACAGCGGGGAAACCACAAGGCCCTCCTTGTGTGTCCCTGGGAAGGCACGGAAGCATGCAAACTTTTCCACGTCTCCAGGATCTTGCATCTGACCGCTGAGGGCCTGCGGGCTGAGGCAGCCTGTGCAGTCCTCGTCCCCTGGTCGTTGAGCATCTCTTCAGTGAGTTCAGGCCTGGGACACAGGGTCAGGGAGCCAACTCACTGGGCCCCAGAGGAAAAGGTCAGACACTAAAGTGGTCACTGCTTCACTCCCCACGGCTACCTTGGGAGCAAGGACTCATGGGCTGACCCCTTCCTGACCCTGCCCTCTCTGCTATTATATGCAGCCTCAGGAGAAATGGATACTGGGCCTTGCGGTTCCTGGCAGCCTGCCTGTTTGGCAGTGTCTCCCAGAACAGTCCAGGGAGTACAGACTGCTCCCTCTCTTCTCCCAGGCTAGTCCCTGGAGAGACTCCAATCTCCCTGCTCAAGTCTTTCCCTTTTCTGCTCATCAGGGGGAAGGAATATGCATCTGGGCGTTAAATCACAAGAGTGCCAGCTGGCTCCGGATAGCTCGGGGCCCCCAGCAGTGGCAGCCTCAGTTCTCCGAGAGCTACACAAAGACCCAAACAAATTTATGACTGTTTTTCAGTTTACAAATGGGAAATCCTCGATACTGGTCAAGAAGCAAAGGCACCATGCGTGGGTAGACAGCGAGTTGGAGCAAGGCAAGACATTTCCCGTTTGTATGTTTTTAAAAGTCCTGTTCCTTATGAAGTGGGGCTAGTTCTCAGGATGGGGAGATGCTTGTTAGAATGAAAATATTCCCCAGATAGTTTAAAAACTCAAGAGAGGGCTCAAAATACAAGCAAAAGGTATATATATATATATATATATATTTTTTTTTTTTTTTACAATAGAGGGAGACTCTGTCTCAAAGAAAAAAATAAGGATTTTTTTTTTTTTTTATGATTCTAATACAATTGCATCAAATAGATACTGCATCTTTTCTCTGAAGGAAATCATTCCAGAGCCGAAGAAACCCTTTCCAGGGTCTAACCTGTCTTGGTAATGAAGGCAAAGGTGAATTTGTAGGAATCCTTTCCTCTGGTGCCCGGTGTATTTTCCCATCCATTGTAGTACACACAGCAAGGAGGGCTGTCCTGCGCTCTCAGAGGTGCAGTGGACTTGACCAGGATCATTTCTTCTGGAAAGGACCTGACCTGCTGACTGCAGCTCTGAGGAAAACGCAGAGGAAAGCACCACCTCACCTGCCTGCCTTCCTGAAGGTTTTCTCCACTGAAATAGGTTTGCAGAGAGCACTGAGCAGGGCTGCAGCGCCCTCTTGTGGAATTTGGCTTGATCACATCCACTTGAGTGGCTCTGAATGTGATGAGCCCCTGAGGTCAGCTTCCATTTCTGCTAAATCATCTAGGAGTGGCCTTCTGATGGCTCCTTTTTGGCCACAGGGAATGAGGGAGAAAAGAGGGACTGTGCACCTTCAAACTAAATGACAGGAACTGTATTCAGTTCACCCTGGTGGAGTGGCTGACATCCAGCAGGTACATGCCGAGTGTTGAGAAGGAAAAATAAATGTAGAATAAATTAAATAAATGAATGAAAGTAGAGCTGCTTCTGGAGCTGCTGAAACAATCTGGAGATTCACAGGCAAGCTGTGTCCAAAGATACGCAGAGTAAGGGGTTGAAATGGGAGTTAAAAGTGGCAAAATTTAGAAAGTCACGTTGGTAGGCCTGAGTACAGAGAGGCGTAAATGGCACCCGAGGCAACTGAAGGGTTTCTTGGGGGGCAGGGTCGGCAGAAGCTCTGTTAGCAGAAAATAGAATAGAAACCCTAAGCACTTTTGGGATGACAACCCTATAACCAGCACACTGTGAAGCCTCCCGGGGTTTGTCAAAGGAGGAAAAGCAGCAGCGTTAAACAAAATAGTTTCTGGCTTACTTTGGATCCTGGTACTCCCCTCCATCCACAAATACAACTAACCATTGTCTTTCTCCCATGTTTTCTTTTGCAAAAGCAATTACCTCTCTCATCTTTTCTATTCCCAGTGTGAAAATATAGGAGATGACGATCCATTCCTGGGTGGAGGGCCAGCGCTCCATCTTCACCAGCACGATGTAGTTGAAGAGCATGAGGTATCCGATGTACGCCAGCTATGAGGGAACACAAGACAGGGCTCTGGCTGCGGAGGCCCCCGAGTGCTGGCCTCGGGCGAGGCCACTGCTGGGCAGCCTAGGGCAAGGTCAGTGCGTGTGACACAGCATTCATGGCAAAATGAACTTACATGTTCTAAACTAGCAAAAGAATTAGAAAAGAGTGTGACACAGTGGAACCTCCATTGTTGATCACCTCTCTACATTGACCACCTCTTGAAGTTGATGGAATCATCACAGGCTGGATGTGCACCCCAGGTACGGCTCAGTCCAGGAGGCCTAGTTCCTAATATTGATCACCTCTGTAGGTTGACCAGTTTGCTATAGTCTCTCGGGTGTTCAACTCACAGAGGCTGTACTGTAGTTGCAATAATTTAATATGCAATCTTTCTTTTGGCCTTTAAATGTGTCAAAGTGCATCCTGGCAATTTGTTTGTGCCTGTGTCATGATGCATTATTTTGTTTTGCAATTACCCATTTTTTGTGTGTCTTCCTGGCGGCTCTTGCTCATGCATGGACGTTAGGTTCTTAAACTAGGACAGCACAGTGGATTTTTGCCTCATGAATGCCAGGCAGAATTACTGTCTATGAGGAGAGGAAGACACATGTAATAACCTGTACATTGGTTGAACCAACATAAAAATAGCCCATACTTTATGTTGAGGCCCCACTTTAGTTCTCTTCTGAGTTAATATTATCTTTTCCCCACGACCTTAAAGTGCTGGGTTTGTCAGCGTCCTGACCGGGTTTTACCTGGTTCTCATTGCACCACTTTTCTGCCCTATCTAAGTTGGAGCATTTCTTTCAAAACAAGGGAAGACAACACAATTTATACAAAGGCATGGGTCTGTGTGGCCTATAGGAATTGGAGTGGGGTTCAGTCCTCACGTGGCTTTAGCGCCTTGAGGTCGAATCCTGATGTGAGTAACAAATTGCTGGATGTCCGCAGAAACTTCTCAGGGTTCAGGTTTGGTGACACACTGGAGGATTCTGTTGTGTCAAGGTGAGTGGAGGGTTGGAAGGATGGTGAGGCTCTTGCATGAAAGGCCAAGGAGCAGTGAGAGAAAACTCGCCCTCGGGGAAATGGCAGAGCTAAATCCTCTCCAGGCAATGCCTCAAGTGGAATAAGGCACCTATTGGCCTGAGGGGCCTCGGGCGCCATGGGTTGAAACTAAGAGAGAGCTCATTCAAACTTTCTGTACTCTTCAGAGTGGTATAGTAAAGAATAGGACACAGTGTGGGCGAAAGGATTGAGGCCTTGAGGGTTACTGTGTGACCTTGGAGCTAGGGAGGACTGCGTAGAAGGTGGAGGAAGCTGCAGCCAGCTGGGAGACACAGCCAAATGGAGAAAGATGCTGCTTCCTCTACTAACAGGGCCCTCTCTTTCTCTCCCTCCCTCCTTTTCTTTCCTTTGTTTCCCTTTTTGCTTTTGATAAATGAATAAATAGATTCCTAATAGGAGTCACATGTATTTCTCTCTCTCTTTTTTGGAGACAGAGTCTCATTCCGTTGACCTGCATCGTGCTGTGGCATCACAGCTCACAGCAACTGCAAACTCTTGGGTTCAAGCAATTCTCTTGCCTTGGCCTCTGGAGTAGCTGGGATATGGATATGTGTTCCCCTCCCCCTGGTTAGTTTTTCTGTTTTTAGTAGAGATGGGGTCTCTACTCAACTCCTGGGTTCAAATCTTGATCTTGAACTCCTGAGTTCAAATGAGCCACTCACCTCAGCCTCCCAGAGAGCTGAGATTATAGGTGTGAGCCACTGAGCCCAGTTGAGTCACAGGTATTTCTAAGACCCCGCAACACGGTCACATTTGCAGACACAGTTGGCACATATAATTTCCTTATCTCTTAAAGGTGAAAATATGTGGGAATTAAAAGAGATCTTTTGTGCAGTGGGTGCAATCACACTCTCCAGCAGAGCGATTGCTCTGCTCTCCACCCTACTTGGGACTATGACTTTAATCTGTGCCCAGTTCCCACCCTTCCCTATCTTTAAGATCATTAGCAAATCATGAAATCCTTTCATGAAAGAGTGTAGTTAAATTCATGTAGGACATTGTTTAAAAATCAGTTCAAAATGGAACTTGGTTCATATGGTTTCTGTTTATCATGACAACACACTGGCTTTCAGTCTGTAGTCCTTGAATACAGAATGTAAAAAAAAAAAGGACTTTAATGATTTAAATTCTAAAATACATGCTCTGCCTCCTTCTGATTTGAAATCCTTCTCTCTTTCTGGTTGCTCCCTGTTCTTTGTTGGATCAAATTCCATTGCTTCTAGCTGAAATGAATCTTGTTAACTGCCCTGTTTTTTATCATTTTACCCAACTCATTGCAAACATTCCAAAGCATTATCTTGTCTTTTCATAGGTGGGCCCAGTGACACACACACACACCCCTCTTCTGGAACCTCTGTATCTTAGTACTAAAGTAACTCTCTAACTTGCACCTGTTCTCTGAATGGAGGTCTAGTGTGTGGTGCAGGGAGGGAAGGCACAGATTTTAATCCTGGCTCACATACTTTCTAGCTGTGTAGAACTTACTTCTTATGTAAATAACTTAACTTAGCTGGTCTTCCATTCTGTACAATGGAGATCATTGCTACTTACCTTACAGGACCTTTGGGAGGAGTGGGGATCTATCTCCCAACACACTGTAGAGGCCCAATGAATGACTAATATTTACCTCCTTTTTCAAGATACTTCTGTTTCTCCTCTTACCTCCTCTGACCTCAGTCCTTGCTTTCCTTCAATCTTCAGTTACCTATTCCTTCCTCTTTTTTTTTTTGTTTTCTTTCTTTTTTATTTTGTTTTTTATAGAGACAGAGTTTCACTTTGTCGCCCTCGGCATCATAGCTCGCAGCAACCTCCAGCTCCCGGGCCTAGGCCATTCTTCTACCTCAGCTTCTCCTCTTTTTTTTTTTTAAATCATCCTCATTATCGTTTATGCTTGCTCCACTTTCATCCCTTTTAGCTCCTACCTGTTCTTTAAATCACAGTTACTCTATAATGAACTTTTCCTATAATATAGTATTTTGGGATAACTCCCCCCAAAACGACTTCTGAAAATAAGGTCTTTAAACACGTTTAGATGGCACAACAGAGGACTGGCCGCGATGTTGGAAGCGCCCTATCCCAGAGCTCGGCGACGTTCATGGAACCTTGCTATGGGTCATCGTAACGTGACACGCTTTAATGGTTTAAGTGTGTGTTTGTGTATGTATATTCTGTGAGCTTTAACAACCCGTGTACAATGTCAAAGCTTTACAACAAAAGTATATTCTTAGGATTCTTATTTTTCCGTGGTAGTTCTATAAGAATTTGTATTTTACTTGCATGAACATTCTTTTTCTATATTTTTCATTAGCCAAGATGTGTGTTTCCTAAGGGATGAAATGCAAGCACGGACGCCTGGCACATTTTGCTGTGGATCCTTGGGCTGTTCCCTACTGTCTTCCTGGGCTGGGCTGTTCCCTGCTGTCTTCCTGGGCTGTTCCCTGCTGTCTTCCTGGGCTTTTCCCTACTGTCTTCCTGGGCTGTTCCCTGCTGTCTTCCTGGGCTGTTCCCTGCTGTCTTCCTGGGCTGTTCCCTACTGTCTTCCTGGGCTGTTCCTTGCTGTCTTCCTGGGCTGTTCCCTGCTGTCTTCCTGGGCTGTTCCCTGCTGTCTTCCTGGGCTGTTCCCTGCTGTCTTCCTGGGCTGTTCCCTACTGTCTCTAGAGAGCAGAAGAGGTATATGGACTTACAGAGGACAGAGTTTGTCACTGCTAGAGAAAACCAGGGTGCATGCTGTATCCTCTGACCCGAGTTCCGCTTTGAATCTTCAATGTGAATCCTCTCCAGCTGGGCACTGGAAATGGGCTCTCCGCACAAACAGGATCTGGGAGCCATTTGGATCCCTGCCTCCTTTTTTTCTTAGAACAGAAGAAGACCCAACCTGCTCCTCAAGAAACTTGTTAAGATGGACAAGTGATCTGATATGGAAACGAGGTGTGGCCTATCTTTCAGAACCCTGGGAAGAACAGAAGGGGACACTTCTGGAAATCAGAGTGAGGCATACTCTTACAGACAAGAACGCAACCAAAAGCAAATGGGACCTTCATTCTAAAAATGAATTTCATTGTTAACCATCTCTGGCAATGTAAAAAACTGGCATGCCACAACTCCAATTCACTTCTTTGAGGCCTGAGCTTTGTCAGTAAGTGAAATGGGTTTCTGAGAATTGTTGTGTTAACACCATTGAATACCTCGAGGGGATCCGGTTGGTTGGGTTTTCTGAGGCCAACCCAGTTAACCACTCAGAAGGAAGATGGACACTTAGGCCCCCACACCTCAAAGAGTCTATGATGGGCCCAGGAATTTGCATTCCTAACAAAGTTTTAGATATATTGGTATTATTACATTTATTGCTTTCTTTCCTGCTTTCAGGAGTCTGCAAACTTTCTCTGCAAATGGCAAGATCGTTAATTTTTTAAGGTTTTATGGGACCAGCAGTCTCTATTACTATAAATCAACTCTACTGTGCAACCGCAAAAGCAGCCAGACAATGGGTAAGTAACCAAGTTTGGCTGTGTTCTAATAAAACTTTATTTATAAATGCAGAAATTTAAATTTTATGTAATTTTCACATGTCATGAAATATTCTTTTAAAAACTTTATTTCAACCCTTTAAAAATGTAAAACTCATTCTTGGCTGGCAGGCCACAATCCAAAGCAGTGGGCTGGATTCGGCCTGAGGGCTGCAGTTTGCCAAACCCTGTTCCGGGTGGAGGCAGCCGAGGCAGCGTCGGGTAAGAGGATGGCTGGCCATGGGACGGCAGCAAAAATATTATCTTCATAAAATTGTTATTAGGATTATGCAGCGTACTTCTACAGCACCTAGAACACTGCCTTGAACAAAGTAGGTGCTCAATAAATGACGTTATTATTGTTGATGGCTGGATGGGGGAACATGGCACTCATTATCCACTGCTGGGCAACATGAGTAGCCCATGAAAAACCGGCAGTTGCATTCACACTGTGCTTATGTGTCCAGGCACTGTTCTAAGTGCTTTACATATTTTAACACATTTAATCTTCACTAAATCCTACAAAGTAAGTACTATTATTATCCCCATCTTAGGGAAACTGTGGACAGAATGGGAAAGTAACTTGCTTGAGGGCACATGTTACCGGGAGGCACAGATGGGATTCCCACCCAGGCTGCTGGATTTCAAAGTCCATGCTTGTCACCACTAAGCTGTTTTCTGCAAATTTAAAAATAATATGGATCTGTATAAAATATATAAATAGG